>NC_039364.1:82801976-83479308 GCF_003573695.1 Papaver somniferum
ACAGCGTAAAGCTCCAAAACTTGTTCGTTCTTTCAAACCTGCAAAGCCGAGCAAAAAACTTATCATTTAAAGTCGAACATTGGCTTTTCATGAAACTATGAATAATTCACATAACCTTCCATGTGAACATTTGCTGATTTTACGTGTACATACACTATAAAATCATTAAATTCATACATACACTACGAATTCATCAACTCATAAATTGTTTGCTTTCAACAATTTTTCATAAATTAAAACTTGATTTCTATTTAATAAAATGTGAATAAGTCACGTACCTTTAAAAAAACATCGTGAGCCGAATAACTCACGTAAATATTAATTAAACAAGATTTTGAAAGTTCATAAACAAAATTTCACCGTGAACTCCAGGTCTTTTCAAAATTTCCTTTAACCCTAAGCATAATTATTTATTACTTTTTACGAACAAACCTACGTTTCTGAAAGTATTTACGAAGTTCGTGCTTCGAAAACAAAATTGGGTTTTCATGAAACCTAATAAACAAAACTTTTACTACTGCAACTAGACCATGTCTATTCAAAATTTTTGTGTATCTCTTCCATATTAGGGATTTTTGCTCGTTTCCTAAACTAACGAAAAACAGTCATACATACGTTTTTTAAAAACAAATTCTTCATAAATCCTACATATGCCTGCAACTATGGGATTTTTTGTTTTATGAACAACTCATGAATCATGAAACATACAGCAAAAAAAAAAAACGCAAGCTTACCTGTCGGCGCCGGAACTTGGCCGGAGTACGGTCGGCGACAGTCGGCGCTGAATTCCGACAACTTTTCTTCCTCTCCTGTTGCACACGTGAAGATGGTGAAGGGATGAAGATGCTCGGTCGGTAAACAAAAAAAATATTAGGGTTACTTACCTTTTATATTATTTTTATTTCCAAAACCTAAAACACATGGGTTTCCTCTTTTGGGTTTTGGGCCCATAAACGCTAAACTGACCAAAACTGAGCCTTCGAGCGTCCAAATCAGCGGTGACTCATCTATCCGTGCTCATGAGATGACACTCTATCTTGCTATCAGTGTCCTTATCTATGCATTTGATCGTACATGACGCCATTGGGGAAAATCGAGGATTCTGAAGCTACCTTTGTATGACTGAGTCCAACCACCGATCTCGTCGACTGAAAATCACCATCTAATGCTTAATGCGGAACATTACTGTCCCTCACTAAGCAGGGGACTTAATGTTGATGGTGGATTTTCAACAAAGGACAAAACCGTAAAATCATGATACTGCGTGTTTCTGAGTTGGCTTCAGGCATGTGACGATTCATATTTTACGAAGCCATAATGAATATGTTTCCTGAAATGCCTCCACTAGCTGAGCGTTCAGTTCCACGCATTTCATCATGTCCTCTACGTAGAATAACGTAATTGGGCGGTTCTCCGCAAGATTGAGAGCAACAACGCCTTCAGGACGTCGGTGACACTCACTGTTCCCTGACTACATGAGAGAGACCCGCCTCTACATAGAAGAACGATTGGGCGTTTCTCCGTAGATTGAGAGCAACAACGCCTTCAGGACGTCGGTGACACTCACTGTCCCATGACTATGTAGAGAGACCGTATATAGATCCAGACGGTTCTCCGTAGATTGAGAGCAACAACGTCTTCAGGACTTCGACAACCGCTGTCTTCTGACTATACACCTTCGGAATGGGTATGACGCTTTAACTGGTTAATATCCCTTCTGTAATAGATTAATTCTGCCGTGACATTTACCACTGAATTCCCAGAATGATCTATTATTGCTCCTATTCCATGGCCGATTCCACGGCCTGATCCCATGGAATGGAAATAACTATTGCTCCTATTCCATGGTCGAACCCACGGCCTGATCCCATGGAATGGCAATAACTATTGCTCCTATTCCATGGTCGAATCCACGACCTGATCCCATGGAATGGCAATAACTATTGCTCTTATTCCATGGTCGAATCCACGACCTGATCCCATGGAATGGCAATAACAATTGCTCCTATTCCATGGTCGAATCCACGACATGATCCCATGAAATGGCAATAAACAATTGTATCATCTCATTATTCCGATTTCATGATCGAATTCACAGCTAATCTCATGGAATGATAATAGATAATTTTATTACTCTGATTTCATAATTGAATCAACGGCTGGTCTCATGAAATAGTAATATTTAATTACTCTGATTCTATGGTCGAATCCACAATCCCATGGAATGGTAATACTTAACTTTATTATTCCGAATTCACAGTCGAATACACGGCTGATCCTATGGATTGATAATAAACAACTACTCATTTTTATTACTCTGTTTCATGAATCATTCTCCACTGAATTTCATAAATTAGTAATAAATACTCAACAATCGGGCATCTGGATCATCATCGAGTAAGCCCCACAAAAATGATGCAAGTGTACTCGACAATGATGCACGACTGAGCACCCGGATGCACAAACGAGCATTCAAAAATATGGACAGATGAGGAATCCTACGCAAAACAGGAGAAAAACAACAAATAATAATAAAATAATAAGAGACGCTCAGGGGCCAGGCCCACCGGCCGGCCGGCCGTGCCCTGGCTGTGGCCGGTCCCATGCCTCTTCCATTATTTTTCCTATTTTGTTATTTTCATGAACTCATGAAAACTCCTTGATTTTAGCAACTTTCCTTGTTTGAACAAAACTCATGAATTCTCCATAACTTCATGGATTCGTGAAAAATAATATTATAAAATAGGGAAAGGTGTGCGGGACCGGGCAACAAAGCCGGCCAGCCGTGCCCAAGCCGTGGCCGGTCCACACCTCACAATCCCTAGATTTTTATAATTATTATTCCTAAACTCATGAAACTTCTCTGTTTCAACGAAAACTCATGGATTCTCCATAATATCACGATTTCATGAAAAATAATAATATAAAATTAGGGAAAGGCGTGCGGGACCGGGCAATATATCCAACCTTCCATGCCCTAGCCGTGGCCGGCCCCACACCTTGCAATCCCTAGTCTTTTATAATTATTATTTTCCTCAATTCATGAAACTCCTTGGTTTGAGCAAAATTCATGATTCCTTCATATTTCCTCAAATTTTGCTCGAATCATGAAAAACTAAAAGCCAACATGGTCACATGACCGGCTAACCTCTCACGGAAATTTTAAATGTTAAAATTCCCTTATTTTAATATTTACCAAATGTTGACCAATTGGGCATACATGCTCATTCCAACAAAAATCAAGAATTTCAGTCAAGATGAAACTCTTCTGAAAATTCACAATGTTGCCCGAACGCACATCAGAAAATACTGAAACTCTCAGTATGGAGACATGGACACCACGGAAACACGTGCACGCCTTCTTGACCGACTAGAGTCATCCCTAGGGCTTTCACAAAGTCGGTCCCAAACGTTTTCATAATTCTGACCTAATTTGCTCAATTGCTCATATTGGGCCCAAACTCTCTCCAACCAACCTGGGGATTGTTCAAACAACCAACAGCTGGTCCCGTGATCACCAAGAGCCGGCCCCATGCCCTCTTGGTCGGTCTCCCATCTTTCATACTTAGGTTTTATCACCTAATGTTGAACCCAACAATATTTCAATAAATGATGAATCCGGCATTTAATCATCGTTCTTTCACCAACCCTCCAACTAAGAACCCTGGTGCATGCTCACTCAAGCACTGGGCACCACATGGACGACATATCCCATGTCGTCGGTCCTTCTATCACTCATGACCTATTTTCAGCGATTCATCAGTTAACAAATAATTGATCTGGAATTAGGGTTTCGAATAAATGTTCTACGAATCACCATTCAGAGCAAGATTCAAACACTAATGAATTTATGATGGATTCAGCAACCAATATCTGAATTAATCATATAATATTTGGTAATCCACCAATATTTTAGTATTTTATTGGGTCACGTCACCAATAAATATTTCGTCGAATTGAGCAATACTTGCTCAGTTGCTCAAGTATTGATCCAACTATCAATATTTAGTAATATTAGTAATTTGTCGAATTGAGCAATACTTGCTCAATTGCACATCAAATTATCAATAGTCATTAATTTGTCGAATTGAGCAATACTTGCTCAGTTGCTCGTTAAATTCTCAATATTCAATAATTCGCCGAATTGAGCAATACTTGCTCAGTCGCTCAAATATTGGTCAATAATTCATCACTGAATCTACAATATTGACATCATTTCAGAGAACTACATGTTCGATCCATGAATCGCTGAGCATTCATCACTCATGCTCGATTCAACAAAACCTAGACTCACTGTCTAATCAGTCAACAACTGACTAATTAATACACGTCTGTCATGCAGACTCCACGATTCGTGAGACATCAATCACGTCAAATTGGGGGATATAAATTAGCGTTTTGGTCTGGCGGCCTACAGCACGTGGATTCATCCACAACGAGAAATGTGAGTAAGTCGTGTCAACGGTTGAAGGAGTTAGCAAAGTAGTGAGTGCACGATCAGTCAAGTCTCCACACGACATGGAACTGATTTTACCACGATCTCCCACTTTCCCACTCTTTCACTTAAGAAACCGTCACACTTAAAGGGATCAAGGTGTTCACGACTCTGACAATATAAATAAGTCTCTGAATCCATGATTGAAAACAACAAATGATCACTAGCTATCAGCAATTGTCGAATTTCTCGAGTAACTACTCTCAAGAATTCATCAATCTATCAGAACTTATTCGAACTCATCAGTTCACCAAAAAATTGCAGAAACCTTCAACACATCCACAATCCTTGATCATCACTGATCCCACACAATTCTCATCTTCCCTCCTACAGATCAACCCATCTCCCTCTTTGCGACCGAATTGACTCTGGAACGGCCATTGACTTGGTTTAGTCTGGAGTCCTACAGATTGATCTCTCGAATCTAAGCACTCCCTTTGCAGTGCATCTGTGTGAGGTTAAGCAGTTTGCTCGGTTGAGGAGTCTCGACAACACGTTCGTCTCTTTACTTCCCTAAAAAACCAGCGACTCGTTTTTTCCCATCTACAGGTACGTATGGACCAAGGACAATCTTCTTTTTTGTCTTTGGCTGTTGAAAATGTAAATAAATACACTCGATCCAAAGATAAGCTTTATTTTCGCTCCAAGGTTTCGTAATTTTAACCTTCAAATTTCAGTTTCCTGAGAGTAAAGAGAAAAAAGGGTAGGGTACGTTCCTAGTAGCCCCATTACGGAAATAAAAAATTAAAAATTTAGTATATAACTTAAGAAAGATATTTTTGCCGAGTTCGTATTTAATAGAACTGTCCAATGTTTGGGACTTAGTTCCTAAATGAACCTCAGATTCAAAAACGGCAGAGAGTACTGCAAGCTGAGTAAAAGAAGGCGTATGCAAAAGAAAACGACCCTCAACTCATAAATGACCTTAAGGATTTTACTCAAAAACATTTTACTGAGATTCCTTCGGAAACGGAGGTATCCAGATCCAGAGAAGGTTTGCTCAGATATTAAAAAATGACAGAGAATACCGCAAGTTGAGTAAAAGAAGGTGTATGCGAAAGAAAACGACCCTCAGATCATAAATGACCTTAAGGATTTTACTCAAAAACATTTTACTGAGATGCCTTCGGAAACGGAGGTATCCAGATCCAGATAAGGTTTGCTCAGATATTAAAAAATGACAGGGAATACCGCAAACTGAGTAAAAGAAGGCGTATGCGAAAGAAAACGAACCTCAGCTCATAAATGACCTTAAGGATTTTACTCCAAAACTTTTACTGAGGTTCCCTCGAAGACAAAGGTATTCAGACCCGGAGAAGGTTTGCTCATGAGCAAGCAAATAACAATAAAATAATAGTTTTTTGAGCTTTGAAAAGTGTTTTTAATGGTGTTTCATAACCACTTTTTGTAGATCCATAAGATTTCAAGCTTTTTTCAAGGTTTAATGCTCGAAAAACTTGTCAAAGAATGATAAATCTTTACTAGAAAGTAAGATCCAACTCTGTTATTCTTAGATCTGCTCTTCCAACGAAGATCTAAAGAAAAAAGATGATGAAATAGCAAAAATAACGAAAATCGAGAGCTTTTCGGTCCAACTCGTTTCTAGCGTCAAACTGTGACTACTAATTTTCCCATAGTCTATGTAATATGAGCAGCTCAGAGGATCATATACTAAGTAGTATGGATACCTCAGTTAAACTGATATTGTTGAGTAAATAAAAGGTATGTTCGAAATAAGATCTACTCAGAAGATCATATACTAAGTAAGTAAAGATACTTCGCAAGAGAAGATGATAAGAAAACAAAGGTATCTCTGTAATACAGAGGCGAGTAAGCAAATAATCGAAATAAAGAGATATCTCATATGAACAGATAACTCAGAAAACAAAGATAGCTCAGAATACAGTGATAACTCAGTAAATATAGATAACTCAGTAAGTAAATCTCTAAGAGAGAAGAAAATGTAAGTGCATCTAAGTTATCAACGCACAAGAGATTACGTGGTTCGGTTAATCTTAACCTACATCCATGGGTAAAGATGATAAGTTTATTATTGATCTTGTTACATTTGAGTGGAAGAACTTCATTGAAGAAAGTATGAAGCTCTATAAGTAAAGAGTAGAGAGAGAGATCCTTTTCCCTAATTCCTAACCAACCCAAATGTTCTCCCCCCTCTTGAGATAAAGATGGGTATTTATAGTTGCACGTGCATCTCGGATATCTTTGTTGTCTTCTGTTCCATCGAGATCAGATGGTCCTTGGTCAATATGGTACAATCAGACGATGCCACCTTAGCTCCCCCACGTGCCATCATGAACTGTGAAACCTCCGTACAAGTTGTACCTTCGTTGGCCGCGTACCTTCGCCAGTCAGAGGATGACACGTACTCTGAGCCCACGTGGTTGACGACTGCGCCTTCGTACTAAAAGTTGTGTAGACTGCTCAGCTACCTCTGACAGACAGACACACCCACGTGCCTATACTACAACCTATTGCTTAACAACTACACAATCTTGGTAGTGATTTGGTGTACACCGTTGTAGCATACTTTTCTACTCCCACCTTTAACATTGCGCCACACGTTGATGGAGATAACTTCATAACTAGCATCCTAAGGAGAGATGTGGTGTATGTTGTTATAACATAATAAGTTGCTCCACCTTTAATATTGTGCCGCGTGGCACAATAGATTTTTTGTATCTACAAATTTAACCGGAAACACTCAATATAGGAAAACTTACGGAGTAAATACAGTACTTTCACATAAAGTGGATCAGGGTAACATCAGAATTTTCTCACAAAGTTCATTTTATCTTTTATCAATATTTGCATAAAGACATAATAGACTTAACTTTTGAGCATATATGAGCTACAAATATTGTTCACGAATATAAACACATATATATCTCATAAGACATTTGCAATATATAAAACCAGTAAGATTAAATACTGCAAGATCATCTTCCAAATAACTTAGAATTTAAATAAATAAATCTAAAAACATTGCAAGATGAAAAACGTTGGAAACAGCTATGTGTAATCACAATATTTTTTATACCAAACCCTAGTTATCCTTCTTAAACATAAGAATAAATTCTCATAAGAAATTTCCTAGATTTTAAGATGAAATGAAACAAAGAAGCTAAGCATCATCTTCATCATCATCGAAATCCATCCAAGAGGCTTGAACTTTGTCCATTTTTCCTTGATTTCGGGAATTTTGTAGCAATCACACATAATTATATTTGCACATGTTTTACGTTGGAATTGACCTTACAAACACCCTTGTGAATTTGTTGAAGTAGACCCAAGGTGGTACGATCACAAGAACCCTCAAGGGTATCACATCTTTATCCTTTGTAAAAATTCATCTTCATATGTTTGATAACCGGTTTGGGAGTTCCAATAGAGTTGCCAATGAGAGCAATGGAATGTTCACGACATATTTTCCCAATTAAGCATGGAAAGCCTAACTTATTGTTGGATGATGTCATTGAGACCATTTGAAGAAAAATAAATCCACAAATATCAAGACCTTGAGCACCCATTTCAAGTAAATAAACCAACTCCGCAAATTAACGACTCCACCGAGAGTTCTCGATCGTGGAGGGACAAAGATTAGAAATGCCAAGTTTACCGAAGATCCTCAAGGCAATACTAAGATCTTGGGTAGGAAATTTCCATTATATATGATCAAAATTCTTGCGACAAAGACCATAAGAAATGGTTTCACAAGATGGCTTTTCTCCCTTTGGTATGGGAAGACAAATATTACCCAAGGGAATATTGGTAATCTTCGAAATCAACTCTCTATCAACAAGAATCTTTTCCCTATATATCATAGTCTTGAATACCAATTTATCAAGATTAACATCATGGATGTTAGCATAAAATATCCTTGTAAGAGTGTCAAATCCTTCACCCAGACCATTGAAGATGTTACCAAGATTATACTTCTCAAAACAAGCTAAATCTTCTTTATGACCACTTTACTTTACCAATTTGTTTTCTAGGATGAATTCTAAAAAATCGGAGGTACAACAACTGAAAAAGCGGGGGTATAACAACCACACCCAATAATGTAAGGACCCTCAAGCTCGTCAACGCTGTTAGACCAGTCAAGAGACGAATTAACCGCTAATGACTCGATTAATTAGAGATGAACCTTAAATAATAGAAATTAATCTAACAACGATATGGATACGAAACTGGTACTACTAGATAGATATCGAAAAGTTATACGAGATGGACTACTCGAAAGTGTCATTCGGATACCGGACGAAGAAGAAAACGTCAGATTTGTACGAAAGGCAAAATAGTCTTTTGTAGGCAAACCGACCTGGGCTGCCCTTATCCGTTTCGTGGGCGCCTTGATAATTTCTATTTGATTTTATCCCAAAACGTGTCGAAGAGAAATCATTTCTCTTATTCTTCTTCTTCTCTGTTCTTCTCTTGCTCTTTCTCTCTATTCTTCTTCCCTGTTAAATTTCTGTGGGATTCGATCGAGAAAATCATTTGATGTTGCAGTACAAATGATGTTGAGGATGGTGTGGTTTTGATTTATGAAGAAGAGCAACTGAAGTCTGTTTTAGCTTTAGATAAATCTGAGAAGATCGAATTAGGGTTGATATGAGATTGAGAGGTGAATTGAAATGTTGGTGGATGAAGAAGAGAGGGGTTGCTGTTGAATTGATGAGGTGAAGCTTTTCTGGCGTTGAATCAAAAAGAAAAGGTAAATCAGGGTTTTGAATTAGAGTTTCTAATTATTGAAGTTTCTTTATGATATTGTTGTTATTTGATTGAATTATTTCATGGGTTTGTTCTTAATCGAGTGGAAATAGATGTATAGGGATTTAATTTTAGTTCTTTAGTAATTTAATCTGGGAATTAGGGTTTCGGTAAATTGAAGATGGAATTGGGGTTTTTCTGTTCGATTTGAGATTACAGGGGGAAGAGTTAGATGTTCTTGGAGAAGTTGGAGTTGTAGGTGGAATTATTTGAGGTAGAGATGAGTTGAATTGTTGATGTTGAACTGGTGGAGGTGCAGAGGTCTTGTTAGGTGTAGTTATAGAAGAAGTTTGGTTGTAGTTTGAAATGATATCAAGACAATTTATGAAGTTGGAGATGTCTGAGTTGAGGTTATAGATGAATGTTAGGTTTTTGCACAGGGGATGGATATTGCAGGTTGGCTGAAACTATGCCATTGCAGCTGGGAAATAAGAGTTGGTCTTTGAAAGAGATTTAATAGATTAAGGGAAAGAACATGAAGCTGTTGGTGTTATTAATGCAGAGATGGAGAAAAGAAGTGATGGAATGAATTGGTGGTTTGAGTTTAGGTATTGTTGAGATACAAGGAATGTGAAGTTTAATTTTGAATTGAAGGTGAAGGCTTGGGCGGTTATTGAGTGAGCTGATGGGGGTATGTTAATGGAGATGAGATTGTTATTGCAGTTGATAAAAAAAAATAAGTATAAGTCTGGAAGCAAAATGAATTGTGGGATGTACAACTGTTCAGTGTTGATTGTAATGAAGTTGATAAAACTCAAGTTGCAGGCAATAAAGAGATGGAAGTGAGGATTGTATTGATACTGAAAGTGTTATGCTGAATTGGTTTGAATTGTGATAATGATGTCAATTGGTGGAGTTGATCTGAACTGAACTTTAGATGTATGAAATAGTTAGATGAACTGAAACTGCAGGACTGTAATGGTTGTTGAGTTACAAGACTATGTATTGGAATTATAATTAGAAATGGTGAATTTATTGTTTGAACTGAATTAAGGAAGAGATGTAGGATTAGTCCGTGTTGTATGTGTGTTGTAATGCATTTGTTTGTGGCATGAGCTAATGGCTCAGGCCTTGTGTTTTTGCTGGTTAGCTGATAGTCTAAGTCTGACTCATCTGAGTCAGTTTATTTGCCTGAATCAGTCTTTTGACTGAGTTGACCATGTAATCAGACTTGACCCGATTTGACTAAGTGACTTAACTCGTTGACCTGACCTTGGATCAGTTGACTTACCTTGACCTTTGACTCTGGACTTGACCTTTGATTTGATTTGACGTGGACTGTTAGTAGACCCTTTTGACAGTTATTGACCGTCAGTTGACCCAATTGGGCCAGGCCTTGTGTTAATGGGCCGAGTTTAGTGGACATGGGCTTAGGCCTAGTATTCATATTTTGATTGTTTGGACCCTTATGGTCTGAATTAGCATTTGGTTACTTCTACGAGGTTGTAGATATTCATAAGATTTATCTAGTGGACTATAGAATCAACCTAATTGGATTAATAAACCTTAAATGTGCTAATGATAGGTAATGAAAGGTGTAGAACCATAAACGGGCTTAGAACCAGTAGATAGTTCACTTAGCTTATAACTAGAGAATTGTACGAGATTATGTTATGAGCCTTGTATGAGCCTTTTGGCTAATCTTTAGAGTGCTTGTGTGATTAACAATTAATTGTTATTAACAACAATCGATCTAAAGAATGAACTAGTGGATTGAGGATCTCAAGGTAGGCGAGGCTTGTCATCAAAACATGTGGGAACTCATGTAACTTTCTTGTAATCATTAAAACTCCTTTCTATTTGCGAGCATGATATGTCTTTACCATTTTTGCGCATATTGTGTATACTTTGATGTATGTGTGTGTTATGCGTTGTGTGGTTTCCCCGCGAGGAGTGTCTGTGGTTTCCCCACAGTTCCTCGCTAAGCACTATTAGGCGAGATGTCGTGGCGAATATTATTACTTTTATTTTATATAATAAATTTTTGTCTCTATTAGGACGGGAAGCCGTTTGCAAATATTACCTATTAGGCGAGATGTCGTGGCGAATATTATACTATACATTATCTGGGGAAATCATTCGTATGCATCTCATACTTGATTGTTTTGAAATGATTATGTTGTGGAATGTATTTTCTTTCTTGAATGTCGTATTTCGATATTACGAGTGAAAGTGAAAGTGTTAATTGATTTCCTTTATTGTTGTACTTTAATTATTTTATCTTTTAATAGCATGTTAGTGATTGCCTGAGAGTTATATATTTGCATTGGGCACCCCTTTGAGATGATGTGCTTACTTGTTCCCACTTCAATTTCAGTAACCAGAAGAAATGGTGCACGTGAAGATATCTGTTTCGTAGTGTAAAGTTTTAGCGAACTGAAGATATTTATTTATCTTTTATGTATGTATTCTTTCTTTGTAAACAACATATTATTATATACATATCACTCAAGAGACTTTCATTTATATAATATAACAACAGAGAGTTTGGGTTATGTTATTAACACCTTATGTAGTTATGATTCTTAAAATCGATAATCTAGATTTGATGTTTCAATTAGATCGAAATCCTTTTAGCTAAGCAGGTGATTAGGTTGGGGCGTCACAAATAATTCGTTCGGCAATCTGTATGGACAAACTCCAATATTATTCTGAGAGCACCAGCTTATAAAGCGAGCTCAACCAAGAAAGATATCAAAGAGTTATATCTCTTTTTCTCAAATCAACCAGCAAATCAAACAAATAGAAATCTATGAGCCTGGTTGATGTGAGCAATACTTGGACGGTACCAAAGACCAATGTCCAAGTGCCAATCAATTTATATCCAACAAACGAAGGTCGGATTTACCAATTGACTGAACTACGCACAACCTATGATATTTCAATTATATAAACAAATATAATGCGGAAAAGAAATAACACAGACACCAGAAATTTTGTTAACGAGGAAACCACAAATTCAAAAAAGAACTAGGACTAGTACAGATTTAAACACCTCACTATATTAAGCCGCTACAGACACTAGCCTATTACAAGTTAACTTCAGACTGGAATGTAGTTGAGCCATAACCAAGTCTCACACCGATTAAGGTACAGTCGCGCTCCTTATGCCTCTCAATCCCAACATGACTCTACGCACTTGATTCCCTTAGTTGATCTTACCCACAACTAAGAGTTGTTACGACCCAAAGTTGAAGATTTTATAAACAAATTTGTCTCCCACAGATAAGTCTATTCTGATAGATAAATATGTCTCCCACAGAAGTACTTACAAATTTTTGTTCCGTATTTTGATAAATCAAGGTGAATAGGAGCCAATTGATAATCCGGTCTTATACTCCCGAAGAGCAGCCTAGAAATATCAATCACCTCACAAGAACTTAACTATATGGTAGTAGAAGAAATTATTGCGGAATCACAAAGAATGAGACGAAGAGCTTTGTAATTACTTTTTATATCTTACCTATCGGAGATAAATCTCGAGCAAATCTTAGAGAAGATAGTACTGAATACGATAGAACAAGTAAGATCAGAACATGCAACTACAGAGAAAATAGTTGGGTCTGGCTTCACGAATCCCAAATGAAGTCTTCAAGTCGTTAACCTATAATGGTTTTGGAAAAACCTAGGTTAAAGGAGAATCGACTCTAGTCGCAACTAGGAAACAGGAAAGTGTCGAGATTAGGTTTTCCAGTTGATAGAGTTCTCCCTTATATAGTCTTTCAAATCAGTGTTTGCTTTCAATTAAAGCTAAGTTAGCTTAGTAACAAAGCATTCAACATTCACCGTTAGATGAAAACCTGATTTAAGATTCAAGCTAAGTTTGCTTAAAACCAAAGAAGTATCTCTCTATTGTTAGATAGTCTTAGCTTGTTAGACACAAATGAGATATACCTTCATTTAGATATGGGTAACCGTACCTAAACGTGTATATTGAGTTGGCTTAACAATAGTTAACCGAAGTTAGCCATATGAACACTTTTGTTTTAACCACATTCATTTAACACTTCAAGATCAAATATGATGATAAATCAATCATGAAAGATAATCAAATGAATCTAATTATGTTACTAATAGAGTTGTTCAATTGTTCATTATATCATACAAATATATATGAACCAATTGAAACAAAATTGGATTGATTCGTAATTGTACAAAGTACTTATACCGAAATCAATTCATGAATATTAATCCATGGTTTCCAAAGATTGCATTCCTTAATTTATTAATGTATTTATTCATGAGTATGAAAACATGCTGAAAAAGCGGGGGTACAACAACCACACCCAATATTTCGTTTGAAAATCTAAATAGACAAACTCCAAAATACTTTCAAGAGAATCAACTAGACAGACAGACTCAATCTTGAGAAAAGTATATCAAAGAGTTTTATATCTATATCTCTCAATTCAATATGCAATCAGCAAATAGGAATTTGCGAGCCCGATTGAATATACGAGAAGTAACTTGAACGGTACCAAAGACCAATGTTCAAGGATCATTTCAATCAACAACCAAAGGTTGGATTTACCAATTGATCGGTTCAACACACCTGTGATATTTCAATTATATAACAAAATATAATGCGAAAAAGGAATAACACAGACACCAGAATTTTGTTAACGAGGAAAACCGCAAATGCAAAAAAACCCCGAGACCTAGTCCAGCTTTGAACACCATACTGTATTAAGCCGCTACAGACACTAGCCTACTACCAATGAAATTCGGACTGGAATGTAGTTGAACCCTAATCAATCTCACACTGATTAAAGGTACAGTCGTGCTCCTTATGTCTCTGATCCCAGCAGGATACTATGCACTTGATTCCCTTAGATGATCTCACCCACAACCAAGAGTTTCTACGACTCAAAGTCGAAGACTTCATAAACAAATTTGTATCACACAGAAAAGTCTATTGAATAGATAAATCTGTCTCCCACAGAAATACCTACGAGTTTTTGTTCCGTCTTTTGATAAATCAAGGTGAACATGAACCAATTGATATACCAGACTTATAGTCTCGGAGAACAACCTAGAAATATCAACCACCTCACAATAATCTTAATCGACTAGCGAAACAAGATATTGTGGAATCACAACCGATGAGACGAAGATGTTTGTGATTAATTTTCTATCTTTCATATCGGAGAAATTAATCTCAAGCCAATCTTACGATTGCACTCAATAACGATAGAAACAGCAAGATCAGATCACACAACTACATAGAAAATAGTTGGGTCTGGCTTCACAATCTCAATGAAGTCTTCAAGTCGTTAACCTACAGGGTCTCGGTAGAAACCTAAGGTTAAAGGAGAATCGACTGTAGCTTACACAACTAGTATCACACAAGAGGTGTGGGGATTAGGTTTCCCAGTTGCTAGAGTTCTCCTTTATATAGTCTCCAAATCAGGGTTTGCAATCAATGATACCTTGGTAACAAAGCATTCAATATTCACCATTAGATGAAAACCTGATTAGATTCAAGCTAATATCTTTCAACCGTTAGATCGAACTTAGCTTGTTATACACAAATGAAATGCACGTTCATTTAGGTTTGTGTAACCGTACCTAAACGTGTACACCTAGTTGTTTCAACAATAGTTAACCAATGGTTAGCCAAATGAGCACTTTCATATCAACCTTATTCATCTTCACCATAACTAGTTCAAATGACTCATAAGAACTAGTTAGAGAGTTGTGCAATTGCCTAGATCTCATAGAAGTATATAAGACACAATCGAAACAAAAACGTTTTTGATTCGCTCGCATTGATTCATGAACATTATAGCCACCGTTTGAAAATATGCATTCCTTAGTTTATATATGTCTTAGCTCACGAATAAATCGTTTTTAGAAAATAACCCACTCAAGTACGCATACTTAAGTACCCGGATTGAGTTTGTTTTCAATTCACAAACTCCAGCAGAATTCACGGGATGTGAACTTCTGGCAGTATGCGTACGGGTGCGCGAACTTAGCTTCCGGACATCCTGAACCATTGAAGTACGCATACTTTAGATCAAGGATTTTGGACTTACACAAGTATGAGTTCACATACAATGTTTATATCCATTCAAGGTTATATATTCTAAACTCTCATTTCAATCATTGAAACATTCTTAGAGGATGTTAAATAGAGGTTATTCACACACTATTTTTCATCAAAGCGATTTTCAAGATATTGAAATAATCAACATGACTTTCGTCACTTGTAAAGATGAACTTGGCCAAAGTGAAAGCTTACAAACACATATTTCGAGAAATAGATAAGCGAGATAGACTCGGCTCGAAATAACAAATGTGTATAATCGAAGTCTATATAGCAATACGACTTTTGTCTCAAGATAGGAGATAGAGTAGATAGACTTTTGTCGATGAAGTTCCACCAGTTCCTTGAGTAGTTCTTCATCTTTGCATGATGAACGCCGTGGAGTCTAGAGCTCAACTACACTTTCTATCCTAGTATGAGACTTAGCTATAAGTAGACTAGAAATCAAGACTTATAGTTTTGGAAACTAAACTTGACAAACAAGCTTGAGATAGCAATGCTTGCGAGTTCGACCGAGCAGTGCTCTAACAATCTCCCCCTTTGTCAATTTTAGTGACAAAACTATCAATACATATGGAATACAAAATAAATAAACTTTGCAGCTTCTCTTCCACATGCATGATCTCCTTGGTTCTTCTACATTATTCGAAATCTTCGTCACTTCCAAGTACTCCAATGATTCCAAAGATATTCAAATCAGCGTCATCGTTGTTGAAGATCCGTAGCCATAACAATGAGAAAACAAAATCTCTCAATCACTGTTACACAGTGTCATAGTATTATTACACAACATCAAAGTTCAATTGTATAACAACTTTGACAACAATACTATGGTGATATGTATCACTCCCCCTTAGTCAATACTTCATCTCACATGAGAACCACTCCCCCTTACATAATGATCCGAAAACCATATGTATTTGTAGTGTGAACTACACATTAATTCTCCCCTTTTTGTCAATAAAATTGGCAAAGGTACGAAACTAGCGGGATCCTAATGAAATTTCCATAGAGACACTTCATGACCAAAAGAAAGCACATATCAACCTTTTTAGATGCAATCATATAGCCGAAACTAAATGCATTCATCAAGGAGTTTATAAAGATACAAGATAACCCCTATAATATTCCATAGCCGCACTCCCCACAAAGATTTTGCAATTAAGCACAAGTTCAGATAAAACTCTCCCCCATAAAATGTCATTCCCGAAAGAACAACAAGAGCGACCTTACTTTAACAATAAAAGAAGGATTTCTTTGGGCATCAACAAATCCATGAAACATGAATTTGTATCCAAAATACTCAATTAAATTAACCACAAGAGAACCCATGATTAATTTAATCGGAAATGCTCAACATAAGAAAACTTACGGAGCTGCAAAGTATATACATAAAAAATATGGATCAGGGAAGATCAATACTGCGGAATAAACAAAGATTCATTCTATCGTTCATCACTATTTGCACAATGACATATAATAGACTTAATATTTGTAAACAAAAGCTCATCCTTTCTTCCATCAATACTTGCACAATGACATAAAAGGCTCAACTTTTGTTTGTCAAAAGTTCATTCAATCTTTTATCAATACTTGCATCTCGACATATGTCAGTCTTAACTTTTGACCACGTATGGGACAGTCATAGTTCACTGACGCAAATACACATATCCCATAACAAGTTGCAATATATAAAACCATAAAGATTAATACTGCAAAAATCATCTTCCAAATAAACTTTAGAATTCAAACAAATAAATCTAAAAACATTGAATATGAAAATCGTTGGACATAGCAATGTGCAATCACAATAATGTTTATTCCAAACTCTAGTTATTCTTCTTAAAAATACAAGAATAAGATTCTCATAAGAAGTTTTCCTAGACAAAAAATCAACAAGATAATAAACAAGGAAAGACTCTTAAATCACCAAAACCGAACACGGACTGACTTCAAATAGACGTTTCGGAATCCTCACGAGCCTTGAGATCTTTGAGCTTGTGATTGACAACATCCATTGTATCTTCAGAGAAGATATCCTCATTGAGAAGTTCTTTAACATGTGTCTTTATGAGACTAAGGTCAGAAGTAACCTTTTTCAACTCAGTTTTTAACACACCAAGACTCTTCAAAGTATCAGCGAGTTGCAGTTTTGCATCCACAAAGTATTTAAGAAAATCATGAACCACTTCAGCAGAAACCATATCCTCATTCTCAATGTCCTGATGTGTATAGGCATAATAACATGAGGCATTAGGAAGATCATCTTCTACAAGGGTTGTTTTCTTCCTCCCTTTGGACTCGAAACCAATACCTTTATCAAGAAATCCTCTTGCAAAATCACCAGCGCGAGAAGATGAAGACATTCTTGACAAACCACAACAATGCCCAGAGTATGCGTACGTGACTCAAGGATTTGGTATTTAAATGGTTTCTTAGGGAAGGTAACTTTTAGGGTTTCCAAAATTGATTCGTGACAGTAACACAGGTATCTGTACGAACACAAAAAACATGTCGTATTTTTACGACATGACAATATTTCTGCTATGTGAAAATTATCACAAGATTTATGGCTCAATAAATTTTATATCTCCATAGAGAAACAATTTATATCACACAAGTAGAAGGAAACATAGTTGCAACGAAAACAAAAGAAGAATAACATCAGACCCAACCAATACTTAAGCAAAGTTGTCTGCAGACAATAGTTTAGTTATGGACGATAAGAAAATAGCTCAACTAAACAGAAAGAAATTTTGCCAACAATATACCTGATTATTAACACATCTTACTCAACATGATTTTTATGAGTAACTTTTCAATCCTTGTGATTAATTAACACAAGCATGAGCCTTAAGCTCATTAAATGAACTGTATTTACGGTAGAGTCTCTTTTTTCTTTCGAATCTAGGAAAGAATTCCTTTTGATGTGAGAAATTATCATAAAACTTATTGTCATCAAAATACGAGACATAGTTTGAGTTCTTACCAGAAGAATTTTGACTAGAGGAAGTTGAAAGTCTGTTGACGATTTCTTTATAACCTTCAATCATCACCTTTAGGTTATTTCTCATATCATCATTTTTGTTCCATTATTCTGATATCTTGTTCACATCAAAAGTAGCCTTATCTCCTTTTTTGACAGAAGAGAATTCTGGATCTCTTCTTAGACGATTTTTGTTGAGTCGTCTGTTATGCTTCTGAGCATTTGAGGAACTCATCGAACTGACTTTCCTAGTAGAAAACAAAGGGTGAGTACTGAAACCAATTGGTTTAGACATACGAATGTCAGTAACACCTTTGAGGATTAAGTTTAAGGTGTGTTGAAGTCGAACAAAGGAATTGTTATTCAACCTAGAGTTTCTCTTTTGCTTAACAGGCCCTTTTGAATCACAAAAGAGACATACTTTCTGATCACGAGGGTGATTAGATAGTACAGACTTAACATCATCGTTTGGAGATTTCTTCCTTCCATGTGATGTCGAACTCGCAAGCGTTACTATCTCAAGCTTGTTTGTCAAGTTTAGTTGCCAAAACTGTAAGTCCTAATTTCTAGTCTACTTATAGCTAAGTCTCGGATTAGGATAGTAAGTGTAGTTGAGCTTTAGACTCCACGACGTTCATCGAATGAAGACGAAGAACTACTCAAGGGAACTTGTGGAACTTCATCAACAAAAGGTATGTGGAGACTTGAACTTATCTATCACTCAAAAGTCTATCTATTCTATCTCCTATTTGAGACAAAAGTCGTATTGCTATATCGACTTCAATTATACACATTTGTTATTTCGAGCTGAGTTTGACTCACTTATCTATTTCTCGAAATACGTGCTGGTAAGCTTTCGCTTTAACCCAAGTTCATCTTTACCCTTGACGAAAGTCATATTGATTATTTCAATAACTTGAAAATCGCTTTGATGCTAATAGTTTATGGATAACAACTATTGTCATCCTCTAAGAAAGTTTCAATGATTGAAATGAGAGTTTAGAACAAGTAACCATGTTTGTATATAAACATAGTGTGTATTCAAATTTGTGTAAAATCAAAAACTGGGAACCTAAGTATGCGTACCCTACGCGTACTGGTTGGTTGTTGGAAGTCCGAAACTTAGGTATGCGTACCCGTACGCGTACTAGCGGAAGTTTGGGTTCCGTGAATTTTTGCTGGAGTTTGGAAGTGTGAATTGGTATGCGTACCCGTACGCGTACTGGCGTAACCAAACTCGGTCCGTCTACTTAGGTATGCGTACCCGTTTGCATACTTAAGTAGGTTACTTCTAAAATCGGTTTGTTCATGAACTAAAACATTTATATAATAAGGAATGCAATCTTTTGCTAACCGTGGCTATGATGTTCATGAATTGATTCGAGTGAATCAAAATCGATTTTGCTTCAATTGTGTCTTGTATACTTCTATGATATCTAAGCAATTGAACAACTCTCCAACTAGTTTCATTTGAGTCACTTGAACTAGTTATGGTAAAGATGAATAAGTTTAATATGAAAGTGCTCATATGGCTAACCATTGGTTAACTATTGTTGAACCGACTAAGTGTACACGTTTAGGTACGGTTACTCAAACCTAAATGAAGGTAAATTTCATTTGTGTATAACAAGCCAAGTTCGATCTAACAGTTGAAAGATATTAGCTTGAATCTAATCAGGTTTTCATCTAACCTTAGGTTTTTCACGAAACCCTATAGGTTAACGACATAAACATTTCATTGGGATTGTGAAGCCAGGCCCAACTATTTCTCTGTAGTTGCGTGTTCTGATATTGTTATTTTCTATTGTGATTGAGTACTATCTTCTTTAAGATTTGCTCGAGATTTTATCTCCGATAGGCAAGACTGAAAATTAGTCACTGTTTGTACCCTATTCAAATAGTGTACGTGTGTGCCGCACAAGCTGTTTAATAACGTCAAGCTATGGGTTTATTGTGGAAACCCACAGGGCTTATTGTGGAAGCCAGGCCGGACTTATTGAGGAAGTCCGGAGGTTTATTGTGGAAACCAGGCTGTCGGTTTATTGTGGAAGCCAGACCAGACTTATCGAGGAAGTTCGAAGGTTTATTGTGGAAACCAGGTTGTGGGTTTATTGTGGAAACCCACATGGCTTATTATGGAAGCCAGGCCGGACTTATTGAGGAAGTCCGGAGGTATATTGTGGAAACCAGACTGTGGGTTTATTATGGAAACCCACAAGGGTTATTGTGGAAGTCAGGCCGGACTTATTGAGGAAGTCAAGAGATTTATTGTGGAAACCAGACTGTGGGTTTATTGTGGAAGCCCACAGAGCTTATTGTGGAACCCAGGCCAGCTTAATATAGAGGCCGAGTTTAGCTAATTGTATAAGCCCAAAATGACTTATTGTGGAAGTCATTTTGAGATAGACATAAATCTTGAAAGATAAACAGGGATATTCCAAGATAATTACAAATCTTGAAGAGATAGATATGGATCTTTCAAGATAAGCACAAATGTTGTGGGGATATACACAAATCTTGAGAAGATAATATGGATCTTCCAGGATATACTCAAATCTTGTGAAGATAGAAAAGGATCTTCACAGATAAGCTCAAATCTTGTCAAGATATACAAAGATCTTTCAAGATAAACATGGATTTTCATGGATATATACAAATATTTAAGGATAAGTACAAATCCAGGTGGTTATTTTGGATAACTACGAATCTCGGTTATTATGGAACTAGATTAGGGTTTTTTTTTCTATAAATAGAGGCCAAAATCCAACTCAAAGAAAGAGAATTCTGGGTTAGCTAACCAAATTATTGTAATCCTCATATCAATACAATATTTCTCCCTACAGGGATTCATCCGTGGACGTAGGCATCAAACGTCGAACCACGTTAAATTCTTTGTGTCTATTTATCTTTTATGGGCTTTTAACCCTAATTTCGCATAATTATCATCAATCAATCGTGTTTTGTGCCTAGAATTTATTTTGGGTACGAACATTGGCACCGACTAAGGGGACTACGAGTAAAGATCGTGCTCTCTGATAGAAACAAGTTGTCCCCAAACGGTTTAGGAAACTAGAGTTTTCAAAATCATAGTAAACAGAAAGTTGCAGAAAGTTTCTGAACTCTTCCAGAAAGTTGCAGAAAGTTCCTGAACTCTTCCAGAAAGTTGCAGAAGGTCCAGAAAGTTGCAGAAAGTTCCTGAACTCTTTCAGAAAGTTGCAGAAAGTTCCTGAAGTCTTTCAGAAAGTTGCAAAAAGTCCAGAAAGTTGCAGAAAGTTCCTGAAACTCTTTCTGAATGTTGTAGAAGATCCAGAAAGTTGCAGAAAGCTTCTGAACGCTTTCAGAAAGTTGCAGAAAGTGTCCAAACGTTTTCAAAAATTTGCGGAAGGTTTCTGAACGTTTTCTGAAGGTTGCAGAAATATCCAGGAAGTTTCTGAACTCTTTCAAAAAGTTGCAGAAAGTTTCTGAACGTTTTTCAAAGTTGTGAATGATTCGAAAAGGTTGTTAAAAGCAAAGTGAACAAAGAAAGATTAAAAAATCGAATGGACGTTGATGTACCTACCAGAAATCCTTCAAGTCGATATGTCAAAAATCGGATTCTACGAAGCGCTTTCCAAGATGAGTGGAGACATCATGTTCATCAACAATGACGATACTATAAATCTAGTTTATAGTTCACACACAATTTTGGTTCTGCTTAGAATCAAGGAAACTTTTTGCTTGTATTTATTAAGGAAATATTTGCAATTTTTGCTTAAAAAAATAAAAAAAAGATTGTTATGGAATAGTACCTGAGTTGTGTGACGCAAGAGAATTATTAGGAAATACGATATATATGGTAAGTGTCGTAGTGGTGTAGGACTCAAGAATGTGTCTTGAGTCCCAAGTATTTCCGATACTGTGTTGGGAAGTTTAAGGAGAAGTTTGGTCCAAGTAGGTAGCTATCTTGAGACCGATAATTAAGGGCTCAAGTTGGTGTCTAGGGTTAATAACTTGTACACCAAGTATGGTCTTGTATAAAAAGCTATGGCAATGCATGAATGAAAACCAGAAAGAGAATTACCCAAATCTTAACATGGCATCAAGCGCCAGTTGAGAAACCGAAAGAGAAAAGAAAAAAAACCTAAATCGTAAAGCTATACAAGATGGATGGTGAGACGGAATCATCAACCAAAGGAAAAATTACAGAGTATGACTTGCAAAAGAAGAACCCAATATATCATCTAGGGTCGAGTGATGGCCCAGGAATTATCATCACACCGATTGTTCTAAAAGGCACTAACTATGATGGATGGGCTAGAGCCATAAGAAGATCTTTGATTTCCAAGAGGAAGTTCGGTTTTGTTGATGGGACTATCACAGAACCTGAAGATTGTGACCAGCTAGAAGAATGGATTGCGGTCCAGTCAATGCTTGTTTCTTGGATCAACAACACGTTAGAGACATCAATCAGATCAAGTTTGGGTGACTATGATAATGCAAACTTGATGTGGACACACTTGAAGAGAAGATTCTGTGTTGTAAGCGGAACAAGGATCTGTCAGCTTAAAGCGTCTCTGAGTGAGTGCAAACAAAAGAATAAGGAAGGTGTAGCTGTCTACTTCGGAAGATTAAACAAGATATGGGATGAGTTGGTGACATATGTGAAGGTACCTCAGTGTAAGTGTGGTAAGTGTGCTTGTAATATAGCAAGCCAGGTTAGTACGTTAAGAGAAGAGGACTTCCTACATTATTTTTTGATTGGATTAGATTCTGTGTATAGATCACTGCGTGAGCAGTTGTTAGCAAGAGATCCATTGCCATCAATAGACGTAGCATACCAGAAAATGGTGAATTCGGAGCGTCTGAGGATAGGTGATGTAGCTATGTCAACGGAAGTACAAGAGAATGTGATGGCTTTCAGGGTTCAGTCTGATCAGCGTCAGTTCAACAATATATATGATCCTGCCAAGTTTTGCAAGCACTGTAGCAGAGAATGACACTCAGATGAAGGGTGTTTTCAGATCATTGGATACCCAGAATGGTGGGGAGACAGACCTAGAGGCGGAAGAGGAAATGGTAGAGGAGGAAGAGCAGGTGGTAGAGGCCGAGCTGGTTTTGCCAATGGCAGAGGAGGTAGAGGACAAGGAAATGGCAATCAGGTTAGAGCACACAATCTGAATATATCAGAAATGAAGTATGCAGGTGGTGCGTGCTCATCAGATGTCTCAGGTTTGACGGGAGTAACAGCAACACAACTTCAACAGGTGCTTGAGTTTTTAAATACAAGAAAATCCACGTCTCAGCTCCAAGGTAAGAAAATGGTTTGGGTTGTAGACACAGGGGCTACAAACCATGTCACGTGTAAAAGGGATGACATGATAGATGTGAGAGATATTAAGGAATGTTCAGTTGGTCTCCCAGATGGGAAATATGCACATTCTGAGAAAATAGGAACCGTTATTCTGCCTGGTGGTTTAAGACTAGAAAACGTGCTTTATGTGCCTCAAATAACTTGTAACTTAATTTCAGTCACACAGCTTATTGATGAGTTGGAATGTAGTGTTCAATGTACTAACAACTTATGTCTTATACAGGACCGGTCGACGAGGAAGGTGATTGGAGTGGGTGAACGACAAGATGGACTATATATTTTCTGTGGTGTGCTTCAAGTTGAAGTAATGGCTGTCAGCGGAAATACGTATGAGCTGCGGTAACGACGAATGGGACATCCATCAGAAAAAGTGTTACAAAGGTTACCAGGTGGGAGTAATTTTTTAAAGAAGAATAATGATGCGTGTGATATTTTTCCACGAGCGAAACATCATAGGAGTAGTTTTGCTAGTAGTCTGACTAAATCCAAATGTATTTTTGAGTTAGTTCATATAGATTTATGGGGTCCTTATAAGACTCAGTCATCTTGTGGAGCTAAATATTTTTTGACAATAGTAGATGATTTTTCAAGAGGTGTGTGGATATATTTGATTCAAAATAAAACAGAAGTTGCACAGACATTTCTTAACTTTATTGCTCTTGTGAAACGTCAATTTAGTAAAAAAATCAAAATTGTTAGAAGTGATAATGGAACCGAGTTTAATGCATTGCGTGGATATTTTAGGACTAATGGGATAATGTTTGAGACATCATGTGTTGGTACACCTCAACAGAATGGGAGAGTTGAGAGAAAGCATCAACATATAATGAATGTGGCAAGAGCTTTGAGATTTCAAGCCAATTTGCAGATATATTTTTGGGGAGAATGCGCCTTAACTGCTGCATATTTAATTAATCGTACACCTACACCTATTCTAAACAATAAAACTCCATATGAAATATTATTTGGAAAGCAGCCTCCATATAATCAGTTGAAGGTATTTGGATGCTTGTGCTATGTACATGATAAAGGTAGTAACGGAGATAAGTTTGCGAGTAGAGGAAGAAGATGTGTATTTCTTGGATATCCTTTTGGTAAGAAGGCATGGCAAGTGTATGATTTAGATGCAAGAAGGTTTCTAGTTTCAAGAGACGTGAAGTTTTGTGAATATCAGTTTCCGTATATGACTGATTTGAAGGGAGATTTGACTGAGACAGTACAGTTGGGGTCAGATCCATCGACTGAGAAGGATCAGTCGAATCCTGGAGGTTCTGAGACTGTTATTGATGATCCAACTGAGACCGAGTCCACTGCAGACACTGAGACCGATATGCCTAGTGTCTTGACAGGGACTGAGAACAGCAATGATTGCGGCAGTGTTGATGTTAATGAAGGCGACACACTGGAACAACCTATAGAGGATGTCAATCCTAGCAATGATACTACAACTGCAGAAGAGTTGGGCAAGGGAAGGCGTCAGAAGATTCCTTCTAGTAGGCTAAAAGGCTTTGTGACACACACCATTCGAGAAAATAGTCTATCTCATCCTCACTCAACACAATCACCATCCTCAGGTACGCCTTATCCTTTGACATATTATGTTAGTTGTGATAGGTTTTCTGCAGTTCATAAGAAATATCTAGCAGCATTAACATCTGGGTCTGAGCCTCGGAATTTTAAGGAAGCTATGAAGCACCCATGGTGGCGGAAAGCCATGGAAGCAGAAATACGAGCACTGGAAGAACAAGGTACGTGGGAATTGCAAGAATTGCCACCGGGGAAGAAATCACTTGGGAGTAAATGGATTTACACAGAGAAGTATGATGCAAATAGGGAGTTGGTACGGCTAAAAGCAAGATTGGTGATCTTTGGAAATCATCAAGTTGAGGGTTTGGATTACAAAGAGACATTTGCACCAGTAGCAAAGATGACAACGGTATGTACTTTTCTGTCTGTTGCAGCAGTTAAAAACTGGGAAGTACATCAGATGGATGTACATAACGCTTTCCTTCATGGAGACTTGGAGGAAGAAGTGTATATGAAGATACCACCGGGATTTACCAAAGGTAATTCTAATCTGGTATGTAGAATGAAGAAATCATTATATGGTTTGAAACAGGATCCACGTTGTTGGTTTGCAAAACTATCAACAGCCTTGAAAAATTATGGGTTCCGGCAATCATATTCAGATTATTCTCTTTTCACTATGATCAATGGAAAGATGCAGCTTAATGTTTTGGTGTATGTAGATGATTTAATTGTTGCAGGAAATAATCTGGAGGAGATTAATAAATTTAAAACCTACTTGGGACAATGTTTCAAGATGAAAGACTTGGGAAAGTTGAAATATTTTCTGGGTTTGGAGATAGCTCGCAGTAAACAAGGTTTTTATGTATGCCAGCGAAAATATGCATCGGATATTATCATGGAAACGGGTTTATTGGGAGCAAAACCTGCAGAGTTTCCAATGGAGACTAATCATAGACTTGCTTTGGCGACGGGAGAGTTGTTCAAAGACGTGGAGAAATATAGAAGACTAATTGGTAGGCTGATTTATTTGTCAGTAACCAGACCTGATCTTACTTATTCGGTTCATACGTTGTCACAGTTTATGCAACAACCGAGAATAGATCACTGGGAAGCAGCACTTCGTGTGGTGAGGTATTTAAAGAAGAATCATGGGCAAGGAATTATGTTGCGCTCTGATAGTAGCCTGAGTTTAAAAGGCTGGTGTGATTCAGATTGGCTAGTTGTCCTTTGACTAGACGATCTTTGACAGGATGGTTTGTACTTCTTGGAGATTCGCCGGTGTCATGGAAGACAAAGAAGCAACAAACTGTTTCACGTAGCTCAGCAGAAGCAGAATACAGGTCAATGGCTGCAGCTACATGTGAATTGAAATGGTTGGAACAATTACTTAGAGATTTGGGAGTTCATCATCCACACAGAATGAGTCTTCTCTGTGATAGTCAGTCTGCATTATATATTGCTCAGAATCCAGTTTTTCATGAACGTACCAAGCATATTGAGGTAGACTGTCATCTTGTCAGGGATGCTATAGTATAGAAAATTCTATCACCTTCCTACACACCTACGGAGGTGCAGTTGGCGGATATCTTCACCAAATCGTTGGGGAAAGCACAGTTCCAAAGACTTTTATCCAAGATGGGCATTTGTGACATGCATGCTCCGTCTTGAGGGGAGATATTAGAAAATACGATATATATGGTAAGTGTCGTAGTGGTGTAGGACTCAAGAATGTGCCTTGAGTCCCAAGTATTTCCGAGACTGTGTTGGGAAGCTTAGGGAGAAATTTGGTCCAAGTAGGTAGCTATCTTGAGACCGATAATTAAGGGCTCAAGTTGGTGTCTAGGGTTAATAACTTGTACACCAAATATGGTCTTGTATAAAAAGCTATGGCAATGCATGAATAAACACCAGAAAGAGAGTTACCCAAATCTTAACAAGAATGATGCAAAATAATAAATCCATGGCTGCTACGTAGGTGGGGATTGGATATTGGAGGTCTGTTTTGCACTGCACATGAGGCGGCAAATACTTGTTAATTGGAGCGGATTACATTAACAAATTCGAAGAAAATAACGACACACATCCCCAAATTTATTTGCGAGACATAATATGTGTGTACATGTCAGCTATGATCATCTCTAATAAAGAAAAGAAATTCGATTCAGAAACAATCTTTATGACAACTGGATGCACACATCAACACTGGAATGCTCCAAGAGTGCTTAGCTCCGTTCAACACCTCACAAGTGCCACCGATCCAGTCATACAGACGTTCGTGGATTGGAAACATGAAAGTATATCAAACCACGGGCTACGAAAGGTCCAGAACAACCGTCTTTATTGGTCATCTCGCTTAATAGGCATACATACCAACTGATCATCGTTAAAGGGGAAGTTGTATGTCGCAACGGTAGAAGATTGATCAACGTTACAGAGATAGCTACAGTAGCAGGGTGATCAGAAGTAAAGGAATCATTTGAAGGAGCTAACAGTGGCAGAGTTGATTCGAATTAAAAGGATAGCTTGACGAAGGGGTGACGTCATACGGGGCTGAGTTGATTGGATATATTGAATTGAACGAAGGCATTCTTCATTGTAAGATGATTTCCCATTATATCTGATGCATTAGCAATGGAAGGATTGGCCCACACGCATCCTTGGATCACCATAAAGGACCAATATTTTTTGACGTACCAGAAAAAGAATGCGTCAAGCTGCTCAAGCATAGTGCTAACAAGGAGTACATTTGCGAAAGCTTTGATGCCAGCATTTTTCCATTGTTATGTACTCCACCAGTGATATCAAGCTTGTCATTTATCGAAGAGAAGACACACATTAGGTTCATAAAGAAGCGTGTCTTTTCTAGACGTATAGGCAGTACTGTTAAGAGATTAGCACACGGGCTTATGACTGGAAGTGTTACAAAGACTAACACGTGGGACATTAGTCAGCTAAAGGAAGAGCAAGAGGACATCACATGCCCACGTGACTGATATATGGTACTTTGAGCGTGTTTGGTGATTGATATATAGTGCATGTTTGACACTATGGATCATTAATCCAAGCTTGAGGCAAATCCACACAACAACGTTAAACAGTCTGGGAGCGAAATAGAACGAGCCAAGGCAACTAATTTTTTCTTTTATTTTTTTGATTTTCCCGAGGGCGAATCCAAAAAGGAAAACTACGATGGATCAGAGACAGAGCTCGAAAGGGAAAAAATATTTGATCAAAAGCTCATAGCCATCTAGCAAGTGAAGATTGTCACATGGGGGCGTCTTTGCAATATAGGATTATCACTACAGATATTGGGGACGGTTAAAGTGACCCCGAGCATGCAATCAAAAGCAATTTGTTTAAGGAAGTCGAATAATAGAAGACATCTTTTTCAGTATCATGGCAAGTACCGGGAGTGGTTAAGGTTGAAGGAACGAACGCCTGGGAAGGTAAGTCCTCACCGATTTTCACATTATAAATCGAGTTTATAATCACAATTTAGGACACTTTCGCATGTATTTATTAAAGAAATACTTGCATTGTTTTTCTATTAAAGAGAAAAACAAAAACGAAACGTTTTACTTTTCAAGGAAATAGTTACAATGTTTTTCTAGAAAAAAGAAAAACAAAGACGAATTGTTTTGACAGAAGTACTTCAAGAATAAGAGTAAAATGTTTCAATAAAAGATGAAGCAAAAGGAAATATATAACAAAAATCTATAGCCGGTCGACCAGTACACCGGAGATTGTCGTGACAAAAGGAAATGAAAGATGAAGGCACAAAGAGGTTTGATTCAGAAAATTCTACGCCAGTACGAGAGCATGTAGGCAATCACTGTGCCAAACAAGTTACGGTAGCATCCCGCATTCGAGTGAGTTCTGGAAATATCTTACCAAAGAGATGGAGAAAAATGTGCTAAAGCAAGACCGAAGTAGATGGGCAATTAACGTGCCTGGTTAGCTACTGGTGGTGCCTGCATTCGAACAAGTGAAAAACAGATAAATAAAATGTTATTCTATGAAAGAGAAACAACAAAGTGGTTGGTCACTAACTCCAGGTCAAAACAAGGAAGTTCTAACAAAGAGCACATCTACACGTCAAGCCTCACATGTCGGTACCTGCAGTATGAGGGTGCGTGGAAATTTTAAGTATAATTGTTATACTTAGAAATGTTGACATAAACACGGGCGCACTTCGAAAAGTCAGCAACGCTAAATTCGCGGCAAGATGATCGAGAAAGTAATGGGGTAATCGTAGGCACGCTGCGACGGACAATCGGTATTTAACTCTTCTTAATTCTTCAACAAGTTTAGAATTAAGAGGGGGCGATGTTTGTACCCTATTCAAATAGTGTACGTGCGTGCCGCACAAGATGTTTAATAGCGTCAAGCTGTGGGTTTATTGTGGAAACCCACAGGGCTTATTGTGGAAGCCAGGACGGACTTATTGAGGAAGTCCGGAGGTTTATTGTGGAAACCAGGCTGTGGGTTTATTGTGGAAACCCACGGGGCTTATTGTGGAACCCAGGCCGGACTTATTGAGGAAGTCCGAAGGTTTATTGTGGAAACCCACAGGGATTATTATGGAAGCCAGGCCGGACTTATTGAGGAAGTCCGGAGGTTTATTGTGGAAACCAGGTTGTGGGTTTATTGTGGAAACCCACAAGGCTTATTGTGGAAGCCAGGCCGGACTTATTGAGGAAGTCCAGAGGTTTATTATGGAAACTAGACTATGAGTTTATTGTGGAAGCCCACAGAGCTTATTGTGGAACCCAGGCCGGCTTAATATAGAGGCCGAGTTTAGCTAATTGTAGAAGCCCAAAATGACTTATTGTGGAAGTCATTTTGAGATAGACATAAATCTTGAAAGATAGACAGGGATCTTCCAAGATTACAAATCTTGAAGAGATAGATATGGATCTTTCAAGATAAGCACAAATGTTGTGGGGATATACACAAATCTTGAGAAGATAATATGGATCTTGCAGGATACACTCAAATCTTGTGAAGATAGAAAAGGATCTTCACAGATAAGCTCAAATCTTGTCAAGATATACAAAGATCTTTCAAGATAAACATGGATTTTCATGGATAGATACAAATATTTAAGGATAAGTACAAATCCAGGTGGTTATTTTGGATAACTATGAATCTCGATTATTATGGAACCAGAGCAGGGTTTTTTACCTATAAATAGAGGCCAAAATCCAACTCAAAGAAAGGGAATTCTGGGTTAGCTAACCAAATTATTGTAATCCTCATATCAATACAATATTTCTCCCTACGGGGACTCATCCGTGGACGTAGGCATCAAACGCCGAACCACGTTAAATTCTTTGTGTCTATTTATCTTTTATGGGCTTTTAACCCTAATTTCGCATAATTATCATCAATCAATCGTGTTTTGTGCCTAGAATTTATTTTGGGTACGAACAGTCAAACAACTTCGTCTCATCGTTTGTGATTCCACAATATCTTGTTTCGTTAATCGATTAAGATTATTGTGAGGTGATTGATAATACTAGGCTGTTCTTCGGGAATATAAGTCCGGTTTATCAATTGGTTCATGTTCACCTTGATTTATCAAAAGACGGAACAAAAACTCGTAGGTATTTCTGTGGGAGACAGATTTATCTATTCAATAGACTTTTCTGTGTGATACAGATTTGTTTATCAAGTATTCGACTTTGAGTCGTAGCAACTCTTGGTTGTGGGTGAGATCAACTAAGAGAATCAAGTGCGTAGTATCCTGTTGGGATCAGAGACGTAAGGCGCACGACAATACCTTGAATCAATGTGAGATTGATTAGGGTTCAATTACATTCCAGTCCGAAGTTAACTTGGAGTAGGCTAGTGTCTGTAGCGGCTTAATACAGTGTGGTGTTCAAATCTGGAATAGGTCTTGGGGTTTTTCTGCATTTGAGGTTTCCTCGTTAACAAAACTTCTGGTGTCTGTGTTATTTCTTTTCCGCATTATATTTTGTTATATAATTGAAATATCACAGGTTGTGTGTTGAATCGATCAATTGGTAAATCCAACCTTTGGTTATTGATTGAAATTGATTGATCCTTGAACATTGGTCTTTGGTACCGTTCAAGTTATTTCTCTTGTATTCAATCAGGCTCTCAAATTCCTATTTGTTTGATTGCGGATTGAATTGAGAAATTGAGATATAACTCTTTGATATAATTTTTCTTAAGATTGAGTCTGAGTGTCTAGTTGATTCTCTTGAAAGTATATTGGAGTTAGTCCGAACAGATTGCTAAGCGGAATATTGGGTGGGGTTGTTAGACCCCCGCTTTTTCAATTTAGTTTCCAACAAATAAATTGTTTCCAACTAAACTCGTCAAGAATAATGATGAACTGATATACGCATTTATCTGTCTATTTTGATCTCAATTCTCCATATTGTTAGTGCTCGATTTTGTGCTTATTTTGCTATTTTATGTAATTGTAGGTGTTTTTGGAGAAATGGACTTTTGCGTCGAAATTGGCTCGAAAAGTGGTTTTTGTGCTCGTGGGAGAAAATTACTAAGGGGTACCCTATGATTAAAGACACCCATGCCTCTGGTTCAGGGCACCCCAGTGGATCTGCTAAAGGGACCCTCGGTTTGGTTAGGGGGACGCCATTGTCTTCTTCAAATTTTGGCGGGAAATTATGGTTTAAAGATTCCAGTCACAGCGTACTTCACTGTATTGGGTTCGGGCAAGTTTATCTCGGATTTGTTCATGGATTTGGGTTCATATGGGCCTGTTTGGATGAAACAGGGAAGGTACGAGCTGAAAATAAGATGTACGAGGATTCACGACAACAGGGAGATGGATATTCTCGGTATTTTGCGGACTATATTTGGCAGTCGCATGAAGTTTTTGGAAAGATTTTGGTTGAAATTTATCTGTAGTTTTCCACGGGAATGAATTTATACTGTTGCGACAAGTCAGAAATGGTAGATTGGATTCGGATAGAGAAGGAATATGTATTAGTCCCCGATAAAACAGAGGTTAGAAAGTCTCGGGATGCTGTTGATTCTCAAGCTGGTAGTTACGTGGGAATGGGAAGAGAGACTATCGTATATTAGCCGTAACTCTATCTTAGGAAAGATATTTGACAACACAGGAAGCTAACAGCGGAAAGAAGTGGAAGAGAAGGAAAGAAAATATTTGGGAAGATACGTGACTTTTGGTGAAAGAAAGAGAAGGATTAACTCGCGGGATTTTTGGCATGTGGTATATATAAACGAAGTGAAGAGTCCCAACAGAAGAATCGAGAATTTGGGGGTGAAGCAGAGGAGACGTCGGAGCTGCAGGAGAAGTTGCAGAGTATCTTCTCTGCTGGTGAAGAAGAAGACGAGCTGAAGAACATAGGACCCAGTTGGACAGTCGCAGAAACCGTGACCTATACTTTCAAACTCAACAGCTTTGTAACAATTTTTCCAACAATTATTCTGAGTTCGCAACAGTTCTGTTAGGGTTCTCTGTAACAGTAGGTTCTGTAACAATTATAATTGTTACAAACACACTGCTTTATGCCTCTTCTTCAATAAAACACCTTTTTGAGCTATGGATTATTATTTTGAGCGTGTTTTCACCATGAAGAGCTAAAACCCAACACTGGGATGACGGAGGAAGCCATTCTCTATGCCTGTGGTAAATTTATTTAATTCTTGTATGACTTTTGCACTATTTTAAATTTATTCATGATTTTTCTAAATTGATTGTGGTTTTGTTTGATGACGTATTCTTGGTCTTAGTATTTTTGATACGTCATGCTTGTGATTTACAGTCAATCTTTTATAAAATCTACCTTGGCAAAGAATAAAGAGTCAATATTTATTATGTTATGAGCTATAATTGTCAAGAATTGATAGTTGAACCACATGAATATGAGAATCGGTGGAATCTTGAGTCTCAGTCTCTCTCGATATCGTGACAATCGTGTATATATATTTTCTTTGTTTTTATTTTTAAGTCTTATCAAGTCCGAGTTGAACGAATCTTATTTACCACTTCTACAATCACATCAATTTTTGGTGCCACTACCGGGGATTGAACGTAGCCAAAGCAAAAAACCTCCAAAAAATATTAAGAGAAATAGATAAGCGAGATATACTCAGCTCGAAATATCAAATGTGTATAATATAAAAGTCTATATAGCTATACGACTTAGTCTCATTAGGAGATAGAATAGAATAGACTTATGAGTGATAGATAAGTTTTAGTCTTCACATACCTTTTGTTGATGAAGTTCCTCCAATCTCTCCTCAGTAGATCTTCGTCTTCAATCGATGAACGCCGTGAAGTCTAAAGCTCAACTACACATTATATCCTAATCCGAGACATATATATAAGTAGACTAGAAATCAAGACTTATAATTTTGATCACCTAAACTTGAAAACAAGCTTGAGATAGCAACGCTTGCGAGTTCGACCGAGCAATGCTCTAACAATCTCCCCCTTTGTCAATTTTAATGACAAAACTATCAATACATATGGATTAAAAAATAAACTTTGTAGCTTCTCATCCAACATGCTTGATTTCCTTGATTTTTCAACATTCCTTAAATTCTCCGTCACTTCAAGTAATCCAGCGATTCTGAAAGTGTTCAACTCAGCATCATTGTTGTTGAAGATCCGTATTCATAACAATAAGAAAACAGTTGTTCTCAATTATTGTCATACAGTGTCATAATATTATTACACAACATCAAAGTTCAATTGTATCACAACTTTGAAAATAATACTATGGTGATATGTATCACTCCCCCTTAGTCAATATTTCATCACACAATGAAAACCACTCCCCCTTACATAATGATCCGTAAACCATATGTATGTAGTGTGAACTACCAAATAATTCTCTCCCTTTTTGTCAATATAAATTGGCAAAGGTACGAAAACTACGGGATCATAATGATTTCACATAGTCAAAACTTAGTGTATTCATCAAGGAGTTTATAAAGATACAAGATAAATCTTACAATATTCCACAGTCGCAGTCCCCACAAAGATATGGCAGTCCCCACTAAGAACTCTCCCCCATAAAATGTCATTCCCGAAAGAACAACAAGAGCGAACTTACTTTTACGAGAAAACAAGTAGCGCTGCACATGGGCCGGTACGGTATGGGTCTTCCCAGACCCCGGTACATGTACCTCCTAATGGCCGGTTCCATGTTCTGGGTACCTGTACCTGTCCCAGTGATGTACCTCTACCGATGATACCCGTCCGGTTCTAGACCGGTACCGGTTTTTTACCTGGAACATCAACACTACCATTCATCTGAGTTCAAGAACATACCCAGCAACAATCTCATCTCAAATTCATTACCAACCCATGAACATCAACATCCACATCATCTTCAATTTCATGTGAAACAACCACTTCAACCTAAATCATCTTCGAATTCCATATTAACAACAAACAATCCCTTCTCTGCATTCACTGACCCTTGTAACTACAAATCTGACTCCAACCCATCTCAAAATTGATCAATAACCTTTAATTGCTTCAAAATCTTCACCATGTTCTTCTTCTATATCATCTGCAACAAACCCTTCATGCCTTTCTTCATCCCATAAACCCTAAATCACTCTCATACCACAAGCGAATAACCCTAGCTTCTCGATTGATAGAACAACACAATCTTCTTTTCTATTTTCTTGTTCATATCAAAATCCCTCTTAATCTCTTCACCAATTCAGACTTCTTAATGAAAAATCATATTCATATACCAAAAACAAGATTGAATCAAAATCTAATATAAGCCCAATAAAAGATATAAACACAATAAGAAAACAGTTGTTCTCAATTATTGTCATACAATGTCATAATATTATTACACAACATCAAAGTTCAATTGTATCACAACTTTGACAATAATACTATGGTGATATGCATCACTCCCCCTTAGTCAATATTTCATCACACAATGAAAACCACTCCCCCTTACATAATGATCCGTAAACCATATGTATGTAGTGTGAACTACCAAATAATTCTCCCCCTTTTTGTCAATATAAATTGGCAAAGGTACGAAAACTACGGGATCATAATGATTTCACATAGTCGAAACTTAGTGTATTCATCAAGGAGTTTATAAAGATACAAGATAACTCTTACAATATTCCACAGCCGCACTCCCCACAAAGATTTGGCAATTAAGCACAAGTTCAACTAAGAACTCTCCCTCATAAAATATCATTCCCGAAAGAACAACAAGAGCGACCTTTCTTTTACGAGAAAAGAAGTAGAGTTGCACATGGGCCGGTACGGTATGGGTCTTCCCAGACCCCGGTACATGTACCTCCTAATGCCCGGTTCCATGTTCTGGGTACCTGTACCTGTCCCAGTGATGTACCTCTACCGATGATACCCGTCCGTATCTAGACCGGTACCGGGTTTTTACCTGGAACATCAACACTACCATTCATCTGAGTTCAAGAACATACCCAACAACAACCTCATATCAAATTCATTACCAACCCATGAACATCAACATCCGCATCATCTTCAATTTCATGTGAAACAACCACTTCAACCTAAATCATCTTCGAATTCCATATTAACAGCAAACAATCCCTTCTCTGCATTCACTGACTCTTGTAACTACAAATCTGACTCCAACCCATCTCAAAATTGATCAATAACCTTTAATTACTTCAAAATCTTCACCATGTTCTTCTTTTATATTATCTGCAACAAACCCTTCATGCCTTTCTTCATCCAAGAAACCCTAAATCACTCTCATACCACAAGCGAATAACCCTAGATTCTCGTTTATCTCTCGATTGATAGAACAACACAATCTTCTTTTCTATTTTCTTGTTCATCTCAAAATCCCTCTTAATCTCTTCACCAATTCAGACTTCTTAATGAAAAATCATATTCATATACCAAAAACAAGATTGAATCAAAATCTAATATAAACCCAATAAAAGATATAACATAGTAGAATCAGAAAACATACACTTTCTAATAAATTATTACCATGAAATCAATAGAATTAGAAAAAACCCAAATTAGAAAAATCTAGAGTTTCAATTTAGTAAATTTTCATGAATAAAATCAAAATTGGAGAAGAAAAGCAACATAAAATGATACATCATACTGGTGAAGAAGAAGAAGTAGAAGAAGAGTTTGAATGCTCGTGTGTGATGAAGGTGGTGGTTCTGTTGTAACTCTGTAAGAAGAACAAGAAAAGAGATGGAGGCGGGTGTAACTCTGTATAAGAAGAAAAAGAGAAAGAGGTGAGCGGCTAATTAGTTTAGGGCTTAGGTTAGTTGAAGTTATATGAGAAGAAATGGAGGGCTAGGATTAAAAGGAATCTATAAAATCAAGGGATAAGATTAACCGGGATTCCGGATACCGGTACTAGAGGGAATAGGTTTAGAACCGTTCCCTGTACCCATTCCTCTTCTGGTTCTCTTTTCTATTCTCATTCATTATACCACATACACCGGTTCCAAGCCGATTCACCGGTTCCGGAACGGGTTTATCGGTTCCAAGCCGATTCACCGGTTGCATTCTGATTCTTACTTTTAAGTATATCTAAGGATATCGCTACACGGAAGCTACATGAAAGACTGGATTTCGCTAGAAATAGGGGATAGTTAAGGGAAATTTCTCACTGTGCTTGGTATGACATGGCTGCAAGTGACGCATAATGATTGCGCATTATAGAGTTGCAGGCCAAGTCAGTACTCTGCCGCAATGATGCAATGCGAAGCCATTATAGCACAACGCAAGCCATAATAGCGGTATACGGTATAGACTGTCAAGCACTAAGATAGTAGAACCCTGCAGGGCCAGTGAAGCGCAAAGGTGGCGCTACACTGTAAAGTACATTGGCTAAGTAATGAAGCTTATTGGCCGACACAATGAAGCTTCATAGAAGGAAAGGCAAGACGAGGCCAAAGTTGACAGATGCAACATGTGATGTTGGCATCGATGCATATCCAGGGAATTGAGTTGGCCCAAACTCAAGGATGATGCAAGAGTGAAAAATATGCCAGGAGTTGGTCTATGACATTAGTTCAAGGCAGGGCCAAATCTTGAACAATGCAAACAAGCTAGTAATGCAAGAGTGGCATTACTATTGTCAAACTAATTGGCGAAGTGAAGCATATGACGCAAGAATAACTAGAGTGAGCTTAAAGAGTTGGCCTTGATGATTGAAGCATAAGGATTGTCCGTGCATTAGCTTAGAGTGATAAGCATTCAGGGCCAAGATGGCTGAGCGTTGGAGCGAGGCAGAATTCAGTAAAGCACAACAGTGGTGCAATACGACTCAAGTGACGGTTAGGAGTTGGTTATTGGCTTTGCGAGCATGCCAATGAAGCAAGACAAGGGGGAACGGTTATAAAGTGTGTTTATAACCATATTAGAGTGTTCATAACCACCAAGAACATATGTGGCATCATTTGGCTTGACAACACAAAAGGTGGCAGTTGAAAAGCAAGCTGACAGTTATGGAAACTACCTGATGGGACACATGGTTGTTCCATGCGTGTGCAAGTGTTGTGCACGTCTTTGGCTAGTTAATCTACTATATAAATAGTCCTAAGGAGTGGGAAAAATCAGTAGGCTACATAGGAGAGAGTTAGTCTCATGTTTGAGAGAGTTAAGCATTCACCAAGAGGGTGAATGGCCTGTTTTAGTCCATGTGATGGACAAGTTTTGTAATCTTCCTTTAGTGCAATAACATGGGTTTGTTGCAGTAATCTTTGTGTTTATTGTGTTGCTGATTTGTGTGAGGATTTGTTCAAGTACATGACAGAACCTCTTATGCTTATGGGGGCATGAAGAGTTAGAGAGAAAGAAGAAAAGACTTTCGTTGTGCAAAGCCTTATGAGTGAAGGCAGATGCGTACTTTGATGCGAGTATGCAAGGCTGAGTGATTGTGGGTGAAGTTGATTCACAGAACCCCAATCATTACCGATCATGTCCCATGAAAATTTTAGGCAATTAAATAGGCATGTGACACTTGGCCTAATGACCGGCCTCAGCGGATGCAAAAACTGGTTGCATTTTTAGTTTATCGATAGGGGCACACCTAGACACTCGTTAAAGGAAAAAAAGGAAAAAAAGGAAAAACAAATATAAGCGGAGAAACAGAGGAACAAAATAATACCGAAACTCAAAACAAAACACAATTTCTTGCTAGAGAGAGGAAATATATTTATAGTAACTTGTGATGTTTTAGAGAGAAGATTTTTTTTGGATGAGTTTCTAAATTAATGTATTGTTGAGTCTGTAAAATTCATTCTTCTTTCCATGAAATACCCTAGAAATTTCAATAATAATTTAAGGAGAAAGTGGTGTAGATGCACATCTCTGGTTATATACCTGTCGATCTATATTCTTTTATTCAATTTTTATTTACAATTCTCATTATTCTCCTTGGATTACTTCACTTAGTAAAAAATACAGCCAAAAAATATTTCTTCGTCGACGCTACTTTCGACGAAGAAGTTCTAGAAGAAGAAGATAAACAACATAATCATACTCAAGATACCATTATGATTACTGCTGAAAAATTCTCGTGTGCTTCTTGTGGAACTCATGCAACCAAGTCGTGTAATGGGTGTAAAGCTGTGAGATATTGGTGAGTCGGTCTTTTAAATTTGTTGACCTTTTGATTTTCAATCGTTGTCTTTGTCTCAGAATTTTGGGTTTTTGGGCGCCTTACGTGTTTCTAAACTTTGGGTTTTGTGGAATTATAGAACTTAACCAAAAAAAGATTCAACCTTTAATAGTTAATTCTCATGTTGATCGTCAACCTTAATCAAGAACTTTGATTTTGGAAGCATTCATAGATTTATGTTTTTTTGGGTAAAATAGGACAAGAAACACATGAGTCTTAGGAAAAGAAATCCTTTATGATACTAGCCACTCCGATATCTTGCTGAACTTAAAGACCTATATTCTAACTTTCAAGGTGATGTGATTCCTGAAATCTGTTCTTTGGGATAAATAGATTGTGGTAAATGCATGTCACTAGTGATGCAAAAGAAATGGTATGTTAAGCTGGGGGTTACAAATCATACAGTTAGTCAATAACGGATGTTCCTACAATTGCTGAGCAAGTTAGTGATCATCTATGAGAAAGTGCTCCAATTTACTTGGACATGCATTGCTCCAATTTACTTGGACATGCATTTGATTTCTGAGTGATAGAATAGTAAGTTTAGGTCAACACACTTGGTACTCTTAATTATGGATTTGAATGTTTTGTTTTTTGTGTTTCTGTTCTCCTGTCATCTTTATTTTTATTATTTTGGTGACGTCTTGTGTAACTATCACTCGTAGTTTAAAATTTATTAATCAAAGATGTGTTTTCTTATAATTTCATAGCTCACTAATTTGCCAAAGAAAGCATTGGGGAAGTGGTCACAAGTACAAGTGTAATGATTTCAAGCAAAGGAAACTAAATTGGACATCAATCTTCAGCCAAAAAGGAAAGGCTTTTGGTTCTGGGGATACATCTAGCGCGGTTCTTCAAAGAACTAAAAAAGTAAGTATGGCTAGCTGGTTCTTGCCAACTATCATGGAAGGTTGTCTCCTGCTATAATCAGTTCCTTACTTAGTCGGCTGTTTTGATCTTATCTTTGTAGGTTCTTTTCCCTTATGAAGAGTTTGTAAAGCTTTTCAACTCGGACAAGCAAGGATCCCCTCCTTGTGGACTTCTCAATTGCGGAAACAGGTACATGTGGTACCCGCTTATAAAATATATTTACCCTGTCTGGAACATACTTTGCTGGAAAAGGATTAATGGTTTTGTTTTTCCCTTCTTTGCAGTTGCTTTGCTAATGTGGTTCTACAATGTCTATCTTGCACACGGCCACTTGTTGCATACTTGTTAGAGAAAGGGCATCGCGAACAGTGTATGAACAGATTACATATGTTTTTCAGTTTCTTTTTCATAGGATTTATTGAATTTATATTATCTTTGACATTTGGTTCTTTTGTTGTTCAGGCAGACGGAATGACTGGTGCTTCATGTGTGAGCTTCAAATCCATGTTGAAAGAGCAGTAGAAAGTTCATATCCCTTTTCTCCGATAAATATTCTTTCTCGGTTACCAAATATTGGAGGCAATCTTGGCTATGGAAAACAGGAGGATGCCCATGAGTTCATGAGGTTTAGATTTTGTGTTTTTTGTTTCTGAACTGGAACTTGCTTTTGGGACTTTTTCATGAATCCTTAGGATAGTTAACTTAATATCAATTGCTTTTTGTAGGTTTGCAATTGATACAATGCAGTCCGTATGTCTTGATGAATTTGGTGGGGAAAAAGCCCTCCATCCTAGCTCTTTAGAGACAACCCTTATTCAGCACATTTTTGGTGGTCAGCTCCAATCACAGGTCATACTTCATATTTTCTGTTAACAAATGCAACTTTTCCTTGTTAGTTAATTACGTTCGGAAAATGAACCCTGGAAGTAAAGAAATTGTGGCAAACTATGTTGTATTCTATATAATGAGAAAATATCCCCATTTCTGAATTTCTGTATTCAGCAGTCAGACTCACACCTGATGGCTATTAGGTTTTGATTGATGATATTGTAGCATCTACGTCATGGTTGACGACATCATGATGGTAAGGCCACTTAAGAATCCACATGTGGAGCTTATATGTCTTCGTTTGCTCTTAATATGCGAGTAGTAAGATGCAATAACTGTATTTAGCAACAACATGCATTCTGAGGGTTGATTGATTCCCACATGTTCATTTCACCTAGTAGCAAAAATTCATTGGACAGGTTATTTAAATGGTGTCACCTTTGATCAGCCATGATAAATCATTGCCATATATAGAGTCGACAACAACTGCGATGCCGTGCAAAAAAAAACTTGTAAAAAGGAAAATGTTCAGGCAGGATAGTCGAGGCAATCTAGGTATAGTTTGACGCAGTATTGAAATATCCTCAAAGCTGCGGAAGTTTAGGCTTGTTCTAGTTTGATGCTATAAGCACTTAGAAGATGGATTGTACAGGCGTATTTCATGATTAACATTGTGATACTAGCTTTCTCAGTTTATCTAATTAAAATCTAGCAACCTTAATGGAATATTCTTAGAGACTCTTCTCATAAAGATAGTTTTATAAATGATGAACATGAAAGCTTCTGGTTAGAGGCTGCTTATGATATTTTTTTAAGCATAGCAACAATCAAACAGGGTTCTCTGACGTCCTACTGAGTTCTCTGTTTGTTGATTACTCAAAATCATCTTATGTGGCAAATATCTTAGCATCTGACTGTATGTGTTGCTTAATATGTAATTTCGTTTTATTTTATCATGTGCCTTTAAGAAACTCATCCACAAATTCTTTTTGGAGGACATTAATTTTTACAACTTTTCGTTCTTTCTTCGCAGTGTCATCTTTCTTGGCTTTCTGTATTCTCTCACCATTTCCTTTTATTTCAGGTTACATGTGCTGAATGCAATAAGATCTCAAACCGGAACGAAAATATGATGGATTTAACTGTTGAAATTCAAGGGGAAGCATCATCATTGGAGGATTGCCTGGATCAGTTCACTGTCAAAGAGCGGCTTGATGGGGAGAATTTGTATAAATGTGATGGGTGAGAGTTCTTTTACCCTGCCTTGTTCTTGACCACCTATTCTTGCTTCTATGACCACAGTATTTCCAAACAGTTTATTTGATGCATGTCTAACTGTTTTTTATTTTTATTTGACTGGCTGTTGCTTTTAGCACGTGCTACCTCTTTATAAGGCACACAAGCACCTAATCATTTTAGAGGTTGTATGGTATAAGTGAATACTTCTATTTTACCAGTCCTCTCTGATCTACATGCCACTTTAGGTTGTAGAGAAATTTGTTCAATACTCCTAACCTGTACAGACTACAGAATTAGCTATCAGCTAACGGAATACATACCTTCATAGAAGGAATCTGGTCGATTCTGCCATTGTTGAAGAAGATAATTTCTTAACCTAAAACTTATAGATCACCACTCAGTTAAAGCACGAGGACTGTTGTACTATTTCCATCAGAACAATGTACAGTAAAATTTGACTTTTCATATTAGTTGGTATCCGCTGAAATTTTTTAGAACAAGATACTTCATGCTAGTTGATTATCCCTCTTAGGTTTCACTGTTCCCAATAACATCTTCTATAAAATTCTGTTCAATTATGGTTTTGTGAGATAACTTCATCCTGATATGAGAATTATATTATTTGTGCATTACGCGTGAAGCACACAATTTCTTCTGGTTCAGAAGTTATGTTATAGGCCTCCATATCATCTCATCACTTCTGATTGATTAATGGTTACCACTTTCTGCAGGTGTGAGGACTATGTGAAGGCCTGGAAGCGTCTCAGCATCTGTCAAGCTCCGAATATCCTCACCATTGCCCTTAAAAGATTTCAGGTCTTAACTACACTAGTATTCCTTCTCTATACTTCCGCAGAAGTCTATTAATTTTTTTAATGTTAGGCTAAGCATCGAAACTCTTCTAATGTTACTGCTATGTACCAATACGAAAATCTTTCACAACTTGTATTATACTATGTAATTTAAATGCGCAGAGTTGCGCTTGCACTTTGGTTAGATTATATGATATACACTTTGAGGTTATATAGAAGACTTTCAGGAATTGGTCTCATGTGTTTCTCATGAAATTAATCTGATAATCTTTTAGGCATGGTTTCTGAACGTTTCTTTCTAACAAACTTGTCAGAGTGGGAGATTTGGAAAACTGAACAAAAGAGTAACTTTCCCGGAGACGTTAGATCTGGACCCGTACATGAGCGAGGCAGGAAATGGGAGTAATTTGTATCATCTGTATGCTGTTGTTGTGCATGTGGACATGCTGAACGCGTCATTTTTCGGCCACTACATTTGCTATACCAAAGATTTTGATGGAAATTGGTACAGGATAGATGATTGCAAGGTAGTATGCTATACCGAAGTTTTCCCTCAAATTTCTTATTTATATCAGAAAACTTGCTGATATGATTTTCATGCACTTTTGGGTTGTGTTGTCTACAGGTCCTTCGTGTTGAATTGGAAGAAGTACTATCCCAGGGAGCTTATATGCTCTTGTATAGCAGGTATTTTAACACGCCTCTCTCTCCCTTTCTCTATCCAAATGCAACGAAGGTTTTACCGCAAAAATTAACAACAGCTGGACCCAAGTTATTTATGCCAGCATTATTAATCTTCCACAGAAATCCTGTGGATTGGATGTTAATTGAATAGACTGAGTTCTCACTGTTGATTAGTCTAGTGATTCTTTGGACAACTTGTCTTTCTGCCATTGATTGAAGTTGGTCAATGTTGGAATAGTACTCGTTTCTTGGATGTCTTTTTCATGCATTTATCTGTGTGTTGTGGCAGAATTAGTTTTAGTAGTGATCCACTGATCCTTGTTTCTTGAGATATTTTCAAAATGCTTTTCAAGTTTACTAGTTTGTGTATGCAAGGTTTCTTGTTACCCTTTTCATGTCAATGACGAGAAATATCATGATGGAGAAAATGATAAGGCTCTTCTTTTCTTCTTTGTTGAACAGGAATGGGGCTCGATCAGATTGTGTTAAGCCCTTAAAATCTTCGACGGAGGAGCAGCAAGCAGTTGATGTTGCGAAAGAGGTGCAGGGGTGCTCGGAGGAACCAGTTGGATCGTCCACCATTGCTGAATCTATTGATTTGCTCGAGACTTCTACAAGCAAATCATATGATATCATATGCAAACCTGAAGAGGACTTGAAACTTCCAATGGAGGAGGATCAGCAAAGAGTTTATGTGACAAAAGAACTGCAGGAGTGCTCAGACAAACCACTTGAATTCTGCAGCATTGGTGAATCTATTCTGTTTGAGACTTCTATGAGCCAGTCATGCAATACTAAGTGGCAACCCGGAGACGACTTGAAACCTTCAATAGAGGACGATCAGCAAGCAGTTTATGCTGCGAAAGAACTGCAGGAGTGCTTAGACAATACAGTGGAATCCTGCGGCACTACCGAGTCTATTGATCTGTTTGAGACATCTACGAGAAAATCATTTGATATTCTTCGCCAACCCGGAGCAGACTCTGCTTCTACAGTTGACCCTGCAAATGATATGAAGTTAGATGTTGATTGCATTAAAGCTGATTTGAGAGACCCAATAAACAGTCAACAGGATATAAATTTTGCTAGTACCGAGTCAAATTACTGTCGGAGTTCTCAAACAGCTGAAACTTCATCTGCTTCTTCCAGTAATGTGTTCGTCCCAACTGAGCAATTTCCAGGAACTAATCCTGAAGCAGGGTGCAGTTTTAGGGAGGGAATCACAGCAATGAGTGGTTGCAGTATAGAAGAGGTCACTTCATCAAAATGTTCAGTTGGAGGCTCTTTGCCAGGTGAGGATGGTTTCCATCACATTAAAGATGCATCTTGTGCTGTTCCTATCACTGAATACACTTCCACTAGAGAAACCCTAGACGTGGATAATCCTGCTAGTTGTCCAAGATACCAAAACACCAATTTGGAGAATTTGGAAAAAAATCCATCCATCAGTGTTCCTGTTTCATCCAAGAGAATTGAAGTCAAAGTTTTAGAACCTGCTGGAGATAACAACCCTTGTGGAGTAAAGCGGAAGCCCTTGTTTGCTCGTGGTTTTCTTGACAAGAACAACAGGTGTAGGTCACAAAATGGAAAAGGGAAAACCAAGATGGGATCTAGCGAAGTTGGTCTCTCATGCAAGGTCAAGAGCTACTCCAATGGATTTGCTAAAACTCCTGGTATTCTTTATCAAAATGGTACTATTGAGTGTAATAACCCAAATGATTCAAATTGTAATCCATTAAAATCCAGTTTCGTTGAGGAAAAACCCAAGAAGATGGTCCCAGGTATCGTGGCAAATGGAGATTGCAATGGTGAGAGTTATCACCTGACAGATTTTATGGACAATGAAGCTCCTCCAGTTTCGGCTATCTCTGATATGAATTCCTCATCTGAGTCTCAAAATATGGAGTGTGAAGTGTCAAGCAGTAAATCGGACAATCAGTGTGATTTTGGGGATAGAAATAGAACATCAGCAGTAGTAAGGAATATCTGTTGATTTTCGCTAGACCGTACTTTCTCTCACTCACTAACTTTTTCTTATGATGACGAAATGGTAAATATTGATCGAAGAAGACCGAAGACAAAGAACATTTGTTTGATGACTGTAGTGGTGCTCATCTTATTCTTGATTTTGGAAGGAAAAGGCATCCGGGGTGACAAAAATGCAGGTACTCGCCTTGTTTTTTTTCCTGGTGATTTGGGTGCCTTATAACTACGAATATAATAATTGATTAAATTTTCCCTCCTATTCCGAATGGTAGCCCTCTTTTCATGGTGCCCATCCATTAGAAGATGGTGTTGGTTTATGGTGTGGAATCATTTGTAGAAAAAACCTCAAATGCCTTCCTTCTGCACCATGTTAGGTTTAGCGCTGTCCATTCTTGAAGTCATAATAGACACAATTTGTAGTGTCTGGTAAACTTCTTGATGATTTTTGTTTCTGCCTAGACTCACTGTTGCTATTGTTTATCCACGCTAGAGTGGATGTGGGATCTTACAGCCATCTTTTAACATCTTAACCAAACTGAATCTACTCTATTTCATGATTCCCCGTATATATATTGTGTTTACAAAAAGCAGAGGAAAATTACTTTCCTCGGCAGCTTATAGATCAAGATTCTAATACTCTTTTAAGTTGATTGTTTATACGGAGTAGTAAGAATTCCATAATTAGTCAGGCTTTGACTTTGTAGTTCTCTCCTCTCGAGCCTCGCATGAAAATTGTTGTTCCCAAAATTTAGATGTGAACCAATGTGTCTTGTGTCATGACAAGATTGAAGTAATGTCCATTGTTATTGTGTTTTGTTTTTTTTAAGCCTGTATTTTTATTTTTATTTTTTGTGTGGTGAAAATCACATTTCAATTTACTCAAACCAAAACGATGATTACACTAGATGACTGCGGCCGCGGTGGGGAGGCCGACCGAGAAAAAAAAGGAAACACTGTTGCAATTGGACTGTAAAAGAAAATTCGTGACTAAAGTGAAAGTATCACTTTTCTTGAAACGGAGGGAGTATATCGTTTTATTCGTTGCAAAGGAAAATTAGTTGATGCATAAACCAAAATATGGTTACGTAAAGTTTACGCATCCTTTGTGGACATTTTCGAAAATTGTGCCTAAAATGATAAATATCTACGATTTTTTAGTAAAAATTCTAAATTTGATATTGTTGTTTGTACTTATTGCGTAAATTTTTCCAACGAGATAAAAATGGCACGGATTTTTAGATATTTCTTTAAAAAAATATGATACATAAGAAATTATAATACAATTTGGCTCTTATATCTATTTTCCGTTCTACTTTGTTTATTTACGAAAATGTCTAATACCTTATTGCGCTTCCTCTTTGGTTTATTTACAAAAATGTCTTATACTTATTTGCCATTCCTTTTCGGTTTATTTACGAAAATGTCTAAAGGAAAAAAGAAAAAAATTGATTTAGAGGAGCAGTGTCGTCCTTTCATCTTTGAACCAAATCCAATCCTTTTTGTGAAATTGGAAAAAAAAAAGAAAAAAAAAGTCATGTCCCATATTGACACAAAGTCACCATATATAGAGTCCTCTCTCGCTTCGCTCGGTCGGCCTAATAATTACTTACAAAATTATCAAAAACACCAAAATATAAGATAATCAAAACCCAAATACAAATGACATCACTTAATTGTTCAAAATTACACCTATTCCACAATTTAGTCGCGTGAATGGATTGCAAATAAATATAAAATTTATGAATTGTGCAATGGAGACAATTTTTTCTTTTTGCTGAAAAAAATGAATTAAAAAAAGCAAAGTAGTGACTATGAAAGAAAGAAAGTAAGTCCAAACGCTTCCAAAAACTTTCACAGACTATTTAAAGCGAAAATAAATTTTGCCTGACCATTCCACTGACGGGATAAATTCTGACCTATCATTAAAAAACTCAAACATGCCCAACTATGACATGGCCTAACAGTTAAGCGCAACAGTTGCACATTATGAAGTTGTAGCCTGACAGATGGAGCTGCACAGTCCGACGATGTAGCACCAACATGACTGAGACGAGAAAGGCTACTTAGCACATGCAACAACTATGCGATAGTGTTGCATATCCTTATTCAGAGTTGGCCCAGCTCAGGGAAGGAATAAAGGATGAGTTGCAAATCATGGGATGAATTTGGCATCGTTCCAAGCATTGGCCAAGGCTTGGACAATGCATATGCAACAATGGTGGGGCCAAACAGCCATTGGGGATTATTGCTCGCCAAAAGAGATGCAAGTGATGCATATGAAGCATGAAGTTGAATTAAGCAAGTCAAGACTCAGTTGGCATGATATTTGGGTGTTGGCATCCAAATGAGCTAAGTGCATGATCAGAATGAATAAAACGCAACCATTGCCAGATACTTGGCAGAAGTGCAAGTTGAATGAAGCACAACCATTGCTGGACACTTGGCGTAGGCCAAGAGTGAGTGAAGCACAATCATTGTCGAACATTGGCACAGACCAGAGTTCAGTGCAGCATAATGATTGTCGGGTTTGCGTTCAAGCTGTCATTTGCGAGTGTGTGTGCATCACACGCATGCCAAAGTGAAAGAGCAAGTTAGAAACGGTTATAAAGTGGCTTTATAACCGAGTTTGGCATAGCCTAACCGTTTGAGACAAGTGGCGCCATTCTACACGCCAGTACTAAAGTTAGCAGTTAAAAAGTAAGTCAGGCGGTTGGGGAACTGCCTATGGACATATAGCTGTTTATAGGGCGTGCAACAGAGTTGCATATGGATTGGCGTTCTTGGCACTATAAATAGCCAGGGAACCCTTGCATATGAGAGTTGTTCAATAGTTCAACTGTTGAGGAACCACATTGTAGTAGAGAGTGAATTCCGTGTTAGGCTTAGAGAATAAGCTTGTAAATCCATTGGTTGGACGAGTTTTGTATCTTCCCCTTAAGCTAATAAAAGAGAGTTTGTTGGCTTATGCGTTTGGTCTTAGTATATTGTTGATTCAATAATAATCCCTAATTCTGTGAAGCATAAACATGGAAGGAATCCCTTTGTAACATGGGATACATTGTTGGTGAAGAGAAAATCTAAGTAAGTCTTTCGTTTCATACTCAAGGTAGAGTTGGTTGTTTGCACAAGTGCAAACTTATAATGCTGAAATACGAGTGGGTGATAAGAGATCACTGAACCACTGTATTGCCGGGTTACAATTGCTCAAAAATTTGTCAGGGACATTTGCAGGTGTGACACCATCCAACATGCTCGCTTGGCCAAGTGATCAACAACAAAATTTACTTCTTGTGCACATAACGAATATTGTCATAAAAGGCACAAGCAATCCTACACTTCTGCATCAAGTCCAACATCAATTCTCCCTTTTGCAAGGCTTGCATTCAACTCATTGGATCTAATCTGACAGAAATTCTCTTCACATTCAATCTTCGCGCCAACATTAGACAATAAATAACAACACTGATTTCAGCTGCGTAATTAGTTTGCCAGCCTAACCCAACACACAAAGAACCCACCATCTCTAAAGTTTATACCTGCATCATCTTGGCATGGGCTAGAGATGCACCATCACAATAAATCATCACCTCACCAGGTTCCGAAGGAGACCAAGATATCTCAACATGAGTAGAGGTTTTAGTCACTCTACGTTTAGCTCTAAAATAATTCAATATGCGCAAATCTTCCATAGTATTAAACATGTAGCCTTTCATTCTTATAGAGACCAACCCAATTAACTTCAGCACCCTCAAAGAAAACCTTGTTGCGAAGTTTCCAAAACTCTGTGTATATCGCCAAATTTGCGACTAGCCATAAATCTTTTATCATTTTACTTCTTCCACTTCTAGCATTATAAGAACATACCAATTCTAAAGATGGCTGCATAGCAACGATCCTTGCATCCCATGACCAAATCCTCTTAGCAAATTTGCAATTCCGAATAATGTGGTGCATAGATTCACTATCTTTTTTTACATTACAGCAGCGTGTTTCCATCCCTCTGTTTACTTTTTTTTATCATCAGATCTTGTGTTGCACAATAATCACCCTTCCATATCTTCCAATATTGTACAACCAAAGTAGGATGCGCCACTAATTTCTATAAAAGTTTAGCCGTAAGACTCTCCTCATATGGGGTTCTCAATGCAGTCTTAGCATACTTAACCGTTCTGAGCAAGATCCAGATTTTAAAATCTTCACCGCCAGCAATTACTGACAAGTTGTTAACATCAATGCAAACTGATAACATCAAGGCACGGACATTGTTCGGAAGTACCCAAGACCAATTGTCAATTAAATCACTAACCTTCGAGGTTAAATCGTTCCTCCCTAAAGAAAAAATACCACGCTTCTTTACAATGGAGAAATTTCCACATCAATTAAAAAAGTGTAAGTTCGTATTTGAGCCATTACCTATAATGCAGCATGTTTGGTTCTCCACAAAATTGTAAATCCATCTCACCCCTAAGACGACAAAAGACATAATCTTGTAATCAATCAAATTCCCATTCAGCTTAAAATATTTGGCCTTTAAGAACCTAGCACAGACCTTGTCATAATCTCTAATGCTTAGCCACAACTTCATGAGTACGGATTTATTGATAACAAGCAGTCTTTTAGTGCCTAAACCCCCTTCTTACGTTTCTCAGCATCCCCAGATCACAGAAAGTTATGTATAGCTCTCTCAGTATGTGCAATCATCTTTCAAGGCCGTCAATAAACTTCCACGGAATGAATCACATAGATTGCACCATCTTTAGCAAAGCCCGAGCATTACAATATGTAGGGATGGCAACAGATAAATATCCGGCGGATATTGTCAGTTCCGATAAGGTTAAGGTTAAGGATTATCGGATATCCGGTATCCGATAATATCCGGAAGATACCAAAAATTCCAATTCGATAAGGTTAAGGTTAAGTTATCGGATATTGGATTTTTTTCCGATAAAATCCGCTAACTAGGAAAAAAACTAAAAACTTAAAATGTTCAGTGAAAAGTACAAACCCACACAAGCACAATGTTTAGAGTTTACTCCCAGTCTAGTGAATGCAAAAGAAAGTACACAACAGGCTACGACAAAGCCAAAAAAGAAAAATCAATGTCTAACAGAGGCTAACAATGTCAACACACTAGTGAGTAGTGTGATCTTTCTTGGATGCCTGGTATGTTGCATCATTGCATCACCTTCACTTCAGTCCACGATTTCCATATCTGCATTCACAAAGAATCACTTGATAAGAAAACTCAAGAAACAAAAAAAAATCTCACTATGCGAAGACAGATTTTCCATTGTGCACTAGAAAGGGAAGTCTATATCTACATTCATAAAGCATATTTTCTTGCTCTGCGAATACAGATTTCCATATCTGCATTCATAAAGCATTTTGTATGCAAGTGGCAGAACATTTCACATATATATAAAATAAGGAAATGTCGTTTGAAATAAATGATTGCCAGGAAAGGTCAAGCCCTGGAGACGTGCCCTGCAACATGGATCAATCCACATTCAAAAATGCGTCTCAGCTGGTTTTAAGAAAAACAGGGTGCATGGTAATGATCATAACTAAGAGTCTAAGACATTTGTGGCAAGTGACTTTAAGCATATAGCGCGATGAGCCAAACTGGAACAGTAGTAGAAGACTTGTTGAGAAAGAGATGGGATTAGTCAGTCTGAAAAGATCAACCGCAGTAATGCGCTTTAGTCAGTTTGGAAAAGATTAGCAACAGTGATGCCATTAGTCAGTTTGAATAGATGAAACCTACCTTTAGGTTTAAAGCAACAAGAAAGCATAAGTATTGTTTGTTATTCTAACAGGGTGCATGGTAATGTCAGACTTGTATTCTTGATATGAATCATACTTTCTAGATTTAATCAAAGAAAAGCAAAGGAAAATAACTAAGGAAAAGAAAAGAAGATTTACCTGCATCAAAGAAGTCTGGCATCCAATCACTTAAGCATAGCAATGCTTGGAATAAATTTGGAGTTAATGAAGTTATGTGTGTTGTTAGAACCCTTCCACCATCGCTGAATATGGACTCCGATGCCACACTGGTCACTGAAACAACCAACACATCTCTTGCTATCTTTTCCAGAATTGGGTACTTAGGGTCATTCATCTTCCACCAAACCAATATATCAAAGTTCAATGCATCTTGGGCTGACAGGGTTGGAAAAATTGGTTCTTCTAAGTACTTCTCTAACTCAAACTTTTGAACATCACATTCATCATTTTCCAACATAAAATCAGCATAATCATCATAAAGCAATGATAAGTGGATGATTTTCATCTGTTACTTCTACTAATCTCTTGCTCGAAGAAGGTGTTGTTGAAGCAATTGTTGAACATTAAACACTTTGATCTTCTTGTTCTGGTTATTCGGGATTTGATTGACTGCAGCTTGAAGTTCCAACTCTATTGGATGCTCTTTGACTTTGAGACATTCTGAAATCAAAACATATAGATAATCAGAACTAAGCCAAGTTACATTTAAGTGTAAGGACTCATGGTAATAAACTCACAAAACAAATGTAGTAGCCTAGGTTACACTGTCAATATATGGTTTTTATGTTTAACTATCCCAAATTTATGCTTGTTGTCCCAAATAACCCCCAAAAGTATATGTTCATATGTTCAAGCATACAAAATATTAAGCAATTACTAAACATACAGATATATTCATCTGGCAAACAATCGCATCTCCCATTATCAAAAAGAAAAGTCCAAATCTCCATAGATTTCTGTCAAACACTTGTCTAGTATCACTTAAACTACTATATTTTGCATATATACAAGTTTAGTATCAAACACATGGGTTTACTTCAACAACCAACCCAAATGCAGTAAAATCAATGACATAACAAGTTAGTACTAGTCCCTATTACAATATTAGAACCCAAAAATCTCTCACTAAGATTTGAAATATTAACATAAAGACTGTTATTAGTTCCAAAAATACTGTTCGGTTGAACCCACCAAGCGTTGGTATGTCAAGTTTGGTTGTCATATTTAGTTCCAAAAACTCGAGCCGCTTAATAAGTGAACTAGATTCAATTTCGTTAGGTTAGACTAGGAACGATAGAAATATTGTGCTCCGTCTTGAGGTTAGTAACTACGGACTTGACTTGTTCCATTTCGATCTTGTTTCATTCAAGTCATTTATATTGAAAACATAACATGCGAAGCGATATTTATAACACTCTAGTGGTTAGACTTGGTCATAGCATTATGATCAAAGTATAAGGGAATTATATTAAATTACGAAGTATAACGCTTATCTTTTGAATTTCGTAAATATGACATCAACATAATCTATGTATTTAGTTTCTTGATTATGTGTGGAATATAGGTGTGATTTCATCCTATAAAACTATGTATTATTACATTGGTTTAAGGAAGTATATGTATGAACTTGTTTCATAATCGAAAGGGAAATCAGTAAGTGTGTTGGTCCGGTGTTTCATTGAAGAATATTTGGATGACCAATACAAAGTGATAACGTAGAACCAAGCTGAACTTATGTTGAGAATCAAGGTAGAACCGGTCATTTCCTATATTGTGTGGCAAGGTAGAACCAGACCTAACTAGTATTGAAGACAAGGTATAACTGGTCATAACCTATATCTAGTGACATGGTATAACCGATCCTAACTAGTATTGGGAAGAAACGTATAACCGGTCATAACCTATATTGGGATTCATGGTGTAACCGATCCTAACTTAGTTTGGGAGTCATGGTAGAACCGATCCCAAGATGCAAAACCGAGTTTCTTAAATTCATATATTTCTTTATGTTGTGTGTGATTTGAAATTAGGGTTTGTTAAGATAGGAAACTTCTAGATGTCGACATTATTTGAACATGTGCATAAATCTTATCATTAATTGTTCAAAGATATTCCTTGGTGCTCAAGGTGATCCCAAACCGGAATAAATGAAAAGTATTTAATTATGATTTTCGATTTTATATGTTTTAATTACCAGCAATTTAAGCATATACTTTAGAAAAGGATTATCAGTTAATGTGCTAAACTAATAATAGGAAATTTTGTATGAGAGATTTTGGAAATATTGTTTGACATTAATTGGAAATAGGAAAACGAACTTAGTACTTATTGCATATCTTGAGAATCTTTCGGGTTTGAAATTTCCTTGTTATTCAAACAACCTTGGTCTATAAATGCTTGAGTTTTCATTTCTTGCAAACTATCCTAAGAGCCAGACAAACTTCATTTTTGTTGTTTCTAGTGGAGCCATCTATCAGGAGAGGAAAGTACCCTAATTAGGAGAAATCTCTTACGACCGCTCGTTTAAAGACTTTTATGGGATTAAGAAGCTCTACGAGTACCGCTGGTGGGAAACTAGATAATTGCATTGTTATTTTAGTCTTCGATTATTGATTTGATTGACTAACGGTTGTTGAATCTTTGATTGTACCTTGTTTATTTATTTCATGATCCTTCTCTTCTGATATAAGGACACTCAAACTACATCAAAGATTTAACGTTTATACAAATCTAAGTTATTCTAGATTTGTAAGATAGATTCATTGATTTTCCATTGTTAACAGACTTTGTTTTGTGCGACAAATCAATAAGGAATCAACTTTATTTTTGCAGGTTGTTACTTTGAAGATTAAATCGAAGATTGAAGACTTTGAAGATTTGAAGACTTTGTTCTTGTGTTTTGATCTTGGTGTAACTTTTGGTGGCTTGATTTTTTTTTCCAGGATTAAAAGGTTATTTATTTCGATAAACGCAATTATTTTGAGATCTACAAGTTGTTTGTGATTTTATCAAATCTTGTATTCAATATTGATTATTTCGGTAGTCACTGTCTTGTTAGATCTCGTAACCTAGGAGCTTTGGATCTGGTAATAGATCTTAAAATAGAAGATCTGTAACTGTGCTTTTATCATATATTTCGGTATTATGATTGGAAAGTGAGTTTGGTTACCAAACATTTTTGATCATTTACTGTTTGGAATACGATCCAAAAGAATCTTGTCTTACCAGTTGAAAGATTGGTACCAGAAGTTAGTGTGAACCACTAAGAAGATCTACTAGATCTAGTCATAAAGAGAACGTCTGTTCTAATAGAATATCTAGTATTCTAACGTCTATTGATAACTTAGGTTATGATATATGTTATCAAAACAAGAATACTGTTGAAGCTGAGTAACTAGGAATTTTGATTGCTTGGTCTCGTCTACGCGAAGTTGCAGGTTTAATTTTTGTAGCGTCTTAATTCATTGAGTATTCAAACTGGACTAGGTCCCGGGATTTTTCTACAAGATTGTAGTTTTCCTTACTTTATTTTCGCATTAAAATTGTATTTATATTATAATTAAAATAAATACACTTGTACGTTGATTAGGCACTTGATATTTATCCTATAATGATTCGGTCTTGTACCGTAACTATTATCAGGTGAACATCTCGTTGTTGTATTCTCTCGATCCTGTATCCACAGACGATCACACAAGTGGATATCTAGTTATTGTATATTATCGATCTTGTATTCATATACAATCACACAAGGTGTATTGTGATTCGCCACTTGGCTTTGATTTCTCACATTGTTAGGCCAGTCCGGACTAACCCTGTTCCAAGTGGACACCACGTTGAAATATTCCTTTAGTGATTGTTGCTTAAAGAGGTTTATAGACAGTGGGTCTTGAATAGGTTGTGATCAAACGAAAATATTGTAGTGTACTTGGGTATCGTCGTCATTTCACAATAAAATACCCGCATTAAACCTTGTTTTTAGTAGGCCTCTTTACTTGTCCTTTTTTTTCTTTTTTTTTAGTAGGCCCTTTTACTTGTCCCCTCACTCTAGTCCTTCTACGTCTTTGAGTTTGTTGGATTGGTTGATCAACAGTCTCAGAAATTGGTTTCAGAATGTCTGTCATTTTCTTGGTATTCACCTTTTGAAGTTTCTTAGCATCTGCCTTAGCCTGTTTGTCTGTTGAAGCTTTATCTGCCTCTGCTCCCCACTGTATTTTATCCACCTCCTTATCACACACATCTGTGTTTGGATTAAGATCCTGCTCATTACTTGATTGTCCAGGTATTGGTGATTTGTCAGCAATAAATTTCTTCTCTAACCTCCTCTTCAACCACCACATCATCCCCAGTTAAAAATATATTAGAAGTTTCAATGCCATCCTCATGGCTTTGAGAAATAGGAGATACTCGTCTTGCTGTTTTAGTAGGTGTACTAAAACTTTCATCAGATATTTTTTCCAAAGCATAAATATCTTGAAGCTCATATAAAAGAACAGTCTCGTTAAAAAGTAATTCCTGTGTAGTTCTAGCCAATTACACAACAGGGGTTTGCTGAAAAACAACCAAAGAGCCCTTAGCAAAATTGCCCTTTCTTAATGTTTCCTCATTGGCCTTTTTCTTCTTCTTCTCCATAACCAATTTACGTGCATTCTCCAATTTATCCATTGCAATAGCTTGTTCATTTCTATCTAGATCAGCAGCCTCAGCCAAAACCTCGACCTTATTTTTAGCCTCATCATAAGCCGTAAAATCCATTTCATCAGTATCTGTAATTATTCCAGTATCGATTCCAGTTACTGCGATATAGGATAAAATACCCCATTCTATTAAAAGTAAAAACAAATTAAAGCGATACGGTTATGATGATTCCAAGATTTGCTTGTATAAGTCCTCTCACAATTGTTTAATGACTATCACGTTATTTTTAACATCTGAATTAAGTATTCAAATACAAATAAACCATTTTTCGGATACACCATTTCCTATAGCCAGAATTTTGTTTGCATCTACCTAAAGAGGTTAATGTCATCCTAAGATAACTCAAAATTTTCTAAAATTTAGAGGTTTTATGCAAAATTTTAAAAAATTTATATGAAAGTGATTACTAAAAGTTCTATATGCTTAACTGCTGCCCACACTTAAACTCTATCTTTTACCGGATATATCTTTGTTATCCAAAATTTTATCTTGATCATCGTAGTTCTTGTTTATTCTAAAGGTTCATCTCTTCTGTTATACGACCATTCAATAACTATTGGTTAAGGAATAATAACTATTGATTGAGGAAACTACAAGGAGTTCTTCGTCTCTGGCCTTGTAGTTCCACAAGGTTAACATCTAAACTTGATTTAGATAGATCTCGTGAGGTAGAAACAATTAAGCATTACTATAAATTATGAAGAGAGTAACTAATTCTAATTGTTGAGGTTTCCTTAATATCTTTTTTACCTGGAGATCCCTCAAAGAAAATAGATTTCCACCATCTTGATTGAAACATATTTGAAGGAAATAAAATAGGTATCACGTTGCAGGCAGGGTAGCACTAGTCTTTACGGAGACTATGGAGAAACTCCTAGACCTGTAAAAGATGTCAGCTAGGGGAATCAAGTTGATAGGGTCTTGTGAGATCCAAGATATGTAAGGAACATGACTGAAGCATAATTGCTCGGAGGGTCGGTTCGGTCACAACTACATTCCAATCTGATAGCATGCTAGTGTTTGTAGTGGCTTAATACAATATAGTACTCAAACTAGACGAGATCCCGGGATTAACTACTAGATTGGAGGTTTCCTCAATAACAATTTTTTTGTGTCCTGTGATATTTTTTTCTTGCATCATATTGTTTTATCTATATAATTAAAATATCACAAGTAGTACATACGTTAATCAACCTAGATAGTTATTATATTAATGCATGAGACTTGTTCTTGTTGAATCAGATCTTGAAATATAGATTAACAAGAATTTGTCTTGATTAAATTGGGTCTTGAAGGTTCAAGTACACACTAGGTTGACCTTATAGCTTTATATCTTAATTGATCATCTTAAGGATTCCTTATATTACAATCTTGAATGCGAACTTCATATTCGAACGTATATATTGTACAAGGTTTGTCCATACAGGTTCATGAACGAAAAAGTTGGTGGTGTACTAGGTACCTTTTCCTTTCCAGGACACAATGCTTCACAACATCCGGCGCTCCGCAAAGACAATATCAGCAACCAACATGCACAACATCCTGTAAAAGGGCACGAATATCAACCGACCTTCCGAAGATGAAAAATAAAAGTATACTAGACGTATCAACATTAGTTCCGAGCTTGCAGAAGACTCTCCACCTTAGAATCCGCTAAAGGTCACCGTTTCCTTAGGGTAGTGATAAAATGAGCTAGTATTAAGCGTAGGCGTGAAGTTAAAGTCCAAGTCTAAGAATACTCTAGAATGTATGTAACTTAGTTAATATACTCTCTTGAGGAGCACTTGATCCTTGAGGAGGTTCTCCCTCGATCCTATAATATATAACCTTAGCCTCAAAGCTAAAAATACCGTCTTGATCTCCTCAAAACCCCAACTTAAAGATTTTATCAATTGAGTGCAAGTTCTTTCTCTAGTGTCTCTTTACTCAGGTTTTAGCTTAGTATTGATTTTATCTCTACTTGGGTGTGGTTGCTAGTTTTTTTTACCAACTAAAACGACTCTTTGTGTTACGACTTCGATCAAGGTTATAAGTGTTTTACTTCCGTCACTACTTGGTTGGTACGGTCATGCAATTAGTTTTGGAAAACTTTCATCATTAATATACTTGCTCCAGGGAAAAATCTACGTGGATATTGTAAATTTTCATTGGTATCGTGTATGTTTGGTGTATGGTCTTCTTTTATGTGCTCGCATCCTCTTTGTTTTGATCCGTATTGTTTTTATTTTCCTGCTCGTGTGTTGAATTTTTGAGTTGTGATTATCTTTCATCCGACTGATAGTTATTGGTTGGTCTTCAAATCTGCGGTATTGAGGATAGGTTGGTATTTTTTTTCGCGTATCTGAGCTGTTATGCATGATATGATGGGTTTTTTCCGTTTTATTCCCGTCTTTTACAGTAGCTGGGTCTGTAAAGGAGGAGGTACCAAATACACCATCAACCTTTTCTTTCGTGAACCTATGAGACAATCTTTGTTAAATCTTTATTCAAGATTGTGATCAATGAAGAAATCCTTCGGAAATATTTATTCAAGATTTACACAACAACAAACCTTATATAATGTTTGTAAATATTATGATCAACAAGGAATCCTTGGAAATCTTTATTCAAGACTTAAAATCAAAAATAACAAACCTTGGAAGATCTTGATAACAATATTATAATAAAAAAGGATTATTATCAAAATACTTCTGTTGCTTTCACTATAACAACACCATTATTATGTAGAAGTAAAAGTAAAGCAAGACAGAATGAAATATTGTTATTCAGGAAAGTTACAATCTAGCATAAAACTTTGGGACCTTGTCAATTTTGAACACACATTGCATTAAGCATCTGCATATACTAGCTTACTATCAGATTCCAGACTGGAATGTAGTTAAGACTGAATATACCCTCCAAGCTATTATGCTGCAGCTGTGCCCCTCTGTCTCTTGGAAATTGCAAGACCATATCCACTTGATTCCTCTAGTTGACGTCCTCTACAGATACATGGGTTGTACCACAACTTTTTGTGAGAACTAGTGCTACCCTGCCTCCAATAGCCTAGCCAATAACATACCTATTGATCTCTTTTTGATTAAACAATCAAGTGTATTGGAAATCCTGTGTTTGCTTTGAGAAACTTCCAAGATAAAGGTAGGTATCAAAGTAAACTTATATAATTAGGGTGTATACTCCTCATATAGAGAGACCTAATTGATTATACTTTACAAGATACATTAGAAATATTTTAGAGATATTTTCTTGTAGAACTTTTTAAGGCTTTTAATTTGAGACACCCCATAAAAAGTTTTCTTTCTAATCAAGATTTCGACTAGGTATTGATATATGATCTTAGATTGAAATCTATCGAATCCAGGGTTTATGCTGAATAATTCTTGAACGACGTTACAACAGAATAGAATGACCTTAAAGTAAAAAAAGATTACTATAATCACCTAAATATAATTTTTATAACTATCAAATATGATAATAATCCACCCGTGCTTTATGATCCCTAAGTAAATTCTTCAAAGTCATACTCTTGTTCTTGAAAAACAAAAAAAAATGGAAAACAACCTTATGCTGGACATACATAATTTTTTAAGGGATGGTTTATGCGGATATGTGAATCCTCAATTTATAGTGAATTACCAAGGCTAGGTTTCTTGATACTGAAGCAAAGACTTTCTTGCAATTTCAAGCAATCCCAATGTTTTCTGGAACAAATTCTTTCATTAGATACAAAACAAGTTTGTTTCCTTAGTTATAACCTTTCCTTACATTGATAATCTTTATTAAATTCTAAATATTGAAAGAATTAATTTCTAAGTAATCATGTAAGTAAGTTACGTCCAAATACAACTTTGAATTTCGTTATTATAAGTTCTCCCATAACTTACACAATTTCCTAGTTTCAAGAACGCTTCCAGAACAAGATGATTGCTAAATTGTTGTGACTGGCTAATTCAAAATCAAAACTTCATTCATAAGTTTGATCAATTTTAGGGAAGATCAAATACACCATACAGTTTAGAAACTATCCAAATATGGTAATAAATTACGTGCTAAAAGAGTTGTCATCTTGCCTAGGAGAGGAAACATTAAAAAGTTGACTTAAATAGACCTTTATCTAGTTTTTTTAGGCTGAGTTCATAAACCACATTTATAGTTTCACGAACTCATGGTAATAGAAAAGTTCAAGGAATATTTCTCTCTCCTAAACCTGAAATCACGTTTTTTTCAGCTACAATAATTCAGTCATAACTTCTTCATCATACAATGTAATTAAGTGATCTTGGTTAGTTAAATTCGTCTTTTCATTCTCTACAATATAGAAGCCTTTTTAAGGTCAATATTCATTCTCGCTAAAGTCTTAGGAACAATTCTCCCCAGGTGTCTACACAGACGTGTATTTACCGTTATAGGTATTGTTCCAAAGAGTGGGTACTTTATTTCGATAGATAGAAAGGTAGAATAAACAAGAGTCCAAAACAAATAAGTATTCGCATATCCCTGTTTGATGAAGTTCTCGCTGATGTCTTCGTGTGATCTTCAATTTTCAGGGGTATTTGGTGAATTATGAGACTCAACTACCTAATATAATCATAGTCTGAAACGGACTTTAGTAGATTTAAATCAAGAAATAACTATCGTCATATAACATCGAAAACAAGCTTGACATGCTCTAACATGGTCCGTTATCTAGATATGCTAGTTTTAGATTGTTTCTACGATTCTTTTGTCACTGCTTGCTACTGGAAAGGTCAAAACTACAAATTTTTCGCGGGGACGTTAGTTTTAATTGTGGTATGAAATATGCATCTATGAATTAATTAACTACTGCGTGGAAACAATGTTATTAATCAACAGATCCTCGCGCCGCAGCGTTATACATTGACTTGTATGTGCACTACTCGATGCCAGACAATTTCATGGAACACACGTTGTACTAGCTTAACCAAATTACGCTCCTTGAATATCTGGTACTGGTATGCCAAGAGCTATACTACATGCTTCCATGCAGACTGCGTTACATATTTAAATAAAAATAACAACCACTTTTGAAAACGTATTTCGACAAAAATAGTACGAAATCAGTTGGTAGTTTTTTGTCTGAAAAGCTTACCTAGAAACAAACAACAAAAATCTGATGCAATTTATAGGTAAATTTTCATGCATGTGTTTTTAAAATATGAGAACTCACAAGACAATTGCTCTTGTTGTGATCTAAAAGTTGGTAGCTAAAAGAAAACAATTAAAAGCGTACATAGAAAATAAATTTGTTAAGAAGTCAACGAAGTTATGAAATGAAAACTTGTGAATGATCGGAAAACAGTAAAGCTTGTAAGATGCCGAAATTAACTAAACTAACTTTGTTCTAATTGCAAAATCCAACATTCATCCACATCGACATAATATAAAAATACTTTCATTCTTTTATATTAGAATTTACCAAGTGATAGTATTCCAATACTAACTTCCCATTTAGTAGGAAAACAGGTTTATATATATCTTTAGGGTTACATTGGTTAAGTTACATATATTATCCATCAAAACCTTTAGCATACATCTTCCAATGTATAAAATTAAATAGAGGTACAAACCATGCATAATAAAAATCATCCAATTTTACAACAATAACAACCTATTTTTGAGAACGATACGACCTTACTTCATTCTTTTAAAAGTATAAGGAATGAATTCTTTTAAAAGTATAAAGAATGTAAGGGAACCATGAATATATCAACTTAGCTCTTAATAAATAACACATGAAATAGTTTAGTTTATATAATTTGAGTTCCACTTTATTTAATGCGAGATTTTGGATTGGTTTGAAAATTTTAATATTACATTTAAGTTGAAACTAACGATTAAATTTAACTTGTACGAGTGCATGGGTGCATATTTCTACCAATTTTATTTGCTTAACGGATATCAACAATACTTTAGAGGGTTATTTTGTTTTTGGTACTCAGGTTTTGTCCAACTTTTGAGTTTGGTCTAACATTTGTCCAGTTTGGTGTTTGGTACTTGAAAATAACGTTGACCCTCGTTGACCAACTGACTTCTGTTAAGAAATTAATAAATAATTTAAAAAATTGTAAAAATGTAATTATTAGATGGGATTACTATCATACCCTTTATTCATTCCAACATTTACATTACATCCAACGGCTTTAATAAGCCCATTCATCCTACGGTCGTGATATGAAGCATATATTAACACTAAAGCTAACTCTTGCTTTTCCTTTTCTACTCTCTTCTTAATTCTTATTCCGGTTCTACTGTTAGAAACCCAAAAATTTAAGAATTCTTCATCTTCTTCGATATGAAGGTGTAATCCATGGTGATTTCGTGGAAGGTATGTTTCGAATCAACATGACAGGGAAGACACATGGGGCAAAGAAGAGACGATGATTTCTGCTGCTGCTATTGTTGACGAGATGTAATGGTGGCGGCTGATTAATATGGAATTCGAGATTTTAAAAGAGGGGTTTTGAATCTGTTATTATGCTCTTCAATAATTTATGGAAATTTATGAGTGCAAGCTTGATTTGAGATTGATTTTATATCTTTGATAGCAACAGTGAAGCTAGGGTTTGAGTTCAATGAAGATATGGGTTATGTTGGAGGAATTCCGGTCGTGATAAAGCTTCTTCTGATGGAATCAAGAGTGAAAGATGGAGTTACAATGCTTTAATTTGAGGCATAATGAAGCAGAATGGTGAGAGATGCTGCCATCACTGATTGGGTTGTGGCAAAGCTTAGATAATAAGGAAGAAATGGTCTTGATGGGTGTTTGTTGTAGCCGTGAGTCTGAGATGGAAATGGAGATGGGTTTGAGGTTATGGTGGTTGTTGTTAAAGATCAGTTGAATTGTTAGTTAGACTTGGAGGTGCAACTGTTGAGTTGGTGGCGCAATTGTTTGACATAGGAGACGGTGGTGGTGGAGGTGATGGGATGTAGAGAGGTGGAGGAAACACTCTGTGAAGAACAGTCATGGAGAAGAAAATATCAAAATTTTCAGCTGTTGTCAAACTTTTACCCCCTTTCGGTTTGAACTCAAGGTTATACTAGTAAATTCGCTCAATTACTAGATTTTATATTAACTTTTGAAAAATGCAAAATAAAAGTTACGAGTCAACGTAGGTCAACGTTATTTTCAAGTACCAAACATCAAGCCGGACAAATGTTAGACCAAACTCAAAAGTTGGACAAAACTTGAGTACCAAAAACAAAATAACCCTACTTTAGAACTTTCACAATTTTATTTAGAAAAACTAAAAAAAAAAAAACACAAGTTCCAAAGCTCTATTTTCTCTTTCTTTTATTTTATTCTTCAATCTTCTCTGCTTTTTTGTTTCTCTTTTTCCATGAACTTTTTCATAGCAACAAAGATCACAGAATTTGGTCAAAAATTGAAAAATCATAAAACCAAAATTGGGTAAATTAAGGGAAGTATGTTGAAAAAAATGGTTCGACCAATATTTTGGTTGAATTTATTAGATTTACAACTATGATTTTTTTTTTTTTTTTGATAAATCAATGTCGATGTTTTCACTTTCAAGTGATAATCCTTATGAAGTTTGCAATTTCACTGAAATTGGTCTAAGATAACATAAAAGTAAATAAAAATGAAACTGATAAATATTTGGTATAACTATTCCCCTATACATAATAAGAAAATTGTAGTTTCTGATTTAATAATCTTAATTTTCTAATTTAGTTTTGACCATGTTGAGTGTATAACTGAAGAAAGAGTTGGATCTGAAAAAATTATAGAGTCGATTTGTTGAGACTTGATATATTTGCGGTGTTTAAAAGTAGTAGTTGGGTAGAGATATTCTATCTACATGTTCTCCTATTTGTACCAGAAAACTATTAGCTTTTTTTATTATTGTAGACTAAACATAAATTTGATGGTGGAGCCGATGAAGAACATGGAGCGTTTTGCACTTGCCGCCTAAGAAGAATTTTTTTGATTTCTCTAATATTTGCAGTCAGTTTCAGCTAACAAATTTCATATGTGATTTTTTTTTAATTCTTAGAACATTTTGAAACTTGATTTTGAAAGTATGGTATATTTTCTAGTAATTAATATTTTCAAAACGGTCCGCGAGTTATAACTCAGAGGTGTCACCATCCTTCCACAAAAAACCCATCAAAATAAAAGTAACACAAAAACCCCATCAAAACAAAATTAACACAAAAATCCGAAATTTAAATGTTGGTTTCATCAAATTTTATTTTGGTTTCATCAAATTTTATGATGAAACTAAAATAAAATTTGATGAAACCAAATTTAAATTTGGGATTTTTGTATCAATTTTTAAAAATTTGAGGTTTTTATATCAATTTTGTTTACGATGGAGTTTTAATGGATCCCAACATTTGAGTGGGGTTTTTGTACCACGAGTTTGGTCACCTTGAATTTTTATGACTAGTTTTGTTTTCAAAATAAAAAAATTATAATTTAGTTATTAACAAATTTTGTTATTGAAGTCACTACTAGATGAGTATGGAATGTGCTCCCAATTTAAAGCACGCTGCATAAAGTCAATCAAATTCCACTAACGTTTACATTTAAGTTCTACTTACTATTACACTTAGGGTTATGCTGTCCCGCGCGGCGTATCCAACTCCATTATAAGCTAACGGGTTAGCAACCGTTGGATCTCTAAGATCGTGTTTTAAAACTTATTAGATTAGATTTACAATTGTAAATATCAACATAAATACAAACAACTCCTTAAATTTATTTCGTATTTATTATTGAGTTCATTTCTAAGGTTTTTTTTTTTTGATGGCAAAAGTAAATTTATTAACTAGCAAATATAGTACAAGAGATTTACAATTTCATTGTTATCAAAAACATTAGAGAGAATGCTAGTTTTCTGGATTTTTTGTTGCAATTTGGAAGACATATACTGGAGGTTTTTTATCCTTGCTTCTTTAGCTAAGTAGTCCGCTGTTGAGTTGTGGTTCCATATTATAAACTTTACCTGTGCTTGAGGGAGGTCTTTCAAAATTACCTTGGTCTCCTATAAAGTGATTTAGAGGTCTTTCAAAATTTATAAGTTATCTTCTTCTCTTTTCTCCATTTTACTTCGGTACTTGGTGAAATAGTTTGAAAATCCTTTGAATGGAAATGCACAAAATCATTTCATCCTCAATTTGATTTGATATTTGTTTGTATGTACCATCATATATTGGTTCTTTTGTTGACATACATGTTAACTCTTTGATAGGTTTTTTAAGTGATAATCTCGACGGATCTTAAGTTGATCATTCAGTTTTATCTTTTAATATGTGAAATTGAATTTGGGTATACTCTATTACACCATTCAAAGATGTTGCTGCAATTATTATTATGAAAATAATACAAGTTTGATTGGATAAAATACATAATCAAACTTTATCCCATGTCGAAACTTAATCACTTGTATTTATGTTTATTGGAAAAAAACCTTCTCATTTTTTCTATCTGGTTTAAGACTTGAAGTCAAATAAATATCGGAATAAAAAACTGCAAGTGGAAAGTTTTTTTCTCTTTCTAGGAAAAAAGACAAGAGACAGAGAGTTAATTCTAATGACTTTCCTATTGACAAGGTGTTAGACGAAATATTGAAGAAAAAAATATGAGACAGGGAGTTGGGGTTTTCTTACCAATAACAATCAAAGGATTTTGTAAATGAAGCATATGAATATACGAGGATTGTTCTAATTTAAAAAACTTAAAAGAAGGTTTGGTTGAAAACATATTAACTGACAGCTGTTTATTCCTCGTCTAACGACTAAAAATAAAAAAAGAAATTAGAATCCAACGACTTGCACGTGCTAGCTTACAAATCTTACTTGCGTTGTCGCTTGGGAGAGTACTTTCCTTACACTTAACATAAAACTAACTATTACTTTTAATGTAAACTGACTAAATAATGTGTTGAATTAAAACAATTTAATTATTATAATCACTATCTTCTTCCTAATTATCTTCATTAGAGTCGCCGAGGTTAACATTTTGCTGATTTTCTTCTTCTTCAATTTGTTTATGTAATTTGTCAAATCTCCTTTGCAAGAAATTAAATTATTGTGGATTCGTTTTTGAAGTGTCCATTGAAAGAATCTTATTTCTGTTTACAATAATGTTTCTCTTGCGAAAGACAAAAAAATTTAAGTTTTTTTGCCACGTTATACTGATCTAGCAAGTTTGTTTACATGCTCATTCTTCATATACTCATTCTCCATGTACTCATTCATGTTAAACTCACTTGATGAAGGTGATAATTCTTGGGTTTCTTTTCTCCTTTTTTTTTTTTATTTAAGTGCTTTGATCGACACCTCTAACTTTTTTGGTATTATTACTATGAACATTGAGATTGGAATTTAAATCTGGAGAGAGAACCAGGTAACCAGTAAATGAAATGACGAGGGTGTCAAGTACACCATAATCTTTTCGATATCAACCTATACAAGACATGCCCTGTGTAATCTAATACAGACAAGAACTGTTAAGGAGATTACAACAGCAAGATGTACACTTGGTATATAGTGTAAGTTCGAAACCGAACAAAACTATGGGATTAAACCAAGTGTTTGAATAACGTACAAGTGTATTTACTTTCATTATAAAGATAAAGCAATATAACGCGGAAGTAAAGTAAATCATACAACACATAAAATTTTGTTAACGAGGAAAACTGCAAGGCAAAAAAACACAGGGACCTAATCCAGTTTTGCATACTCTTAGAATTAAACAACAATACAATGACTACTACAACTTCGTATAGTTAAGACCAAGTAATCTAATTCCAAGTTAGTCAGTTCTTTCAGTATCCATGTGTCTGCAACCAACAGGTCTACACACGTGAATCCTAAGATAGAGTTCACTATCTTAAGTCGCTTCACATGTTGTGAATACTTTAACACTTAACTCCTTTGGATCATAATACGAAACAATAAAGAACTAATATGTTTCAGTAACTGCTCTATCAATCTCCCAGATCAAGCAAGTTAATCAGAGATATACTTGAGTATAAAGGTTCATCCGTTTAATCATATAAACTCCTTTATAGTGGTTAGATCAACTACGATCGAGATTACTGAAACAATCAATCTTAGTTACAAATTATTGAAGTAGGTCCCAAAGAGAAACACAAAGATCGATTTTCGATCTATACAACAAGCTTAAAAAGTTCATACGAGATAGACAAGCTTGTCGGATCCCATTCAATCAGGTGTGCACGAAGTTATCACAAAGACCAGAATACCAAAAACAAATCTTCTAGTCTTCAATCCCCAGTCTTCAAAGTACATGTACAACCAAATTGATTCCATTAATGATCGATCACGCACAAAATGAAGTCTCTTAAAAGCGGATGATCAAGAGTCCTATCTTCAGATCAAGATATAACAAAGTAGGTGTGACATCGTTGATCATTGAACTAGTTCGAGTGATCGTATATATTGGAAGAGAAGGATCATAGAATAAACAAACTAGATCTATCAAGGTTCAACTTTACCGTTTGTCAACCAAATCAATAATTGAAAACTAAATAACAATACGAATCTAGTTTTCCACTAAAGATACTACTAGTGCTTCTTTGATCCCATAAAAGTCTTTAAACAAAGCACACATAAGAGATTTAACCTAATTAGGGTACTCTATGCTCGAACGAGTATTACAAGAATACTCGGGTGGGCTTCCAATATAAACGGTTAATTCAGTGTGTCCAAGGGATAAATTTGTAAGAATGAAAAACTTCACTATTTATAATGACTAAGGTAGTTTGGACGACAATGAACTTATAAGCACGAAAGTACCATATGCAATAAAGGTTTATTTTTGATTTTATAATATTCCAACTATAATCCAACTAATATACCAAAATATATATTGGATGACAATTAAATACCAAACAATAAGAATTTAAACTATCAAGATTGATTACATACTACTATCATAAAGACAAAAAATATAATGCGGAAAAGAAAAAACACACCAAAAATTTTGTTAACGAGGAAAAATGCACCTGAAAAAACCGCCGGGACCTCGTCCAACTTTGAACACCTCATAATGTTAAACCGCTACAAACACTAACCCACTACCAGACTTTGGACTGGAATGTAGTTGAGACCAAATTAACCCTCCAACCAATTCAGTTGCAGTTGTGTTCCTGACGTCTCTTGTACCTTGCAAGATTATATGCACTTGATTCCCTTAGCGGACGTTCTTTACAGCCTAATAGTTGCTTCAACCTCCGTGAAGACTTTTTGTTACCAATCTGCCTCTAACAAACAAGCCTATTTGATTTTTCTTTTTATATGTTTCAATCTAAGTTTAGAAATCTGATTACAGTAGACAAAGTTTAGAAAACCTCACGAATCTGGAACACTTACACTTAGTTAGCTGAGAAACCTGGATTAATAACCACCTCTCAAGAACAATATAAACAAATCAAAGAAGAGTTTAGAAATATATAGGAATCACAAAGTCTTTGACAAAGAAAACTTTGTGATTTCTGTTTATCTCGTTCCTGATCCAAGATTACGAAAACCTCAAAGAACAATTAAAACAAGATCTGGATTCAAGAACTATCAGGTAAAAGATAGTCTAATCGGGATTCACGTATCCCTAAGTGAAGCCTTCAAAATCGTAACCTAGAATACAGTTCTATAAAGAACTTAGGTTATAATGGATGACACTAGCTTAGCAACTAGGACAAAAGAGTGTCACGGACTGACAAATCTTGTTGCAAGAGTCTCTCCAGGTATCTTTGAGTTCAATCAAAACACTTTCTCAGTTTAGATCAAATTGCTAATATGAGTTCATTTAAGCATGTGAGATGTCTGATAGACATATTTTTGTGTCTGAATTGTCCTCAATGTCTGTATTGTTAGTACTTAATTTTGTACTTATTATGGTGTTTTATGTATATGTAGGTGTCTTCGAAGGAAATAAGCTCTTATAGAGAAACCGGCTCGAAAAGTTGTTAAAGGCATCCCAGAAGTATGTTGGAGACGCCCTAGAAAATGTACTAAAAGCACCCCCTACAAAATGACTAAAGGCACTCCAAAAGTAGATAAGGGAACTCACTGGATGAAGGCAGGCGAGACTTGGATAGGGGCACCCCCATCTTCTTCGTTTGAAAAGTGAAAATTGGCGGGAAATAATTCTTTCACCTGCGTAACCTCTGAGATTTTCTGGGAATGATTATTCACGAGATTCTCGTGAATCTGTTCGCTGGTATTAATTGGGATGGACCTTTGGGGATTAAACAGGGTTGGTAAGTTCCCTAGATTCAACAAAAGAGGAAGATTTGCACTGATTGAATGAAACAGAGGAGCGAGAAATATTCACGGGATCTCACGTGATTTTCTCTGGCTGGCGTGTGTTGTTAGAGTGTTTGACTCCTTCAAAACATGTTTGGAAGATCTTAGTTGCTATTTGACGCATGATAGAGATAAAAAGGGAAACTATCCTCGCTGCAGACTCGTGAAAATATTCCGAGTTATTTTTCTTAATTGCGAGAAGATATGGGAATTAAACTCAAGAGATTTGGTCCTGTGGGTATATATATGAGTTGTTGGAGGCAAGAGAGAGGGTATAGAGTGTTTTCAGGAGTTATCAGAGCTGGGAGAACGAAGAACAAAAGAATTACAGAGTTTCTACTGCTGCAAAAACGAAAAAGGAGAGGAATATATATATATATATATATATATATAAGATTCACAACATCTTTAACATCGCTAAAATCTTTGAGCTACGAAAACGGATATCTTCACGCATACCACTTCTTTTGATTACTGAAACTGAGGTGAGAACGAGTGAGCACATCATCCCAAGGGGGTACCCATTGGAAACATATAACTTTCAAGTAATCACTAACATGATTCACAGTTCTACTAAATAAAAACGATAACACATCTTTTACACACAACATGAAAGCAGAAGATTGTTTCAACTCATTTACCTAGACATTGCGTCCATCGTGGCAATGTCCATGAAAGATCCACCACCATATGGATCTAGGAGAAACGAATTAAACAACCTAAACATATGTTATCCTAACCTCGTCTCACTCAATGGAGAAGAAGATGCTATGAATAACTCCAGTCTCAAATGATAGTATGAATCCAGGTACCATAAAATATTATCGTGGAATGCGTACACCTCATAAATTCTGATGCCACCATCTAAGTATAGAATATATAATAAGGTTTTGATTAATATGATCTGCCCCCGCACAGCAGGTCCACCAAAGCCCAATCATTATTCATAGACCGGAGTCTCCAAATAATGACCATCTACAATTATGAACTTACAATTTCTTCCTAAGTCAAGGTCATAGTAACTCAGTCATACTACTAAGACTGAACAATCAAGTACAATATGCATATGAGTGATTTCCTCCAAAATAAAATAGTATATATAATATCAGAACGGATGGCGCGCCGTCCTACTGAGATACTATTGCCGACGGACGGCGTACCTCCCTACTATCATAATAAATAATTAAATGAAATACTATTATCGATGGATGTCGTACCGCTCAACTTACATAACAAACAATTAATGAAATGCTATTGCCGACTGATGGCTTACCGCCCTACTTAACTTAGCAAGGAGTTGTGGGGATAACACAGACACTCCTCGCGAGGGAACTACACAACGCGTATCACACAACATACTCATTCAGATGCATAAGAACATGCACAGAGATAACAAATATTTCTCATGCTCGCAGATAACGCAAACTTAATGATTACAAGAAGGTTACGGAGTTCCCACCTGATTTGATAACAAGCCACGGGTACCTTGTATTCCTCAATCCACCAGTTCATCCTTTGAATCGATCGTTGTTAATATAGACTAACTGTTAATCACAGAAGTGCTCTAAGAACTTAGCCAATGGGCACAACCAATGTTCACAACATAATTTCATATATGTATCCAGTTAAAGGCTAAGTGAAATAACTAATGGTTCTAGTTTTATCAATGATTTTATAACCTGATATTTAGTATTCTAGGCATAAAACAATATCTACTTATCCAACTGGGGTCGAACTGGATGTCATTGAAAAGATCTCGAAAAACTCTACAACTTTGCAAAGGGAACCGAAATATGATTCGGACCAGAAGAGGTCCAAAACATCAAAATACGAAATCTGGCCTTAAGCCCAAGCCTAACGGGCCTGACCTGGACCAGCCCACTTGACCATGGACTGACCCATGACCCTACAATTTGAATCGTTCTGACTCTCTAGTCAGCCACTTTGACTCACTGACTCACCGTGTTGATCCTAACATTTTTACAATCACTTGACATGCATTTCTAAATTTCACACAACACAAGTACCTAACTTTGGAGATCTCTAGATTTCTCAATTTTGATCCAAAAGAGTTAGTTAATGTCTCTTAACAATCTCCTATCCAACTTTGTAGTTGACATCAAAATCCAGTTACGACTATAACATACCTATAACAGTCAGTTTAGTCGCCTACTAACCGTTGTTTCCAGAATTTCAGTCACAACGATGAAACTTTGAAAATTCATAATTAATTCTAGGACTATCTAAATCAAGAAAACTCAGTCTCTATAGACAGATGAGAGACTCATCTAAAAATGTCATCTTCTGAACGAAGTCTAAGTCATAACTTAAGATGATAAACATTGCAGAAACACATATATATTCAAAGAAAAATCCTTATTTCTATAAATCCATTATATACTACTTAGTTGTTTTTAATATATTTTCATCGTACAATAGCTATCCAGTTCATGATTTAACTTAACAAGACATAAATGCAATCTGTTTTAGAGTTGCCTTGGTTGTTCCATATAGTTTCCATAACCATCATCAACTTTATTATCAAGAACATCATCATCAATAACTCCTTCTACTTTAATCATCTCTTTCTATATTACTAGTTTTACAACTCTCCACCTGATTCTTACTCCCTTTTTAATCTATATATATACCCTCCATCATCAGCAACTAACTCATCATATTTTTCTACAATCCCTTTAATACCTATTCTTACTCTAGCTCCACTCTTCTCTACCAGAAACTCATTTTATTACCAACTCATTTCAAACTAGTTTTCCTAACTTGTTATCTATTTCTCACAGTAGCTGCATGGCTTCTCCAAGCTTGACTCTACCTATAATAACAACACCTCCTACTGATAACAAGAAGATGAGATAAACTTAACCTTTAACGTTTTAAACTAACATAAATATCAAATTTACACCTTGAATACACCAAGTTGAGCTTCACTAATACTTACTACTAAAATTGTTAAGAGGTAGCCAAATTGATATTATAGAAGTTCAGTCAAACGTCATTGACTTTCATGGTCAAGGTGACCGTTGACTATTTTTTATTATGATTTTCGAGTGCGACATCTTTCTTATCTGGTGTATGTTTAACGCGTTCTTGTAGTTCATTTCGCATATCTTTTCGAGATATATTCAGTGATACTAATTTCGTCTCCAGTTTGTTATTTGATTAATTCCTATTAATTAAAACTCTTCTTGAATAAAATTAGGTTATTATCGGTTAAATCCTATCTTGACAGGTCAAACAGAGTTGACGAGTTTGTGAATCCTTACATTAAACTCAAGAGATTTGGTCATGTGGGTATATTATGAGTTGTTGGAGGCAAGAGAGAGGGTATCGAGTGTTTGGGAGAGCTATCAGAGCTGGGAGAACGAAGAACAAAAGAATTGCAGAGTTTTTGCTGCTGCAGAAATGAAGAAGGAGAGAAAGAACATAATACAGCTGAAGACAGTCGTTAATTAAGTGTCACCTTTTCTCACAGTTGCAACAGTCTTTTTTGCGACTGTGTAACAATAAATACCACATATCTTCTTTATCGTTTATTGTAACAGTTGCTTGCAACGTTTATTTCTGTTGGAATTCTCTGTTTTATTATATTTTCACCTCTTGTAAGGACTTTTGAGCAATGAATATGAATTTTGAGCGTGTTTCCAACACGAGGAACTAGACCCAATCACCGGGACGACGGAGGAATCCGTTTTTCATCATTGGGTAACTTAATTAATTCTTTATTTACTTTTGCACTTTTTATTAATTGTTTTATGATTTTTATTGAATGATTGTTATTTCAATTGATGGGTCATGCTTAGCTTAATTGATTTGATGTCCCGTGCTTTAGATTTACAGTCATTGCTTTCAAAAATCTATCTTGGCAAATATCAAGAGTTAATAATAATTATTTGAGCCATAATTGTCCTAGGAATAATTTTTGAACCACAATAATATGAGAAATAGTGAAATCCTGAGTCCCAGTATCCCTCTATCCTGCTACTATATTGTGTATATATTTTCTTTATTTTTACTATTTTCTTATTAAATCTGAAATCAATCTCAACAAGTCCGAGTCAACGACATCCTACTTACCATTGTACAATATGCGATCAATGTCTGCCTTGAAATTACACTTAAGAATATGCACTATGGTCCAGAGCGTGCATAATGATGGTCATAGCGGAAAAGTAGCTTTTGAACTTACTAGCAAAAGCGGTGTTTAATAACATTTGAGAATAACTAGTGATTCATAAGTACAAAGAGATTTTGTGAACAACATTGTCTTAGAAGTATATATGAGAGTCGTAGAAAAACAGAGCGAAGTCATATGAGACGGTTGGTGTATCTTATGCTATCTGGAACTGGACATGTATGTAAACTGGGTATGCATACCTCTTGGCATTTTGCGAAGTCAGGCTCAAGGGGTATGTGTACCGGGTATGCATACCTCTGCCAGTTCGCGAAGTCAGATCCAAGGAGTATGCATACCTCCCCCAATTCCCAAAGTCAGATTCAAGGGGTACACATATCAAGTATGCGTACCTCTACAGTTCGCGAAATATTCAGATCGACTAGGTATGCGTACTGGGTATGCATACTTTCGCCAAGTAATTCTGAAATCTCTCGTTCATAGATTTGAAACTCTCCCAATAACCATAGACAACATGCACCGTTGTTTGGACAATTTCCATATGATTAACTTGAACAAAAATAGTTTGTGGAAAATTGTTCTAACTAAGATTGCTAAGGATCTATGAACATCTAATACTTGAATCACATTTCGAGAGTTTAACCAAGACAAGCTTGAACTCAAAATTTCTTCATTGCAATATTTAATCTACTAAAATCAACACAATCTCATAAGATAGAATGGTAAATGCCGTGAGTAAATAGGAAAGGTCAGTCTTCACATACCCCAATGTTGATGAAGTTATACAAATGTCGTCATTTGTTCTTCAATCTTCGAGGGTTCTCCAATGATACCTGATACTCAACTACCATATTTTAATCCTAGTCCGAGACTTGACCTTAGTAGACTATAAATCAAGATATAGTTTTGTACATCTAATATTGACAACAAGCTTGAGATAGCAACACTTGCGAGTTCGACCGAGCAATGCTTTAACAATACCCATAAGTGTAGTAGTTTTTGTTGATGGTGAAAGTAACTTCGGGGTAAATTCCATACTTTAGATCTTCAAGCAGAGGGGATTCACACAAAACATTTATGTCATTTTTTGAACTCGAAGAACAAAAAAAACTTTCCATATCCAACAATCACAAGTAGCAGCAACTTCCAAAATAACAGTTGGTTCGGGGTAATGACCCTTATATTGACCTTCCCAAAAGGTAGGTCATCCCTGCCACACATGATGCTACAATCAAGACTACTTAGCATGGCTGGAAATCCCTTTTCCTATTTTTGCAATAATATATCTCTAACATCTATCTGGCTTGGATTTCGTAAAAAAATTAGACCAAAATGATTAATTATTGTTTCACAAAACAAAAATAGATACTTATATGCAGTTGTATTGGCCATGTGAAGGTACTCATCTATGGAATCTGCTGGACATCCATAATGTAAAATTCTTACGGTTGCAGTAACCTTTTCTCAAAACGTTGACCCTTAATATTTCGTGCATCATACTGATAATGAAATAACGCTTGTGAAAACGTGGGGGTACCAAAATACACCACCAAGTTTTTTTTAGACAACCTGTATAAACTAAACTCGAATACAATTCTGAGAGACCAAATTAACGAATCACAATCAAGAATTATATGGAGATCTTATATCTCTTTCTCTCACAATCAGAATGTTAACAGAGACAAGTTCGTGAACCTGATTATTCCGTGACAGTACTTGGACAATTCCAAAGATCAATCAAGTCGTATCCAACGAACAAGGATGGATATATCTACTTTGATTGATTTACGTTCAACCTGTGATATTTCAATTATAAAGATAAACAATATAATATGTGGAAAAAGAAATAACACAGACACTAGAAATTTTGTTAACGAGGAAACTGCAAATGCATAAAAACCTCGAGACCTAGTTCAGACTTGAAAACCAAACTGTATTAAGACGCTACAGAATCTAGCCTACAATCAAAACTTCGGACTAGAATGTAGTTGAGACCGAATTAAATTGTCACATAAATTCAGTTACAGTCGCGCTCCTTACGCCTCTTGAATCCCAGCAGGACTCTGCGCAATTGATTCCCTTAGCTGACGTCCTTTACCGCCTAAGAGTTTCTTCAACTCAATTGAAGACTTTATACTAATCTGCCTTCTGTTCCGACTAAAGATCAAGGTGAGGTAGGAAATTGATTGCAATAGACACAGTCCAACAAACCTCAAAATCCGGTCTTATGAATCCCGAAGAGCAACCTAGATTATAAACTTGTGGAATCACAAAGTCTGAGACGAAGATACTTTGTGATTTCTATTTATCTTACTTGTTGGCGCAAGCTCAACAAACAAGGAAATATCAGGATACACGAACTATCAAGATAGAGATAGTTTGACCTGGCTTCATGAACCCCTAGGTGAAGTCTTTTTAGTCGCTAAACCTAAAAAGTTTTAAAGGAGAGGATGACTCTAGTTTACAACTAGGACACACAAGAATAGTGTCAGGGATTCAAAGATCCCAGTTGTTTGAGGTTCTTTTTATATATACTTTGAAGGTCAAGGTTGCTTTGGATTTAAGCTAAGGTAGCTTTGGAATCAAGCAATGAATAATCAGCGTTAGATGAAAAACTTGACTTGGGATTATCATAGAAGAATATACACTCTGGTTAGGATGGACAGTAACCGAACTGTGTATAGTGACATGTTCATGAAGGTTAGCCGAAACTAGCCAATTGAACAATAAGCTTAACCATTTTCATATAACACTTTAAGACTTTAATCTTGAGTCATAAATGTGATCAATCATGTCTAGATAGTGTTTTTAGAGAGTTGTTCAAATGCCGATTATCTAATAAAAATAATTATGATGCATCTGAAAATATTCGACAGGATTAGTACGTGTGTTGTACCTGTTCGTGAATATATTTGTCATGGTACGTGTACCGGGTATGTATACTCTTATGCTTTGCATACTGGGTATGCGTACCTTTTCGGTTTTGAAACCAACAGATCTTTTCCGGTTTGCATACTAGGTATGCGTACCTTTCCTGGTTCACGAGTCAACAGACTTTTTATAGTATGGATACCAGGTATGCGTACCAAAAAGTCGCTTCCGAACTATAGCTACGCCGGTACGTGTACTGGGTACATGCATTGCGGCTCTGGACTTATAACAGTTCTCCCAGTATGTGAACTGGTATGCATATTGTCTTGTATCCAGATTTACAGTAGTTCTATATCTCTCTAATAATCAATTCGAAATATTCTCGAATAACATCAATGACACATGTCATTTTTCCGGGCAATTTTCAAATGATTAAATCTTGAATCATAATTAGGTCATAAATAATAAATTGTTCTAAACCAAATTCATCAAGTATGAACAAATGTTTTTAAGCTTAGTCACATTTCGAGAACGTAATCAAGATAAACTTGGCTCGAAATTTCTGTTATGCATGTACTGTCTAATTTAGTCATGCGACAATGTCTCATATATATAAAGGTGAAAACTTGAGAAATAGGTGGTTCAGTCTTCACTTACCTTTTGTTGAAGAAGTTCTCCAAAAGTTTCGGTTGATCTTCGCCTTCAAATGGTAGAAAGCAGTGATGTCTGATACTCATCTGAACTCTTTTATCCTAATCCGAGACTTGACTAAATGTAGACTGGAAATCAAGATATAGTTTTGATCAACTAAATTTGACAACAAGCTTGAGATATCAACACTTGTGAGTTCAACCGAGCAATGCTCTAACAGGTTGCACCTGACAAAGCTGGTCAATAATCATTCTCACCAAGTATCAGGGCAATGTATAATTGACCGTGCAAAATAAAAGTGCATCAACTTATGGTGGTAAAATTCCCTCCATCAAAACATATATCTTCTTAAGAATATATATATTTTTTTTGCGGTGGAGCTCTTGGTATCTGCCCTAAATGTAATTGCATCATAGAGATTGTCAGTCATCAGTCCTCATCCGAGTCATCATCCAGCTGTTACAATATCCAAGTGTGTGTTTATTGTTCTTAATCGAACACTATGATATTCATTTGCATCTCTTCATCAGAAGAATCCATTAATTATGAAAGAAAATGTTAAATGAAAACGAAGAATTTATTTTAGAAATAGGTTGATACAATTGTAAAGTTTGCGTGTGAGAGATTTAATTTAGTTCTGGAGGAAGGATCCACTCACACTTTTATTATCACACTATCTCACACGTTTGACGTTATTTTTTTGAATAAAAACCAAACCGTGACGGATTTGAAACTAATATTTTGAGGATATGTTCCTCTTACCAAGTTCTACATGCCTACCAAAAATGATCTCATTCCGAAATATAAAACCTCACGATCCACCGGTCTTAATTTCGACGGCCAGAAATCCGCAGATTATCAACGGCTCATTTTCAAAGTAGTAGATGATGGTGTTATACGTTTCGAAATATGCTCATTTTTGATAGGAAAATAGAGTTATGTGATAGTAAGACATCCCAAAGTATTAGTTTCAAATCCGTTACGGCTTGGTTTTAAATCGCAAAAATGATGTCAAATATGTGTGATAATGTGATAATAAAAGTGTGAGGGGATCCCTCCTCATATATGATAGGGGATATAGCCCTTAGCGGTATACACCGAGTCGAACACTAAGTCTGTCTAAGCGGACTGCAAGAGTTAACCTGTTCCCTCAGCTTAGCCTCAACAGCTTGGTGCCCAACTGCCTTTTCCCCCATAGTGGACGAGCACAGCTGGGAGGGCTAGGCAAATTGGGTAAAATCCCAATGTCCATAGGAAGCGGCCTGACATCAACCAATTCCATTCCATTGTGTGCTCAACTGTTTCTCTGTTATTTCTTCTCTTTGCTTCTGTTCGAGAAGGGTGAAAAATGAGTTCAACACAGGGGGGATCCCATTCATTAGCATTTAGGGTAATGAGATTATGTAGACCATCATTTCAAATCGAAAGTCCTCTTCTTGTTGACCCAATTGATTTACTTACTGGTGAAGATCTATTTGATGATCCAATTGCTTCTTCTAGTCTATCTCGACTATTCCCTTCATCTAATCTTACCAATAACAAATCAAATGAATCAGATCTCTCTTATCGTCATCGGTTTCAGCTTCAAAATCCTTCCGATTCCATGGGTCTTTCTGGTCTTCTTGTTCTTCCTCAAGCTTTTGGGTAAGACATCAAAACCTAGTAGTGCTCAAAAAATTTAATTTGTCAAGCTTAGGGTATTTAAATTCGTGTATCTTTCTCTGATGTTTGATTTGATTATGCAGGGCAATTTATCTAGGAGAGACGTTTTGTAGTTATATCAGTATCAATAACAGTTCTGAATATGAAGTCCGAGATGTTGTTATTAAGGTGATCTTGTTAACTTTTATTTTGAGTGCTGCCTCTATGAGAAAACCTAGAATAAGGAACCTCGGGTCGCCCTAACCACACGCTCCGTCCTAATCACTAAATTAGTGGATTGTACAAAGTTGAAACCACGTTCTTTGCATTATGCTAGAAATTTGTGACAATGATAATAGAAAAGCAGTAGCATAGATTTCATTTAAAGTTCTCTAACAAGTATGGTTCAACTGTTAACAGTGAATGAATGAACGCAGGCTGAAATACAAACAGAAAAGCAGCGAATACTGCTTTTAGATACTTCAAAATCACCTGTAGAGACAATACGAGCAGGGGGTCGATATGATTTCATTGTGGAACATGATGTCAAGGAACTTGGTGCACACACGTATGTACTTTTTGCGTGAAATTATTCTACATTGTTTATGTACAAACTGTTTTCAACCGCTGGTTTGGTCATTATCTTTTCCTGGAATATGTAGGTTGGTATGCACTGCTCTGTATAATGATGGTGAAGGCGAGCGCAAGTATCTACCTCAGTTTTTTAAGTTTATTGTTGCTAACCCACTTTCAGTACGAACAAAGGTATAATGGCTAAATTCAATGGACTTGCAAGCTAATTGTATACTGCACCCCGAGCTGATTTGCTGAAGTTATCTCTTTTGGACAAGTGGCCAAATTAGTCTCATTTTAACAAATTTGAATTCTTCTGCAGGTTCGCATTGTCAAGGTATGTTGCGCTTGTTCGTTTCTTTACTGTAAGTTTTAAAATTACTGTTTAAAGTTGATATAAGTGAAGAGAGATAGAGGGACTTTGTAATTCGTATTTTCTTATATTCCTTCAATATGAATGTGTTTAGTTCTACCCCTTGAGTTGAAATGGTTCATATTGGTATATGACGTAATTGTTATTGTCTCATCAAGTCAACAAGGAGACTGACTTTTGGGAATTTTAGGGTGAGATGTCACTCTAGCGACTGTTTGGACGCATGAAATCACAGTTCCCATACAAATGGGAACTTTGCTTATCTCACCGTATATGCTAGACTTGTATTCTACATCTATATTTTCACGATTTTGAAGTATCTAAAAGATTTCTTTATGATGCTAACTAGTAAGCACATACACGTATCAAACAAAGTATTTTTGTGCTTTATGTGAAGTCTAAATAGCATTACTAAATTAATGAAAATCACATGTATCTCAACTTAGGGGCTTAAGAGGTTGGGCAACACATGTTTTACACTTTCTTTCGCTGTAATACTAATACTCCATATATACTTCTTATAGTTTTAAAGGTTATCACTAGATTGTACGGCGATGAGGGGATTAAGATATTTCATTTGTAGTTTCTCGTTGCTAGACTGGTAAAATCGTTGTTTATTTTTTGGTGAAGCTTGAACAAAGCTTATATTGTTGTCATGTATAATCTCTGGCTTTGTACGACATAATTGACACACCAGCTCATACTAATATTTTGACACTGAAAACTGAGAGTAACTAGTCACACTCACTGCTTTGGAGTTTTCTTAAAAGCTGACACATTTTGTCCTGTTTAAATTTAGTATCATTTTGGTATCTTTTTTTGGTTCTCTCACCGTCGGTCAGCGGTGGGAAATTGCTATACCAATATCTCGTTATGACTTCTTGTTTATATATTTGGTCCTCTTCTCAGGAAAACACGTATTTGGAAGCTTGCATTGAAAACCATACGAAGTCAAACCTTTACATGGACCAAGTTGATTTTGAGCCTACTCAGAATTGGAGTGCAACAATACTGAAAGCTGATGAGCATCATTCAGAAGTGGATTGTAGCACAAGGTGGTGTGAAGCATTTATTTATTGAGTGTTAAGTTGATAGTTTCAAGTTCAACAATTAGATGTAATTTCATTGGTATCTATATTTGGTTTTAGCTTCACTTGTTGACCTATTAAAATAACTTATTTGTCTGAGATAGATTTGTGATCCCCTTTCACTTATAGAATAGAGTCTCCCTAATGAATTCAGCCCATGCTGCTAAGTTTAGAGGTTAACGAATTATACCTTTGAGATCTGCTTGCAAGGTTTCTAATTTCCAGTATTTGAAATATCCACATTCCTTTCTTCTGTTTGACAGAGATATTTTTAAGCAACCTGTTCTCATCAAAGCTGGGGGAGGAATTCACAATTTTCTCTATCAGCTTAAGCAGTCCTCAGATGGGCCTGCACAAATTAAAGTTGAAGGTAGCAATACCCTTGGTAAGCTTCAGATAACATGGCGTACGAATTTGGGTGAACCTGGCCGTCTGCAAACACAACATATTCTTGGAAGTGTAAGTATAAATTCATTTTTATCATCTTGTAAGTCAGACCATATTCTTCTGAAAGTGATTCAACTGGCCTGACTTGTGGCCAGAGTGGATGTTTTAAAATCCATTGCTGTGACCCGTTAGTTTAGGACGTGAATGTGATACATGTCAGTCAATCATATATCAGCATTTTTTAATCTGGCTGATGATCCTAAATAAAGCTTTAAACTTGTTGTCAACGCTTGGTGTACCAGGATCCCTCTAATAAAAGTGAAAATGGCACCATCTCCAGCTCATTGTATTATATTGACCTTTCTATTCACTAGATATCTTGCTGTTACTTTTCCAAGAGGCTTCAAGTTGGTGGCTTCTGATGGTACATAGGTGTCTGTTAATTTAATGGTTCACCTTGTTTATATGCCTTTTATGTTATACTGCCATAAAAATATAGGTGTTTATTGAGCCTGTATCTTTACTATATATCCCAGCTGGCCAGCTTGGTATTTCTCTGGAGTAATTAAGTAAATGATACAACAACAGGAAGTAGTTTTATGCAAGTGCTGACAACTTTTCATGCCGAACAAGTCTGACCATGCAAAAAAAGGAAACACCAATTTTAGATACATCCCACCTCATCTTCAGTTTAACGCATCTATGGTTGCAACATGACTGTTTATTTCCTTAGTGTGTCCTACATTGAAGCAATCTCCATTTGTAAAAATTAAAAAAAGAAAAAGAAAAAAAAAACTTCATCTGTGAGATCTGTGTACTTTGAAAAAAAAAATTAATCCTTATTTTTGTGTGCACCCTTTTTTAAGAATCCCCAGTCCTGCTGAAAGTATCGTACATTTTTGCAGCCCTTCACACGTAAAGAGATTGAATTGCAGATTGTGGAGGTTCCTTCTGTCACCCTCTTGGAAAAACCGTTTCTGGTAATTAAATTTATCCTACTCTGATAGATTCGCAACTTGGCTATCTTTTCGTGTTTATTTCAACCACGGTGTTCGTATTTCTATCGCAGCATTCACACTAGTTTTAAAACCCCAAATAGACCATCTTGTAGATCCTTTATAGAAGATGTGATACTTAAGTTGTTCAAGGCTAGTGTGCATTACATGATGAGTGGTACTGGTTAGGGAGGAGACATACGTAGGAAGATGGACCGTATTGTTGACCAGCATGAGCATGTAAATCCTGAAAATAACTTTTAATGTGGTAGCTATTAAGAATTCATGGGCATTCAAGTAATAACAAGTAAAGAAGCACTTCACATACAAATGTTTAGTTACTTGGATTTTACGAACTAACTTATGTTCCCACAGGTAAGGTTAACCCTCACAAATCATTTGGATAGGAAAATGGGCCCCTTCGAAATTTTCTTATCGCGACGGGATCTTCAAGAGGAGAAAGCTGTTATGGTTAATGGTGCGCGGACTCTGGTATGATACTCAATCGCTAGTGTCAGATCTTGAGTGAGTTTGGGGAGGTATTTTGCGAGCTTGGGGACCCATGCTTACTTTTATAACAATCTTTTACAGGCAATACAGCAGGTGGAAGCATTGAGCTCCGTGGAATTCAACCTGGTGATAACTAATATCTGATATTTACCTTGTCAATTTTTGTTACAAAATGGTTTTCTTCTCTCCTTAAGAATCTCTCTTGCTATCTCTCAAAACCAAATATCAAACTAGTTCTAAGACTTCTAACTGAAAAAAACTATCTGCAAATCAATCTTAAAGCTATAAGGAAAGCTAGTCAGAATAAATTGTTATTCTAAAGGTATAATATTGGAAATGATATCAAGCATCCGCAAAAGCTTGGACTTGCTTTGGTTCTTTTTTTTTTTTTTTTTTTTTTTTTTTTTTTTTTTTTTTTTTTTTTTTTTTTTTGTTCTTTAGTTTCTTTGTTGGTTCTTGTGTACTTATCCCAACTGATCCTAAACTATGCCTATAATAATGCAGAATCTAATTGCTACTAGAGTTGGGGTTCAAAAAATCAGAGGAATTACATTAGTAGACCATGGTGATAACAGAACGTATGATCCTGTTCCAGACTATGAGGTTTGTGCTTCTCTTGTCCTTTTACATATTTGTTTATTTATTTTTGGATATTATTTCCCAATTCAGGCGAATGTTAAATCGATAGATTCTTATGCCTAAAATGCCGGTACTTATCATTTTGGGTTTGAACTGCAATTGGATTTATTGTTTGCTCACTGTAAGATTTCGTATTTGGTGATGCAGATATTTGTGGATTTAGATTGATTCAAATATCTGCTTCCTAGGTTTGAAGGATTTGACTTTCTTGGAGGTGTGGTCTCCCTTATGGATTGATGTTCTGTCTAAGCTCATTCATGGATCAATCAGGGTTCTCCTCAACTCTCTTGATGATTTGCACTTCCTTCTTTCATGAATTTGTGAACACGGCATGCTCCTGGTTATTTGTTGCTCGTGTGTTGCAAAATAGATATCTGTATTGGTTTCTGTAATCTTGTCACAGAGATAAAGAATGGTTTTGAGGCTCAAGGTTTTCACTTGATAATTTAAATTCACTTGTACTCAAACCGGGTTCAAAAATATAACTTCCCAAGCTTTAGGGTGCAGGTTCACTTTTCCTTTTACTTTCTACTTTTGACAAGTTTTTGGAACTAGATATCAGTGCTTCACTTTTCTGAAATAACAATCGAGGCCTTAGAGCATCCACAGTGGGCGAGTATAACCAAATTTATGGGATGAGATCCTAACACAGTGGGACGGAGTAAAGATCAAATTTGGACCAAAGACCAAATTCCAGACCAAATATGGTCGCGACCAAATCCCAAATTCTGATATAGTCGGGCGTAAACTTAAATTACGTTTGATGATGGGCGTAACATAAATTTACGCTTGTTAACGGGCGTAAACCAAATTTACGTATGTTGGTGGGGCGGAATTTAAATTTACGTTTGTTGCGGGCGTAACATAAATTTACGCCTGATGAGACGGACAGAAGAATTCCGCACGTTGCCAGGCGGACACCAAATTTCCGCCTGTCTGGGGCGGACACCAGATTTCCGCCTGTACGGGGCGGACACGAAATTTCCGCCTGTCTGGGGCGGACACCAAAATTCCGCCCCTCCCAAACGGACTTTTTTTTTACGCCTGAGAAAAATTATGAAACATGAAATGAAATTTTCGAACGTTAGAATGATAAATTTTTCGAACGTTGGCGTTGGATTGCGTAGCAGATTTTTGACCGTTGGTAAGATATTTATATCTTTCGAACGTTTGAAATTGAATGTTAATAACGGGTTTATTTTATACCTATATATACCACATGAATTCCTTTCACATTTTCATATCATTCATTTGTATTCGCCAAGAAAAAAATAGTATCAGGAAGAAAAAATAGTTTTCCATATTTCAAATCATTTTGAAAATTTTCATCGAATCGTTTTTAATGTCAACACCACGAATAGCAAGAGGTCCAAATTTTACGACAATCGAAGATGTCACGATGTGTAAAATTCATTTATCAATATCTCAAGATCCCGGCGTTGGAGCCGATCAATCAGAGATTGCGTTGTGGACTCGTATCAAGGATGATATTGAAGCTCATTTACCGGATAAACCAGAGCGGTCTTGGAGTTCCTGGCAAAAACGATTTCAGGGAATAAGTAAAGAAGTGGCGTTGTTTTCGGCAAAACAGGCGGAAGTGGAAGGTGAATATCATACGGGATGGGGTCCGGAAATGACCGTGAGTATTCTCTCTGTTTTGAAACAATTATTTTCTAATATTGAGATGCCCATGAACCTAATTGTTTTTAAAAACATTAACAGCTCGAAGAAGTAAACAAACGGTTTAAGGAATGCAATCATGGAAGAAAATTTAGGCACGAAGAGTGTTACCCAATTGTCATAGAAAATATAAAATATAATCGTCGATCGACTTTTGTTTTTGATACGACGCACGATTTGGATAGTAGCGTGAATACCGAGGAAGATGGCACTCAAGTCGAGTCCGGTAACGACACAGATAAAGGAGACATAGAGAATACATACCTTCGTCAGATGGGAAAAAAAGCAGCTAAACGATTGAAGAAAACCGGGCGAGAGAAATCCAACAGCCAAGAGGAATTGATGGGAATAATTATTACACAGCAAGAAAATTTCAATTCTCATTACCGGGAACAATAAAGATTCAAGATGGAACAAAAAAAGGCCGAGTTTGCACAAAAACAAGCTGAGCATGCGGCTAAAATAGCCAAGGAGGTCGCAGACGATGAATTTCGCATCATGATGATGGATCTTTCCAAATTGGATCATGTACAAAAGGAGTACTTCGAACTTCGAAAGGCTTTAATAGTACGGGACAAAAGGAGCCAATTATAATCGTCAAAACGGGATAGTTCAAACCTTAAGTATTAAGTCTAATAATAAGTGATAATAGTTTTAGTAGTTTATTTACGTTTTAATATGTATTAATTTTGTCATTAGTCGTATTATTATGTAATATTTGGGATTTAATTTTATCTTCATTTAATTTAATCAACTTTAACTTATTTTGTAACATCTTACTTTAATTTACCAAGTGATGAGTATATGAAATAGAGTTAATACATTTCTTCGAAATTATTCGTTAAAATAAAATCACATAATTTTTTCATATGGGAAACAACATTTAATTTCAATATTTTTTCCTCGTCTCCAACCTTTTAATTCCCATATTCTGCCCATATATGTTCGATTAAGTCATCGCGCAAGCGAATATGCCTATCTTTGCTGCGCATATGACGTCGGCGTTGCTCAGCTCTAATTTGGGAAAACTCCTCACTGTTGCCTCTTAATATATTAACCGGTGTCGGGTTGCTACGATGATCATAAACATGTGGCCATTCACCGGGTAGACGCTCATCCTCGACTATTAGACAGTTGATACTCCAATTCCGTGATCTTATTATTCTGGTTTCCTATAAGTTCATCTTTCGCTAATAGACACTCCATCCTATCTTTCGTTTCTCGTAATGTAAAATCTCGAAATTGTTTAGTAAAATCAGCATATTCTTGGAATAATGCATAACTATCGCCCTGTCATGAAAAAATGAGATAGATGAGATTTTTTTTTTTTTTTTTTGAAATAACCAATGTAAAGTTGAACGAACACTTACGGGCGATAATTGTTGTTGCGGTGGAATAAGAACATGTTCATCTGGTTTTCCAAGTTCGGTAGAATAGAAGTCACCGCTGTACCCAAATGTTTGGACCTCCCAATCAGGATGTGTCACATATTTTCTGAAATTAGTAACCTTTTTCCAATACTCTAAATATACTTCATACTGCACAACTTGCACCACCTCGGTTGCATCAACAAAACCGTCCGCTAGCAGGAGTTTTGCTTGGTCATCACCCAAATGCCCAATAATTACATGTAGTCTCATGGGAACAGCAAACGAGGGATGGTTTTTCCTCCAACATCTTTCTCCTAAATAAACATTATGCTGTATAACCAAAAAAGGAATATAATTGTAGTGAGTACGTTATTAATTAGATAAATAACGAAAAATAAAAAACTATGTTATTGACGATTAATATTAATGATATAATATAAAAAATCATGTCTAACTCACAACGCCATTCCAAGAAAATATCCATCTCGAGTCCGACAGCCTCCTAGCAGACTTTCCCATCTCAGAACTGAGGACGTCGGTGTATGATTCCCATGGGTGCCATGTCACTTGGTCAATCGTCAGCTGATTCAGTAAAATCCTACAACGAATAATATCATTCTGACACCTCCTTCCATTCCATCTGGAAATTACAGGCCATTTCTGTTCATTACCGTTCATTGAGATGTCTGGTCGACATATGCCTAGGTATTCATACCCCCAAAACTAGTCCATAAAATTAATGAATCAAATTAATATATCCAAGGAAATAAACTTAAATGAAAATATACTTTACGTTGAAAATTAAAATAAAATCGATTACCAAAATACCTCTAATATTTGGAAGGGCCCGCTTAGTGCCTTCTGTTGTTTCCTACAAGCTTGTCGGAGACCTGCATACAATCTCTAAAAGGAACTACCGCCCCAGTCAAGGTCTTGTATTTTATCAATTTCTTCGAAAGCAGCTAACCATCCAGCATCAATATAGTTCTTTGCATTAGGAAAGAAAAATTGACCCAAAACATACATAAAAAAGGCAATTGCTATTCTATGGGCGAGGAGAGAATCTTCATTAGCCGCCACCAACTTATCTTCTTTGAAGTATGAGCTTAAATATGTAATTGTAATTGAGTTTGATATCCACGACGCGCCTCTTGTTCCCTGTGTGATATCCGGAAAAATCTTCTCACGGACATAGTCAAATTGGTATAGGCTCGAATCATACGGAACTACATAACCATCACCGATACTCAGTCCAGTTAACATGACCCAATCTAATGGCGTGAACCCCATCTCACCAAATGGAAAATGGAACGTGTTGGTTGTATCCCAAAACCTCTCAACAATATAATCAACAACGGCATGTTGGGTAACGTTACACTCTATGTTCAACAATTTTTCCCACCCCGCTTTTTCAATCAAATATTTAACTCTATGACAATGTATTGAAATAAATTTATAATAATGAATTACCGATGCCAGACATCCACGATGTTTAAACTTAAATGTTGGTGCGTCTGAAAATGTAATGTCTTCAGTAGCGTGCGGCTTATCATCTTCCACTATAGGAAACCTCCCTAACCCGGGGACGTCGACCTCCTCAATTTGACCGGTAGAGATTAAGTTGTAATCAGCTTCGGTAGATTTTTGTCTCTTGTTGGTCTTTTGGCGACCACTAAACCTCGATATAAACTTGTTCATTCTACGCACAAACATGTTAAATACAATTTCATAATTAAAAGACCAATCCACGAACCATAATAGACATAAATTTAACCGAACAAAATTTCAACATCATAAAATTCCATAAACATAAATTTAACCAAAAAAATAATTATCCAATTAACTATATTTATAACTATTTATAATTAACAAAAAATTCAATTAAAATACGAAACTAAACTAACAAAAAGATAAATTAAATTAAATCACGTAACTAAATTAACAAAAAATAATTATCCAATTAACTATATTTATAACTATTTATAATTAACAAAAAAATAAATTAAATTACGAAATTAAATTAACAAAAAAATATATTAAATTAAATCACGTAACTAAATTAACAAAAAATAATTATCCAATTATTAATATTTATAACTATTAAATAAAACAAAAAATTAAATTAAATTACGATTAACCCAATTTTAATAAGATTTGATTAACCCGATATGATATAAAGTCTGATTCAATTTTCAACGTAAAAACCCTAAAAAAATTCGAACAAAAAATACATTACCTGCGCATATTATTACACAAATTGAAATAAATTCGAACAAAAAATACAATACATGATATTATTATTACACAAATTGAATAAAGAAAGTAGAAAATACATACCTTATAATGGAGTTTTTAGGGTTTTTGTGGAGTTTTTAGGGTATCTGTACGGTTGGTAGATGGGAATGGAGAAGAAGAATATGAACTGAAGAGGAGCCGTGAAGCAAACAAGAATATGAACTGTGTATGAACTGTGGAAGAAAGAAAATGAACTGAGAAGAAGAAGCCTCGTGTAGAAGAGATGGGTTGTGGTTGGGAAGGAGAGGCGGTATTGGTGGAAGGTGCGGTTCATTAAGATTACGCCCGATTTGATCGGACGGACAGGAAACCTCGCCATAACCCTAAACCCTAATGAAACGGAAATTTTGGTTACGCCCGTCTCAGGCGTAATAATTTTTTACGCCTGACAAATTCATCACGCGGACAGAACATGTCCGTCCGTAAAACTCATCACGCGGACACCAAAATTCCGCCCGTCTGATCTCACACGTGCTGTGTGACCGTGTTTAACTCGGACGGAATTTAGATTTACGTTTCTTCGAGCGGTCATTTGGAATCCGTCTGATCAACGGGCGGAATTTAAGATTCCGCCCCTTACCAAACGTAATTTTTATTTACGCTTGATAACAAACGTGATTTATATTTACGCCCGTTTGAAACGTAATTTATAATTCCGCCCAGAAATGAAACGTAACTAATACTTCCGCCCGTCTTCATGCGTAAAACTGTTTTACGCGCGACCAAATTTGGTCTTCTCCCCGTAACGTCACAATACAAATTAAACTCATATTTAGTCTTTTTTTTTAGTCTTTGATCTTTGAGTTTAGTCGTACCATTACAGTCGCTCTTAAAGAATATGTAAATCCCATAATGAGAATATATTGGGTCAGATATGGAAAGCTAGGATTTGGTATTTGTTGAAATGGAATAGTTTACACTTTTCATCTCTACTGCACATTACCACACTCGCGGAGTGGGCATAAATCATGAAAATTATGTAAAGAACACAACACTGCTCTAAAGCTTTAAAAATTGCTATGCACGGAGCTCATTATTTAAGACATCTAAACCGTGTACAACAAAAAAAGAAAAAGACATCCTAAACCAGTTGGACCAATTTCAGAAATTTAAAAATATACTAGAACACCACTACCACGGTGGGGAGGACCCACCGAAGAAAAACGAAACATGTTCCAAAAAGTGAAAGTATCATTTTTTTTCTAAAACGGAGGGAGTACATCGTTTTATTAGTTGCAATTTAAAGTAAGCTATGCATAAACCAAAATATGGATGCACAATGTATTATGCATCCTTTGTGGTAGTTTGCATAATAGTTATGCGTTTAATTTTCGAAAATTGTGCCTAAAAGGATAAACACCTCCGAATTTTTCGTAAAAACTCCAAATTTGATATTATTATTTGTTCCAACGAGATAAAATTTGTAAAATTCCAAGACACGGATTTTTAAATATGTTATACTATTCTAATTTGTTTGCCAATTATACCCCTGAAAAAATAGGATACACTAAGGAAAAGGTATTTTCGACATTTTCTGTGCCAATATATCAAATTGCACATTTGCGTTACACTACAATTTACAAAAAAAAAGTGGCCCATGCGTTACTCCCTCCCTTCGGGCCTCCACTCGGTCGCCCAATCAAGCAAAGTATTCATGCAACCAAATAATACCACGATTCTCTAGTTTGTGCTTTTCTTTTTCCATTCAATCAACTCAAGATGATGCAACTCTGGCAGAAATCAAAGCAGTTTACCACTGAGAAGTTCAAGGCAGATTCAACCTAGGATTCCATCACATGAAAGGTGGAAATTTTGAAGCAGTTGATTTTGTCCTAGGCAATTTGATCAAAGTCGGACATGATCAAAACAAAACGACAAGTAGTCTAGCTAAGTTTGCAGTTCAGCCTCTTTCTCTTGATAACTTAAATTGGAGAGGGCCCAACTTATTACAGCTTATCAAACTCTCTGGTCTGTCAACATTAGCAACTCTAGATCCTATGTATCTTAATGATGAGGTCTTGCATGGTGCTACTGCTAGCTTTATCCCGGCAGGCCAAACGTTTATTTCGGAGTAGCTGGCTTTGTTTTCAGCTTAAATCAACTCTGACAATAACAAAGAACATGTTATCAACGAAAAGAAGAAATGATGTAGCAGGAAATTATATTTATATATACACTTGCCAGGGTAAGTATTTTATATGTACAAAAAAACATATAAAGGGTTAAAGGTAGTTCTTAACTATAAATCTAGGCAATTGAAATTCATTCAAAAGTTGTTAGAAAGTAGATGGAGTGGGAGCTCTGGAAAATGATGCGAGCTGGAGATCAGTTAAGCTCGAGTCCCGGCGAGTATCAATGAGTAAATGTAGCATTCCTTTTCTACTGGCAATAAAACAACTTTATCTTCAAGAGCGACTTCAATATTCTATTGTTGGAACTGCATTATATTTCCTTCATTAGAACGCATGTGTTTGTAGTTGTTGAACATTCCCCCCAATGGTCATGAGAAGCTCGTCAAGTAACCGTCCAATTATTGGAAATTTCTGTGGACATTGCCAAAGCAGAGGATATTCGTATACAGGTACATCATGGACAGAATATGGGAAAAGAAAGACCAATAACAGTTTCGAAGTCTCTATAATTTGGAAAGAAAGAACTGAAACTCACTAACATTTAGGCCTGCGGAAAATTACCTCTGCAGATTCAATGAAAGTTCCATCCAACATGGGATCAGGAAGATAACTCAGCACTGCACTAAAGCCCCTACGAACAGGAATGAAAATTAGATATCTCATCAGCAAGGTCTACAGACTTGTATATGTAAATACATGTCTGCTGCTTAATTTTCGAAAAAAGAAGAACTTAAACATGTATACATTCTCTAATGGAACCCAAATTTACATTAACTCACCTATCATGAACGCATAGAAGCATATAGCAACGGAGAACATGAAAGACAAGGCGAGGAGAGTAGTCTTGGTTTTTTGCTAGAATTGTGATCTTTGGTGAACAGGAAAGTACTAAATTAGATAGGTCCGAAGTTTCACCTCCTAAAGATAGTCCATATCACAGAGAAAAAGACTAAATGAAATGAAAAATAAAATTGCTACAATAGGACTTGGGACTTATAGTGTGATTAGGCATACCATCTCCCTCCATGCTTTCATCAATCCAGTAAGAAGATCATCGCACATTGGACTACAAATGTAAGACATACCATATTCATTTCGCAGAATAGCTTCCAGTATATGCATTCCAATCTGTGTCGTCGTAGTTCCAAGTAAGAAAAACAAAAATAAGATCTCGTATGATTCCTACAAAAAGAAATGCTAATAACAAAAACTCTAGCCATTAATTTTAGTTCTAGTGGTTTTGATGGATTAATTTGAGCTGGTCATCATTTCAGACACCCAATTAAAAGTTTGAAAGAAAAAAGAAACATTTAACGTTATCAACAGTGTCAAGATTTTCTCCTACCACTCTAGTGAGCTCGTTCCCAGTATCTGTGCAGCTCCAGCATGCCTCCGAAATTTGGTTATCAACGGCCCATTTAATGATCTTAGGTTCTCTAGCCTAGGAAGATGAACTAAGCTTCAGTTCCAAGTGGCAATAATAACCTTCTACTTAGTAAAAGCTGGCTGAAAATAGCACCTGGCACATGATCCCAATGACAGAGAGAGCGACAGCACAGATATTGTCAAAATCCTCTAATGGGCTTTTAAACTTTATCACGGGTAATAAGAAGATGGGAACTTGAGCTACATTGATCAAAAAAACTAAGCAGATGTTATTGAAAGTAAACTATGCGAGCTATATCTGTGCATGTGCAAGAGTGAGTGTGTGTGTGAGCGAGAGAGAGAGAGAGAGACATAAAGAGCTCACAATCGATGAGTTTCTCCCTCGTAGCTGAGTTAGCAGCAATGCTCTGAAATTACATCAGTGACTCAGACGAAGAAGAAAAAAGATTCCTATAATACATAAGTAGGAAGGAAAAATATTTTTAGAATAATCTATTGACCTGAATTAGGGTGAGGACGTTTGCGATACGTTTGATAGATCTGTATTTAAGGCTTCCCTCGACCATCTTTCTTAGAAAAGCCAAAATTTCCTGTTTCAAGGAACCCAGTACACCTCAAAAATCATACTTATTTGGTAAAACACTCAGATAAAAAGAGATTAAATGAATTCAACAAACCTGCAATAAGATGGACATTGTGCCAAAAGAATAGTACAGCATGTGTCCAGCATCATTATACATCCTTGGATTTTCTTCTCTTATCTGGCTCCAATAAACAAATCATCCAAACACAATTAACTCCGAAGCAACTAAAATCCAAATCACATTTCAGATTAGCACGAAACCCAAATGCACCTAATTGATCTCTATGACTACACCATCTGGAAAAGATCTTTAAGTAGAACTGCCTCATGCATAAGAAACAATGACAACCAAATTATAAAAACCATAACCAAAACAAGCTGAGGGTACCCTAGTTGTTTCATTCAGGCACAACTTCAGATATTGCCGAACTCCTTATCTTCTCTGCCCCCAAAAGCAAGAAGTTCATACATACCACAAAGACAAGCCCTAAAACCAAAATCTAATATAATCTAAACCCCAAGTCCTGAAAACCAAAATCATAAAAAAGCTCTTCTTCTTTTTATAATTTCAGAATTGCACAAGGGTCTAATAAAATCATCAAAACCCTAATGGAAAATCTCTAAATAGTGCATAACTCATCATTTGAACTGAATTCAATAACAATGCCCGAAATCTGGAAACCAGAATAATCAAAAGGAAAACTAAATAAAAGAAACCCTAGAAACAAAAATCATGAAATTATTATAGAGTGAGAGAAAACCTCAATGAGGAATCTACTAAGACATCTAAGAGCAGTTTCTCTAGAACTTTCGTCTTGAAGTTCCAAGATTACTCGAGGTATAGCCATTGGCCTTATCATCCACTTTGTTTTGAGTTTCCCTTCTCCCTTTTTTCTGTCTTTCTCGCGTGAAAACTCTACGAAACAACAAAAAAAATAAAAATAAATAAATAATTAGGCTACAGCAATGAACAAATTGAAAAAAAAAATAGGGCTAAATTTGAGATACAAACGTCGATTAAAGTCTGATTCAGCAAGAAGATTTAAGCTTCTTTCTTCCCATGTTCCATCTTCTTCAATATTGTACGTCATTTTTTTTTTGTTTTCGAAATATTTCTACCACTGTTTTTTCCCTCGCTTTGATAGGTTAAAACTTTGGGGAATTATCGTCTGGTCCATAGCCGGGCGGGACCACAACAGATATTTCTTTTTGGAAAAAATACGGTTTAGTCCAAAATCCCATCCAAATATACTAGTTAGTCCTAACCTATTCAACTAGATACAAATTAATTTTTTTTTATAGAAAATACATAAATAACCTTCATGCTTTACAATTTAGTCCAAATATTTGAAGTTTAGTCCAAAGTGACTCATGATGATGTCAGCAGTTTTAAATAATATAAAAAAGATTAAAATCAATTTATCTTTCGAACCGTTTGCCAAAAATTCGCAAACTTTATATATTCGAAAAGCTCTTTCCGGGAGCTACAAAAAGAGTACTCATATGACTATATAATTCTCATTTTTAAAGAAACTTAGTTTACATTGGTGTACAAACATGTACACGTATACAAAAATACAACCTGTGTACAACCAAACTCATTACCAACACCAGCTCCAACGCTCGTCCACTCTTAACCCTGCTGCCGCAAACAACTACAACACCTCAACCATTCAACACAAATACATACACCTCTGCAAAACATGCATAAAACCAATTATTCATAACCACACACAAATCTACTTTTTCTTGGAAATACACTAGCGCATTACAATGTTCACTCTTAGAAATCATGCATAAGTCGATCATCGATAACCACACACAAACCTATTTTTTCATGGGAATTACACAGGTGCACCAATACGTAAACCCCTCCAAAACATGCATAAAATCGAACATTCATAACCACACACAAACCTATTTATTCATGGGAATTACACTGGTGCACCAATATGTACACCCCTACACACATGCATAATATCGATTAACACACACAAACCTACTTTTTCATGAGAATCACATAGGTACACCAATACGTACACATGCATAACCAAGCTAACACATAACATGATTATGAAGCATAATGTTACATGGATTGCACACACAAGTAGCAAAAACATATATCGAGTTTATCAGCTGACAAAATAGGACATTTTTACCCTATTGCCCATAAAAATACACGTGTTTCAGAGAATAAAGCATTTATGACCATTGTATACCATGTCAGGACAAACGGAATAACACGCATGCAACTATGTACACCTAAACGGAATAACATAACATGTGTGTACAACTATGTACACATTAGTGATTTCCCAAATTTCTTAGACTTCAAAATGAATAACATGTGTACAACTATGCAGACCTAAATAATCAACATGTGTACAACTATGTACGTATTAATAATTCAAAAAAAAATGTGCACAAACTAGTAAAGAAAGTGTTTAAATCTAAAGATTGTAGAGAGCCAGATAAGATATCAAAGAAAAAGTGTACCTTGAATATATAACTTCATGTCCGCTCCATTTAACACAAGCTATTGCATCCGTGTGTCCCGTAAGAAATAAAACACATCTTCTGAATGAAATGTCCCAAACACGTACATCCCCATCTTTGCTTAAAGTTGCAAAGTGGTGGCACGGAGAATTTAAGTGTAAAGGCTCCCATGATATGGAAGTAATCCATTTTTTTGCCCTGAAATACGAGCAATAGTATGAAACTATTCTTAGATCAGTAGCATATAACCTAGAGCCATTCTCATTCCAAGAGCGTGGTGATAAATAAGATCAATAAGTGAATTTACTTTACTTTGAGTGGTAGTCCTAATTGCTTCCCTGTCTATGTGTCCCAGCTTATAATTTCCCCATCATTGCTAACACTGACATCAGGTGACCAACCCTGGAAATTTCAAACACATTTTTACTTTGTAAAATCATCCAAGGAGTCACCCGCAGCAGTATCTTCCACAAACTATCCAAAAACTTATTTACTTTACGTCTATGTGAGTTCCTTGACGGGCAGAAAGCTCTTTACTAGTGTTTTCACCCCACAAATCTGCATTGCCAATAGTAGGCCAAAACAAAAAAAGCACGACATTATTCACATTCTAAATTGGGTCTATAAAGGGGGCACTATTATGTACACATGTAATTTCTGTCACATGTGTACAACAATGTACATATATATTATAGGTGTACCAATATGTACACATCTAGTTTAAACATGGATGCAAGACAACAAGATCTTTCCATTTAACAGTTAACAACTTCACTAGTAGCATAAGTGGTACAACAAGCAAGAAAGCTCACCTCAGTATCATGCATATCAAAAAGCATTTTCAGCTCAGCTTTACGGGAAAGGGAAAAGTGGCCACTTCTTTTACAAGTTCATCGTACAACTGAGCTTTTAGCATTTTTCCACTAAGAAGGTACTGAAAATCAAATGCCCAATAAATGAGACTCATACATTAATGTCCGATACATATAGATGGTTGCTTTGCTTCAAAAAAAAGAAAGAAAAAAAAGATGGTTGCTACATTCTCAACAGATTCATAACAAACTGAATCGACGGTACATGGTTTTCTCCTTTTTTGGCCGATGAATTAATGTCCAACCGAACAAGCATCTTGCATCAATAGTTAATAAAGCAACTATCATATGCACATTGTAAGGTATGATTTCTTAAGATGCCATGAGTTTCGTAAAGCCAACTACGTCACAACTTTGTCTATAAGAAAAAAACTACTTTATCGCAGATTTTTACAGAATTCTTATTTTATTAGCAAAAATATATTTATTAACTTGAAATTTTGTATACCAGTTAGTTACATGTAATAAGGAAATATACGGATAAATTTTAGTCTGGCAAGAATAAACATTTGTAAAACACAACTAAAACAAGCATTAACATTTTAGGCATGCAAAAATACATTGTCTGGCTAGAAAAAAGATTATAAGGTTATCTAATTTGGTTTACGGTTCAAAATGATAGGCATATTCTACACTAATCTACCTCCATGGCTCACCGCTCATGCACGCATACATGTCACCACGGGAAAGAATCATAACCTGGTCTACCTTCACTTTCCTATATATTTTATGGGAAAGAATGGCTAGCTTGTCGTACACAAACTAGGTAATAGCCCTCGGCTACTCAAGCACACTGTTTAGTCAAACTTGGTAACTCACTTTATTCTTCTTGTCTTGATTTGGGGGCACTGTTTGGTCAGTCATCTCAATTTCCTTTGGGACTCAACTTCTAATGATGTCTATGATATATAATATGACTATATACAATTGTATCTCAAAATGAAATCTGATCTAATACTCATATACATTGGTCATTGAGTGCTCAATCACTAATGATTTCCATATACGGACATACCAGCACATCATTTTTGGTATTAAATTGGATCGAATGTGAACTACACAACTGTTACATATCCTAAACTCCCACTCCTATTTCTCTCAATTGTATTCGACCTGTAACTGCACCATTAACATCATTATTTCTAAATATCATAACCTTCTCCTATGTCAGTTTAACATCATACATAATTTAGCTTCAATTCATCACAATTTTCAAACAGTGAATCTAAGTTGTACAAGGAACCCTTAATTCAACTTAACACAATCATTTCTACTTCAGCTCTAGGTAGCACCAATAAATAATCAACCAAATCAATTTAATTCCATACAAGCATATAAATCAAATATGAAACTCTAAATTCAGATTATGTTGATTACCTTTTCTTTAGAGATTGGCACAATCACTCGAATCATCACCACCACCATCAGTTCCATGAACCATATAATAATTCTAACTCCTCATTATCTCTGACTTTTTCTTTCTTTCCTAATTCATATATCAGCAACAACACCACGATCTAATTCATCATCACAACTCTAAGAAATCAAATCATCACCTACTCCATCTAGATTTCAATTCAGGTAACCCTAACTCTGATTCCGTTTCACCTTTTCTCCGGAAACTCTAGCCCAAACAAAAAAAATCAACATAACTAACAACACCTTCCTCTATTCATCTAATTAACTATTTGTTTTCACAGTTATGATGCACGAGTTGCAGTTCCTTCATCAGAGAAAATAATGGAGAATGGAAAGAAGAAGAAAAGTTTCTCCCGGTCTCTCTCTATCGCTCTCGCTCTGAATCTCTCTTGAAATCTGAGATCTATAATCAGATGAACTCAAAACGTTTATAACTCTGAAGGGTAATTTTGGTAGTGATAAAATTCTGGAATGTTTGAATCGGCGAGAGTTTGGATTAACTCGTTTAATATTTGGACTAAACTGTTTTAGACGGGTGAATTTTGGACTAGAAAGTACTGGGCTGGAAGGGACAGGACTAGAACGTCCAAAGCCCAGGAAAAATGGGATGAAACGTTAATTTCTACATTTTTTTTATTTTAAAGGTGACCGCAACAGTTTGATCCAGCAATATTTATTTATTTATTTATTTTTTTTTTTAAGCATGCATATATAATAAAAACAACTAAATTGTTATTACACGTGGGAAGGTGACTCCTCCGGAGTCGCTTAATAGAATTTGGTTAATAGAAGCCGGGTTCGCCTGGTCCCATATTGTCGTTGAGTAGTTTCCGGATTGGCTACTATCTGCCGCATAGTTTGCTAGACCTTCTGCTGCTTGGTTTCCTTCCCTATAATTGTGTTGAATAACACAAAAAGGAATTTGACTCATTCTGTGTTTAATTTCTGCGACCATTTCTGAAATATACCAAGGGGCTTCTGTTGGAGTTTTGATGAAGTGCAGGAGATTCTTTGAGTCCGTTTCAAATAACACTTTAGTCCATCTTCTTGCAGTCGCGGTTCTGGTTGCTAGCACCGTTGCCCATGTCTCTGTTGTGAGCGTCGTGGTTACTCCGAGAGGTTGAGCAAGAGCCATTATCGTTTGCACGTTCGAATCTCTACAAATGAATCATGCTCCCGCCATACCCGGGTGGCCTCTAGCTGCCCCATACGTGTTCACTTTAATCCAATTTGTTATTGGATGGCACCAACCTACCCGAATGGTTGTAGTCGTCTTGGTTATGCTTGTTGTAATTCTGTAAGGCATTTCCCCCGGGAGAACTGGTGGGGAAATATTATTTTCCCATTCAAATTCTTGTTGTTGTGCTAATGATCTTGCCAGGATGTCTGTATGAGTGGATTGCTCTTGATTGAACACAAGATCATTTCTTGATGTCCATAGTGACCATAGTAGAAAACAACATGAAGTGAGAGAAGAGGTATTGCCTTGTATTTGTAGTATTTGTGAAATTGTTGTTTGAGGGTTTAAGGTAATTGTTTGGTTGTTACCTTGTGATTGGCTTGTTGATATGCGATTATAAAGGCTGCTTCAAGCGGACATAGCCTCCGGACAATGGATAAGCATGTGTTGAGCTGTTTCTGGCTCGAAGTTGCATTAGGGGAAAGGTTGGAAGTGGAGAGATTGATGTGATGTAGCATAGACAAGGTTGGCAAACCTTCATTTATAGCTTTCCACAAGAAAAGCTGAATTTTTGGAGGACATGGTAAGGTCCATAAAAATTTGGTTGTTGGTAGGGGGTTTGGGTGTGCGAGGTTATCTTGTTCTGTTAAACAACTATACCCAGAAGCGGTTGTGTATCGTCCTGATTTAGAGTGGGGCCAGATTATTTTATCTGGAATGCTGTTAGGAGGAAGGTGTATATTTATAATGTGTTGGATGATATTAGGTGGGAGGTTGTTTAGATGATCATGTCTCCAGTATTAAGAAAATGGGTCAATTAAATCAACTACATATTGTATAGGGTAGCATTGGGCAGGATCAAGGTTTTGAAAGTGGGGTATCCAATTAGCTTGAATAGGTGTATCTGAACCATTTCCTATTTGGTGAAATAAATGATGTTTTAAAAAAGGAATAAGAGACGCCATTTGTTTCCATTGGGGGATGGCGTCAGAAGGAACCGTAATTGTACCTTGGAATATTGGTTGATGATGGAGGTATTTCTCGTTGAACAAGCTGGTGCAAATGGACTGCGGCTGGTCGTAAATGTTCCAAATCCTTTTCATGAACAAAGATTTATTGTGATGGCTACTCTTTCGGATTCCGAGTCCTCCTTCCGCTATCGGTTTGTTTAGCTTATTCCACCCTATTGGGTGAAGCTTTTTAACAGATGAATCATGTCCCCAAAATTTTTTTCTAACGATCCGATCAATTTGTTTGTGCACATGGGTGGGAAAAATCTGGGTTTGCATAAGGTGATTGCAGGTCGGTGTTAAAAAGGTTTTAATGAGAACAAGTCTTCGTGCAGGGGTAAGGCATTTTGTCATCCATCCTTGAGCTTTACGAGCCAGTCGTTGGAGTAGTGGTTCGAAAATGTGTCTTGAGTTTCTCCCGTGTTTGAATTGAACTCCTAAATATATCGGTGGGATTGATGTGGTTGACATGTCGAAGAGATGGTGTAGAGAGTCTATATTCTGCGGTTGTAGCCTCGGATGGTGAATGATTATTGATCCCAATGTGTTGATTATTTTCCCTGTCGATAAGATGTATGATTGAAGTATCCTTTTTAGGTGAGTGCTACCTTCTTGGGTCGCCCTGTAAGTGATGAGTAGATTGTCTGCATACATTAGATGTAGAATGGGAGGTGCCTTTTTTGATATTCGGAGACCCTGAACCATATTGTTTGCTTCGAGATTTCCAAGATTTGTTGACAGAATTTCCGCAATAATGAAAATGTAGGAAGATATGGGATCTCCCTGTCTGATTCCCCTGGTAGGTAAGATGAATCCATGTGGTGTACCATTGATGTTGACTGAGTAAGGGACTGATTTGACACATAACATGATATATTCAACAAATATTGATGGAAATCCCAATTTTGTAAAAGCTTTTTTGATGAATCCCCAATCAACGTTGTCATAAGCTTTCTGAATATCTAGCTTCAGAGCTATTTTGGGGGCTTTAGTGATTGAAGATGTCTTGATGTGGTGGAATAACTCTCTAGCAATAGCTATATTATCATGTATTGATCTTTGAGTAACGAATACACTCTGATATGGACTTATTAAGAATGGGAGAAGGGGGCGTATCCGGTTGAATAGGATTTTGGATATGACTTTCTAACTGACATTGCATAGGCTGATAGGTCTAAATTGGGATGGTTTTGTTGGGTTGTCGACTTTTGGGATTAATGTTATGTTTGTGTGGGTCATGAGAGGATGAATGTTTAAAGAACTGAAAAAACTCTGTACCATAACTATAAGTTGACGGTGAGTGGTTTCCCAGAAAACTTTAAAAAACTTACTGGTGTATCCGTCCAGTCCAGGAGCGCTTTCAGAATTAATGGAGAATGGAGCTTGCTTGATTTCTTTCACCGTTACCTCCGCCGAAAGCATGTCACATTGTGCTGATGTCAATCTTGGAGTGATATCCTTAAAGAGATCCTCATCTATTATTGTATTTAGGGTCGTGTATTGAGAAGTGAAATGATCTACAATGGTCTTGATAACCTGATCTTTATCGCTGACCCAATTGTTTTGCTGATCTTGTAATTGCTTTATGTTGTTACGACTTCGGTGAATGGTTGCTTTGGTATGGAAGAAAGTCGTATTATTATCCTCTGATTGGAGCCATTGGATTCTGGACCTTTGCTGCCAGTATGTTGCATGGTATTGGAGTAAGGTTAGGTGTTGAATTCGCAACTCTTTTTCTTGATTTATCCAGTAATATAGTTCCTCTCTAGTTTGAATAGCACACTGATGTTGAGCTTGCTTTATTTTTGTTGTTGATTTGCGAATTAAGTTTGGAAGATATCTAAAAGTGTCCTTGTTCCATTCCATCAAAGTTTGTCCAGTTGTGATCAACCTTAGTTGAAGGTCTAGGGCAGAATCTGCATCACTTTTTTGCATACATGTTGATTCGACAACTTGATTAAGTTGTGGATGTGTTAGCCAGAGATGCTCAAACTTGTAATTTTTTTGCCCCTGTCAATCTATTGCTTTTGTGTGCAGTAGGATGAAGGCATGATCAGATGCAATCCTTGGGAGGTGAGTGACTCCTGCGTGGGGGTTTGTTGTTCGCCAATGTTGGGTTGCCATTGCTCTGTCAAGTCTTTCCATGATGTTGTCCTGACCTTGCTGGTTGTTTGTCCAAGTGAATGGATCTCCTCTAAATCCTAAATCAATGAAACCCATTTGATCAATCATAGTTAGAAATGGCTGAGTCTGACTGTAGGTGATTTGTCTTCCTTCCTTTATTTTCGATTGGTCCATGATTTCATTAAAGTCCCCTATCAGTAGCCATGATGTTTAGTTATTGATATTAGGGGGGATTGATGGAAAATCTTGCCAAAGATCAATTCTTGCATCTGTGTGTGGAGCACCGTAAATGCCTGTGCAAAGCCATGGTTGTGCTGGGGCTGGAGGAGTAATAAGGACATGTATGTAACTTTGGGATTGAAATAGAACCCGAATGTTTAGGTTGTTCCACATGAGACATAGTCCTCCTATTCGACCAACTTTGGGAACTACGGTTAGGTTTTAGAATTGAAGGGATTGAGAAAGTCTGGACATATGACGCTCATTTGCTAAAGTTTCAGAGAAGAAAATGATATCAGGCTTGTGTGATGATGTGGGCTCTTTTAGATATTATATTTTAGTTGGATTGTTGACGCCTTGGAAATTCCATGCCAAGATGTTCATTTTGGGTTTAAAATTGTTTTGTGTTTGGGTATTGAATATAAATTGAATATAAAGGAAGTGCTTGGAGAAACTATTGAAATTTTTATAAGAACGATGAAGCAGTTGAAGCTAAGCTTAATACGGTGGGAACCAGACTATGAAGAAGGTCGAATTAGTTTGCAAATTTCTAGACTAAAAGAGATTAAATGAGAATTTAATTTGTGTTACTTACCTGGGATGGCATCATTGACCTGCACTCTCGGACCACATTAGGATTAGGGCGTGATTTAGAATATGGGGAATCAGGGTTAAAATGATAAAATGCTCAACTATGAGGATTCACATAAGAAAATAAGAATTATTCGGATTAGCTCCCTAAGGACCGATTACTGATGTTTTAATAGAAATAAAAAAGGAGGAATAGAAAAAGAGCAAAATACGCAACCAAGGCTCAGAACTAGAAGACCTATCAATCAAGGGTGAGAAAAAATAAAAAGCTACCGAAGCTAACTGCATACGTGTTAAAAAGTGAAAAAACCGAGATGACACCTAATCTACTAAACAACGTCACCCCGCTCGTCACCTCAAAGACTTTTCTGCTTTTTCAATTTTCCTTTCTATTTGATAATTATTATTATTTTTTTCTTTGTGGATTGTGTGTTTCACAATATAAAGCATTCGAGAACAAATCAAATCCTATTTTCCACATTGCTTCGCTCTTCTAAGATTTTTTTTCCATTTTTTTGCGACCTAGGGTTCTCTGATTTATTTTCATTCTTTCTCTTTGTTGTGCAGGTATCCTCGATCATGCACATGTTATCGTTGTTGTAGTCATAGGTCAAGCACTAGCAATATCAAGGTTACAAGGTATTACTATAAACTTATTCTACAAATAGTGAATGATTACTGTCGATCATGGTCATAATATCAATAACGTAGTATCAACACGATTTTGTGATTTTTCAGTGTTTTTTCTTGGTGATGCATACGATTAATTTCATTGTTTTTGGCTTTGATATTTTTAGTGCATGGCTGATTTTTTGTGTTTGCAGATTTAGTAAGAGAAAAAGGTAACTATTGTCAACATAGTTTTGATTTTCGTTGTATATTTTTATCTTTGTTTTTTCTGTTTACTTTGCGTTTATCTAATACACATATTAAATATCAAAAATTATTTTTGTATCGTATAGATGGAAGAGGATTTGGAAGCTTATGAAGCGTTTATTCCTGGTATTAGAGATTAAAAACAAGAAATTCAATCTCTTCAAGTAGATGTTAATGTAATACTCATCAGAGTCATGCATCTCCTTGGCGGAGAAGAAAGTAAATAGTAGTCCTCTTTTTCCTCCCATGTGTCTCAATTTTTCGTGACAAAACTTTGCAACAAAACTTGAACAAATTATATGTTTCCCTAAAGAAAAAAAATAAAATAAAAGCTACCTTAAACTTGATGTTGTATTTGCGGTATACGCTTTGTAATCATGGAATTATTATTTTCTCTCACACTCTAATTCCATTTCAGTCTAAAAAGGTAAAGAAGCAGGCCACAGCCGGTGGTGAATATGATAACGAGGAGAGGGTTTGAGCTAAGTAAAATTTCTTAGGAGACACTTTGAATTACATCGTCGTCTATGCTGGTTCTCTCCTCAATTATTAAGGTACAAGGCCTCATTGTCAAAATTACAAGCCAGATTCCTAATTAACTTACTGGTATTGCCTGAAGTAGCTTGCAATTATAATTTCTCATGATCCTGCAAAACACATTAATCTATGACATATATGGACTGTTTGGTAACCATTATTTTAATTGATTATCAGCTTAAAATCCATTATGCAGATTATAATGGATTCTATATGTTTTTGGTAACCATTGTAATAATTGCTTATTTTAATCATAATTGAAAAAATCCATTATTTCCATAAACAAGAAAAAGTTGTGTTGAAAATTTATTATAATCAATTATTTTTTCTAAGGAACTCAAATTGATTTTTTTCTTCTTATTTTCTCTAAACTATCAAGAGAGAGACAAAAAAACAACATAGGACTAAAAAAATATCCTAAATCATTGTTCTTTCCTCTCCTTTTTGAGATCATCATTCTAAGATAATCAATTATCTGAAAAAAGTATTTGGAAAAATTTATTTTTAAAATGATTATATTAAAATCATTTATCAATTTATGATTATTTATAAACATAAATAGATAATCATAAATTTTACCAAACAAGGCCATAATCCCATACAAAATGTTACTTCTATGGCTACCTCTGTTATACTACGCCAACAATAGGTGGTCTTACTCGGTACCCTCGGGAATTGAGAAGGGCACAAAAAGAGTGATCCATCAAGTGATATCGATGTTACCTGCATTCAGTTCATTACAAGACTTCACCAATTCTATTAGGTGAGAAAATTTTTGCAGAGACATATAAGAGACAATCTCCTATCTTTTTTTTGCTTTTGTTTTATTTGTCGGTTAATAAAGAATACGCAATTGGAGGATACCATATTAGTGGGGATATGATAATAAGACAAAATAGAAGTATTTTGAAGTAATTTCCAGAACCCCATATTCATATAATTTATATAATTCATAATTTACCCCTCACTAGTCGTGATTATTAGTTAATTATGATTAGTTAAGTTAATAGATTAGTTTGAGTCCAAATTTGTGCACCCCTTTAAAACAGGGGCGCACATTCCGGCCGCTCTCATTGGGCCAAAGATAACAAGTGGTATTGAATTTATTTAAATTTCTTATTTACATTTTTTTTTCTGAATTTAAAATCGAAAATATGCGAAATTTAGGGCGACATTCTCTTACATTTTTATTCTTTATCTTCTGTCTTCCACTGTTCCTAAAATAACAGTTTGAATCTCATCTCACTACCTGTAAAGTTGGTGCATCGCCCCAAAAGCTAGAAGCTTACTAAACCAAGAGATTAATTATAAAATGAGGCACTAAGGATCTAAAATGTCTTTTTAAAGATTAAGAAAGAAGTTCTAAACAAAGATTAACCCAAAACTAAACCCACTCTGAAATACATACAAGAACTCCTCTCAGATGTTACATATATAATAGTGATTTGAATTGCGAACAGAATATACAACAAAATAACAGAAGCTGACCAACTAACAGACTCAACTCCTCGAAGCTTCCACGACTTGAACGTCCATAGCCACGTGAACAACTTTATATGTCTCTGAAAGTGAAAGTGGGAATTGAGTGAGCACATCATCCCCTAAGGGGTTCCCAATAGAAATAACAACTAACTTTCAAGTAATTACTAGAATGATTTAAAGACAATGCAGGTTTTGCAGAAAACCGATAAAACATGGAAAACAGATAAAACGTATTAAGATAATAAGTTGTACGGAAAATATAAAGTTCTACTAACCAATCACCCGACACACATTCACAACATAAATAGTAGTTGAGCGACGTATTCCTTGGGATTAGTAAGGCGTGACTCTTGCAGATTCATTAATGATCATTAAAGCACCCTAAGGTTTGCGACCTCGTAGTCAGATAAGATTGGTACCTTACCAGTACCTCAATGTACGCGCACTCTACATAACAAGTATCCAAATAGATCTAATGGTGATAACATTACAGCCGACAGAAGAACCTATTCATGGAGAGCCGTATCCGTCCACGTTTAGGTCCAACAATTGGACATAAAATTCTCAACATCATTCTCTCCAAACACTAAATCATAATGTAATAGCTTTCTCAAAGTAATTTAAAAGAACGGTAAACATTCATGCATACAGAATAGTTCCCTTTATGAAAAATAATCCATAGGCTTCTTTTACGCCTCCTATGGTAATATTGGACACCTCGATAACCACTTAAGGGAACCCTCTAGACCTATGTAATATTGGATGCTTTTACGCCCCTACACAAGTGCTTAAAAACTAGATATAAAGAACCGTGAAGGAACTTATTCTATACGCCACAAAAGGGAATTTCTTCTTCCCATAACATTTACAGAAACAATAAATCATTCAGATACTTTCCAGTCCATGGAAAGAAGAAACTTTGTAAAATAAGTAAATACTCCCAAAACACAAATATTAGTTGTTTCTGAAGTTCCAAGTCCATCCCAAAATATAAAAGAAAACTAGTTTGTATTACACACAAATAATACATGCATACACATATCATATAGTAACCAAGATATGCATGAATTTCACAATAGATAGATTTGTAAGACAATAATGATACAAGAGAGTTCATTATCGATTCCCACCTCTTTTGATGACAAGCCTCGCCTACCTCGAGATCTACAATCCACTAGTTCAATCTTTGAATTGATCGTTGTTAATAAAGAGTAATTGTTATCACACAAGCTCTAAGAAATTAGCCAAAAGGCTTATAACATAATCTCATACAATTCTTTAGTCATAAGCTAAGTGAACTGTCAAATGGTTTTAAGCCCATTTATGGTTCTACACTTTTCATTATCTATTTTTGGCTCATCTAAAGGTTTACTAATTCAATTAGGTTGATTCTATAGTCCATTAGATATGACTTAAGAATATCTACAACTTTGTACAATGAACCAAAGGTCAATTCGGACCATAAGGGTCCAATTCATGTTCAATGGGAAATTGGTTCTAAGTCCAAGCCCAACAAACATGCCCATTAAACTAAGGCCCAGTCCACCTGAGTCAACCAACGGTCAAAGAAGTCAATTAACAGGCAACATATAGATCCAGGTCAAAGTCCAGTCAAAGGTCAAGGCAGTTGGTCAACTGGTGAAGGTCAGGTTAGTGTCAACGGTCAAGTATGGTTATTGGGTTAACTCAGTCAGACAGGTGAGTCAGGTGAGTCGAATCAGTCAGACACCTGACTGGTAAAAGGATTCTATTACAGGCCATTGCACAGGCCAAACCTAAGCATCAAAACACACAACTCAAACTAACACCTTGTAAATAACTAACTTATGCAACATCAACTTAACATTCATACATTCTAAACTTCAATTCTGGTAACATTGCACCTTCAACTTAAATTACTACAATCTCAATTAAACACAACTTCTACAACCATTATAAATCTTCACCCATACCACTTCAGCTCAACTACAACAACAATCTCTTCCACCCATCCCTGGTTCAGAATATCCCAACCTTTAAACCAAGCCATTCATTAACAATATCTCATTCTAATACTAATCACCAATGCCTAAATCTTCTCATCAACAACACTCACTTTCATCTATATATGAAAATCCCTTCTCAACACACAACAAACTCAATTATAGTTTCAAATTCAACAATAACAACACCGGTTCCATTCCTGCACAATGAACACCAACACTTCCTTGTTTACTGCACTTCCAGCTTCAAACACTTCTTTTTGCAAACATACTTTATCAACATTATTCAACATGCATTTCTATACTATCTCAATCCCAGTTCAAGTTCATATCACCACAAATACTGCCACCACCAACAATTCAAAATTAAACCCATTCATTCTTTTTACTTTCTATGGTTCAATAACATCAGTTCATATAATTCCCTAACTCATTAATCTAAAAACATCTTCCCCATATCAATCAAAACAAGCTCAAACTCCAATCACTTCCAATATCAGTTCTTCATGTTCCCTGCCAGTTCAATAACACTATCACAGCCTCAAGCCAAGACCACAACCATACTAATTCAACATCATCACTACCAATGATTCAATATCCACCAGCAACATCGACATCTTTATAATCATCTAAAGTTTCTAAATCGGGAGCCCTAATTCCAAAATTGGGGAAGAACATAATCCCTAATTCTCTAAGAATTCAAAATTAAACTTCATAATATCATCTACGCTTCAATTAACAACAAACACACCTCTAATCTATCAACACAAAGAAATTTCATAAATAAACAACAATCAAATCGAAACTCTAAATTACCTGATTTCGGTATCATCTTCTTATTCGAAAAATCACAGCACAACGACCCCTTCTTCATCTATTCATCTTTCTCAATTGATTGATTTCACATTCAAATCCACTTAATCCTTCAATCGACTTAAGAACCCTAACTTCAATTTACAACAATAATCAGTTCTTCTCCTCCCGATCTAATTCAACCACAGAACCAACATCATCACCTTCGATTCATCGTACTAACAAGTTTCTACGAATTTATCAAACGAAAACAAACTCAATCTTCGAATTGAGATCGACGGAAAGATGAAACAAGAAGAACAAAAGAAAAAAATTAAGAAAAAAATAAATAATAGAATGAAATTCTCTTCGATATGTTTGAGGATAAGGCTGATGAGATTTACTGAGGCACTCAAAAGAATGGATAAGGGTAGCCAGGGCGGTCCAAAGCAAAACTACTATTTTCCCTTCATAAGAATCCGATGATTTCTGCTTTGTCCGGTATCCGAATGACACGTTTGAGTAGTCCATTGTGCATAACTTTACGAGACTTATCTAACGACACTAGTTTCGTATCTAGATTATTGTTAGATTAATTTTTATTATTTATAATCTATATTAACTAATCGAGTCGTTAACGTCTAAAACTTTTCTTGACTGGTCTAATAGCGTTAACGAGCTTGAGAGTCCTTACAATTAGCTTCATGGTTATGATATATTAGGTAATTTTGGATAATTGTGTTCTTGTCATCCTTCCTTATTAATATCAATTGATTTTGTACATCAGGGATCAATCAAGTTAGAAGTAAAGAAAATTAATCACTGACAAACCTATCTTGACTATCAACAAATACTCATCAAAATCAATCCGGCAGAAAATTTATTCAAAACATTGAACCTAATGGGTGATTATCAAAGGACTACATTTACAAGAACTCTCCAAAATGAGAATACCCTTATTGTAGAGACATTTGTTTTAAGGATCTTAAACTATTCAATTACTACACATTAACACATAATGGATTTTCATAAAACTAGTGAATGATCAACATTTCATTCTACTGTCAAAACACCATTCCATAACCCAATACCAAATCATTATTGCTTATCTCTGTTGCAAAGTTTCCTGTTTGGTCTAGTATCTTGCAATCTAGTTTACTATTCGATTGTAGGAAGATCAATTCCTTCTTGGTATAGTATCTAACAAGAAAATTAACAATGTCCTTGTTTCTTAGTTAGATCCAAACCTTTATCTCCATCTTCTCTATTCTCTTATAAATCACTTCTGTTTCTTCTTCATTCTTGGATGACATTAAATTTTAAACAACATAAAGATGAACTTTACCTGATTACTATTTTGAGAATTAAGGGATTTTTTTTTGTTTTATTATACGGATATCTCTAAACTTCAAATGGAAAATTCTTTTTTATATGGAAATGAAATATTGAAACTGGTTTATGGTTTTCTTACTGTTTATGGGTGAAAACTATTTCTGTCGGTTTTGGTAATTTGGGATGTGTGGATGAGAAATGAATCTAAACCCTAAACAAATCACTGCACGAGAGTGCTTGTGATTCGAGAAATCAATCTGTACAACTCTGGCCTAAACCAAGAAATGGTCGTTCCAGACTTGCTTCGGTCACAAAGTGAAGGAGATTGGGTTGATCTTAGGGAGGGAAGCGAAGAAGGTGTTGAGATTGTGAAGGTGTTGGCTGCGTATGACTTGTATCAGAAAGCTGAACTGGCTTGAAGAATGTAAGCTATCAGTTATGGTGTTTGGATACAGTTGTATCAACACTTGGTTTCTGTTGTCTTGTTCTGTCTTGGAAATAGGGAGGAGAACCTATTTATACAAGTCATTGAGCCTAACCCACGTCTCTCATGGGAAGTGGAGAAAGTTTAGTGATGGAGTAGTGGAGCTGCGTGTGTTAGTGTCACACGATCAGTCTTGCCCACTTCTCCCATCATCACTAACCTTCCATGTCTTCCTGACACGTTCTTGTGATGGCGCGTTGTGCGCTGCACGCTGTAAACCGCCAGACCAATACCCCAGTAAGTATCCCCCAATTTGTGACATGTTTGATGTCTCGAATGTGTGGATCGTGGGACCCACAAAAAGTAGCATGTGATGCTAGATTAAATAACTAAGTTATTTAGGAAGTCGGTACTTGTGAAGTATCGTGTGTATTTTATGCAGGTAATGCATCGAATATATTCAGCATGTGTGAAGCATCGCTGTTTTAAGGCTTAACGGAGTAAGTCGCGGATTAAGCATCTTAAAATAGCATCACGTCCATCCATATTCGAGTGATCATTTGGAGGCTGTACAGGTAAGTCCTGACTTGGCCGATCACTTTGTGTGGAAGAGTGATGGACGATGATCGTGTTGATGCCTCACTGGTCGCCTAACTCCTGTCTTAGGCTGTTCGTCCAAGCTGGTGAAGTTGGACGGACGAGATGGCTTGCGACCCACATCTGCGACCGTCGGATTAGGGTTTAGGAGGTGCTTGAACACTAACCTTTAGCTTGGTCGAATCCAAGCATGGGACACGTTTTTGGCAGGGCCGATTGGGCATGCGTGTAGAAGGCATGCTGGTGTAGGTGTCTGTACCTCACTGTCCCATGGAGATGCGATCTAAGCCACTCAATTTGTCTGGCAAAGAGGAGCGGCTGAGATTGATTTGCGACAGAAATCCCATGCCGTAAAGGAATTGAAGACCGCACGTCATGCCTACTTCGGGCGCGCGTTTAGAGACGAGCAACAATGGTCGGTCTTGGTCGATCAGTCAGGCGTGCAGTCGGCAGGCCAGTGTACACGTTCGTACCTTACTTTCTCGTGAAGATGTGATCTAAGCCACTCAATTTGTCCGGCAAAGTTGAGTGGCCGAGATCGATTTGCAGTTGAAAACGCGTGGCCATGCCTAGTTTGGGCGCACGAATCGAGACGACCAACCATAGTTGGTCTTGACTGATTAGTCATGTATGTAGGCGGGCCCACGGTGATTGTGTTGACATGCTCTGGGCCCTTTGAATCTACATCTACACCCTTCATCTATACCTGCGAAGATGGGTGGTTGAGACTGATTTGCGACACATGTGATGTGCCGCAAACCCTAATTAAGGTTTCACGTCCACGCTGCTTTGGATGGACGAATTGGCAAGCCACGCTTCTCCTTTGGGGAGGCTGACCATGTGGGGCCCATGTTGGGCCGGTGGTGAACGCGCCAATACTTTCCTGTTGGCTATGGGTCCGATATAAGCCATCCAATCATGCCGGTGAAATTGGATGGTCGTGATCAATTTGGGACCTTTAGTGGAACCTGCGACCCTCAATTCTTCACGCTGACACAACTTCAGACAAACGTATATTGCAATCTGGTCAGGTTAAGGAAGAGTCGGTCATGCAGGTAGTAAGAAGGTCCGCCGGTGTACACCACGGAGCTTGTTCGACCGGCTTTGGGCTGATCCACGGCGTCCAACCACGCCGGTGAAGTTGGACGGACGTGATGAACTTGAGACTGCCATAGGCGTCCTTTGTTTGTACGATTCCTCCAAGCTGCTCCATACCAGTCTGGACATCCAACTTCAGGCTGGTGTCCGATGGTAGTTTGGGAGGAATGTTAGGTATTCGACCGACCAGGGCATAAGTGGGCCTGCTGGTGGTCATTAATATAGTAGCCTGCTCCTGCTGAGGATCGTCTAGGCTGGTTAAATCGTGCGGCCGACTTGTGTGGCCGTGATTGTTTAATTGGGCCAGTATAACACACCGAGAGATGTAGCCTGTACGAGTATTTCGTGCGTACCTCATTATCAACGTTTGGAGATTCGTGTTACTCTGCTGAGAGTAACACTCAGTCGTCATGCCGCACCAATAATGAGAGTTCAGTGGGAACAACACATGAAATACTAGGCTGGTCATGATGCCATAAATTCATAGGGTACATTGGATTGTTGTTACATGCTCCATTCTAAGTAAATTAGCGAAGGGAAGAAGTATTCATCATTTTATCAGTGGCTTTATCCTTTGCAGGATATCAACGCATAATTTTGGATTTTACAATTTTATCCTTAAATGAAAATCCACCATCAACATTAAGTCCCCTGCCTAGCGCATAATGGTTACACTATTGTGGGGTAAGCATGAGATGGTGACAAATTTGTATACTGAAATGATTAAGCTAAAGTAAATACGCATTTACCGCATAGATAGATATCGTCAGGTGTTGTCTGGATGGTCGAACCTGATTAGGGTTATGGGGGAAGCAGGACTTGGTCAGGTGAGCCGGTTCCCTTTGGTTTCCTCCGCATATATCTGGACAGAGCTTGGACCCCTTCTTGGACTGGGTGTACTCCCTTCCATTATACGGCGGCTTCTCTCAAATATATCCGATAAGCATTGTTGGTATTTATCCCAAATTAGCAGCCTTTATAGGTGGCAAGTGAAGACTCCCTTTCTCCCTGGGATTTTGTTGGCTCGTGAAATATAAAGAAAATTCTAAGGACACCTCCTATCACAGAATCGTTTTCTTCTATATTTCAGGTACTGCTCCGCGCTTATCTGATCTTCTGATCGATCAACAATAATGATGATTTTTTTTTTGTAACCATAACTTCTTCTTCTTCGCAGTTTATCATGAAGGCGATTGGTGATGATCACTCTGTAACTTCTCCAGAAAAAAGTTTCGAAGTCAATAAGCCTGAGGAGGTTGGTGCACATGAGGAGGTAATGGCTAAAATTGATCTCCCACTCCGTGAAGTCGGTCGTGCTATACAGGGGATGTCCATTCTGCACCTGCGTATTGCCAGGGGTCGCATATGTGCCCTTTCAGTTGCGATTGATATGGAGGAGCAATGGAGGCGCGATGAAGCATTGCGAGAGTCAACAAGCGCAAGAGCTGAGAGATTCGAAACACGACTAAAGAGACGGAGGGTTGAACACAAACATCCTCTCGGTGAAGATAAATGTGATTACCCAATCCATGATGGCGTGATAATCCTCGATTCTGACACAGACGAACCTGAGTGTCTGAAAGTGCTCAACACAATTCCTAACGCTGCCGTGGCTCTTGAGGAAGATGTGGAAGTTGTCTCTGTTGATGCTGTTAAGGTGGATAGCATTGCTGCAGAAATATCTGAAAGCGGAAGCTGAGTCAGATCCGGAGGAAGAAGCAGTAGCGGCCCACGATGACGATGGTGTTGAAGCAGGTCCTAGCGGTGGTATAGGCGCGGTCGACCTTCTTGATGGATAAACCTTTTTACTTCTTTTTATCTTTTCAAATATATTCCCGTAATTCGTGAACATCTTCCTTGTACTCAGTGGCGGCTGAGTTCAAGATCTTCTTCTTTTGTTTGCTTGTTTGAATAAAGGTTTTTATGTTATAATCTTTCATAAGACTGCATCTGAACCTTTTCACGCACAATGGTGTGCCTTCATATGTATGTGATTTTTCATGATAAAAGAAATAATGCCATAATGGAATACCACAGACCTGTATGTGCTCCTGACGCGAGATCTCCCTGGTCTTGCTGGGATAAATGGCTCAAAGCATCTTCTTTTCTGCACATATTCTTGACTTCTTACGAAATGTTTGCTTAGGGTTTCCTTCCTGGTTTGCTCTAGTGGGTTGATTTAGGCTGACTCAGTATTTTGTGTCTTCCTTTAGGGGGTAAAGAAGTTCTTAGATGGAAATAATATTTCAATTAACTTGAATATTGAACATTGAAACCCTAATTATGAATCCAAGTGTTGCAATCATTTTCTGGAGGAATTACAAATATGGTATGAAAAGGTAATTGTAAAAGAAACACGCTGGAGGAAATAACACATCGTTTTTAAAGTGTGGAGGACGCTGGAAAGTGGTAGCACAACGTCTTAAGTACGGTAGGGTTTGAGCCATCGTGAGTGAATTGTTACACCTTCCAGTTTTTCAGCGTTGATGAGCTTGCAGTAGCCGCCTAGGATAACATATGCTACCAGGTACAGTTCATCCTCTCTTTCGGTGGGTGAGTCAGGTGGAGTGGTCATTTTCACCGTCATGCTCCCAACCTTGAATGTAGTCATCTTCGTCACCAGATCTCCAATTCCAAATAGGTTTGGGCGTGCATATACTTGGACCTTGGACTTATCGTCTTTGATCAAGACAACCTCTAAGCTCTTGATAAAACGTTTGAAGGGGTCGGCCTCCCATTCACATCTCCTAGCCGGGGTTGGTTTGTTGGTTGGAACCAGTCCCCAGGACTTGTCAGAGTGAGGAGTGATTAGTTGCAAAAAGGGTTGCGTGGTGAGACTTACTTGAGCTAGGAACCTCTTAATGTATGCTGATGGGATCTCTCCAGGAAGTTGTGTCACGTTGGCAAGCTGCAGGTGCGGTAACAGACAGTCTTCAGGTCCGGACGGCTTGTTGGATATTCTTTCGGGTATCGTAGTCGGTAGAGGACAAGCTCCCAGCGTTGCCTTGTTGTCATGTATTCAAGAGCGTTCCAGGACCATGTCGTAATTGGGATGCTCTTTGACTATGTAGAATCTTGCTTGCGTCGAGGCATCACCCAATTTGACTTCAAGATCGATGTATCCATATGCATATCCAAGTTCTCCGTTTGGATTCTTAATCACAGTTGAGCTGCTGGCTTCTTGATTTGAAATCCTTTCTGCCTTCAAGGTCTTGATAGTGATGATGTTGAATTCGGAGACCGCATCAATCAATGTGCTATCAAACTCAACATCCTTCAAACGAGCGACGGTTAGGAGTCCCCAGTTTCCCTTGCTTGCATCTTCCAGTAAAGACTGAGGTTTCGAGACCGCTTCTTTTTACAGATACAAACGCCTGCCTGAGACAACGCGGTTGAGGGATGCAAATATGTACTGACGCTGCGCCTTAGAGAAATATAAAATCTCGCACAAATATTCTATCATAGATTGTACAGTCTTGCAAACAGAATCCCCGGAAATCATGCAGTTCCTGATAGAGAGAGGATCTCTATTAACACCTTCGTTTCCAAGATGGAGTTCTCCTGCCTCTATCTTTTCTCTGAATATTTGTTTCAGCCTGTTGCAGTCTTTGGTCGGATGATGGACAAACCTATGGTAGCGGCAGTACTTGAGGTCCGCCATGTCTTTCTCAGTTGGTGGGTGTCTGATAGGAGGCAGCTTGATAGCATCGTCTTGAATCCATGCTTCCAAGAGTTCCATTACTTCACTCACGTGGAATGGGAATCCTGCATCTTCAGTGTCTTTTGAAGGAGTCTTGCCCGCTCCTTTTTGAGACGAGGTCGTGTGTGCCGGAGCCGCACGCTTGGGTTGTCGTTCCGTTGCTGAAGATTTCCTTTTTCCTCATTCGCCTACCACGCTCACAGAAGGACCAGTGTTGTATTGCTTGTTTGTGATACGCCTGCTTCCTCGAATCTTACGTGGATCTTCGTTTCGAACAACCCTGGTTCTCTCTAGCAACGCCGAGGCAGTTGTGGCTGAACGCTTGACAGCTTCTTGGAGTTCGGAGAACGTCTGAAATCCCAGATTCTCCAGTAAGGCACGGTATATGGGTATCAATCCGTTGATGCACTGCTCTACCAACTTACGTTCAGTGATGTTCGGATCATGAAAATCTAGTGCTTGAGTTCTGAACCTCTTGACGAAGTCGTTCGGATGTTCGTTGTTCCGTTGAGAGACTCTCCCCAGATCTGAAAAGGTGATTTGCTCGGACATGAAGAAGTATTTTTTTTAAAAAGCGCTGACCATCTCGGCCCAATTGGATATGCTGTTAGGTGTGATGTTGTTGTACCAGGTGTACACCCTCCCCGTAAGTGATTTCGAGAATTCTTTCAGACGGAGAACACGATTGTATTCATTCTCTCCCAAGGATTCCAAGAATCGAGAGATGTGTTCATGAGCGTTACCAGTACCATCGTAGAGGGAGAACTGAGGAGAGGTGTATCCTCTTGGAAGAGGAATTCGTTGTACATCTTGAGGGTACGACGGCTGATATTGGTACGCCTCCATCATGTTTCATTTGCCTCGATTTTGGAGAAGTCGTTCCAGATCTTCACGCGTGATGAAGTTGGATGGCCGGCCCATCTCCCTTGGGTGTTCAGGAGTAACATAAGCTTCTTCATTCATGTGGGTCTGAGTGGAAACGCCTGCACTGGATGTATTGAAGGCATCCCTTGCTGGCTCCAGGGGTTGCCGTGAGTCTTGTGGCAATCGTTCAGTTAAGGTTTTAAGAAAAGTGAGTATCTCTTTCTGAGTTGCAGCCATATTGATGAGTGCCAAATATTGTATGTATTTGCACATTTTTATTGGCATTTAACTCATCATTTGTGCACTAACGCTCCATTTTATCCCATATTCTGTGATTTCGTTGTTTTCAAGAATAAATACTTTTCTCAATTAATTTTGCATTTTAGGTACTAAATAAAGCCTGGTTAACTCACGGAGCGAAAAGAGCAAATAAACGGAAAGGACTCCCGCAGAAAGGCAGCGAAGATTGATATTTGCAAGAGCCGGATCAATTAAAAGTGGGCTTGAAGAGGAAGAATTGTTCTTAAAGAAGATATGGGCTTCGCATACCCAAGGCCCAAAACCCTTACCCAAATCCATTTTCATTATCCATACCCATTTCCATGAGAGCCGTCAGATTGGATCCATCTCATCATCCAACGGCCACCTCATCATTGTGCATCAAAATCCGAAGCTCCTGTCAAACACCATAGTACCTAACTCCATCTGAAGCCGTCAGTTTTGTTGTATCTCATAATCCAACGGTCGTTACATACCTCTCCATCGTAGCCGTTCGATTAAATCTATATGGGATCATCCAACGCTCTTTACTCGCTGTTCATCAAAGTTCGCTACTCCCGCTCAACACCCAAACGCCAAACACCTATACCAAAAACCAAACAGCCCCCAACCTATTCTTCATCGACCTCTTCTCCTCTTCTCTCCAAATTCCTCTCTTCCATATCACCTGCAACTTCCGCCACCACCATCTCCTTCCATCACTACCACCACCGGACCTCGAACCACACCACCACCACAACCACCCGGCAACTCCACCATCTCTCTACCTAGCCTAGGTGTTTCATCAAATTCACATACCACTAACCTAGGGTGTGGAGTTGATGAGACGACTCGAGCTAGGGTTCACAGTTCACAAAGAAGAGCAGCAAAAGCAGCAGAACAAGTGGGAAGAACAGATTGAAAATCCCCAAATCAAATTTTAGGTTTTCAAAAATTAGGGTTTAGAAATTTGGGGATTCTGCACTATAAATAGAACATGGTGTTTGTAATGTTAGGGGTATGCCTGGGCTAGCCAGAGCACCAATAGTGTTAGTTTTAGGTTTTTACTTTTTTTGTTTCAATTCTAATTTTAATTCACAGTTCATGTTCTAAGTTGTTCTGCTAGGGTTAGATGAAACCCTAATTTGCTATTTGATGTTTATGTTCATGATAATAACCTTGTTATGCTTAATTGTTTAGGATGGAATTTAGTCTTAGGACTTCAACACTTAACTTTCACAGTGTATGTAATGTATCCATTGTAGTTAGATTTATTCTGTGTTGTAGAACTGCAACTCATACTTAACAGTATATATGAACCTTTTGATTAGCTGTACCTTGAAAAGACAGTTAATGCTTAGGAGGATTATCTTAGTTGTGATTGAATCATCCATATCATATTGACATTAGATATGTAGAGTATTGACATCCCTTTCATTATCAGTTATAAGGACAAGGTTAGTGTTAGGATCAGAACAAGTAATGTGAATTAGTGGTGGACTCAAAGGCCCTAGTATACTTCCCATTGTTTAGATCTTGTCACTGCCACTTTAGGAAATTAGTTAGGAAAACACAAAGAAATAGCATTACACCCTCCTTGTCCCTGAGGACAAACCCCTTCTTACCTCACTCACTACAACTGACCCTGTATACTTGCAGGTCTAAGTTGTAGGTTCTTTTAAAACCACACCAAGTTTTTGGCGCCGCTGCCGGGGACTCGGTAGCGGTGTGATTGTTTATTTTCTTCCACTTTACTGATTTTTAATATACTGCTTGTATATATGTGTTAGATTTTTGGTTTTTCTGTTGTTAATAGTGTTAGATGTAACTAGTTTATTTGATCTGCCATTTTGTAATAGTTTAATAACATCATCATTCCACTTCATCTTAGCTGTAGTTTATCTGCCATTTTTTAGTTGTTAACTTAGCATCACTGCATTTTCATTTTCGCTGCACTTTCATTTTCCCTGCATTCCACTTCATCTTGGCTTACTGTTTGTATATATATGTTAGCTTAGCCTGCCATGTGTTAGCTTAGTCTGCCATGTAACATAGTCTGCCTCATTTGCATACTTAGCAAACAATAACCTTGTGTATATATGTGTTAGCTTTCTCTTTGTTCTGTCACCTGCATACCTGCAAAGCATCACTGCATCTGTGGCTTTGCTCATTTTGTCATTGTTTGTAGCTTTGCCCTGCCCTGTAACTGTCTGCTTCCCAGTCTTGGCCTTGCCACAACTGCATCTGTTACTGCATTTGCTTGGACTACTTGAGCATTAAGTCTGCATATTGACCATTGGGTCATTTTTGTTTCTATAACAAGTGCAACTGTGAAGTTTAACATACTGTGAATGCTTGAATGTGCTGCTGTCATCTTGAATGCCTGAAATCTGTTGCTGTGAATGTGGTGTGGTGCTGTCAACTGTGAAATTTGCTGAAATTTGATGCTGTGAATGCCTGAGTTGTATGCTGAGTTAGCAGTGTCATCTTCAATGCTTGAAATTTGCTGCTGTGAGAACTAATTCTCTCTTCTGTAAACCACCAGGTACCTGCAACTGTTGTGCAAAACAAGGAGAAGGAGAAGCAGAACAAAACTGTTCTAGTGCCTCAAACAGGTGGTGTGGTGCTGTGAAGAAAAGAGTTGAAGAAATGCTGAATTGTGGTGCTGCATTGGTGGGCCAAAGACCATGACATGTTGCTGCTGTGGGCTGTGAGCTAGCTTACTGCCACTGAAGAGGTGATCCTGCTGCTGTTGGAGTTGAAAGATTTAACAAGGCCCAACTGGGCTGTGCAACAAAAGAAAAGGGGATAAAAGCCCAACTGGGCTTCCCTCCAAAAACAAGTAAGCCTGAACCCATTAGCAAAGCCCAACTGGGCATTCTTTATTGTCTGTTGGGTTTATATTTTTTCTGGGCTTGTAATATTATTTTAAACCCAACAGTGGGCTTGTGTTTTTGGACTTTTGGGCTTATAATTTTAATTGGACTGTGGGCTTATAACTTTGAACATTATCTGGGCCTTGTACTCAAAACAACAACTTTGGAACTTTGAGAACAGTGGGTTTAAAATCTTTGAAAATCTATCAAGTTTTTCAATTTCAAAAACTCCTGTTGGGCTCCTCACTTTCCAAATAACCTGTTGGGCCTCCTGAAGACTACTGGGCTATGCTTTGGGACCTGTTAAACTACCAACCGGGCTTGTTCAAACTTCATCCAAATTCACAGCTGTAGGCTGTTTTTCAAACTTCTAGTGGGTTGTGCATTCTCCCACCAATGCGGGCTTGCTCCCAATTTTAAAACCAAATTTTCTCCCAATAACCAAAATTTTTCTCCCACATTCAAACCAAATTTTCTTTTCAAAACCCAACAGATCCAAAATTTTTCAAAACCCATCAAAACCAAATTTTTCTGAAAACAATTGGCGAGTATGTGAATAAACCCCGTAGTCTCCATGAATACATGTACTCTAACAGAATAAGTCAGTTATCATGTATCGTCTTACCCCAGACTGATGGACCATTTGAACTAAACGCAAGCATGATACAAATACTTCCTATATTTCGAGGGTTCGATTCTGAGAATCCGTATAATCATGTAAGAGAGTTTGAAAAAATTGTCCGGGCTATACAACCTGACTATATGTCTGAAGACTCTTTGAAATTGCGTTTGTTTACATTTTCTTTAAAGGAAAGGGCTAAAACATGGTTTTATAGTCTGAGGCCGCAATCAATCACCACTTGGGACCAACTCACAAATCAATTTGTCAAAAAGTTCTTTCCCCATCATAGGACCATCTCTATTCGTCAAAGTATTAATTTTTTTGTCCAGTTAGATGGAGAGACACTTTTTCATTATTTTGAACGGTTTAATGATTTGTTGTTTGAGTGTCCTCACCATGGCCTTGAGAAGTGGAGACTGGTCGCCATTCTTTATGAGGGACTAGACTTTAAGTCTCGAGCCTTGGTTGAATCTATGTGTAATGGTGAGTTCATTGATAAAACTGTGGACGATGCATGGTCATTTCTAGCTGAAGTTGCAGAGAAAACCCATCAGTGGGAAACCTATATGGAAACTAGGACCATGCCACATGATATGAGTAATCACCATGACTCAGATGTTGATTTTCCCAATGAGCTTAATTCTGGATATAGTGTTTCATACCCTATTGCTGAAAATGTCAATCCATATTCACCTATTTTTAGAAGCATATGTATGGACGAAAAACACTAACGGTTTTGACAAAGTAGGATTTTCATGTATTTGTGATGATGATGATGATGATGATGTTATGTTAAAAGAACATGTCTGTGCTGAAAATGTTATGGAACCTTTGGGTTCAAATACATTAGGCTTTTCTACCCCGACCTTCATGAATGATGTTTCTTCTAGTATTCCATATACATGTGATGAGGCTACTGATTTAGATATTGTGCAGTTATCCTGTGAAGAGCATGACTTAGGTAATGTTGAATCTTCTGTTGACACTAATGATCCTATGCATGAAAATATAGTTGATGTGTCTGATTCCATACTTAAGCCACAATATATTGCTTCTTTTGATGCTGATTTGGATATTTCGGATAACCATGATTCTGAATTTCGACTTGTGCAATTGTTTTGTGATGATAAGCATGCTACACAACTTGATTATGACTTAGAAAATGCTGATGTGACTGATAATATTGGTACTCTTGATATCATGCATGTGAGAAACTTAGATGTAACCTTCCTACTTAAGTCACAATCTGATAGCCTTCCACCCAACCTAGATTTGGTTTGTAACAATATTGTAAAACCAACTTTTCTGAGAATACCTAATCTAGGCCTGGAACTGTGTGCCTCCCAAGTCCTCTTGGACTATTTTTCATCTAAATACAATACCTTTAAGGATCCACAGTTGGAATATGCATGTTTTCCCGTCCCTAGCAAAGTCCATTTCGAGTTAGACCTTGTGCATGATGAACCCCCAAAACTGCGAGATTTTGTATCCAATAGTATATCTAGTGTAAAATCCAGGTTTAGGGGTAGCTCATTTGGTTTTTCACTCTCACTCGCATTTCAGTCCAACTATAGTTGTTTGAAACTGTCTATGTTTCAACACTTTGTCTTTTGGGTTGATCCTCAACTCTTTAGACTGTATGTATATAGTGAATTGTTTTTATATAATTTGGTAGGTAATGTTTAGTGGAATCATATGTTTCTTGTATATATTGTGCTAACCCAATGTGAATTCAGTTGAGTTACTGTTGGGTTTTACCTTGAATAATGGAGTTCAAAACTTGCTTTCGCCAATATCCGGTAATCTCTTTCCTTTTTCTACACTTAGCATCGTTCTCATGGTATGTGTTATAATCATGTTTATCTTTTGAAACATTGAGGAAAATGTTTAGTTTAGGTTTGGGGGTGAAAAGCAGATACTTTGATAACATGCTATAATTGAAACAGAACTCTTTCTTTTTGAAAAAAATAAAAAAAAATGAAAAAATCAAAATAAAAAATGAAAAAATTCGAAAAAAAACATAAAAATGGAGCTCATTTACCTTGAAATGTTGACTCTTGTGCATGTATGTAAACATAAGGATTCTTAGTCTAGATATTTAGGCACCCTGATTCTAGCACAATTCACATAGTGATAAGAAACTTGCACGCGCACGATCTACCAATACATGTATAGCCTCATCCTTGAGGTGTTCTATCGGAAATCACGATTGCCAATCACTTTAGAATACTGAACGAAACTTGACTAGCTTGTTCTTTGGTTGGTTGGGATAGAAGGTGGAGGTTACATTAAGAAAGACAACCATCGAATTTAACTGGGTGCATCAAAAAGGGATACCTCTTGCAAAGTGTCATGTAATTTTTTGTTTCTTTTTGTTTATGTATCAAAAGAGTTACCATGTTGTAAATAATTTTTTTTCAAAAAAAAAAATAAAAAAAAATCAAGCATTTATCAATTCCATCCTCTCTTGTTCCAAAAATAAAAGAGAGTAGTCAATGTAAATAAGAGTCATGTAAAGAGTCATCTTTTGTGTTTTTGTGTTATAAGCAAGGAAGGGTGTATGTCATTGATGTACAACGCGAGTAATTGTGAAATACCTCCAACTCATTCATAGTTCTCGTAAAGTCCGGACAACTAGCTAGATTTCGACCTCGGTTCTTAGCCTGAGAAACTATCTCTTGGTGATTAGTAGTCATAACATCCGATCTTTATTTACACATGTGTAGATACACTTTACACCCTTATCACATGTCTTTATTTGTTATCAGTGCTAGGATTGTGCCTTTGATAGCTAGATTGACATCTCCATTTTGCTGTGAGCTTAAACTGTCTTGCACATGTCACATTTCATGGAATCTGAGCTTATATTTTGTCCTAGAACTTTGTAGGTACGTTCTAAGCAAACCTTCACGAGACTTCAACTCGTCCACTAGGGACACTTAGTGGTTTAAAAGGCTTATTGCATTCGCTAAATGCAATCGAGAGACCAGCGACAGTGGTATAGGTAGGATTTCCTTAGTTTTGTTTTACTTGAGGACAAGTAAAATTCAGGTTTGGGGGTATTTGATGAGTGCCAAATATTGTATATATTTGCACCTTTTTATTGGCATTTAACTCATTATTTGTGCACTAACGCTCCATTTTATCTCATATTCTGTGTTTTCGTTGTTTTCAAGAATAAATACTTTTCTCAATTAATTTTGCATTTTTAGGTACTAAATAAAGCCTGGTTAACTCACGGAGCGAAAAGAGCAAAGAAACGACAAAGACTCCCGCAAAAAGGCAGCGAAGATTGATGTTTGCAAGAGCCGGATCAATTAAAAGTGGGCTTGAAGAGGAAGAATTGTTCTTAAAGAAGATATGGGCTTCGCATACCCAAGGCCCAAAACCCTTACCCAAATCCATTTCTATTATCCATACCCATTTCCATGAGAGCCGTCAAATTGGATCCATCTCATCATCCAACGACCACCTCATCATTGTGCATCAAAATCCGAAGCTCCTGTCAAACACCATAGTACCTAACTCCATCTGAAGCCGTCAGTTTTGTTGTATCTCATAATCCAACGGTCGCTACATACCTCTCCATCGTAGGCGTTCGATTAAATCTATATGGGATCATCCAACGCTCTTTACTCGCTGTTCATCAAAGTTCGCTACTCCCGCTCAACACCCAAACGCCAAACACCTACAACACAAACTAAACAGCCCCTAACCCATATGCGAACATAATGCTTATGTGATGATTATGTTATGAAATGTGTATGCGATGTTTATGCCATGAAAATGCTTATCTTATGCAATGCTTTTATGATGCGAGTATGATGCTTGTATGATGAGAATGCTTATCTATTGCAATGTATAGCTAATGTTTGTGTTACATAGCTCATTTTGCACGCTAAAATTGATGTAGCTTTAAATTGCCTTCATTCTCCATTTCTCTGGCTTTTTCTTTAGTGTATGCATTCCTCTTCGTGTAGTTATTGTTCCTCACAAGTTCTTACTTGTGTTTCATCTTTCCTTTTTCCTGCACTATTAGTATCTCATAACAGTATGATCATAGTATCATGTCTGCGGCATTTTCACTGCCTCAGTTTCATTTTCATATACAAATTCGCAAGTTTATTTGCTTACATATAATCATTTTTGCAAGCTTATTTGCTTACTCATCTTCTTATGTGGTCTTATTTTGCCTTCCTAGTTAAAGGTCTTATGTTACCACCTCTTGTCATTGCGACAAAATCGCGGGACGTTTTTGCACTTTCATGCAAAAACCCATTGATCTTGCCTTAACTTTTTCTTTTGTATTATTGCCTCTTCAGGATTTTTGCGACAATATGACAGGCCTAAATATTCTTGCGAAAATAAAGCCCCATGACATTGCCGTCTTGCGATAAAATCGCAAGACGTCTTCACACTTTCATGTAATGACCCATTGATCTCGTCTTATCTTTTTCTCTAGTATTATTGCCTCTTCGGGATTGTCGCACAAATATGACAAGCCTTAATACCCTTGCAAGTAAAAAGCCTCATGACATTTGCGTCTTAAGACACTTATCAGCTCCCTAATGGAGGGTGCCGCCCTTATCTCCCCCTGGTTGCCCCTTCAAGGAGGCGTACTTCTACCATACAAGGTTAGCTCCTTCCATCCAGTCTTAACAACAACCAGTTGTTTTCGCAGCCTCTTATCCCTTTTACCTATAAGGCTTATGGTTACGAGACTGCACCCTAAGTGGGGTTTTCTTCGGGCCGAGTGCAGTATAAGCCAAGACTTGTCAAGAATGGCAAGGTACGCTCCAGACGCCCCTGGCACTCTTGACTCAACCGTGTACCTCGGCGCCTTGGTCAGATTCCACACTCCTTGGGAGAGTCCTTATTACCTTAGTCGCCCAACCTAAGTCATATGCTTAAGATGAGAATCCAAGGTACCTCTCCCTGATGGGCTTTATTGACCCCAATTCTCCATGACTCAGGTTCCAGGGGCGGTGTAACCTTTTCGCTGAGTCATGCAGCAGGTACTCCCTTCTATGACGTACTTTAGGTCTTACATTTGCTTCTTGCGAAATGTTATTCGCGAACTAGGGTGTACGCCATAAAGGTTCGCCCCATTCTAATCTTAGATTTTTATAGATCTTAGATTGTCTCTTGCGAAATTTTCGCGTTTCTTTGTTCTTTTATTCTTTCATTCATTCTTTCATTTCTGTCATTTCTTTCATCCACTCTTTCATTCTCATAATATCATATCATTTGAAGCAAAGTAAATATTCAAGAGAAATTCTAATACATTATAATTCTAAAATCTTTGTAATTGTGAAATCTTTGTAATTCTGCGATTGTTTCGCATTTTGTAAATCAAATCAAAAATCTTTTTATTCTCTGCAAAAGAAATATTATAGAGAAACATATAAATTGAATTTTCTCAGTTTTCTGTAATTTTGAAGTCTTTGTAATCTTGAAATCTTAGTAATCTTTATAATCTTTGAGATCTTGAAATCTTTGTAATCGTGTGATTGAATCGCTTTTTGTAAATCAAATCAAAAATATATTTTTTCGTTCTTAGTATAAAGTAAAATGTCCAAGGAAGTGGTACTTATCTTTGATGTGAGTCGTTGTTGTTGTCAAAGAAGTGAATAAATGCCTTGAAATGTATGAATTTCGCGCAGTAAAAAGAAGTGTGAGAAGTGAGACTTGAACCCTTGACCTGCTTCTTATATTTTCTCGCACCATACCAACTGTGCTAAGCCTCTCTTGCGAAATAATCAAAGGTCTTGCGAAGTAATCAAATTCCAACTGTGTGAGAGGCAATTCTGTATAAATTTCGTATAACAAAAATAAACATGTGAGAAGCAAGAATTGATCCCGCGACCTGCTGCTTGCATTCATGTCTCCTGACCAACTGTGCAAGCTTCTTCTTTGCGAAATATATCTGTGAAATTATCATCAACTCTCTTCTGTGCGAAATATTCATCAACTCTTTTCTGTGCGAACCAAGTGTGCGAACTCTCTCATGAGAAATAATCAAAAAAAAATATACGAGTGGCAAGAATTGATCCCATGACATTCTCCTTGCGAAGTATCACACTGAACCATCTGTGATAACTCTGCTGTGCAAAATAACTAAACAACTGTAAACCTTTATCCTCATCTTCACCCTTAATAGCTTAAATATAAATATGCGAAAAAGGCACGCGTGAGGTGGGAATCGAACACGCAACAATGAGCTCATAAACTTCGCACATGACCAATTGTGTTGCCTCTTGTTTGCGAAATAATGAAACAATATTGCGAAATTATTCATTTTTTCGCTCTCTGTAAAAAAGAATAAAACTATGTTCGCAGGCGAATTCGAACTTGCGACCACGAACGCACATACTGCTCTCTGGACCAATTTTGCAAGGACCTCTCTACGAAATTAATGCATAACTTTTTTCCTTATTCTTTTATTCTCCCATGCAAATGATAAGAAAATGAAAAATATGTGTCTCTGCGAATTCGAACCCGTGACCTATTTGTTGTTCGCTCAGCCTTGAACTATCTGTGCGAATTTCTGTTTGTGACAGAAATCACAACTTCTGACTCTTATCATTATCTTCGTCTTTCCTTTGTTTCTTCACAAAATGCCTCTTGCTTTCTCCTGAACATGAAAATCTTCCACTGAAACTTCCATTTTTTCCTTAAATTTCACCACAACAACTAATTTTTTTCTCTCACTCTTTTCATGTCTTTGAATTGTTGATGATGTTTACTCCCTGAAAGTGTGATTTCTTCCATAAAATTTCCATTTTTGAACCTAAATTTTGTAGATATAGAAAAATATGAACAGTAGATAATCTTCATGGAAATTTCTTGAACCAACAAATTACAGGAAGGATAAATCCTTTACTCGCCCCCTCCTTCTAGCGCCAAAATGTAGTTGCAGGAAATCCTACAACACACCCCTTGCATTATCATGACTATGATTTCTAGATCTAAACTTATTTAATATGAAAATAAAGATAAAGATAATGAAAATAGAAAATAAGACACAAGATTTACGTAGTTCGATCAATGTGATCTACATCCACGGAGTTAGGGATCTTCACTATGATTGTTTGTAATTACATATGGATTACAATTGAGACTCCATTAATGAGTATTTGGAGCTCTTGGTTGAAGAAGGAAGAAGAAGATAATAATACAAATTCTTCTCTCTCTCTCTACAAATGTGTCCTCCCTAAAGTGTCTCTCTCCTTTTTCTTTTTGATTCTCTCCCTTTATCTCTCCTGCCTTTCTCTTTATATAGGTATTTACATAATGGATGACAGCTCATATATGGTGGGGTACAACTAACATTTCCCCTAATTTCGGATATGGCTTGCGGTATTTTCGCAAACTTACAAATGTTAACTTCGCAAACATCCTAAATTTCGCACGATCATCATACTTTTCTCACGTTTAAGCTGATGTCATATGTTATGTCATTTCTGAAATCATACTGCGATGTCTTCGTGATGTATTGCTAGTAATTTTGCAAGCATGTCGTTGTTGCGAGATTCTGATCCTACAAGAGTTCAGTGGGAACAACATAGGAAATACAAGGTTGGTCATGATGCCATAAATTCATAGGGTACATGGGATTGTTGCTACATGCTCCATTCTAAGTAAATTAGCGAAGTGAAGAAGTATTCATCACTTTATCAGTGGCTTTATCCTTTGCATGATATCAACACATAATTTTGGCTTTTACAATTTTAGCCATAAATGAAAATCCACCATCAACACTTACAGAAGAAATCTTCCAATTAGAGCGGTCGGAACGTGCACCCCGATTTTAGAGGGGTGCACAAATTTGGACTCGATTAGTTTGATAATGATTAGTATAAATCATTATCATTTGGGTGAGAGTATAATGAAAAGTTTTGAGAGAAAGGAATTGGGTGAAATGAGATGATAGTGAACAAAGAGATGTCGCTGAATCTTCTAGTCATCAATCACAAGGGTTTTATGTTGAATCTTTAGATAATGATGACGCTTCACAATTACAACGATTTGTTGATGAAACAACATTAAATCAACATATTTATGATCACGAAGGTTTAAGTGAAGAACCAACCCAGGAAAGTAAACAAGCTGAACATACAAGTGCTCAAAATACTCATGTATAGTTATTAATATATTGAAATTTGATTTCTTTTGCATTGAATTCACCATTGTTACGTCTGAAAAAAACTCAGTGTCGGTATGGTGAAAGTATGAATACCATGCCGGCAGAGACCTAATCGGCATGGCATTCATACTTTCACCATGACAACACATAATATCCCCCAAATTTGAAATTGTAGTCGGCATTTTATATATAAAAAGTGCTCCTTGAGTACATTGTCGGCACCAAGAGTTCAATGTCGAGCATGCCAGCAGTAGTGCGGCATGGTATACATTGCTTAACTTGCTATGCCGGCACATAATGCAAATTTCACAGAAGTTTGAGTTTTTTTCACTTGGAAATCGACATTGATAGATTTCTATCAAGCATGCCGACAATTAATTCCGGCATAGAAGGTTAATTACCAAGCATATCGGGATTAAACCTACATTTGTCTATGTTTAGTCCTTTGGTGGTTGAGAGAAATAGAATGACGGCCATCACCGCAGCTTCATCATCTTCAGCACTAACAACAGTTCGAAAACAAAACCCTATTATATCATCATCTTAACACAAAAATAATATCAGCGGGATGAGTTTCAAACTTGATATACATGCTTAAAAAAAACCCTATTCTATCATGCTTAACTCATTGCTTCTTCGACATGTTTGCAGTGTTAATGTACATCTCAGAAAAGTTGCAAAAAAAAATAAAATCGTCCTGCAGTTCCTAACTTACTGCAACCATTGTGGTGACGCGCAGGCTGGGAGTGGGTAAGGATGTACATGTCTTTACACCAGTACTCTTTTTCTTTTGTCAATTCATTTTTCATTTTCTTGTTTATTTGCTTATGTACACTGTTAATAGTTCCCAGACAAGAGTTCTACCAAGTTTTTTGTTTGTTATGACTATGATTTCTTCCCACTTCGAGATCATGGATTACCTTTAGTGATGAGCTTTACCAATATAAAACATAGATCTTCCTCTTACTTCATAGGTCTATGTACTAGAGATTGGTTAATTTAATTCGTCTTACATGTCAGTATGGTCAAGAAGGGTATGTGTCGTAGTAATGGTTGTAACTGTGTCGATCATGAATTCATAACCATGTCAGTGCTTCATAGAGCTTCCTTTTGTTTTTCTCTTTTTGAGTTTGAAAGTTCACAGAAATTCCATTCTCAAGCACGCTGGTACTAGTGTCGTCATGGTACATTGTTTAACTTGCTATGTCGGCATATGATGCAAATTTCCCATAAATTTGAGTTTTTTTCACTTGGCTATCGGCATTGATAGATTTTTATCGAGCATGCCGGTAATTAATTCCGCATAGAAGGTTAATTACCGAACATGCCGTGAGTAAACCTACATTTGTGTGTGTTTACTCCTTCTGTGGTTGAGAGAAATAGAATGACGGTCATGGCTTGACTTACCACCTTATCTAACTTATCAGATGATATTTATAATTATGATCCAGTTTATCCTCTGACCTTTGTTTGTTTTGCAGGTAATCGAAAGAGAATTCTTTTGAGTATTCTTCTCAGCATTTTCATCGATTGCCAGTTTCTAATCCTTCTAAGTTGCAGAAAAGAACCGAGGGTACAAGTACACCACCAACTTTTTCGTCGACAACCTGTATGAACTAAACTCTAACACAATTCCGAGAGCTACAACTTAATTAGTCTCAATCAAGGAATAATATAAAGAGTCTTTATCTCTTTCTCTCACAATTAGTAGTAAAACAGAAACAAGTCTGTGAACCTGATTATACCGTGAGAGTACTTGGACGATACCAAAGATTAATATCCAAGATCAATCAAGTCGTACCCAACAAACAAGGATGGATATATCTACTTTGATTGATTAACGTACTAACTGTGATATTTCAATAATATAGATAAACAAATATAGTGCAAAAAATAAATAACACAAACACTAGAAGTTTTGTTAACGAGGGAACCGCAACTGCAGAAAAACATTGGGACCTTGTACAGATTTGAACATCAAATTGTATTAAGCCGCTACAGACTCTAGCCTGCTATCAATAACTTCGGACTGAAATGTAGTTGAGATCGAACCCACCGTCACAACGATTCAGTTACAGTCGTGCTCCTTACGCCTCTTGAATCTTGCAAGGCTCTGCACAGTTGTTTCCCTTAGCTGACGTCCTTTACAGTCTAAGAGTTGCTTCATCCTAAACTTAGACTTTTAAACCAATATGGCTCCCACAAATAAGCCTATTTTGATTTCCGTTCGATCATTAGTTCAGGTGAGATACGAAATTGTTTGCAGTAGACTAGGTCCAGCAAACCTCAAAATCCAGAACTTACGACTCCCGAAGAGCATCCTAGATTATTATTCAGCTCACAAGTAAAGCAACAACCAGATACCAATGAAGAATTTCTTAGTTGTAATTTCTTGTGAAATCACAAAGTCTGGGACGAAGAATTTTGTGATTTCTATCAATCTTACCTGTTGGAGTGAAAACTCAAACAACCAGTACTAAGATCAGGATACATAAACTATCAAAGATAAGATAGTCGGACTTGGCTTCACGAATCCTTAAGCGAAGTCTTTAAGTCGTTATACCTAATTATGTTTCACAGTGACACTGGAATCCTAGGTTAATAGAGAATCAGATCTAGTTAGCAACTAGGACACGCAAAAGTGTCGGGATTAAGTTTTCCCAGCTGCTCGAGCTTCTCTTTATATAGACTTTCAAGATCGAAGGTTTCTTACGATTTAAGCTAAGATATCTTTGTAATCAAGAAAACACTTTTCACTGTTAAATGAAATTCGACTTGAGATTCAAGCTAAGATGCCTTAGTATTCAAGTGATCGTTCTCCACCTTAGATGGTTTATCTTGAGATAAACACATATAAAATATATACTTGGATAAGGATGAACCGTAATCAAACATGTATAATGAATTTTTTCAAGAACGGTTAACCAAAGTTAGCCGTACGAACATAATAAGCTTAGCCATTTTCATCACACTATTTAGACTTAACCTTGATAAACAACCATAACTTAATAAGTGATCAATTATGTCTTATAAGTGCTAGAGAGTTGTTCAAATGCCAAATATCTCATAGAAATACTTTGAAATGCATCTGAAACTATTCGTATGGGTAAGTACGTATACCAGGTACGTGTACTGCTTCTAATTCGTGAGACACTCTACCAAGGTACGTGTACCGGGTATGTGTACCCTTAAGGCAAGTAAAATACAGGGTGTTTCAGTATGCATACTGAGTATGTTTACCACCCTTCTGTTCACGAGCAACATAACTTTTTGGTATGCATACAGGGTATGTGTACTAACATGTCGTTACCGAACTTAGACCTACACCGGTACGTGTACTGCTGATCCAGAACCATACAGTTACACCAGTATGTGCATTGTCCATGTATCCAGATTTCAGTAGTTCTAAAACTCTCAATAATCAATTTGAAACATTCCCGAAGAACATCAATGATAATGTTACACATATCACTGTTCCAGGTTATTTTCAAATGATTAACTCGAATCATAATCTAGTTTACAAACAATAAATTATTCTTAACTGAATTCATTAAGTAGATGATTGACTTATAGCTTAATTCATATTTCGAGAAAAATATTCAACAAGATAGACTTGGCTCGAAATTTAAATTGTGTTACAATTTAAAGTCCACTTAGTCATACGACTTAGTCTCATAGATAAAATTGTGAATACTTGAGTAAATAGGAATGGATCAGTTTTCACATACCTTTTGTCGATGAAACCCTCAAAAGTCTTCAGTTGATGTCCGTCTTCAAATGGTGAACGCTGTGAAGTCTGGTACTCAACTATACACTTGTAACCTAGTCCGACACAAGACTAATACGTAAACTAGAAATCAAGATATAGTGTTGATCAACTAAATTTGACAACAAGCTTGAGATAACAATACTTGTGATTTCGACCGAGCTATGCTCTAACAGTTGCTTCCATGTGTAAATAAACAAATGCTTATAATGAGTACACCGATAAACAAGCCCATGGGTAAGCGACATGTCATGTTTGTTAAAAGTCTTCTTTTCGTTAATTGTTTCACAAACATTGATCTCCATTATTTATGAACATTGTTTCTACATTAAGCATCTTATTTGTTACATTTTATGGTTTGTGTACTAAAATTTGAACATACAGACAACTTATACTAAAGATACAAGCACGACATTGAGAAGGTTGAAAACGTGGGGTTACCAAAATACACCACCAAAATTTTCTTAGGCAACATGTATGGAAAAACTTAAATACAATTCCGAGAGTTCAACTTAATGAATCTCAGTCAAAGAATAATATTTAGAGTTGTATCTCTTTCTCTCACAATAAGAAAGCTTACAGAGACAAGTACGTAAACCTGATTTGCATGTGAGAGTACTTGGATGATTCCAAAGATCAATATACAAGAATCAATCAAGTCGTATCCAACAAACAAGGATGGACGTAGCTACTTTGATTGATTAACGTACAACCTGTGATATTTCAATTATAAAGATAAACAATATAATGTGGAAAAAGAAATAACACAGACACCAGAAATTTTATTAACGAGGGAATCGCAAATACAGAAAAACCCCGGGTCTTAGTCCAGATTGAACACTAAACAGTATTACGCCGCTACAGACACTATCCTACTACCAATTAACTTCGGACTGGAATGTAGTTGAGACCGAATTAAACCCTCACAAAAATTCAGTTACATTCGCGCTCCTTACGCCTCTTGAATCCCAACAAGGCTCCGTGCAATTGATTCCCTTAGCCGACGTCCTTTATAGCCTAAGGATTGCTTCAACTCAGTTGAAGAATTTAAACCATTCTGCCTCATACAAATAAGCTTATATGTGTGATTGATCATAGATCAAGGTGAGACTGTAAATCGATAGCAATAGACAAAGTCTAACTAACCTCAAAACCGAACTTATGCTTCCCGAAAAACATCCTAGACTATTATTCACCTCATAAGTATTGTGGAATCAACAAATTCTGAGATGAAGATAAATTTGTCATTTCTATCTATCTTGATTCATGGATCAATCTCAACAATCAAACAAGATCAGGATACTCGAACTATCAAGATACAAGATAGCTGGACCTGGCTTCACGAATCCCTATGAAGTCTTTTTAGTCGCTAAACCCTAAAAGGGTTTTAGGAAGAGGTCGACTCTAGTTTACAACTAGGACACACAAAGATAATGTCGGGATTCAAAGATCCCAGTTGTTTGAGGTTCCCCTTTTATAGACTTTCAAAGCATAAGTTGCTTTAGGTTTAAGATAAGATAGCTTTGGAACCAAGAAAACAATATCCATCATTAGATGAATCTTTGAAATGTGATTAACATATCAAGATATACACTCTGGTTAGGATGAACCGTAACTGAACCGTGTACAAAGATATTTTTCATAAACGGTTAGCCGAAACTAGTAGATTGAACCAGAAGCTTAATCATTTTCATAAACACTTAAGACTTTTAAGTTTGAGTCATAACCATAGGTTATAATGTGATCAATCATGTCTATATAGTGTTCTTAGAGATTTATTCAAATGCTAATTATCTTACATAAATAATTTTATATGCATCTAAAAGTATTCGACAGGGTAAGTGTGTGTACCAGGTACGTGTACTTCATCCTTGTTTGTGACTGATCGCTGTCGTATGCGTCAAAAATAAATTACACTTTCTCACAACTCAAAATAAATAATATAGCAAGGGTAAGAAAGGATCGTTCCCACAGAGAGGATCTAGGTTGTCAAGTTGTTTCGGTTTCCTATATAAACAAGGGGGATTTCTGATTTTTATGTAAAGGAAAATAAACTAAAAACAAATAATGATATAAACAAGCAAATCAATAAGATGAAGATATTGGTCAAGGATTATTTTTCATTCACAAACATGAATTTGTGACAATAACTAGAATTGATATTTAATCTCAACTTTTATCAAAAGTCCTAGGATACCTTGATCGCAAGAATATCCCGCTAATTTCCTCTTGTCATCAACAAACACATTAAAAGATGCGAATGTGAATTCTACCTAGAAAGCAACCTAAAGTGTAAAAGCACAATTAAGTTTAACTCCCTAAGAGCACTAAGTTCTATAAAATAAGACTAATCAATGCAAACGAACGTGTAAAAGCACTAATCTGTTTTAACAAAGGTTATGATCCACTTGTGACTACTAGGATGTATCACTACAAGCAATACTCACAATTATGCTACTTGCAATCAGGAATTATCACTTTTGCGTATAATAACCCTAATCTAGCAATAAAGATGAAAACTAATTCAATCGATTCGTGACTCAACTAAACTTGCATTCAAATCATATAACAATATTAAAAGTGAATCATAATCAACAAAATATGGAGACAAAACTAATTCATTGCATAAATATCATGATTGGGACTCCAACTTATTCCTTAACCAAAATAGAGTTATCTAATCATATCCATGGAGTTCATAAACAAGAAGAAGAAATAAGACTATCATGTTCAAAACCCTAGGATAAAAGTAGTAGAAGAAGATAATATATCCCCCTTTTTCAAATTGTTTCTAGGCCTCCCTATATATAGAGATTTGTAACCTCTTCTTGAAGAAAACTAGGAAACCTAACAAAAATAGCAAAGTGCACCTCCTTAAGAATTGTGTCCGTGCATCACACCCCGTGCAAAATAGGTCGTCAAACTTGCCAATATCCCACGTCCAAAGTCTGGCCGTGTAAAGGATTTCAGCCACAACTAATGGGCTTTCGCAAATGCATGTTAATTTCAGCCCACGAGGTTATCATCCAAGCCCAACGGTCATTCTTGTCTTGTCAGTTTTGAGAAACTGACAGCCCATTTCCATCATCCTAACCAGCGATAGCACACCGGTTCATCATCACGTCAATATCTCCCCATGCTCGACTCATGCCATACACAAATGGAAACCCATCTTCCTATCTCAGATAATGGCAGCAATATTCTTTCCATTGATCAACATAGAAACAGCACACAACCACCTTCACTGCCCATCAACTCTGTTCTTTGCTTATCAGCTGCAACTCTTCATTATTCTCCACTGCTATCTTCCCTGTTCGATCTCGATTGACAGCAACCTTGCATACTCCATCGTCATCTCTCGCCGTTACTGCCAAACAGACTCGAGCTATTCTTCAATTCTATCCAAACGCCATCGACGATAACAACAACACCCATTCCACAGCTCATCCAAAATGGCAGCAATATTCGTTAAGTCCTTTTCCCACTGAATGCAGCTATTCTCCATCTCGTTACTCGACTCCATTCCATCACCGATACAACCAACCATCATCATTCCAGCACTCACTTCCATGAACCACAGCTTCTCTGTTTCGTTTATAGCTCGATCACCATATCACTGCCATGCACGATCAACAATAGCAACAGCTCAACTTCTCTGTTTCGTTTATAGCTCGATCACCATATCACTGCCATGCACGATCAACAATAGCAACAGCTCAACTTCTCTGCAGCTCAGCTCTTCCAAGGCCAAACCAACTCGAGTTATCGCTGGCAGCCATCTTCACCATTACTGGAAAGAACCACCACTCGAGAAACAACCAACTCAGCACCACCAATCTCCATCATTCATATACATCGCTCTTCAGTTGAGTATCTCAGCCTCGTTAAAACCCACCATTAACCATGAACAACATCACCATTACTCCGCAGCATGATCAATAGCTCCATCGTTACCCATGTCTTCTCTCGAGTTCAACTGTTGATTTTCCGGCATTTTCTCAAACATGCGACTGCATTCTTCTGCTGATACAGACGCAAGCTTCTTGTTGTTTTATAAGCCGATCTCAGCTCCTTCCCTGCACTGAACATCAATTTAACACAAACCCATATTCTCAATGCGATAAAAACACATTAATTTCATTCATTCTTCCCTGTATTTCTGTTCGTCTTCTAAACAATGGCAGTACATAGCCCTGTTCATATGGCTTCTCGGTAAAGAACAATTTCTTTGTATGAACCCTTGGCAGATGAACCATTATTTTGTGGCTGCCTTGAGTAGAAAATCGGGTGCCTATAACAGTTCCGTAGGTTCTCTAGTTTTTGACAACTTCGGCTTGCTTCAAATGCTTCCAGATTCTTCATACGACGTCGGATTGACTCCATTCTTTCGCCATTGACTTCGTATTTTCGTGCTCTTCGAGATGATATCAAGGACTCCTAGATATTTTCGTGCTCTTCATTTTCAGACTCACCATAATAAGAATCTTCATCGGTTCCCCATCCTTTATCACGACGCCGTTGAAGCTCCATATGAATGGTCCTACTAATTTCATCGACAAGCTCTTCCGAGTTTCCATCATCTTCCAACTTTTATAATTTCTGTGCAAGTTTTCTAACGTTCACACGCTTACCACCATTAGCTATAATAGTTTCTCTTTCCCATGACTCTTCCCTTTGAATGGGTGAATGATCATAACTACGATCTAAAGTCGGGTAGGAAAAAGTGTTGCAGAAATTGGTTTGTGCAACGCTCCCTTTATCACTGTCAAGTTGGTCTAATCCATTTATAGCACTCATACATCTCGGATAAACAGAATAAGAAGTAGAATTGTCCCACCTAGATGCTTGACTCACATACCTACTATAAGGCTGTTGTTGGTATTTATGAAAATCACCATAAGCTCTTGGATATTGATCATAGCCAATAAATTGGTTTTGATCGTATCCCATATGTGGTGGGCAATCGCCATAGTGTTGAGGAGGTTGAAAACCGTATCCATTGTTCCAATATGCTCATTCCATAATAGGTACCTGAAACAAGAGTTCTCAAATTTAGGTTAAAAACCAGAAAAATAAGAAAAACAAAAATAATAAACAAACTAAAAACAAAAATAAGAAACCAAAAACAAGTGACAACCGCTGCCTCCCCGGCAACGGCGCCAAAATCTGATCTCTGTCGTATGCGTCAAAAATAAATTACACTTTCTCACAACTCAAAATAAATAATATAGCAAGGGTAAGAAAGGATCGTTCCCACAGAGAGGATCTAGGTTGTCAAGTTTTTTCTGTTTCCTATATAAACAAGGGGGATTTCTGATTTTTATGTAAAGGAAAATAAACTAAAAACAAATAATGATATAAACAAGCAAATCAATAAGATGAATATATTGGTCAATGATTAGTTTTCATTCACAAACATGAATTTGTGACAATAACTAGAATTGATATTTAATCTCAACTTTTATCAAAAGTCCTAGGATACCTTGATCGCAAGAATATCCCTCTAATTTCCTCTTGTCATCAACAAACACATTAAAAGATGCGAATGTGAATTCTACCTAGAAAGCAACCTAAAGTGTAAAAGCACAATTAAGTTTAACTCCCTAAGAGCACTAAGTTCTATGAAATAAGACTAATCAATGCAAACGAACGTGTAAAAGCACTAATCCGTTTTAACAAAGGTTATGATCCACTTGTGACTACTAGGATGTATCACTACAAGCAATACTCACAATTATGCTACTTGCAATCAGGAATTATCACTTTTGCGTATAATAACCTTAATCTAGCAATAGAGATGAAAACTAATTCAATCGATTCGCGACTCAACTAAACATGCATTCAAATCATATAACAATATTAAAAGTGAATCATGATCAACAAAATATGGAGACAAAACTAATTCATTGCATAAATATCATGATTGGGACTCCAACTTATTCCTTAACCAAAATAGAGTTATCTAATCATATCCATGGAGTTCATAAACAAGAAAAAGAAATAAGACTATCATGTTCAAAACCCTAGGATAAAAGTAGTAGAAGAAGATAATATATCCCCCTTTTTCAAATTGTTTCTAGGCCTTCCTATATATAGAGATTTGTAACCTCTTCTTGAAGAAAGTTAGGAAACCTATCAAAAATAGGAAAGTGCGCCTCCTTAAGAATTATGTCCTTGCATCACACCCCGTGCAAAATAGGTCGTCAAACTTGCCAATATCCCACGTCCAAAGTCTGGCCGTGTAAAGGATTTCAGCCACAACTAATGGGCTTTCGCAAATGCATGTTAATTTCAGCCCACGAGGTTATCATCCAAGCCCAACGGTCATTCTTGGCTTGTCAGTTTTGAGAAACTGACAGCCCATTTCCATCATCCTAACCAGCGATAGCACACCGGTTCATCATCACGTCAATATCTCCCCATGCTCGACTCATGCCATACACCAATGGAAACCCATCTTCCTATCTCAGATAATGGCAGCAATATTCTTTCCATTAATCAACATAGAAACAACACACAACCACCATCACTGCCCATCAACTCTGTTCTTTGCTTATCAGCTGCAACTCTTCATTATTCTCCACTGCTATCTTCCCTGTTCGATCTCGATTGACAGCAACCTTGCATACTCCATCGTCATCTCTCGCCGTTGCTGCCAAACAGACTCGAGCTATTCTTCAATTCTATCCAAACGCCACCGACGATAACAACAGCACCCATTCCACAGCTCATCCAAAATGGCAGCAATATTCGTTAAGTCCTTTTCCCACTGAATGCAGCTCCTATTCTCCATCTCGTTACTCGACTCCATTCCATCACCGATACAACCAACCATCATCATTCCAGCACTCACTTCCATGAACCACAGCTTCTCTGTTTCGTTTATAGCTCGATCACCATATCACTGCCATGCACGATCAACAATAGCAGCAGCTCAACTTCTCTGCAGCTCAGCTCTTCCAAGGCCAAACCAACTCGGGTTATCGCTGGCAGCCATCTTCACCATTACTGGAAAGAACCACCACTCGAGAAACAACCAACTCAGCACCACCAATCTCCATCATTCATATACATCGCTCTTCAGTTGAGTATCTCAGCCTCGTTAAAACCCACCATTAATCATGAACAACATCACCATTACTCCGCAGCATGATCAATAGATCCATCGTTACCCATGTCTTCTCTCGAGCTCAACTGTTGATTTTCCGGCATTTTCTCAAACATGCGACTGCATTCTTCTGCTGATACAGACGCAAGCTTCTTGTTGTTTTATAAGCCGATCTCAGCTCCTTCCCTGCACTGAACATCAATTTAACAGAAACCCATATTCTCAATGCGATAAAAACACATTAATTTCATTCATTCTTCCCTGTATTTCTGTTCGTCTTCTAAACAATGTCAGTACATAGCCTTGTTCATATGGATTCTCGGTGAAGAACAGTTTCTTTGTATGAACCCTTGGCAGATGAACCATTATTTTGTGGCTGCCCTGAGTAGAAAATCGGGTGCCTATAACAGTTCTGTAGATTCTCTAGTATTCGACAACTTCGGCTTGCTTCAAATGCTTCCATATTCTTCATACGACGTCGGATTGACTCCATTCTTTCGCCATTGGATTCGTATTTTCGTGCTCTTCGAGATGATATCAAGGACTCCTAGATAGTTCTGCCTCTTTTTATAACCAATTGGAAGATTTCTTGTTCTTTTCCTCCGTACAACTCCAAATGACTCCATGACACCTGATAAACTCAAAATCAATCATAAGATGCATAATTTACAAGAAAACTCGCAAAGAAAGCATAAAAATTAGATATAAAATTAGGTGTTTTAGACACCTATCAGTGACTGTATTTGTCATGGTACATGTACCGAGTATGTGTACCCTTCAGACAAATATAAGTTCCGGAACATAGAAAAAAGTTTTTCGGTTTGCGTACCAGGTATGGATAACACACCGGTTTCAGAACCAACGGTTCTTTTTCAATACGCTTACTAAGTTCACAGATTTTTATGGTATGTATACCGGGTATGCCTACCACCAAGCCGTTGTCGAACTATAGCTACGGCGGTACGTGTATTGAGTACATGTACCACGGCTCCGGACCTATAACAACTTTCCCAGTTTGTGAAACTGGTATGCGTACTGTCATGTATCCAGTTTTCAGTAGTTTTATATTTCTCTCTAGATCAATTCGAAACATTCCCAAATAACATCAGTGATCCAAATAACATCAGTGACACATATCACTGTTCCAGGCTTGTTAGATCATAGATCGGTTGAACTCACCAAGCGTTGGTATGTCAAGTTTGGTTGTCATATTTTAGTATCAAAACTCATATAGAGTCGCTTGATTAAATACTAGAGTCAACTCCGTTTAGGTTAGACTAGAAAGTCTTGGAATGTTGAGACATACAAGTATTACTCTGAAGACCTGAAGAATGAGAAGAAGTAACGACTACAACGACGATATCATCCTTCCACTTAAGGTTAATAATGTTGACTTGAACTTATTTCCATTCCTAACGTATCTTTCAAGTCGTGCTATATTGAAAACATAACATGCGAACATTGTATATTAATAATATTCTAGTAGATAGACATGATCATAATAGTATGTTCATAGTATTAAGGAATTATATTACGAAGTATAACGCTTATCTTTTGAACTTCGTAGATATGACATCGACATAATCTTGTATATAGTTTCATTATTATGTGTATGGTGAAGATTTCATCCTGGGAAACAATATTTTACATTTGTTTAATGGAAGTACATTCATGAACTTGTTCATGAATTGAAAGGGAAATCAATAGGTATATTGGTCCGGCCATTCATTGCATATTCTTTGGATGACCAATATGTGTGAGTTGGTACAAACGATCTTAACTCAGGTTATGTATTTTGGTATAACCGATCACAATACCTAGAATTATAATTTGGTATGACCGGTTCTGGTAATTGGTGTAACCGATCCTGAGTAATCACCATGACATGGTATGATTGATCCTTGTAATTGGTATGATCGACTCTGGTAATTGGTGTGATCGATCATAAGAGGTTGTGTGACCGATCCTTGTAATTGGTATGACCGATCCTAGTGACTGGTACGACCGATCACAAGTAGGTACCATGTTTAGGTAGAACTGATCCATGTGATTGGTATAACAGATTCGAACCCATGTATGTGACTTGGTAGGACCGATCACAACTAACCATTGTGACATGGTATGACCAATCACATAGTAGTCTTGAAATTTTGGTAGAACGAATTCTAAACTTGTTTGGAAGTGTGGTAGGACCGATTCCAAGATGCAAATCCGATTTTCCATGAATTACATATTTTCTTCATGAACTTGTGTAGATTCGGAATTAGGGTTTGCTGTGTAAAGATGTCAACATAATTTGAACATGAGCAGTGACTCTTATCATTTATTTTTCAAAGATATTCCTTGGTACTCAAGGTTATCATGTACCGAAATAAATTAAGAATCTATTAATTAAGGTTTTTGGTTTTATATGCTTTAATTACCAGCAATTAATGCATAGCTCTAGAGAATAAAAATTAGTAATGTACATTTACTAATTGGAGATTTTCTATGAGAGATTTCGGAAAATATTGGAATTTGGAAAAACGAATTTGGGCACTCATTGCATATCTTAAGAATATTTTTGGTTTTGGAAATTCCTTAGTGTCTAAATAACCTTGGTCTATAAATACCTAAGGTTGCATTTCTAGCAAACTATCCTAAGAGCCATGCAAACTTCATTTCTTTTTGTTTCTGGTGGACTCTGTCTACTCTGAGAGGAAAGTATCCTAAATAGGTGAAATCTCTTACGACCGCTCGTTTAAAGACTTCTGTGGGATCAAGAAGCTCTACGAGTACCGTTGGTGGGGAACTAGATAATTGCAGTTGTTGATGGTGGATTTTCATTTAAGGCTAAAATTGTAAAAGCCAAAATTATGCGCTGACATCCTGCAAAGGATAAATCCACTGATAAGTGATGAATACTTCTCCACTTTACTAATTCACCTAGAATGGAGCATATGGCAACAATCCCAGTATTCTGTGAATTTATGCATTATCAATTAATGCATGACCAACCTTGTATCTCCTGTGTTGTTCCTGCTGAACTCTCATTATTGGTGTGGCATGACGACTGAGTGCTTCTCTCAGCAGAGTAACACGAATCTCCAAGTGTCATTAATGAGGCATGCACGAAATACCCGTACATGCTACAACTCTCGGTGTGTTATACTAGCTCGATCGAGCATAAATATCTCGGTGTGTTATATTAGCCCGATCGAGCATCTGGACTGTCCATCTCAGTCTCAGAAATAATCACGACCACGCAAGTTGGCGCATGATTTAACCAGCCTAGACGATCCTCAGCAGGAGCATGCTACCACCTTAATGACCACCAGTGGGCCCGCTTATGCCCTGGTTGGTCGAATACCTACCATGCCTCCCAAACTACCACCGAACACCAGCCTGAAGTTGGATGTCCAGGCTGGTATGAAGCGGCTTGGAGGAGTCGTACGAACAAAGGCCGCCTACGGAAGTCTCAAATTCATCACGTCCGTCCAACTTCACCGGCATAGTTGGACGGCGTAGATCGTCCCATGGACGGTTGTACAAGCGTTGTCCTGCACACCGATGGGCCCCCTTCACGCCTGTATAATCGATCCTCCCCTTACCTAGCCACGTAATCACGTACAGTTGCCCGAAGTTCGGCCGGCGTGAGGTTCAAAGGGTCGCATGAAATTCCACTAAAGGTCTTAAATTGATCACGACCATCCAACTTCACCAGCATGATTGGATGGCTTAGATCAGACCTATAACCGCCAGACAGGTATTGGCGTGTTCACCACTGGCCCAATATGGGTCCCACACGATCGACCTCTCCAGATGAGGAGTGTAGGGTGCAATTTCGGTCGGCCAAACTAGCATGCACGCAACCGGCCGGAAACCCTAATTAGGGTTTGCGACATGCATATGTTGCAAATTGATCGCGAGCATCCGTTTTCGCCAGCTTGGATGAAGGGTCCAGGAATAGACTAAGCAAGTCCGGAGAGTATCAACATGATCAATGTGGACCCATCAATCTCCATGTCCGACCGACCAAGACAAACCATGGCTAGGCGTCTCGATTCGTGCACCCAAACTAGGCATGGTCACACGGTTTTCTATTACAAACTGATCTCGACCACTCAACTTTACCGGAAAAATCGAGTGGCTTAGATCATATCTCCATGGGACAGTGAAGTACGGACGTGTACACCGGCAAGCCGTCTACACGCATGCCCGGTCGGTCTTGCCTAAAATATCTCCCACGCATGGATTCGACCAAGCTGAAAGAAGGTACTTGCGCACCTCCTAAACCCTAATCTGACGGTCGCAGATGTGGGTCGCAAGTCATCTCGTCCGTCCAACTTCGCCAGCTTGGACGGACATCCTAAGACAGGAGTTAGGAAACCAGTGAGGCATCACCACGATCACCGTCCACCACTCTTCCACATGGGGTGATCGGCCAAATCAGGGCTTGCCTGTATAGCCTCCAAACGATCACTCGAAGATGGCTGGACGTGATGCTATTTTAAGACGCTTAAATTCGTGACTTACTCCGTTAAGCCTTAAAATAACGATGCTTCATACATGCTGAATATATTCGATGCATTACCTGCATAGAATACACACGATATTTCATAAATATCGACTTCCTAAATAACTTAGTTATTTAATCTAGCATCACATGCTACTTTTTGTGGGTCCCACATCCACACATTCGAGACATCAAGCATGTCATACATACAGGGGTATTGGTCTGGAGGTTTACAGCGTGCAGCGTGTAACGCGCCATCACAAAAACGTGTCAGAAAGACATGGACGGTTAGTGATGATGGGAGAAGTGGGAAAGACTGGTCGTGTGACACTAACACACAACTCCACTACTCCATCACTCCACTTTCTCCACTCCCATGAGAGACGTGGTTTAGGCTCAATGACTTGTATAAATAGGTTCTCCTCCATATTTCCAAAGAAGAAGACAAGACAGAATCCTAGTGTTGATAGCTTACATTCTGCAAGCCAGTTCAGCTTTCTGATACAAGTCATACACAACCAACAGCTTCACAATCTCAACACCTTCTTCGCTTCCCTCCCTAAGATCAACACCATCTCCTTCACTTTATGACCGAAGCAAGTCTAGAACGGCCATTTCTTGGTTTAGGCCAGAATTGTGCAGATTGATTTCTCGAAACAAAAGCACTCCCGTGCAGTGCATTTGTTTAGGGTTTAGATTCATTTCTCATCTACACACCCCAAATTACCAAAACCGGCAGAAATAGTTTTCACCCCTAAACAATGGGCGACCACAGTGGGAGGTCAATCTCTCGGTTGTAAAAGTCAATTCCTTCAAAATCTAATTCAATTTTGTCAATTTTGAAGGGGTAGATCTTAGATTCAATTCAATCATCAATCTGTTTCAAGATGGTAAAACTTAGGTCAGGATCAACAATCAATTTTGATGGATCTAGTGTGGATAACACTCTCGGTATCTACGTCCCTGTCAGTGGAGCTACCTTGATCAATACATCTTGTGGAGCCGTCTCTTCTACCACCAACGTCAGTGGATCAGGAGATATTCCAGTAGGTTTAACGCCTCCTATCACCAGAGCCAGAGCAGCCGCGAATCCCGACATCTCCTCAAGCATGACGCCTCCGATGGTCACCAGGGCAGCAACTTCCACCTCTTCATCAGGACGAGGAGCTAGAGGAAGAGGATCATCTCCCATTACCATCGCAGATTTGATGGAGAGGCAGGAAGTCCTTGCTAGGACTCAAATGGATATGGCTGCAACTCAGAAATAAGTACTCACTTTTCTCAAAACTTTGACCGAACGATTGTCACAAGAGTCACGACAGCCCCCGTATCCAACAAAAGATGCATCTAATGCACCCGGGGCAGGTGTTTCCACTCAGGCCCATATGAATGAAGAAGCTCGTGTTCCTCTCGAACGCTCAATGGAAAGGGACCAGCCATCCAACTTCATCACACGTGAGGATCTGGAACGACTTCTCCAAAACCGAGGCAAAGAAAATCTGATGGATGCACACCAACATCAGCCGCCGTATCCTCAAGATGTACAACGAATTCCTCTTCCAAGAGGATACACCTCTCCTCAGTTCTCCCTCTACGATGGTACTGGTAAAGCTCGTGAGCACATCTCTCGATTTTTTGAATCCTTGGGAGAGCATGAGTACAATCATGTTCTCCGCCTGAAAGAGTTCTCGAAGTCACTTACCAGAAGAGCGTACACTTGGTACAACAAAATCGCACCTAACAGCATATCCAATTGGGGCGAGATGGTCAGTGCTTTCTACAGAAAATATTTCTTCGTGTCCGAGTAGATCACCTTTTCAGATCTAGGGAGAGTCTCTCAGTGGAACAACGAGCATCCGAACGACTTCGTTAAGAGGTTCAGAACTCAAGCACTAGATTGTCATGATCCAAAAGTCACTGAACGTCAGTTGGTGGAGTTGTGCATCGACGGGATGATACCCATATACCGCGCTTTGTTAGAGAATCCGGGCTTTCAGACGTTTTCCGAACTCCATGAAGCTGCCAAGCGTTCAGCCACAACTACCCTAGCGTTGCTAGAGAGAACCAGGGTTGTTCGAAACGAAGATCCACGTGAGAGTCGAGGAAGCAGGCGTCTCACAAACAAGCAATACAACATTGGTCCTTCTGCGAGCGTGGTAGGCGAAGGAGGAAAAAGGAAAGCTTCAACAACAGAACAACAACCCAAGCGTGCGGATCCAGCACACACGATTTTGTCTCAAAAGGGAGCGGGCAAGACTCATGCACAAGACACTGAAGATGCAGGCTTCCCATTCCCCATGAGTAAAGTAATGGAACTCTTGGAAGCATGGATTCAAGACGATGCTATCAAGCTACCCCCTATCAGACGACCGCCAACTGAGAAAGACATGGCGGACCTCAAGTACTGCCGCTACCATAGGTTTTTCCATCATACGACCAAGGAATGCAACAAGCTGAAACAAATCTTCAGAGAAAAGATAGAGGCAGGAGAACTCCAACTTAGAAACGAAGGTGTTCGTAGAGATCCTCTCCCTATCAGGAACTGCATGATTTCCGGGGATTCTGTTCGCAAGACTGTACAATCTATGATGGAGCGTTTGTGGGAGATCTTATATTTCTCCAAGGCGCAGCATCAAGACATATTTTCATCCCTCAACCGCGTTGTCTCAGGCCGGCGTTTGTATCCAGAAAAGGAAGCAGTCTCGAAACCTCAGTCTTTCCTGGAAGATGAGAGCAAGGGAAACTGGGGACTCTTAACCGTCACTCGTTTGAAGGATGTCGAGTTCGATAGCAGATTGATTGATACAGCCTCCTAATTCAACATCATCACTGTCAAGACCTTGAAGGCGACAAAGATTTCGAAACAGGAAGCTACTCGCAGCCCAACCGTGATTAAGAATCCAGAAGGAGAACTTGGAGATGCCTATGGATACATCGATCTTGAAGTTAAATTGGGTGATTCCTTGATGCAAGAAAAGTTCTACAGAGTCAAAGAACATCCCAATTATGACATGGTCCTAGGACGCTCTTGGATACACGACAACAAGGCAACACTTGGAGTTTTTCCTCTACCGTTTTCGATACCCGAAAGAATCTCCAACAAGCCGTCTGGACCTGAAGACTGTCTGCTACCGTATCTGCAGCTTGCCAACGTGAGACAACTTCCTGGAGAGAACCCATCAGCGTACATTAAAAGGTTCCGATCTCAAGTAAGTCTCATCACGCAACCCTTTTTGCAACCAAGCATTCGTCTTGATAAGCCCTGGGGACTCGCTCCAACCAACAACCCAACTCCCGCTAAGAGATGTGAATGGGAGGCCGGTCCCTTTAAGCGTTTTATCAGGAGCTTAGAATTTGTCCCGATCAAGGACGACAAGACCAAGGACCAGGTATCTGTACAACGCCCAAACCCATTTGGAATTGGAGATCTGGTGATGAAGATGACTGCGTTCAAGGTTGGGAGCATGACGGTGAAAACGACCACTCCACCTGCCGAAAGGGAAGATGAACCATACCTGGTAGCAGATGTTATCCTCCTAGGAGGCTACTGCAAGCTCATCAACGCTGACAAACTGGAAGGCGTAACAATTCACTCACGATGGCTCAAACCCTACCGTACTTAAAACGCTGTGCTGCCACTTTCCAGCGTCCTCCACACTTTAAAACGCAATGCTATTTCCTCCAGCGCGTTTCTTTTACAATTTCCTTTTCATGCCGCACTTGTAATTCCTCCAGAAAATGATTGCAACACTTGCATTAATAATTAGGGTTTCAATTTTCAATTTTCAAATTAATCAAAATATTTTCCATCTAGGAATTTCTTTACCCCTAAAGAAAGAAACAAAGTCCTGAGTCAGCCTAAATCATCATTACCCACTAGAGCAGGCCTAGAAGGAAACCCTAAACAACAGTTTGTATTCCATGGAAGATATTGGGAAAGAGAATGTGTGCGGAAGAAGGAAAATATTTTGGGCCATTGATAAGCACATTTTTGTGTCTTATATAATCTCAATTGTATATATTATTAGTGCTCAATTTTACATTTATTATGGCTTTTTATGTCCCTGTAGGTATTTTTGGAGAAATAAGCTTTTGTGGTGAAAGCTAAAAAAGTGGTTTTTGCGCTCATGGGAGAAAATTACTATACGGACTCTCACTTTGGATAAGGGGTAACCTAATTACTAAGGGGTGACCCATTTCCAGGCATCTTCTAAAGGGAGACCAGTCACGGATAAGGGGAGGTCATCCCTACCTTTTGAATTTTGTGAATTGGCGGGAATATGTGCAGTCACGAACATATTTTAGGTTTGGATTTTCGGGAGGTTTTTGAGGAGATTCAATTGCTAGAATTGGTTTCAGTGGGCCTGTTTTGGATTTACAGGTCTGGTATATGCCTTTAATTCAACAGAGTTGGGCTTGATTATTGATTTGAAGAGAACATGGAACATGAGTTTGAGTTGCGAAGTTCTCTGGGAAGGATTTGGGAAAGGTTTTCGTCGAGAACTTCACGGGAATGGACTGTGGTAGGACTGTTGCGACAAGACAGGAGCAGTAGGACTTTCGAATCGAGAAAAATAAGGAAGCTTACACGGACTTTTGGTGAAACAAGAAATGTTATAATATCGGATTCTGTTTGGTGTGTGGAAGTTGCGTGTAAAGAAACTGAGGAGAATATACTACGAAGATTTGATGTTATCCTAAGGAGAGTTTCCACCTCATACTACGCGTAAAAAAGGAAACAGGAAGACGCGTAAAGCAACAGGGAGGAGAAGATTATTTCCGAGACTTTTGGCGAAAGAAAACAAGATTATTTTTTGGATTTACTCGACCCTGTTGGGTATATATAGGTGTTGTGAGATTCATATAAGGGATGGAACACTTTGGGGGTCGTTGGGAGTAGTTGCAGAAGAGAAACAAAAGTTGCAGAGAAGTTCTACATCTCCAGCAGAACGAGGAAGAAGAAGATAGGAAAACCGTCGGCTAATCTTTTATATATTGTAACAGTTTTATAACATTATTTCAGTAAGGGTTTTCTTTGCAACAGCAGCCTCTGTAACAGCGAGTTCTGTAACAATTATATTTTTTACAAACTCGCTGCTTTATTAGTTTTATCTTGTTTTTCACCTTTTTGAGCTATGAACACCTATTTTGAGCACGTGATTAACATGAGGATCTATACCCCATTGCTGAGGCGACGGAGGAAGCCATTTTTCCAATTATTATGTGGTAAATTCTATTTAATTTAATTTTCGTAATTCTTTTATGATTATTTGCATTGAACTGAAATCGAATATATGATTCTGATTAAGTAGTTGTATTCTCAATTGATGGGTCATGCTTAGGTTAAGTCTTTTGATGGTCCATGCTTTCGATTTACAACTATTGTTTTGAGTATATACTTGTCTAGGAAAAAATATTAGAATCACTTTAAACGTAAAGATTTGCATAAATATTGACTAGATTAAATCACATAATAATTGGAGATTGGTGGAATCCTGAGTCTCAGTGCTTTTTATAATCTTGATAACAATTTCTCTTTAAGTTTTCTATTTTAATTTGGGTCTAAAATCGAGTCCACACAATCCGAGTTGAACGAACTTTACTACCACTTAAAAACTACATTAATTTTTGGCCCCGCCGACGCAGATTTTTATTAGGTTTTAGGTTTTAGATTTATTTTATTTCTTTTAGAATTTTTGTTCTCTTTTACACCTTTGGTATTTTTCGATTCTTTTCAGATTGGAGCAAAGCTACAAGGAAAGAAAAAGTGCTATAAAAGGAAAGCATCGCCAAAGAAGGAAAGAAAAGAGGAATCCGAAAGGAGTGAAGAAGAATATTTTGTGTATAGTTATTTTGTTTTATTTTTAGAAACTGTAAATAGGGTTTTATTTTTTGTAATTTTTCTTTTTATTTTTGGACACTTTTTGGACTTTATTTTTGGACTGGGACATTATTATTTTTAAACCCTACGGAAGGGTTGGTTTAAATAAAAACTGTGTGTAGAGAAGGACGGTGATTACGATATCTGCTCGGCCCCTCGGGTTCATACATGACATAGGAGTCGTGGCCCGAGTCGACTTCAGCGGTTCTTCGCCCGTCTGGTACGGGAGGTAAGTTTTTCGAAACACCCGCGAATCCCCTGTCAGCGGGTTTACTGTATTTCTTCGTTTGCATATATGCCGAGGACTTGAAAACGGCTGCTTTACTTTCCTAGTAAAGGGCAAGGACTGGCCATACAAGATAAGGGTTCAGATTTCATCACCGTTCTCTTCTTGCTCGCCTTAGGAAAACGAAACCAAACGCGAACCTAAGACTAAAATTTTGACTAGAACGAGACCGATAGGGTAACGAGCTTAATAGGAAAGTCGTTCGAAAAATATTGGTTACTATTTTGAGCATACTTCGAAGTTCATGATGGTTTCTGTGAGTTGAATGCGTGACTGCGCCGCCTTGTAACCGGTGAGGCCTTGGGTATCAAAGCTCCACTGAGCTTCCCTCGCCTCGATTCAACTTACTTTGACTCGGATTGATTCCAGAGGGGTTTGCTCAGATTGTAACGAGTTCCTTTTCGAAAGAATAGAAGCTAGTCTAGAAACAATCTAAGTGGAACCATCATGCTTTTTGCTTGCTAGAAAATTAGGTTTGATTTGGTTGAGTCTGCCTTGTTTTGTGATTGCATAGAATCCCAAATATCCCGATAGTGCCAGCAATGGCAACTTTGAAAGCTTTGTTGAACCCAACTAGGACTACTCGTCCTTCGTGTATCAGGTTAGCCGAAACTGAAGCAAATTATGAACTTAGGCCTGGGACCCTACAGATGCTTCCAATCTTTTTAGGGAAAGAAAATGAAAACCCATACTTCCATGTTAGGGATTTTGAGGAAATTTGTAGTACCCTAAAGATTAGAGACCTTGATGATGATGCTTTGAAACTTAGGTTATTTCCTTTTTCCCTGAAAGATAAAGCCAAATCGTGGCTATATAGTTTGGCTTCCGGTTCAATAGAAACATATGAACAACTTACATCTGCCTTTTTGAACAAGTTTTTCCCTAGGCACAAAACATCGTCTATTAGGACGCAAATCTGCACATTTTCTCAACAGGAGGGAGAATCGTTATATAGGTATTTGGAAAGGTTCAATGACTTATTAGCCCAATGTCCTCATCATGGTTTAGAAAAGGTTAGGCTAGTTCAAATCCTTTATGGGGGTTTATTTATTCGACAACAACCATGGTTGAGTCTCTATGCACTGGTGGTTTTGAAAACCAAACTGTTGATGCGGCGATGGAATTTTTGAATGAAATCGCCGAAAAGACCCAGCAATGGGAATATTGTAGGGAACCCAAGAGAACAATTCTTCTAGGTAGAGGAAACATTAATAGGGTAGATAGAGGAGACTATGAATCAGATGCCAAAATTGCTGCTATAGCAAAAAGGTTAGAAGCTTTAGAATTGGGTCACACTAGTGGTAGAGTAGAGCCTTTTTGGGAATGCCAGAATAATAAAGAGCAAGCCAATGCTCTCTATAATAACACTAGGTTTGATAACCGTCAGAAGTTTGACCCATATTCAGAAACCTATAATCCTGGTTGGAGAAACCATCCGAACCTTTCATGGTCTAAGGACCAAGGTCAGTTTAGTAATTCTAATTCCCCCAGGTTTTGGCTATACTAAGAATACTTCAGGATCAACTCAGTTTCAGAATCAGTCTGATAAGAAAATCTTAAGTCTAGAGGAAACTCTCACCTCGTTTATTCAAAATACTGAAAATATGCGTCAATTGCTTTCACAAAGCATAGAAGCTAGTAATAGGATAGGACAAGACATAGTCAGGCCATTTCTGAATTGAAAGACCAGGTTAGTCTGATCAATGAGTCTCTAAGAGAAAAAGGTAAGTTCCCTAGTCAACCGATACCCAACCCTAGAGGAGTTAATGAAGTAGGTGCAAAACCATTTAATCAAGTGAATTCTGTCACAACCCTTAGGAGTGGTAAAACGGTAGACAATAAGGTAGCCATGCCTAATAGTGGACATACTGTAGATCCACCTTCTAGTTCCCAAGATGAGCCCCAGAAGGAGCCACTAACTGAAGAAACCGATAAAATTTCTAGTGATGCCAATGTGGTTCCCGACAGGTCTCATTTTGTACCCAAAGCCCCATATCCACAGTTGTTAGCTCCAACAAAGAGAGAGTCGACTTTCAACGAAATACTAGAGATATTTAAGCAGGTAAACATTAACATCCCTTTATTAGAAGCAATTAGGCAAATGCCTGCTTATGCCAAGTTCCTTAAGGACCTTTGTACACGAAAGCGTAAGCTTAATGTCCATAAGAAAGCCTTTTTAGCTGGTCAGGTAAGTTCAATCCTTCTGAACCAAACAACCCCTAAGTATAAAGACCCTGGATGCCCCACCATATCTTGTGTGATCGGTAATTATTCAGTAGATAAGGCATTGCTTGACTTAGGAGCTAGTGTGAACTTACTCCCTTATCATGTATACAACCAGCTAGGTCTTGGTAAGTTGAAACCGACTAAAATGACATTGCAATTAGCTGATAGGTCTGTCAAAATACCTCGTGGTGTCATAGAGGATGTTCTGATTGAGGTTGATAAATTTATTTATCCAGTGGATTTCGTTGTTCTAGATACTCAGCCTGTTCAGGATCCTAGTGCTCAAATACCGGTGATTTTAGGTCGCCCATTTTTAGCCACAGCTAACGCTGTCATCAACTGTAGGACCGGACTTATGAACATATCCTTTGGTAATATGACCACTGAACTAAATGTCTTTAATGTTAATAGACAACCTTCCGATGATTTAGAAGAAGTGAATATGATTAGCACTTTAGTTCAGGATCTAACTCAGGATAATTGGGACGACACTTTATTTGGTGATTCCTTAGATGAACTTGATGAGGAAATTCTCTTAAGTCAGTTAGGTGACCAAACTTTTGAACAAGAAGAAGCTCTTGAGTACTTTAAAGACTCTACGGACCCTGAGATTCAAGCCATAGTGCTAGGCCTTACGGAGAGTAGTGTTGACCCTAAGTTTGGGGGTAATGAACTAGAAGAAGCTCTTGAGTATTTTAAAGACTCTGAGGATCCATAATTTCAAGCAATAGTTAGAGGTTTGTCCAAGAATACTGACTACCCTAAGTTTGGGGGTAGTAATGGTCAATTATCTCCATTAGAAGTCCCTAACTTGGGGTTTGAGCCTAGTGTACCTAAGGTATTATTTGAGTCACTTCCGACTCCGCAACCGGATCCTCATGCAACATGGTAATATATTTACTTATCTCTTTTGCTTCAAATGGTAACAGTTTCTCCTTGTTCATGCTTTTAATTTCATCTTTAGAACATTGAGGACAATGTTAGATTTAAGTTTGGGGGTATGGGAGAAACTTTTTAGTTGCAGTATGAATGAATAAACTCCAGAGCTTAGAAATTTATGCTTATTGAGGATTGCACTAACTAATCTAAGTGGATGGAAGCATTTTGATCGTAGGAGTTGAGGAACCAATCTGATTAGATGGGAACATCTAGAAGAGTCTATTCATAAAAGCATAGAGCTCAGGTGTTAGAAATAACATGATAGTTTCACCATGTCTCGTTGAGTCCTTTTCACTTCTATTTTTATTTTATTTTGTTTTTAAACCATGTTTCTCTAAGTGATAGGTGGGGCCCATGATTCAAGTTGTTACCAATGCTAGGGTGAATTAGAGTGATTGAGTTACAAAGAAAAAGAAAAAAAGAAAAAAAAAAGACTAGACCAATTAGACCAAATGGATCAAAAAAAAATAAAAATGAATGAAACGAAAAAGCTATAAAAAAAAATTCAGTGAATAAAGTCGACCACTGGTTCCCTTGTATATGCCAGTTGTGTTGAACTAGAATTAGGATTATCGATCACTGGTTCCCTTGTATATGCCAGTTGTGTTGATATTAGTCAGACCAGTATCTCAATCCATTAGGATAGGTTCATTTTGGCGGAGGCCTTCAGACAGATATGGGAAACGCCGTTCACTTAGTAAACATCAAAACCATCTATGTTTTTCTATATTCATCTTCTTGATCTATCCATGTGATTAGTTTTGACTCCGGATATTGATGTCCATAGTGCGACTATCTGAGTAGAGCTCTGTCACCTTATATGAATTTTAGTATGCTTGAGTGCAAACTCGTGTACAACAATTGGAATTTCGCATCAGGGTACTTCCTCCTGTAGTCAATAAGTATGCCAACCAAGGAGATTCTTTAGTGCCTTCCAAGGTTCTGTGTAGATAGCTAAGGTCTGGAGTACAGGTTTTGTGGGTATATCTCTTGTAAGCCCTCCGGAGACAACACTCCGCCACTAGGGACACTTAGGGTTTAAAGGCTTATTGCATATGCTAAATGCAATCGACGATGCCTGCGACAGTGAGTTAGGATTTTATTTTCTATTTGATTTGCTTGAGGACTAGCAAATAATAAGTTTGGGGGTATTTGATAGGCACATTTTTGTGTCTTATATAATCTCAATTGTATATATTATTACTGCTTAATTTTATATTTATTATGGCTTTTTATGTTCCTGTAGGTATTTTTGGAGAAATAAGCTTTTGTGACGAAATTGGCTAAAAAAGTGGTTTTTGCGCTCGTGGGAGAAAATTACTATACTGACTCTCACTTTGGATAAGGGGTAACCTAATTAATAAGGGGTGACCCATTTCCAGGCATCTTCTAAAGGGAGACCAGTCACGGATAAGGGGAGGTCATCCCTACCTTTTGAATTTTGTGAATTGGCGGGAATATGTGCAGTCACGAACAAATTTTAGGGTTGGATTTTCGGGAGGTTTTTGAGGAGATTCAATTGCTAGAATTGGTTTCAGTGGGCCTGTTTTGGATTTACAGGTCTGGTATAGGCCTTTAAATCAACATAGTTGGGCTTGATTATAGATTTGAAGAGAACATGGAACATGAGTTTGAGTTGCGAAGTTCTCTGGGAAGGATTTGGGAAAGGTTTTCATCGAGAACTTCACAGGAATGGACTGTGGTAGGACTGTTGCGACAAGACAGGAGCAGTAGGACTTTCGAATCGAGAAAAATAAGGAAGCTTACACGGACTTTTGGTGAAACAAGAAATGTTATAATATTGGATTCTGTTTGGTGTGTGGAAGTTGCGTGTAAAGAAACTGAGGAGAATATACTACGAAGATTTGATGTTATCCTAAGGAGAGTTTCCACCTCATACTACGCGTAAAAAAGGAAACAGGAAGACGCGTAAAGCAACAGGGAGGAGAAGATTATTTCCGAGACTTTTGGCGAAAGAAAACAAGATTATTTTTTGGATTTACTCGACCCTGTTGGGTATATATAGGTGCTGTGAGATTCATATAAGGGATGGAACACTTTGGGGGTCGTTGGGAGTAGTTGCAGAAGAGAAACAAAAGTTGCAGAGAAGTTCTACATCTCCAGCAGAACGAGGAAGAAGAAGATAGGAAAACCGTCGGCTAATCTTTCATATATTGTAACAGTTTTATAACATTATTTCAGTAAGGGTTTTCTTTGCAACAGCAGCCTCTGTAACAACGAGTTCTGTAACAATTATATTTTTTACAAACTCGTTGCTTTATTAGTTTTATCTTGTTTTTCACCTTTTTGAGCTATGAACACCTATTTTGAGCACGTGATTAACATGAGGATCTAAACCCCATTGCTGAGGCGACGGAGGAAGCCATTTTTCCAATTATTATGTGGTAAATTCTATTTAATTTAATTTTCGTAATTCTTTTATGATTATTTGCATTGAACTGAAATCGAATATATGATTCTGATTAAGTAGTTGTATTCTCAATTGATGGGTCATGCTTAGGTTAAGTCTTTTGATGGTCCATGCTTTCGATTTACAACTATTGTTTTGAGTATCTACTTGTCTAGGAAAAAATATTAGAATCACTTTAAACGTAAAGATTTGCATAAATATTGACTAGATTAAATCACATAATAATTGGAGATTGGTGGAATCCTGAGTCTCAGTGCTTTTTATAATCTTGATAACAATTTCTCTTTAAGTTTTCTATTTTAATTTGAGTCTAAAATCGAGTCTACACAATCCGAGTTGAACGAACTTTACTACCACTTAAAAACTACATTAATTTTTGGCGCCGCCGACGCGGATTTTTGTTAGGTTTTAGATTTATTTTATTTCTTTTAGAATTTTTGTTCTCTTTTACATCTTTGGTATTTTTCGATTCTTTTCAGATTGGAGCAAAGCTAAAAGGAAAGAAAAAGTGCTATAAAAGGAAAGCATCGCCAAAGAAGGAAAGAAAAGAGGAATCCGAAAGGAGTGAAGAAGAATATTTTGTGTATAGTTATTTTTTTTTATTTTTAGAAACTGTAAATAGGGTTTTATTTTTTGTAATTTTTCTTTTTATTTTTGGACACTTTTTGGACTTTATTTTTGGACTGGGACATTATTATTTTTAAACCCTACGGAAGGGTTGGTTTAAATAAAAACTGTGTGCAGAGAAGGACGGTGATTACGATATCTGCTCGGCCCCTCGGGTTCATACATGACATAGGAGTCGTGGCCCGAGTCGACTTCAGCGGTTCTTCGCCCGTCTGGTACGGGAGGTAAGTTTTTCGAAACACCCGCGAATCCCCTGTCAGCGGGTTTACTGTATTTCTTCGTTTGCATATATGCTGAGGACTTGAAAACGGCTGCTTTACTTTCCTAGTAAAGGGCAAGGACTGGCCATACAAGATAAGGGTTCAGATTTCATCACCGTTCTCTTCTTGCTCGCCTTAGGAAAACGAAACCAAACGCGAACCTAAGACTAAAATTTTGACTAGAACGAGACCGATAGGGTAACGAGCTTAATAGGAAAGTCGTTCGAAAAATATTGGTTACTCTTTTGAGCATACTTCGAAGTTCATGATGGTTTCTGTGAGTTGAATGCGTGACTGCGCCGCCTTGTAACCGGTGAGGCCTTGGGTATCAAAGCTCCACTGAGCTTCCCTCGCCTCGATTCAACTTACTTTGACTCGGATTGATTCCAGAGGGGTTTGCTCAGATTGTAACGAGTTCCTTTTCGAAAGAATAGAAGCTAGTCTAGAAACAATCTAAGTGGAACCATCATGCTTTTTGCTTGCTAGAAAATTAGGTTTGATTTGGTTGAGTCTGCCTTGTTTTGTGATTGCATAGAATCCCAAATATCCCGATAGTGCCAGCAATGGCAACTTTGAAAGCTTTGTTGAACCCAACTAGGACTACTCGTCCTTCGTGTATCAGGTTAGCCGAAACTGAAGCAAATTATGAACTTAGGCCTGGGACCCTACAGATGCTTCCAATCTTTTTAGGGAAAGAAAATGAAAACCCATACTTCCATGTTAGGGATTTTGAGGAAATTTGTAGTACCCTAAAGATTAGAGACCTTGATGATGATGCTTTGAAACTTAGGTTATTTCCTTTTTCCCTGAAAGATAAAGCCAAATCGTGGCTATATAGTTTGGCTTCCGGTTCAATAGAAACATATGAACAACTTACATCTGCCTTTTTGAACAAGTTTTTCCCTAGGCACAAAACATCGTCTATTAGGACGCAAATCTGCACATTTTCTCAACAGGAGGGAGAATCGTTATATAGGTATTTGGAAAGGTTCAATGACTTATTAGCCCAATGTCCTCATCATGGTTTAGAAAAGGTTAGGCTAGTTCAAATCCTTTATGGGGGTTTATATTATTCGACAACAACCATGGTTGAGTCTCTATGCACTGGTGGTTTTGAAAACCAAACTGTTGATGTGGCGATGGAATTTTTGAATGAAATCTCCGAAAAGACCCAGCAATGGGAATATTGTAGGGAACCCAAGAGAACAATTCTTCTAGGTAGAGGAAACATTAATAGGGTAGAAGGATGCTATGAATCAGATGCCAAAATTGCTGCTATAGCAAAAAGGTTAGAAGCTTTAGAATTGGGTCACACTGGTGGTAGAGTAGAGCCTTTTTGGGAATGCCAGAATAATAAAGAGCAAGCCAGTGCTCTCTATAATAATACTAGGTTTGATAACCATCATAAGTTTGACCCATATTCAGAAACCTATAATCCTGGTTGGAGAAACCATCCGAACCTTTCATGGTCTAAGGACCAAGGTCAGTTTAGTAATTCTAATATTCCCCCAAGTTTTGGCTATACTAAGAATACTTCAGGATCAACTCAGTTTCAGAATCAGTCTGATAAGAAAATCTTAAGTCTAGAGGAAACTCTCACCTCGTTTATTCAAAATACTGAAAATATGCGTCAATTGCTTTCACAAAGCATAGAAGCTAGTAATAGGATAGGACAATAACATAGTCAGGCCATTTCTGAATTGAAAGACCAGGTTAGTCTGATCAATGAGTCTCTAAGAGAAAAAGGTAAGTTCCCTAGTCAACCGATACCCAACCCTAGAGGAGTTAATGAAGTAGGTGCAAAACCATTTAATCAAGTGAATTCTGTCACAACCCTTAGGAGTGGTAAAACGGTAGACAATAAGGTAGCCATGCCTTATAGTGGACATACTGTAGATCCACCTTCTAGTTCCCAAGATGAGCCCCAGAAGGATCCACTAACTGAAGAAACCGATAAAATTTCTAGTGATGCCAATGTGGTTCCCGACAGGTCTCATTTTGTACCCAAAGCCCCATATCCACAGTTGTTAGCTCCAACAAAGAGAGAGTCGACTTTCAACGAAATACTAGAGATATTTAAGCAGGTAAACATTAACATCCCTTTATTAGAAGAAATTAGGCAAATGCCTGCTTATGCCAAGTTCCTTAAGGACCTTTGTACACGAAAGCGTAAGCTTAATGTCCATAAGAAAGCCTTTTTAGCTGGTCAGGTAAGTTCAATCCTTCTGAACCAAACAACCCCTAAGTATAAAGACCCTGGATGCCCCACCATATCTTGTGTGATCGGTAATTATTCAGTAGATAAGGCATTGCTTGACTTAGGAGCTAGTGTGAACTTACTCCCTTATCATGTATACAACCAGCTAGGTCTTGGTAAGTTGAAACCGACTAAAATGACATTGCAATTAGCTGATAGGTCTGTCAAAATACCTCGTGGTGTCATAGAGGATGTTCTGATTGAGGTTGATAAATTTATTTATCCAGTGGATTTCGTTGTTCTAGATACTCAGCCTGTTCAGGATCCTAGTGCTCAAATACCGGTGATTTTAGGTCGCCCATTTTTAGCCACATCTAACGCTATCATCAACTGTAGGACCGGACTTATGAACATATCCTTTGGTAATATGACCACTGAACTAAATGTCTTTAATGTTAATAGACAACCTTCCGATGATTTAGAAGAAGTGAATATGATTAGCACTTTAGTTCAGGATCTAACTCAGGATAATTGGGACGACACTTTATTTGGTGATTCCTTAGATGAACTTGATGAGGAAATTCTTTTAAGTCAGTTAGGTGACCAAACTTTTGAACAAGAAGAAGCTCTTGAGTACTTTAAAGACTCTACGGACCCTGAGATTCAATCCATAGTGCTAGGCCTTACGGAGAGTAGTGTTGACCCTAAGTTTGGGGGTAATGAACTAGAAGAAGCTCTTGAGTATTTTAAAGACTCTGAGGATCCAGAATTTCAAGCAATAGTTAGAGGTTTGTCCAAGAATACTGACTACCCTAAGTTTGGGGGTAGTAATGGTCAATTATCTCCATTAGAAGTCCCTAACTTGGGGTTTGAGCCTAGTGTACCTAAGGTATTATTTGAGTCACTTCCGACTCCGCAACCGGATCCTCCTGATATTGTCCAGGAGGAAATTCTAAAGACTTGTTTTTCGAATGAGTCAATTTGTCAAGACACTCATATGAAGCCCAAATGGGCACAACAGAAAAACCCAGTTGTCTTGCAGGAAACCTTGGATGAGGATGTGCTATGTGTGTTCATTTTTATGATTTGGTGTAGTTGTCTGATAATTGTGGCAATTTTATTTGCTTTTGTTGACCCACAGTTGTTTCGACTATTGATATATGATTTGAAAGGTAATTAGCCATTTTGTGGTATTTGACGTCTGGCTGAAGACTTTAAATTTAGCACTTTTTGGGAGGTAACCCAATCTCATGCAACATGGTAATATATTTACTTATCTCTTTTGCTTCAAATGGTAACAGTTTCTCCTTGTTCATGCTTTTAATTTCATCTTTAGAACATTGAGGACAATGTTAGATTTAAGTTTGGGGGTATGGGAGAAACTTTTTAGTTGCAGTATGAATGAATAAACTCCAGAGCTTAGAAATTTATGCCTATTGAGGATTGCACTAACTAATCTAAGTGGATGGAAGCATTTTGATCGTAGGAGTTGAGGAACCAATCTGATTAGATGGGAACATCTAGAAGAGTCTATTCATAAAAGCACAGAGCTCAGGTGTTAGAAATAACATGATAGTTTCACCATGTCTCGTTGAGTCCTTTTCACTTCTATTTTTATTTTATTTTGTTTTTAAACCATGTTTCTCTAAGTGATATGTGGGGCCCACGATTCAAGTTGTAACCAATGCTAGGGTGAATTAGAGTGATTGAGTTACAAAGAAAAAGAAAAAAAGAAAAAAAAAAAGACCAGACCAATTAGACCAAACGGATCAAAAAAAAAAAATGAATGAAACGAAAAAGCTATAAAAAAAAATTCAGTGAATAAAGTCGACCACTGGTTCCCTTGTATATGCCAGTTGTGTTGAACTAGAATTAGGATTATCGATCGCTGGTTCCCTTGTATATGCCAGTTCTATTGATATTAGTCAGACCAGTATCTCAATCCATTAGGATAGGTTCATTTTGGCGGAGGCCTTCAGACAGATATGGGAAACGCTGTTCACTTAGTAAACATCAAAACCATCTATGTTTTTCTATATTCATCTTCTTGATCTATCCATGTGATTAGTTTTGACTCCGGATATTGATGTCCATTGTGCGACTATCTGAGTAGAGCTCTATCACCTTATATGAATTTTAGTATGCTTGAGTGCAAACTCGTGTACAACAATTGGAATTTCGCATCAGGGTACTTCCTCCTGTAGTCAATAAGTATGCCAACCAAGGAGATTCTTTAGTGCCTTCTAAGGTTCTGTGTAGATAGCTAAGGTCTGGAGTACAGGTTTTGTGGGTATATCTCTTGTAAGCCCTCCGGAGACAACACTCCGCCACTAGGGACACTTAGGGGTTTAAAGGCTTATTGCATACGCTAAATGCAATCGACGATGCCTGCGACAGTGAGTTAGGATTTTATTTTCTATTTGATTTGCTTGAGGACTAGCAAATAATAAGTTTGGGGGTATTTGATAGGCACATTTTTGTGTCTTATATAATCTCAATTGTATATATTATTAGTGCTTAATTTTATATTTATTATGGCTTTTTATGTTCCTGTAGGTATTTTTGGAGAAATAAGCTTTTGTGGCGAAATTGGCTAAAAAAGTGGTTTTTGCGCTCGTGGGAGAAAATTACTATACGGACTCTCACTTTGGATAAGGGGTAACCTAATTAATAAGGGGTGACCCATTTCCAGGCATCTTCTAAAGGGAGACCAGTCACGGATAAGGGGAGGTCATCCCTACCTTTTGAATTTTGTGAATTGGCGGGAATATGTGCAGTCACGAACAAATTTTAGGGTTAGATTTTCGGGAGGTTTTTGAGGAGATTCAATTGCTAGAATTGGTTTCAGTGGGCCTGTTTTGGATTTACAGGTCTGGTATAGGCCTTTAAATCAACATAGTTGGGTTTGATTATTGATTTGAAGAGAACATGGAACATGAGTTTGAGTTGCGAAGTTCTCTGGGAAGGATTTGGGAAAGGTTTTCGTCGAGAACTTCACAGGAATGGACTGTGGTAGGACTGTTGCGACAAGACAGGAGCAGTAGGACTTTCGAATCGAGAAAAATAAGGAAGCTTACACGGACTTTTGGTGAAACAAGAAATGTTATAATATCGGATTCTGTTTGGTGTGTGGAAGTTGCGTGTAAAGAAACTGAGGAGAATATACTACGAAGATTTGATGTTATCCTAAGGAGAGTTTCCACCTCATACTACGCGTAAAAAAGGAAACAGGAAGACGCGTAAAGCAACAGGGAGGAGAAGATTATTTCCGAGACTTTTGGCGAAAGAAAACAAGATTATTTTTTGGATTTACTCGACCCTGTTGGGTATATATAGGTGTTGTGAGATTCATATAAGGGATGGAACACTTTGGGGGTCGTTGGGAGTAGTTGCAGAAGAGAAACAAAAGTTGCAGAGAAGTTCTACATCTCCAGCAGAACGAGGAAGAAGAAGATAGGAAAACCGTCGGCTAATCTTTCATATATTGTAACAGTTTTATAACATTATTTCAGTAAGGGTTTTCTTTGCAACAGCAGCCTCTGTAACAGCGAGTTCTGTAACAATTATATTTTTTACAAACTCGCTGCTTTATTAGTTTTATCTTGTTTTTCACCTTTTTGAGCTATGAACACCTATTTTGAGCACGTGATTAACATGAGGATCTAAACCCCATTGCTGAGGCGACGGAGGAAGCCATTTTTCCAATTATTATGTGGTAAATTCTATTTAATTTAATTTTCGTAATTCTTTTATGATTATTTGCATTGAACTGAAATCGAATATATGATTCTGATTAAGTAGTTGTATTCTCAATTGATGGGTCATGCTTAGGTTAAGTCTTTTGATGGTCCATGCTTTCGATTTACAACTATTGTTTTGAGTATATACTTGTCTAGGAAAAAATATTAGAATCACTTTAAACGTAAAGATTTGCATAAATATTGACTAGATTAAATCACATAATAATTGGAGATTGGTGGAATCCTGAGTCTCAGTGCTTTTTATAATCTTGATAAAAATTTCTCTTTAAGTTTTTTATTTTAATTTGAGTCTAAAATCGAGTCCACACAATCCGAGTTGAACGAACTTTACTACCACTTAAAAACTACATCATCCATTTACCCCAGCAAGACCAGAGAGATCTCGCGTCAGGAGCACATCCAGGTCTGTGGTATTTCATTATGGCATTCTCTTTTTCATTGCAAGAACAACATATTATGATCGCATCCGATATATAGAAGATTTACATCAAAAAGCAGTGTGAAACCCTTATTCAATCAAGCAAGTAAAAAAGGACCTTAAACTCAGCCGCCACTGAGTGCAAGGAAAATGTTCACAAATTACGAGAAGAAAAGCCCAGAAAAGAAGAAAAGAGAAAGAACAGGAAAATTTAGTCGTCAAGAAGAATTGTTGCGTCTCCACCACCATTGGAGCCTGCTTCAACACCGTCGTCATCGTTGACCGTTACTGCGTCTTCCTCTAGATCTGCCTCAGCTTCCACTTCGGATATTTCTACAGCAATGCTATCCTCCTCAACAGCATCAACATAGACCGCTTCCACATCTTCCCCAAGAGCCACGGCAGCGTTGACAATTGTGTTGATCACTTTCAGACGCTCAGGTTCGTCTGTGTCAGAATCGAGGATTATCACGCCTTTGTGGATTGGATAATCACACTTGTCTCCACCAAGAGGCTGTTTGTGTTCAAACCTTCGCCTCTTTAACCGTGTTGCAAACCTCTCAGATCTTGCGCTCGTTGTTACTCGCAACGCTTCATCGCGCCTCCATTGCTCCTCCATGTCGATCCCTGAAAGGGCACAAATACGTCTCCTGGAAATACGCAGGTGCAGAATGGACATCCCCTGTATAGCACGACCGACTTCACGGAGTGGGAGATCGATCTTAGCCATTACCTCCTCATGTGCACCAGCCTCCTCAGGCTTGTTGACTTCAAAACTTTTTTCTGAAGAAGTTACAGAGTGATCATCACCAACCGCTTCCATGATAAACTGCGAAGGAGAAGAAGTTATGGTTACAAAAAAGAATCACCATCATCAGTCAATCAGAAGATCGGATACGCGCGGAGCAGTACCTGAAATATAGAAGAAAACGATTCTGCGATAGGAGACGTCCTTAGAATTTTCTTTATATTTCACGAGCTAACAGAATCCCAAGGAGAAAATGAGTCTTCACTTGCCACCTATAAAGGATGCTAATTCGGGATAGCAATCAACAATGTTTATCGGATATATCTGAGAGAAGTCGCCGTATAATGGATGGGAGCGCACCTGGTCCAAGAAACGGTCCAAGCTCTGTCCAGAAATATACGGAGGAAACCCAAGGGAACCAGAGCGGCTCGCCTGACCAAGTCCTGCTTCCTCCACAACCCTAATCAGGTTTGACAGCTCCAGGACAACACCTGACGATACATATCTATGCGGTAAATATGTATTTACTTTAGCTTGATCATTTCAATATACCAATTTGTCACCATCTCATGCCTACCCCACAATAGTGTAACCATCATGTGCTAGGAAGGGGACTTAATGTTGATGGTGGATTTTCATTTAAGGCTAAAATTGTAAAAGCCAAAATTATGCGCTGACATCCTGCAAAGGATAAAGCCACTGATAAGTGATGAATACTTCTCCACTTTACTAATTCACCTAGAATAGAGAATATGGCGACAATCCCAGTATTCTGTGAATTCATAGCATTATCAATTAATGCATGACCAACCTTGTATTTCCTGTGCTGTTCCTGCTGAACTCTCATTATTGGTGTGGCATGACGACTGAGTGCTTCTCTCAGCAGAGTAACACGAATCTCCAAGTGTCACTAATGAGGCATGCACGAAATACCTGTACAGGCTACAACTCTCGGTGTGTTATACTAGCCCGATCGAGCATAAATCTATCGATGTCTTATATTAGCCCGATCGAGCATCTGGACTGTCCATCTAAGTCTCAGAAATAATCACGACCACGCAAGTTGGCGCATGATTTAACCAGCCTAGACGATCCTCAGTAGGAGCAGGCTACCACCTTAATGACCACCAGTGGGCCCGCTTATGCCCTGGTTGGTCGAATACCTACCATGCCTCCCAAACTACCACCGAACACCAGCCTGAAGTTGGATGTCCAGGCTGGTATGGAGCGGCTTGGAGGAGTCGTACGAACAAAGGCCGCCTACGGCGGTCTCAAATTCATCACGTCCGTCCAACTTCACCGGCATAGTTGGACGGCGTAGATCGTCCCATGGACGGTTGGACAAGCGTTGTCCTGCACACCGACGGGCCCCCTTCACGCCTGTATAACCGATCCTCCCCTGACCTAGACACATACAGTTTCCCGAAGTTCGGCCGGCGTGAGGTTCAAAGGGTCGCAGGAAATTCCACTAAAGGTCTTAAATTGATCACGACCATCCAACTTCACCAACATGATTGGATGGCTTAGATCAGACCTATAACCGCCAGACAGGTATTGACGTGTTCACCACTGGCCCAATGTGCGTCCCACACGATCGACCTATCCAGATGAGGAGTGTAGGGTACAATTCGGTCGGCCAAACTAGCATGCACGCAACCGGCCGGAAACCCTAATTAGGGTTTGCGACATGCATATGTTGCAAATTGATCGCGAGCGTCCGTTTTCACCAGCTTGGATGAAGGGTCCAGGAATATACTAAGCAGGTCGGAGAGTATCAACATGATCAATGTGGACCCATCTATCTCCATGTTCGACCGACCAATACAAACCATGGCTAGGTGTCTCGATTTGTGCACCCAAACTAGGCAGGGTCGCGCGGTTTTCTATTGCAAACTGATCTCGACCACTCAACTTTACCGGACAAATCGAGTGGCTTAGATGACATCTCCATGGGACAGTGAGGTACGGACGTGTACACCGGCAAGCCGTCTACACGCATGCCCTGTCGGTCTTGCCAAAAATATTTCCCATACATGGATTCGACCAAGCTGAAAGAAGGTACTTGCACACCTCCTAAACCCTAATCTGACGGTCGCATATGTGGGTCGCAAGTCATCTCGTCCGTCCAACTTCGCCATCTTGGACGGACAACCTAAGACAGGAGTTAGGCAACCAGTGAGGCATCACCACGATCACCGTCCTCCACTCTTCCACATAGGGTGATCGGCCAAATCAGGGCTTGCATGTATAGCCTCCAAACGATCACTCGAAGATGGCTGGACGTGATGCTATTTTAAGACGCTTAAATTCGTGACTTACTTCGTTAAGCCTTAAAATAACGATGCTTCATACATGCTGAATATATTTGATGCATTACCTGCATAGAATACACACGAAATTTCATAAATATCGACTTCCTAAATAACTTAGTTATTTAATCTAGCATCACATGCTACTTTTTGTGGGTCCCACATCCACACATTCGAGACATCAAGCATGTCACAAACTGGGGGATACATACTGGGGTATTGGTCTGGCGGTTTACAGCGTGCAGCGTGCAACGTGGCATCACAAGAACGTGTCAGGAAAACATGGACGGTTAGTGAAGATGGGAGAAGTGGGCAAGACTGGTCGTGTGACACTAACACACCACTCCAATATTCCATCACTCCACTTCCTCCACTTCTCATGAGAGACGTGGGTTAGGCTCAATGACTTGTATAAATAGGTTCTCCTCCCTATTTCCAAAGAAGAAGACAAGACAGAAACCTAGTGTTGATACAATCGTATTCAAACACCAGAACTGATAGCTTACATTCTGCAAGCCAGTTCAGCTTTCTGATAAAAGTCATACACAACCAACACCTTCACAATCTCAACACCTTCTTCGCTTCCCTCCCTAAGATCAACCCCATCTCCTTCACTTTATGACCGAAGCAAGTCTGGAAAGGCCATTTCTTGGTTTAGGCCAGAATTGTACAGATTGATTTCTCGAATCAAAAGCACTCCCGTGCAGTGCATTTGTTTAGGGTTTAGATTCATTTCTCATCCACACACCCCAAATTACCAAAACCAGCATAAATAGTTTTCACCCATAAACAGCAGTGTTATTAGTTTTAGATTATTGATTTGATTGACTAACGTTTGTTGAAACTTTGATCGCACCTAGTTTGTTTATTCTTGAGAATCTTCTCTTCTGATATAAGATTCACTCATACTAGATCAAAGTATCGACGGGATCTTTTTAACTGTTGTTAGATCTAAAGACATCTTGTGATAATCCATTGTTAAAAGACTTCGTTCTGTGTGTGATTGATCACAAGAGGATTCAAGTGTTGTTGTGTAGGTTTTGAAGGCAATAGAAGATTTGAAGACGAAAAAAATTCTTATTAGTTTTCGTATCTTGTGGATTTAGTGCACAAACCTTGATCGGCTGGGATCCCACTAGAATCAGTTTAAATTTGATAAATATGATAAATTAGTTGCGCGAGATCGACATTCTCAATATATCTTTTTGAGATTTATTTTGATTGAGTGTGAATCTATACTTGACTATTTCGGTAGTTAAAGTTATTGTGATCTAACCAGACAAAGGAGTTTATTAGATTAAACATAAGATCCTTTGTCAACGACTCATTTATATCTTGTAGCAAAGATTTATTAGAGTGGTTACCAAAAAGATTATTCCTTTGTTGTTTGGAATACGATCCAAAGGACTTGCTATTCACATGCGTGACTCTAGAAGTCGAAGGAGCAAGGATACTGAGGGAACTAAGTAGCTCCGAGAGTCTTCTTGGTCTCAACTATACGAAGTTGGTATTAGATTTTGTATATCGTCTTAATTCTGAGAGTATTCAAAACTGGAATAGGTCCCAGGGCTTTTCCGCATTTGCGGTTTCCTCGTTAACAAAATCTTGCTATGTATTTTACTTTTTTTTCCGCATTATAATTGTTATTATAATTATAAAAAATACACAAGTATGTTAACTCCGTAATACTTGATATTGATCCTATAGAGTTTCGGTTATTTCCGAACCTATTACCAAGTACACACTTTGTTGTCGTATCGTATCGATCTTGTATCCATAGTCAATCACACAAGTGATCTTGTTGTTGTATTGTCTCGATCTCGTATCCACAGATGATCACACGAAGTGTGAACCTAATTGTTGTATTGTCTCGACTCTTTCCATAGATGATCACATTCCGAAGAGGACTTATAGGTTGATAAACAAAAGATTGTGGTGTATTTGGGTACCCTCGTCTTTTCAATTGGTATCAGAGCAGGAAAACACGAAAATATCAAACAATATGTGTTAGGTGCGATCCAACCTATAATATTTGAATCTGATGGCTGATTCAGTTAACTGTAGATGGTGGATTTTCGACAAAGGATAAATTCGTAAACTCATAATCATACGAAACTCTGATTCAGCAATCGGACGTGAGTATCGAGACACGAGTCTCTCATCGAATTCTCAACAGAGAGTACTTTCTCTCAGAGTACATGTAGATATGAAGTCTCACGACTGGACAACGGCATATCTCATGCTTACTGAATACTTTCAGTGATTATTTCTATATAGCATCACGTGATGGACGGCTCCTAGACAGCTTTCTCTGCAAGTATAGAGCGAAAACGTCTTCAGGAACAAACAACGAGTTTACCCTGACTATATAAAAGATATGACTTACCGACAAGCTCATATCGGGATGATTAATGCTCCTAGACAGCTTGCTCTACAGTATGGAGCCAGAAAGTTAATTATTCCTAATTTCTCTTATTCCATGGTCGAATCCACGAGTGGTCCCATGGAATGTCGATAACAATTGTTCTGATTCTATGATCGAATCCACGGTTTGATCTCATAGAATAGCAATAACTATATTATCTCATTACTCCGATTTCATGATCGAATCCACAACTGGTCTCATAAATGGTAATAGATAAATCTTAATTACTCTGATTCTATGGTCGAATCTACGATCCCATGGAATGGTAATGCTCACTTTATTATTCTGAATTCGTAGTCGAATCCTCAGCTGATCCTATGAATTAATAATAAACATCTTATTGCTCAGTTTTGTGAATTATTCTCCATCGAATTCCACAATTGGTAATAAATAATCAACAACCGGGCGTCTGAGCTACCTCTAAGTAAGCCCCGATTCAAATGGTAAAGGTGTATTCAACGATGATACACTAACAGTCACCGCACGAATGAGTATTTCAAAAATACAACGGAACGATGAACCTATGCAAAATAGAGAAGAAAATAATAAATAATTAAAATATTGACCAGGGTGCTGGGAGCACGGACACACGACCAACTGACCGTGTCGTGGTCAATCCCACGCCAGTATTTATATTTTAATGCATTTTATTATTTTTCATGATTTGATGAAAATTCTCCCATTTTATCAAATTTCCTTCGTCTCGAGGAAACTCCTCGGTTTCATAGTACTTCCATAAATCCATAAAAAAAATATAAAATTAAGGAAGGGAGTGTGGGGCGTGACCATTGGCCAAACGGCCATGCCTTGGTCCCAACCGGCCCCACACCCACGGTTCCTTATTATTTTATTATTATTATTATTATTTCTCTAATTTCATGAAAAAACTCCTTGATTTCATGGTATTTTTGCATAAATCATCAAATAATAATAAAATAAATTATGAAAACTTGTGGCACCGGGCCTTGGCCGGCTGGACATGCCCTAGCCGGTCCCACACGCCCCTTTGTTTTATTATTTTATTATTAGTTTTCCTTGAATTCATCAAATTCCTTGATTTCATGGTATTTCTCTCAAATTAGGAAAAATTCCCTCAAATCATCAAAAATACCTAAAAAATATTAAAAAATCATGAAAACTCGTGGGACCAGGCCCAAGCCGGCTGGCCATGCCTCCACGGTCCCACACGCCCTTGTTTTTATTATTTTAATATTTTTTGCTTCCCTGAACTCATGAAAACTCCTTCAGTTCATGGAAACTCCCTAAATTCATCAAATTTCTCAAAATTCATGAATTTTTCATAAAATCATTATAAAATTAGGGAAACTTGTGGGATCGGGCCCTGGCCGGCCAGTCATGCCTTCCATGGTCCCACACGCCCTTGTTTTATTATTTTAATATCTTTTGGTTCCTTGAACTCATGAAAACTCCTTCAATTCATGGAAACTCCCAAAATTCATCAAATTTCTCAAAATTCATGAATTTTTCATACAATCATCAAAATATTATAAAATTAAGGAAAAGGCACCACGGGACCGTGGTCACGACCGGACGACCATGCCTTGACCACGGCGGTCCCACACCTCCTCATTCCTTATTTTATAATTATTTTTCATCATCTCATGGTGTTTTTCCTCAGTTTCGTCGAAACCCTAATTTTGGCATATTTTCACAAATGGATGCTCAATTGCACGTCAGAAAATATCAAAATTCTCAGGACTGAGACGCGGACGCCTGAGGGACACGATCACGCTATCTTGACCGACCAAGATTGGCTCTTTGGCTCATGGAAGCCGGTCCCATCAATTTTCACAGTTTTGACCTAATTTGCACAATTGCTCGTATTAGGTCCAAAACTCTCCCAAACACTTTGGATTTTCATGAAGTGATCATCAGGCGGTCACGGGTCAACCCAGGGCCAGTTTCATGACTCCATGGTCGGTCCCTCGCCTCGTCATAATTAATTAGGTTTTCTCACCTAAGGCTCAGACGAGCATTTTCGAATAAATGATTAAACCATCACTTAATCATTCTTTCATCAAAAAATCGCCAACTCTTCAGGAGTTCTTTGTATTTGCTCACATGAGCATATGGACACTACATGGTTGATCCACGATCCCATGTAGTCGCTCCCTCCTTCGTCCCATGGTTAAACTTCTGACGAACCATGAATTGATCATCAATTGATCAAATTAGGGTTTCTGAATCCAAGGATCATCATTCCAGATTCCAACCTTAATAATTTTACGACGACCTCATGGTCATTAATTTTATTAATTATGCTCGGTTCAACGACCAGTATTCTAATTAATATTTTTGGTACGCTGCCAATAACCCATCAGATGAGCAACACATGCTCAGACGATCAAATATTCAACAATTCATCACATGAGAAACACTTGATCAGATGATAAATATTTTCTCAAACCAAGGAATATTGGTTCAACAATCAATATTCAACGATCCATCGAATGAGCAATACTTGCTCACTTCATCGTAAGAACTATACCTCTGTCTCATGACATGTTCAATTCATGAGTTCCAGAACATCATGTTCAACTCAACGACTACATGGAATCATCGTCCCATCAAACCACGAAGTCATCAATTGACTAACAAACCACGAGACGTCAATCGTGTCACTTGGGGGGATATCACTTTGGGTTTTGGTCTGGCGGTCTACGACACGTGTGTTCAAACACACGATGGAATGTGAGCAAGTCGTGCAATCAGTTGAAGGAATTCACGAGGTAGTGGGTGGAAAATCGACCAAGTCTCCACACGTTGAGCGACTGGTTTCAAACACGATCTCCACTTCCCCACTCCTTGATTCCATCAACTGTCACACTTCATGGAATCATGGTGTCTACAATTCCAGCAATATAAATAAGTCTCTGAATCATGATTGAATCATCATCATCAGTATCATCAATCTCACATCAAACTGACAACATGAAATCATCAACTCATCAATTGAGCAACTACTCTCAATTGAGCAATTTCAATCACTCAGAGTTTATCGTATTCAGAGTTCACACACCCACAATCTTTGATTACCATTGATTCCACACATTTCTCAGCTTCCCTCCTACAGATCAACCCATCCTCTCTTGTGACCGAATTTACTCTGGAACGGTCATTATCTTGATTTAGGCCGGAGTACTACAGATTGATCTCTAGAATCTAAAGCACCCCCTTTACAGCGGTGCATCTGTGTGAGGTTTAACATTTCGCTCGGTTCGAGGAGTCTCCTTCGTACGGTCGTATCCTCAATTCCTTAAAAACCAGCAAATCGTTTTTCCCCATCTACAGATTGGCGACCACAGTGGGAGATCATTCTCTCGGTTGCAATCTCACAATTTCACAAGATGGTTGATCTCAGGTCAGGTTCAGTTACGAATCCAAACACAAACCGTGCTAGCACTAGCAACAACAACAATCAGAATATCCCGGAGACAATTCCGACCTCCAACACTGATGGTGGTGACACTACTCCTCCTCACGCCGAAGGTCATCCACCGTCCGGACGACACCCTGAAGAAGTCAGAGGAGATCCACCGCATACCATTGCTGACTTATCAAAGAGCATGAGACTCTTACAAAGAACCAGACTGACATGGCTGCTACACGGAAGGAGCTGTATAATTATCTCAAAACTCTTACTGACAAGATGTCAGAGAAGACTCAAGAGAAGGGAAGGGAGAAGGAGAAATCCTCAGATGACGGTCCTGAGGTAATTCCAATTCATACAGTAGAAGACGACGAAGTCCACAAAGCTGCTACAGACAACTCATCAGCGAAGGGATCATCGAATTTCATCACTCGCGAGGATCTGGAGCACCTTTTGGAGAACCATGAAAAAGGAAAGACATCGCATGACCATCGTCATCAACCTCCTTATCCTGCCGCTACGCAGAGGATTCCACTCCTCAAAGGTTACGTTTATCCAACTTTCACCTTGTATGATGGAACTGGCAATGCTCGGGAACATGTTTCTCGTTTTCTAGAAGCCTTGGGAGAACATGAACATAATCATGTCGTCCGTCTCAAGGAATTCTCAAAATCTCTAAAAGGCAGGGCATACACCTAGTATAACAACATCACACCAGGGACCATTAACAATTGGGGATAAATGGTTAACGCATTTTACATGAAATACTTCTTCGTGTCAGAACAAGTCACCCTCTCCGACCTTGGAAGAATGTTTCAGAGGTTCAGCGAAAATCTCAATGATTTAAAAGGTTCAAAGTCCAAGCCCTGGATTGTCATGACCCAAACGTCACGGAATAACAACTGGTGGACTTGTGCATCAATGGCATGCTCCCGATCTACAGGGCCTTGCTGGAAAACCTTCGATTCCAGACTTTCTCTGAGCTTCACGAAGCTGCGAAGAGGTCGGCAACCACTGCACCCGCTCTTTTGGAAAGAGCAAAGTCAAAGACTGAAGATTCAAAAGACACTCGAGGAAGCAGACGTCTGATCAAAAAGCAGTATAACCTGCAACCTTCAACAAATGCTGTTGGGGAAGGGAGTAAGCGAAAAGCAAAACCACAACACAAGCATACTTCCTGAACCTCTTCAATGACACACAAGAAGGAGAATTCGAAAATCCCTCCTCATCATACGGAAGATCCAGAAGCACCTGATTTTCCATGTTCAATGGAAGAAGTTAATGAACTACTCGATGTATGGATTCAAGACGGCGCAATCAAATTGCCTTATGTTAAGAAGGAACCAACTGAAGAGGCCATGGAAAATCCTCGGTATTGCCGCTTCCATAGATACGTCAGCCATCCCACGAGTGATTGCAAAATTTTGAAGCGCATATTCAGAGAAAAGATCGAATCCGGAGAGCTCAACCTGGGGACTGAGGGGGTGCACAAAAACCCCTCCCAATCAGAACTTTTACCATCTCCGAACCTCCTGTCAAGGAAGTGGTCCAATCTCTGATCGAACATGTCTGCGAGCTGTTGTATCTTTCGAGAGCTCAAAGAAAAGACATGTTTGCTGCACTGAACCACATCGTGTCAGGAAGGCGTCCGCTGATCCAAGAGACCACCACCGTACCTTCGGCCACCGACACAGAAATGTATGACTGGGGACTGCTCACCATAGTGCACATTAAAGGAAATGAGTTCAAGATGGCGTTCATAGATGTGGGTACCGCCGTCAACATCATCCCTTTGAAAACTCTCATGGCTGCTGGTATTACTCGACGGGAATCCACCCACGCTCCCATAGAAATCAGGGACCACGAAGGAATCTCCAGAAACTCATACGGCTTCATCACTCTCAAAGTTACGGAAAGATCGATATACACTGAGGCCAAGTTTTTCATAATCCGGGATGACCCTGGATACGACATGGTCCCTGGGAGAACTTGGATTCATGTTGAAAGGACAACGATGCCTTCAACACATCCTGTCATCGACAAAGATTCCGAGTCGGAAGACGAAGCAGAGGACGCATCACCGTTTGAGCATCTGGAAGAAGTAAAAACTCTGATGGGACTTACGCAGGAACTTGGAGATAATCCGCACACCTTTGTCAGAAGGTTTCGAGCTCAGGCAAGTCTTATTCCTCCTCTTGCTCCAATATTACCAATGTTCATATACGCTACTATGGTCCAGGGACTTCTCCCCATGAATAATTTAGCAGTCATCAAAAGCTACGAGTGGGTAACTTCACCTCAGCAATATTACACTCAATGGTTGGGTTCAGAACTTCTTCAAATCGGTCACTCCGTCGAGAGGTTTATTTCTGAAGACTTGGCTAAGCATGATCAACGCTATGCTGGATACTCTCTTCTGCGCGAGTGTCCGTACGGGCCACAATCGAGGAATTCCATCAAATAGGGAATTCTGAATCAGTGGAAGATATTCAAGGCACGATCGACTAAGCCTAACAAGTTTCATGAAGGAGACCTGGTTCTCAAAGCAGTTCAGCGCGGTCTTCATTCTACAAGGAACTCCAATTGGGAAGGACCATTCATGGTCGCTGAATCCGTGGTCGGAGGATACTACAAATTGACCAACACAGATGGCAGAACCCTACCAGTAATTCACGAAAATTGGCTCGAGGCGTTTATCTGAAATTATTGGACATTAAAGGTATTGGGAGTTTGAAGCACTCATGGCGTTGGGACTTAACATTTAGGATTTTCTTTCATTTATATTTCAATTCCTCCAAAACATTTGCAATACTTGCAATCAGTATTTGAATTCAGCAATTTATCGAAATTCAGTTCATATTTCGTAAAAGAAAATCTCTATCAAATCTACAAGAAAATCCTCAACCATTAGTCAATCCAAAACCATCTAAATATCAAAAACCCAAGTATAAAACTCACATCTCTCAGAAGTTCAGAAGTTCAAGAGATCGGCAAGAAAAGGATTTCGCTCATCAGCATCCTTCAAGATTTGCAAAGCCGCCCTCTCCCTATTCAACTCCTCGGTCAGCTTGGAAATATTGTCCTCCTTCTCCTTCACAGCATCGTTTGGAAAGAGTACGTTCTTCTCACATGAATCCATGATAAAATTTATTTGCTTACGAAGCCATTTCACGTTGAGGCCAAGTCTTTCTGAATTCTCCAAGTTAAACTCCAATCAAAGAGTATATCTGGAGTCACGGTATTCTTGGGTCTCGTATGCATATCACTCACGACACGCAAGATAACGCCTACTTGCATGGTTAAAGCATAAGCACGCCTAGGGTTCCTGTCAACGATCATATGGCCGAACTTCTTCCATATCGTCTCATACAAGCGTGCATATCCAATGGGAACGCTGAATCCACCGACCAGTTCACGATATGGGAGTGAAGTGTTAAAGGGAGGATCGAAATCGGACCCTGCAGTTGGATATTCATACACTATTATACGGTTCTCGGTCACTGGAGTGGCTCCCACGACTAAGGCAACAGTTCCTTCGGTATTCTCCGCTGCTGTCTCGGTTTCTTCTATCACTGAGGCAACAACCATCTGGGTTTCCATAACAGCAGTAACAACCTTCTCATGGAATTGAAATACAGGGATGATTGTCTCTTCATCAATAACTCCGGAATGGTTAGAGTTATCATCGTTGGCTCCAGTATCCTCAACTTCGGTATTTAGCACCTAATATGAAGATTACATGAGGTTAGAGTCACGAATCCAAAGGAGATTATGAAACACACTATACCAGAAAGGCAACATCATCAAGGTTCATCATACTACATTCAAGGCACGAGCAAATAACATGAAAGTCATGAAAACACATTTTACGATGAGTCCGTCTGAAGAAACTGAACTCTGCCATGTACTAGGAGGCGAACTGGGAGCAATCCACAAGGAATCTTAGGATGGGTCACATGCCATTGTCTTCGTATGGATTCCTCTATGACATTTTAAAATTTCATGGCAATCCTATGAACGAGCAAGTATATGTGGCCAAAATATAAAATGATGCGCAATCTGAAAAAGTTCTGGAAGTCTCCTGGAAGTTTACTATTTCGCCTTTTTAAAGCTCTCAAGGTGCTGAAAACTTAAAAATCTTCTATGTTAAAGCTTGGAAATTTTCCGGGCTTGAATTTTCATATGCAGATCATCAAAATCCGACTCCGGACGAAGATTCTACAGCGTTTTTACTAAAAGCTGGGTTCTGAATTTTCTGACGACGAAGTTCGATTAAGTTTTCATATATTCACATGGGTTCTCATTCATTCATTCACAAGTCAAAATCTTTATACTTCTATGAAGAATATACAGGATATATACTTACTTGAGGAATCTCCAAAGTGTCCAAGGGGTTGGAATTGTCCACATCAACGACAAGAGGAACATCACTCCCATCCTGTTCCGAATCTTGGGAATTACCTCCATTCCCTTTCCCAGAGGATGATTGAGTTCCATAATTCTCCATCTCCATGACGAAATCCTCCTGTACACGTCCTTTACAATCAATATTTTCATCCATGAAGCACCACATTTGAGCATGTGAAGAAATACTTACAGTTTCTTCGTCACTCAAATCAGCGATTGCTTGTTCAGTAGCAGAAAATTGAAGACCTTCAAGACTCGATGGAGTAAAATTATGCAACAAAATTAACAACATTGGCTATGAAAGTCACGGTGAGAAATATTGGGAACTCACCAAAGCACCAACTGGGGACTTTACGGTATTAGGTAACAGCTTATAACCTTTATGCCTGCCTTCTCAGCCATGAATAACCGCCTCAGTCTCTGAGAAATCTACACCGATTCGAGGTCGTATATTACGACCTACCTGTGGTGAAATCCAGTAATATAATCAGAATACATTTCTTATAATTTCGTGAAGATTATATGAAGAAATATACCTGAGAGCATCCTGGAGACGACTTTCGTTTATCACCAGAAAGATACTTCAATCTCGGTCGACTGGAAATCATCTCAGCCGAAGGAAGATCCTTGAATGGAGGTATGTAAAATCTTACAAAACCACGCAAACGCCCAAGTTGCTGGTCCCAAAATTCTACATAACCTGGGGTTACATAGGAGAATCTATCAAAACCAGGAAACCAGTAGCTACTCCCTTCCACGTGAGTATGATACAAATGAGTCCTGAGTTGCTCAACTGATGGCTTCCTTCTCCATATGGTTGGAACACACTGATCCATACCCATTTGTTGAGCTGCTCTATCAATATTGTACTCCTCCACTGAAAGCTCTCCAAACGTGACTAATAGCAAATGACCAGGAGTGCAACTCAACATGAAAGATCTTTCGCCATCACTCAGATGCGCACCAGACGTCAAATTCGTGCCTTCTCCAGTATTGAAAGTCATCTGAGAAACATAATCAGGGACTGACACCCACGGGCGAAAATTGAACTCAGATTCTTCATCTAACACATCAATAAAACGTATTTTAGAACGAGGCTGCTTGGTGGACCAACGCATGATCCTAGCATTATCTTTCTCAGGGAAAGTATGGCGCGCATCAGTATTCGGTCCTTGCAGAACATTACGTGGAGTAGGTGCATAATTCTTAAAATGCTCCCACATCAAAGCTTGAAGAAACATCGTGTTGGCATAACACTCAATCTTCATAGAGCCGTTCGACACACTGGAGTCTATAATCAAGGAGTCCAGGTTGTAATACAAGGAGCCTAAGAATAAACTACCTATCGGAAGTTGCTCACCTTGAGCCATCTTAATAGCAAAGGGAATCACAAAAGGCTTCAACAAGTTTCCACTGTCTTCAAAAACGTCTCTGGACAACCATAAACATAAGAAAGCAGCAATGGGTAACATACCGTCGATGGGTTTATCAGAAACCTCGTCTTTGGGCCACCAGTGTGTCAACCAGGAAGCATAGCATCCTTTACTACCAGCCTTATTCGCTTTCTCCATTGCAGCTGTCAAGACATGAGAAACGGCGGTCTCCTCATCTGAAAGATCCCCAGGAAGATTGCCCGTGATCGGGAGATGCATCAGAGCCGCCACGTCTTCCAAGGTAATGGTAAACTCTCCCCATCTACATATGAAAGTGTGAGTGGGAATGCACCAGCGAGCAAACAGAGCCACAATACCACTTGCGTCATGATAAATGAACAACTCTCCAGAAGCTTGAATAGCTCTCGTCACCTGCGCCTGGTCGAGCATAGTCCTCACATGAGGAAAACCCAACATATGCCTCGCCCAGCCGGCAAATTTCTCCAAAGGTCGTCGAGAAAGCTTAAACTCTATGATTGATGAGGCGAAGACCCCTCGTTCAAGACAAAATCGAATCACTGTCTTAGGAGTCACCAATTTCTTCTGAGTAACAGTTCTGGGATTTATCAAAAGACGATACACTGGGGATTTCAAATGTTGCTCAGCTCCTGGGATATCTTTTTCAAAGAATGCATCATCTATGTTCGGGACATTCTTAATCCCAGGGATTTCGTCTTCGTCTCCCCCAACGGAAGTTTCATCCATGCATGTCTCATCTCTGGAGATACCATCATCAACGCACATCTCTTCCCTCGAGGCGTCGTCAGCTTGGGAATTGGACATCTTTGCTAAGTAGCTGAAAAGGTTCACACTACATTCTACTTCAGTATGCCGTCCAGATATAAATCAAGGAAATACAAGCAAAAATGGTAACTCTTAACTCTTACCTTTTATACTTCCACTAACAATGTGATAGTAATGCTAGAGTTAACACCTCAAAATCGTTCGTCTCTTCGAAAACTGCAAAAACGAACGAAACTTTATTAATTTCCGAAACTGATTTTTCATGAAATCACGGACACAATTTTCATAATGTGAACATTCACACAACTGACCTATGAAGTTTACAACAATAAAATATTTCATCATAAATATATTGTCTATCTTCGAAGGTTCCTCAAAACCCACGTTTCTGATTTTTCGAAAAAACAGCAATTAATGCAACTTGCATACATAAATCTCAAGGATTTTATTAATGAAAACAAATCATGAAATAAAATATATCATCATATTTTACACAATATATGTCACGGCTGCATATACATATATAAAAAAAATTATTTTTTTCGTATCGTCGTTATTTGTCTTTAAAACGAAGGTTTATTTCAAAAATATTGTGAAAGCTCACATCTCATACATATGATAAAGTTTTGTATTTACATGAAAGCTCATAAGCAAAATTTTATCACTGGACACAAGTTCATCATACATATTTTCCTTCGTGTCATCATTATTTGTCTTTAAAACGAAGGATTTTCCAATTTCATGAAAATTCACTTCTTTTATGATGAAACCTTGGTATATGAAAGCTCATACACTAAGTTTTATCACTGGACCTAGGTTCATATTAAAAAAAAATCTCTCCTAAATCAGGGATTATAGTTAGTTTTCAAAACTAACGATCGAACGAACATACGTTTTCAAAAACGAGGGTTTTTCATAAAACTCACACTAATATACACACATGTATATAACTTCATCATGATCAAAGCATGAACAACTCATGAGGATCATAAACATCAGCAAAAAAAAAAAAACGTACCTGGTCGGCCGGAATTGGCCGGCGGCGGCGGCACCCGGCGGTCTTCTCCTGCTGCTGTGAAGGTGAGTGATGAGTGTGGCGTGTTGAAGGAAAAAAAAGGATTAATCCCTTTTATATCAATTTTATTTCCAAAACCTAATTTTCTAAGGATTTCCTTATTGGGCCCGACCCGCGAATCCTAACCGACCACGGACTCGTCATCCAAACCAGCGGTTCAACACCAATTTATGCTCATCAAACGATGCTCCAATCATGACATTGAAGCCTTCATCAAGTCGTGGTTTGCTCATGCTCTCTAAATCCGGTAACGTCTCAACTTACGACTAAGTTCAATTACTGGTATTATTATGGCCGGAAAATCACCATTTAATGCTGACTGAGGAACACAGCTTTCCTCAGTAAGCAGGGGACTTAATGTAGATGGTGGATTTTCGACAAAGGCTAAATTCGTAAACTCATAATTATAAACTCTGATTCAGCAATCAGACGTGAGTATCGAGACACGTCTCTCATCGAATTCTCAACAGAGTACTTTCTCTCAGAGTACATGTAGATATGTAGTCTCACGACTGGACAACGGCATATCTCATGAATACTGAATACTTTCAGTGATTATTTCTATATAGCATCACGATGGACGGCTCCTAGACAGCTTGCTCTGCTAGTATAGAGCGATAACGTCTTCAGGAACAAACAACGAGTTTACCCTGACTATATAAAGATATGACTTACCGACAAGCTCATATCATGATTAATGCTCCTAGACAGCTTGCTCTAGTATAGAGCCACAAAGTTAATTATTCCTAATTGCTCTATTCCATGGTCGAATCCACGACTGGTCCCATGGAATGGCATAACAATTGTTCTGATTCTATGATCGAATCCACGCTTGATCTCATAGAATAGCATAACATATTACTATTACTCATTACTCCGATTTCATGATCGAATCCACAACTGGTCTCATAAATGGTATAGATAAATAATTACTCTTATTACTGATTCTATGGTCGAATCTACGATCCCATGGAATGGTAATGCTCACTTTATTATTCTGAATTCGTAGTCGAATCCTCAGCTGATCCTATGAATTAATAATAAACATCTTATTACTCAGTTTTGTGAATTATTCTCCATGAATTCCACAATTAGTAATAAATAATCAACAACCGGGCGTCTGAGCTACCTCTAAGTAAGCCCCGATTCAAATGGTGAAGTGTATTCAACGATGATACACTAACAGTCACCGCACGAACGAGTATTTCAAAAATACAACGAAACGATGAACCTATGCAAAATAGAGAAGAAAATAATAAATAATTAAAATATTGACCAGGGTGCTGGGAGCACGGACACACGACCACCGACCGTGTCGTGGTCAATCCCACGCCAGTTTTATATTTTAATGCATTTTTTATTTTCCATGATTTGATGAAAATTCTCATTTTATCAAATCTCCTTCGTCTCGAGGAAACTCCTCGGTTTCATGGTACTTCCATAAATCCATAAAAAAATATAAAATTAAGGAAGGAGTGTGGGGCGTGACCATTGGCCAACCGGCCATGCCTTGGTCCCAACCGGCCCCACACCCACGGTTCCTTATTATTTTATTATTATTATATTTCTCTAATTTCATGAAAAAACTCCTTGATTTCATGGTATTTTTGCACAAATCATCAAATAATAAAATAATAAATTATGAAAACTTGTGGGACCGGGCCTTGGCCGGCCGGCCATGCCCTAGCCGGTCCCACACGCCCCTTTGTTTTATTATTTTATTATTAGTTTTCCTTGAATTCATCAAATTCCTTGATTTCATGGTATTTCTCTCAAATTAGGAAAAATTCCCTCAAATCATCAAAAATACCTAAAAAATATTAAAAAATTAGAAAACTCGTGGGACCGGGCCCAGGCCGCCATGCCTCCACGGTCCCACACGCCCTTGTTTTTATTATTTTAATATTTTTTGCTTCCTTGAACTCATGAAAACTCCTTCAATTCATGGAAACTCCCTAAATTCATCAAATTTCTCAAAATTCATGAATTTTTCATAAAATCATTATAAATTAGGGAAACTTGGGACCGGGCCCTGGCCGCCATCATGCCTTCCACGGTCCCACACGCCCTTGTTTTATTATTTTAATATCTTTTGCTTCCTTGAACTCATGAAAACTCCTTCAATTCATGGAAACTCCCAAAATTCATCAAATTTCTCAAAATTCATGAATTTTTCATAAAATCATCAAAATATTATAAAATTAAGGAAAAGGCACCACGGGACCGTGGTCACGACCGACACCATGCCTTGACCACGGTCCCAGCCTCCTCATTCCTTATTTTATAATTATTTTTCATCATCTCATGGTGTTTTCCTCAGTTTCGTCGAAACCCTAATTTTGGCATATTTTCTCGAATGGATGCTCAATTGCACGCCAGAAAATATCAAAATTCTCAGGACTGAGACGCGGACGCCTTGGGGACACGAGCACGATCTTGACCGACCAAGATTGGCTCTTTGGCTCACGGAAGCCGGTCCCATCAATTTTCACAGTTTTGACCTAATTTGCACAATTGCTCGTATTAGGTCCAAAACTCTCCCAAACACTTTGGATTTTCATGAAGTGATCATCAGGCGGTCATGGGTCAACCCAGGGCCGGTTTCATGACTCCATGGTCGGTCCCTCGCCTCGTCATAATTAATTAGGTTTTCTCACCTAAGGCTCAGACGAGCATTTTCGAATAAATGATTAAACCATCACTTAATCATTCTTTCATCAACAAATCGCCAACTCTTCAGGAGTTCTTTGTATTTGCTCACATGAGCATATGGACACTACATGGTTGATCCACGATCCTATGTAGTCGCTCCCTCCTTCGTCCCATGGTTAAACTTCTGACGAACCATGAATTGATCATCAATTGATCAAATTAGGGTTTCTGAATCCAAGGATCATCATTCCAGATTCCAACCTTAATAATTTTACGACGACCTCATGGTCATTAATTTTATTAATTATGCTCGGTTCAACGACCAGTATTCTAATTAATATTTTTGGTACGCTGCCAATAACCCATCAGATGAGCAACACATGCTCAGACGATCAAATATTCAACAATTCATCACATGAGAAACACTTGATCAGATGATAAATATTTGCTCAAACCAAGGAATATTGGTTCAACAATCAATATTCAACGATCCATCGAATGAGCAATACTTGCTCACTTCATCGTAAGAACTATACCTCTGTCTCATGACATGTTCAATTCATGAGTTCCAGAACATCATGTTTAACTCAACGACTACATGGAATCATCTTCCCATCAAACCACGAAGTCATCAATTGACTAACAAACCACGAGACGTCAATCGTGTCACTTGGGGGGATATCACTTTGGGTTTTGGTCTGGCGGTCTACGACACGTGTGTTCAAACATACGATGGAATGTGAGCAAGTCGTGCAATCAGTTGAAGGAATTCACGAGGTAGTGGGTGGAAAATCGACCAAGTCTCCACACGTTGAGCGACTGGTTTCAAACACGATCTCCACTTCCCCACTCCTTGATTCCATCAACTGTCACACTTCATGGAATCATGGTGTCTACAATTCCAACAATATAAATAAGTCTCTGAATCATGATTGAATCTTCATCATCATTATCATCAATCTCACATCAAACTGACAACATGAAATCATAAACTCATCAATTGAGCAACTACTCTCAATTGAGCAATTTCAATCACTCAGAGTTTATCGTATTCAGAGTTCACACACCCACAATCTTTGATTACCATTGATTCCACACATTTCTCAGCTTCCCTCCTACAGATCAACCCATCCTCTCTTGTGACCGAATTTACTCTGGAACGGTCATTATCTTGATTTAGGCCGGAGTACTACAGGTTGATCTCTCGAATCTAAAGCACCCCCTTTGCAGCGATGCATCTGTGTGAGGTTTAACATTTCGCTCGGTTCGAGGAGTCTCCTCCGTACGGTCGTCTCCTCAATTCCTTAAAAACCATCAAATCGTTTTTCCCTATCTACATTAACGTACCACCAAGATTGGATGGGAAAAATTACCCATTATGAAAATCTGTTATGAGATCTTTGCTTCAATCAGGCGATTTTAATACTTGGCTATTAGTCGAAGAAGGATATGAACAACCGAAAGTGGAATATTCAGAAACTGAGTTTAAACGCTTAGCGTTCTATACTTACGAAGAAAGAGCTCTTACCAAACAGAATTCTGATGGTTTGGATGCCATAATATATGCAGTGAGTCAAGATCTTTTACATCATGTCTCATCATGTGAAACTTCCAAGGAAGTGTGGGATACTCTTGAAACTGTATTCGAAGGAAATAATTCAGAAAGAGAAGCTCGTCTTCAATCTCTTTCTTCTGAATGGGAATTCCTTAGAATAGATGATAACGATACCTTCGAGGAGTTTAATGCTAAAATTTCTGAGATTGTCAATGCTTCTTTCTCACTTGGAAAGATCCTATCTGAAAAAGAAATAGTATGCAAGATTCTCATATCGTTACCATCCAGATACAAGTCTAAGAAACATGCCATAATGGAAACCAATGATCTTTATATACTTTCTCGAAGCTCTCTTGTAAGAAAGTTAAAGATCTTTGATAAAGAAATTTTCCTAAAGAACAAGAATGTTGGATTCAATGCCTCAAATAATACTAATCAATCTTCGAAAGAAGTAAGTACAAACTGGGTCGAGGAATGTTGTCAAGAGGATAAAACACTTGTTGAAAAAGAGCTTGACTCAATAATTTTACTCCTAACACAATGGGTTAAGGATGTTTTGTTGAAAAATAAACAGACTCCTGATGCAACATCATTCTGTCGTGAAAAGGATGATGGAAAAATCCAATATTTCAATTACCGTGGTTTTGGATATATGGCCAGAAATTGTTCCAGCAAAAAGGCCCATAAGTGTAACAAAGTTTACTTCACTAGCCTGGATGATATTCCTGAGGAGAAACCCTATAAAGGAATATCAAATTGCAATGCATTTTTTGCCAAAACTAACAGTGATCTTTCTTGTGAGTCTAATCAACTTCTAAATGGCTGTTTAAAAAAACTTGAGTTGGAAACTAAGGAAAATCTAAAGTTAAAAAGGAAACTTGATAACCTTAGAAAATCCTTGTCAGATAAAACTCAAGAGGCAAAGACTGAGCAAGAAAAACTGGTTGACAAAATCGTTCCCAATCAACCAGCGTTGTCAGAAGTAAACAAAGGACAAAGTAATTCGTTTTTAAAATCTTCTGATAATATGTTTAGTTCTTTGTGTGGTAGAGATAACCACTCTATAATATATCAGTATGCCATCAAATAGAATCTTAGGGCAATCGGCTGAGTTGGGCTCTGTGAATCGGCAATCAACTCAAACCCTTTTTTTTCTCTTCGTTCTTCCTTCTTCAAGGTCAACAACAGCATTAATTCAGGTGTTTCTCTTCATAATTTCAATGATTGGTGTTTCGATTTTCTCATCTCAATTTTATTAGGGATCTCTGTGTAGTTTTTTTTTCTTAGTGTGGTGATTAAATATGAGTTCTGTGGAAAATGTCGATGGATCTGAAATAAATCCATCGATAGTTGACCTTTCAAAAAATTTGATAATCAGCCTTCTATTAATTTGATAGATGATCAGGATAATGATAGATATGAATCCTGGAGATTCTCTTTAATAGGTCGACTTGATCTCCTTCGTCTTAAATTTTCTGAGGCAAGTTCTATTTTGAGAAAACAATGGAGTTTAAAGGGTCAATGTCAACTGATTCCATTAGGGAAAGGCTTTTTTATTATCAAATTAGATAATGAAGAAGATAAAAACTATATATCAAATCGGTAACTAGGAAGTTCTTGATCAAGTTCTTCAGATTAGAAATTGGATTCCTAACTTTAGATCAGAACATCAGCGTACTTATACGACAATGATTTGGGTTCAATTTCCTGGTTTGAGTTTGGAATATTGGGATAAAAAAACACTCTTTACTATTAGTAGAGCTATTGGGAATCTAGTCAAGGTTGATGCAGCAACCTTAAATTACCAGAGTGGTTTCTATGCTAAAGTTCTTGTTGAAGTAGATTTAGAAAAACCAATCCCAAATAATCTATGGATCATCACTAGATATGGAGCCTTTTCTCAGGGGGCTACTCTCACTAACCTACCTAAATTTTTTAACAAATGCAAGATTGTTGGACACCTTTTAAGTGAATGCAGACTTAATAAACAGAACTCAGTAAATGAACATGTCAATCACAATCCTACTAATCCAAAAATACACAATGGGATTGCATCACCTAAGATGGCCACTCAAGTTCCAAGTACTTCATCTCCAGCAATGCAAGGTTCTGAGAAACCACAAGATTCATTGACACAATTCTTAGTGCCACTAACAATCAGTGAATTCATAGATTCATTCTCCTTATATTGTGCAATCTCCACTTGTGGAGACCTTGATCACCCCCAAAAGAGGTACTTCTCTTAACCTTAATTCTGGTATTCCCTTGAATACTAACAAGTTTTAAATGCTTCAAGATACTAATGATGATGATTCTTCTTCTGAAGATGGTGAAATTAAAGAGGTTAGTACCTCTAGTCTGTTGGAATTTGGTACTATTACTCAACATGTTACCATTGTACCCAATACTGAAAATTTTATTCTTATTGCTCCTGAGATTGGAACATCTAGTAAGGTGGTTGGAGTTTCTAAGAAAAAACCTCCTCCAAATCCTCCTAAACCTATTGCCACTAGGAAGAGCAATAGAGAAGTTTTAAAACATGTGGTTGAAAAAGGGGGATTATCTCCTCCCTCTCATCCTCCCCTCCCCAAATGAAAGTAATTTTTTGGAATCTTAGAGGCCTTAAAAGACAAAAGGCCAAAGATAAACTTTACTCTTTAGTCAATTCAATTCCTGGTATGAATTACAAGATTATTCACAATGCTTCTGATGATAACAATAAAGCTAATATTTGGTTGTTCTGGAACTGTACAATTAGTTCTCCCTCAGTTATTGCTTCTTCTAGGCAATGTATTACTGTTGAAATAGGTGGAGTTTTGGTTACTGGAGTTCATGCTAATTCATATACTGTCAATAAAAGAGAATTATGGCAAGATTTATGTGATATTAATTTATTAAATAAGCCTTGGATTTTATTGGGTGATTTCAACTCTGTTTTATCTGTGGATAAGAAGAAAGGTGGTAGAAGTCCTTTGTATTCTGCTATGAGAGACTTTTAGGATTGTGTCAACTTCTGTGGCCTTATTCAAGCACCAAAAAGTGTCCTTGAATTTTCTTGGTGTAACGACAGAGTTGGTTCAAAAAGGATTCTTTGTAACTTGGACTGAGCTTTCTTTAACTTGAGATGGCTAGATTTTTTCAATAGCTGGCATTATCATGTGGGTACTAGGGGTATTTATGATCATGCTTATCTTATTGGTTCTGGTACTATAATTCCTAGAGATACAAATATTCCTTTTAGATTCCAGAAGATGTGGCTCTCTCATCCTTCTTTTATGCAAGTGGTGTTAAATTCCTGGAATGAAGAATTAGTTGGAAATCCTATTTTTATTTTTATGAATAAACTTAAAAGGCTCAAAAATATTTTAAAAGTATGGAATCGGGAGGTTTTTGGTGATGTGAAAGTCAATCTTACAACTGCTAAAGAAAAAGTTATGGCAACTACATTAGCATCTGATATTAATCTGCTAGACAAGTTGGTATCTACTAGAGGTGAATATGATATTGCTGCAAACAACTATCATACTTTTTTGAGAGATAAAACTAGACAAAAATGGATTCAAGAGGGTGATATTAATTCTAATTTTTTCATACAAGTATTAAATTGAGACAACAACAAAATTCCATTGCTGAAATTGAAGACAGTTCTGGTAATATTATTTCTAATCAACATGGTATTTCTAATATATTAATTGATTACTTTAGTAAGAAGTTTGAATACCAGCCTACCCAAATTAATGATTCTATCTTTGATGTTGTTCCTCATATTCTTACTGAAGATGATAATTGTTTCTTAGAACAAACTCCTGATGTTGATGAAATTAAAACAACAGTTTTTGAGCTTAATCAAGATGGTGCTCCAGGTCCAGATGGATTCGCTGGTGTCTTCTATAAAGAAACTTGGGACATCATCAGCTATAATTTGGTGGATGTTATTCAGTTTTGTTGGCAGAACAGTTTGATTCCTAGTGGTATGAATTCAAATTTCCTTGTTTTAATTCCTAAACTTAAAGGTGCCAAAAATGCAAAAAATTTCAGACCTATTGGATTAAGAAATTTTTGTTTTAAGATTATCACCAAAATTATTACTGTGAGACTTAGCAAACTTATGCATAGAATTATCTCTCCACAACAATTTGCATTTATTAAGGGTAGGAATATCCATGAACATGTTCTTCTTTCTTCTGAGTTAGTTAATGAAATGTCTACTACTAGAAGAGGAGGGAATTTGAGTCTCAAGCTGGAAATATCACAAGATTATGATACTATGAGCTGGGAATTTCCTTATAGAACTATGAAAAAACTTGGGTTTTCAGCAAAATTTTGTAACTGGATCTTGGTGCTTCTTAAATCTTCAAAAATATATGTTATGTTAAATGGTGGACCAATTGGTTTTTTTTGGTATTGGCAGAGGCCTCAAGCAAGGTGACCCCCTCTCTCCCATTCTTTTTATAATTGCTGAAGTTGTCCTTAGTAGAAATATCCAGAAAATGGTCATTGATCATAAAATTCAACCAATGGTGGTAAGGAATAGGTTTCATCCTACACACTTACTTTTTTGCTGGATATATTGTTATTTTGTAATGGGAGTATGAGAAGTATTACTAATCTGAAATCTCTACTTGTTGATTATCAAGCTACTTCTGGTCAAGTTATAAATGCTGATAAAAGTGAATGCTTTGTCAATGGTACTTCTATTACAAGGAGAAGACAAATTGCTGAGTTTTTCCATATGAATCTGTCTTACTACCCTGATAAATATTTGGGTTTAATGTTGGTTCAGGTAAAATTAAATCTGTTCATTTATGGCACCTAGTGGAATAGATGCAATCTAGCCTTACTGCTTGGAGTGGTAGATTACTAAATTTTCAGGCAAGGCTTACTCTAGTGAAACATGTTCTTTGCAGTATCCCTATTTATAATATGTCTATTTACAAGTGGCCAAGGAAAGTTATTGCTGCTTGTGAAAGGATTATTAGGAATTATCTTTGGTCAGGGAATGCTGAAGAACAAAAATGTGTAACATTGAAATTGGAAAAAGTCTGTTCTCATATGGTAGAAAGTGGTCTTGGAATTAGAAAACTTGAAGACATAAATAAAGCATTGCTTATGAAGTTTTTATGGCAAATGCTAAATTCTTAAGATGAATGGGCTGGTTTTTTCCTTGCTAAATATAAAGATAAAGAGGGTAATTGGATATCTTACTACAAGAAATCTAAAGTGTGGCCTGGTATCAAATGGGTTATCAAAGAATTCCAAGAAAATACTAGATGGATTGTTGGCACTGGAGAAAACATTTCTATAAGGAGAGATAGCTGGATTTATGAGGAACCTATCACTAAATTATTTCCTGATCATCCTTTTATTCTTTCACATCCTAATCTGAAGGTGCAACACCTTATAGTAAATGGACAATGGTGTATTCAAGAAGATATCCTTCAGTTCTTCAATGCTACTCAGCTACCACTGCTAATTTCAGGCAAAGATAGATTTGGACTAATTCCCATTCAGGTTGTTTCACTGTCTCTGATGCAATCAAGAAAATTAGTAAGCCATGGCCTAAACTTCATTGGTATAAATTTTTTTGGCATAATGTTGTTCTGCCTTCTGTCTCAGCTAATGTATGAAAAACTACCACAGAAATTTGTCCTACTGATGGAAATTTGAAAAAAAGGGGTTATCAGTTTGCTTGTAGATGCTTCATCTGTCACCAAGAGGAAGATTCTATGAACCATATTCTATGATATTGTGAATTTAGCAAGCTCTTATGGAGCTGGATGGGAGGTATTTTTCACTATCTTAACTCTCAATCCTTTGAAGATGTTATCAAACTTTGCAAGAATTCTAGTCCCATCATAAAAGACATATGGATGGTCTGTTCTTATACTCTTATGACAGAACTATGGTTATTAAGAAATGAGATTTTCTTTGAAAATACAAGACCTAATCTCTTTAAGGTGAAATTCAAGATTAAAAAGATGGCACATGACTGTGAATGTAGAATGAAAGGTACCATGTAGGGATCTGAATATGAAGTACTTATATTGCAATACTTTTTGATTCAACACAGGAAATTCAAAAGAATCAGAATTATTGAACTATTCTTCTATCTTCCCAATGATGAGGAAATTCTCTTATGTTGTGATGGTGCCTCAAGGGGTAGCCCTGGCATTGCTGGATATGGTTTTGTTGTTATAAATCAGTATGATGACTTTGTTTTTGTTGAATCTGGAGGTCTTGGGGTGACTACAAACTATATTGCAGAATTTGTTGCAAGTATTAGAGTTTTAGGATGGGCCATTGAACATCAAAGGTACAAGATTATTCTACAATCAGATTCAAAGGCTTGTATACATTCCCTAATGCAACAAAAGATCCCCTGGTTTTTATTGGCAAGATGGCAAAGAGTGCAGGATAAAGTTCTCTCAATTTCTTATAGGCATGCTTACAGGGAAGTCAATTTTTCTGCTGTTCACTTTTCAAAGAAGGGTGTATGATAAGCACGTATGTGCTACATTTTATATCCATTTTATATTAGCTAAGACTCGGTATTTTGACTAATAACTCTATTTTAATGCTTTTGTAGAAAGTACAGATGAATTCCGATAATCCGGAAAATAATGGCTAAATAGAAGCTAAATGGTGTTTGCGTTGAGCAGGAGGAAATGGGGAAGAATGCAGAGCTGTTTTGTGGTCGAGTTTAGCCATGAAGAAGTGATGCTATGGACCTGTGGGGCTCGATTTATTGAAGTGATGACGAGATTATAAAGACAGTGAAAATGGAGGATTGTCTCGCAGTGCAGAAAGATGCTCAGTTGCTCATGAAATAGGGGTTGGCTGAGCTGGTTTGAAAGAAGGTGGAGAAATGTTGTTGCCAGTGCATTAAGCACAGATTGTGGGGACTGCATGGATCGTACTGGTGTTGATTGGTGGATGCATAGAGAGCTCGAGGTGGAGAATGAACTGAATTCTGTGCCGGAAAGTCAGACACGAGACTCGATTTGCTGTCATTAATAGAGGAGTATATACTGATCGTGTTTGCATGAATGGAGATGGGAATGAAGACCAATTCTAAGTGGTACTACGGGGTTCAAGTTGAGCTGGTTCTGAGAAGCAAGTTGGTGGTGCGTTTCAGGTGAATAAAGTTTAGACGGACAGAGATGACTTGGCCTGACTAGTCGCTGGAACTGTGCAGCCGATGGGTGACCAAATTGGAACGGACAAGGAATAGAATGATGTGGGCATGTGGCCTGAGTTTGCACGGATTTGGGAATTTGGCTGAAGCGTTTGTTGCTGCGACCAGTTATGCCGGGGATGATCGAAGTGAGCTTTCGTTGCTGCTATGACCCTAACGAGATTCAGATGGCAGGAGCAGGAGCAGGGTGAAGACACTTAGCCGGGAAAAGTGGGTTGGGGTCTCAAACTCTCAATCGGTGACGCAGTTTAAAAGTTCAGGCATCAGAGTGGTGCTGCTGACTTCGGAAGAGTTTGTTAGTGGACTGGGCCTTGGAAGACAAATATTTGATGGGTTTTATTTTGGATTCTTTCGCAGTACCTTAGGCAGTAGGTATAAATCAACAAACAAAACGGAGAAAAAAAGGAGGAGGAGGCGAGAGCCGTAGACAGAGAAGAAAGGAAGGAAGGAGGCTGCTGCTGTTGCGGCTTCACAGCCGTTTACGGTTTGAAGTTTTGTTCAATTCCGTTTTTCGATAAGCTATTGATTTTATTTGATATTTGTTTATGGCTTTTGAGAAAGCCATGGCTAACTAGATCCATATTAGGGTTTAGGTAGAAACCAATTCAATTGTGTACTCTCTACGATGATATTTTTAATAATGATTTGATTGATTAGTATTTTCACTTCATATGCTTGGTGTATAATTGTTCATGTGATTATTTTGATTATTTATGCTTTTCAATTGATATGGCGTGCTTGGGTTAAATTCTTTGATGATATGCTTTAGGATTGATAAATAATGCTTTATAGAATCACTACCGATGAAGCGAAGGAATTTACAGTGGAGAAACAATATTTTGGAATTTAACATACTATCTTCCGAGACATGAAATTAATTTCAATTTTTGTCTTGAGTAATATATAAAAATTAGTAGAGTTCACACGATTTAATTGGTGGAAACCGAAAACCCTGATAACCCGTTTTCATTTTGTTTATTGTTAAAATTATTATTATTTCATTTTGTTCCGATCTTTTGAAAATCGTTAGAACATTACTTATTTGATTATTTAGTTTTGGTATTAGTTAGCAGAGTATTTCACACTCCTCGTGGGAACGAACCTGTACTTGCCATTGTCTACTAGTTAGACGCTGTGCATTGCAGTATTTTATTGTAGGTTTCCCAACCTATCAAGTTTTTGGGCCGTTGCCGGGAGTGGCTGTATAGTACTCTCTGATTGATATCAATTTTTTGTACATAATTGTTTTATTTTTATTTTTATTTTTGTATATAATTTATTTGTTTTTCTTTAAAAAAAAAATTTTAGTCCTTTTTACGCAGTTTATTTGATTTTTTTTTTAGGTACCTTAGAAAGTGCTGCGGGTGAAAAGAAAGTATGGATTCACAAAAATTTGCAAGGACCAATTGGAAGATCCACTAGAGGTTTGGTTTGCTTAACTCATTTGGGTATGATTTTGATGATGATAGTGTTATTTGTGAAGTCAATGCCATTAGACTCCACACCACTGCTAGACACTAAATGGAAACCCATAATAGAACCTCTAGTATTGGCCGAGTCTCGACTAGTTTCATCAGCCGAGAAAGGTACGACCTTGACCTTTAAACCATTTTCTGACCTATCAAGTTATGGTTTTCTCATCTTGATAATATTCATAATGAAACCGTTGTAGATGATAGGGGTCTATGAGTCATGATATTATTGCTCTATTGAGCCCTTGTTCCACAACTGAACTTTCAGCCGTGGAAGTTATTTCCGCTGATTTGGAACCTGATTTAGAGCGTGCCCCGCGAATAGAAACTGTCAAACAATCTGAACTTATTTCTTACGGGAGTGATTACCTATCCTGTCCATGTATGACTTGAATATTACTTACAGATTTCTATTGGGAATGAACTTACGCATCCATTTGGAGCTTTATAGTGTTTGCAGGTTCATATTTTCAGCCCGACCGGACTAGTTGGGATGATCCTCCAGATTTTCAGACTCTATATATATGATTGGATGTCTACTTTTGGGTACCATCCCCACCTTTTTTGAGGACATTCTACTGACAGCAAGAAAAAAAAATACATTTTACTTCTTGGGAGGTATCCCATGCTCATGCAACAGGTAATATCTTTCCTTAACTCTTTTGCTTCGAATGGTAGCAGTTTCTCCTTGTTCATGCTTTAATTTTATCTTTAGAACATTGAGGACAATGTTAGATTTAAGTTTGGGGGTATGAGAGAAACTTTTTAGTTGCATTATAAATAAACTCCAGAACCTAGAAATTTATGCCTATTAAGGTTTGCACTAACCAATCTAAGTGGATGGAAGCATGTTGGTTTTAGGGTTGAGGAACCAATCTGACTAGATGGAAACATCTAAAGAGTCTATTCATAAAAGCACAGAGCTCAGGTGTTAGAATAACATGATAGTTTCACCATATCTCGTTGAGTCCTTTTCACTTCTGTTTTTTTTTTTTCATTTTAAACTATGTTTCTCTAAGTGATTAGGTGGGGCTCACGATTCAAGTGTTACCATTGCTAGGGTGAAATAGAGTGATTGAGATACCCATAAAAAAAAAGTTATGAAAAAAAAAAAAAGAGAAAAAAAAAGTTATGAAAAAAAAAGAGAAAAAAAATGTTATAAATTTTTTTTGAGACCAGACCATTAGACCAAACGAATAAATTCAATAAAGTCGACCACTGGGTACCCTTGAATATGCCAGTTGTGTTGACCTAGAGTTAGGACTATTGACCATGGTTCCCTTGTATATGCCAGTGTGTTGATATTAGTCAGACCGGTAACTCAGTCATGTAGGATAGGTTCATCTTGGAAGTGGCCTTCAGACAATATGAGAAACACTGCTCACTTAGTCAACATCAAAACCATCTATGTTTTTCTATATCCATCTCTCTAATCTATCCATGTGATTTGTTGACTCCGAATATGATGTCCATAGTGAAACTATCTTAGTAGAGCTCTGTCACTATATGAATTTTAGTATGCTTGAGTGCAAAACTCGTGTACATCAATTGGAATTTCGCGTCAGGGTACTTCCTCTTGTAGTCAATTAGTATGTCAACCAAGGATTCTTTAGTGCTTTCCAAAATTCTGCGTAGATAGCTAAGGTCTGGAGTAAAGGTTTTGTGGTATATCTCTTGTAAGCCCTCCCGAGACTATAACTCGGCCACTAGGGACACCTAGGGGTTTTAAAGGCTTATTGCATACGCTAATGCAATGACGATTGCCTGCGGACAGTGAGTTAGAATTTTATTTTTAGTTTTGATTTGCTCGGGACTAGCCAAAATATAAGTGGGGGGTGTTGATAAGCACGTATGTGCTACATTTTATATCCATTTTTATTAGCTAAGACTCGGTATTTTGACTAATAACTCTATTTTAATGCTTTGTAGAAAGTACGATGAATTCCGATAATCCGGAAAATAATGGCTAAATAGAAGCTAAATGGTTTTGCGTTGAGCAGGAGGAAATGGGGAGAATGCAGAGCTTTTGTGGTCGAGTTTAGCCATGAGAAGTGATGCTATGGACCTGTGGGGCTCGATTATTGAAGTGATGACGAGATTATAAAGACAGTGAAAATGGAGGATTGTCTCGCAGTGCAGAAAAGATGCTCAGTTGCTCATGAAATAGGGGTTGGCTGAGCTGGTTTGAAGAAGGTGAGAGAAATGTTTGTTGCCAGTGCATTAAGCACAGATTGTGGGGACTGCAATGGATCGTACTGGTGTTGATTTGGTGGATGCATAGAGAGCTCGAGGTGGAGAATGAACTGAATTCTGTGCCGGAAAGTCAGACACGAGACTCGATTTGCTGTCATTAATAGAGGAGTATATACTGATCGTGTTTGCATGAATGGAGATGGGAATGAAGACCAATTCTAAGTGGTACTACGGGGTTCAAGTTGAGCTGGTTCTGAGAAGCAAGTTGGTGGTGCGTTTCAGGTGAATAAGTTTAGACGGACAGAGATGACTTGGCCTGACTAGTCGCTGGAACTGTGCAGCCGATGGGTGACCAAATTGGAACGGACAAGGAATAGAATGATGTGGGCATGTGGCCTGAGTTTGTACGGATTTGGGAATTTGGCTGAAGCGTTTGTTGCTGCGACCAGTTATGCCGGGGATGATCGAAGTGAGCTTTCGTTGCTGCTATGACCCTAACGAGATTCAGATGGCAGGAGCAGGAGCAGGGTGAAGACACTTAGCCGGGAAAAGTAGGTTGGGGTCTCAAACTCTCAATCGGTGACGCAGTTTAAAAGTTCAGGCATCAGAGTGGTGCTGCTGACTTCGGAAGAGTTTGTTAGTGGACTGGGCCTTGGAAGACAAATATTTGATGGGTTTTATTTTGGATTCTTTCGCAGTACCTTAGGCAGTAGGTATAAATCAACAAAACGAAGAAAAAAAGGGAGGAGGAGGCGAGAGCCGTAGACAGAGAAGAAGGAAGGGAGGCTGCTGCTGTTGCGGCTTCACAGCCGTTTACGGTTTGAAGTTTTGTTTCAATTCCGTTTTTCGATAAGCTATTGATTTTATTTGATATTTGTTTATGGCTTTTGAGAAAGCCATGGCTAACTAGATCCATATTAGGGTTTAGGTAGAAACCAATTCAATTGTGTACTCTCTACGATGATATTTTTAATAATGATTTGATTGATTAGTATTTTCACTTCATATAGCTTGGTGTATAATTGTTCATGTGATTATTTTGATTATTTATGCTTTTCAATTGATATGGCGTGCTTGGGTTAAATTCTTTGACGTGATATGCTTTAGGATTGATAAATAATGCTTTATAGAATCACTACCGATGAAGCGAAGGAATTTACAGTGGAGAAACAATATTTTGGAATTTAACATACTATCTTCCGAGACATGAAATTAATTTCAATTTTTGTCTTGAGTAATATATAAAAATTAGTAGAGTTCACACGATTTAATTGGTGGAAACCGAAAACCCTGATAACCCGTTTTCATTTTGTTTATTGTTAAAATTATTATTATTTCATTTTGTTCCGATCTTTTGAAAATCGTTAGAACATTACTTATTTGATTATTTAGTTTTGGTATTAGTTAGCAGAGTATTTCACACTCCTCGTGGGAACGACCTGTACTTGCCATTGTCTACTAGTTAGACGCTGTGCACTTGCAGTATTTTATTGTAGGTTTCCCAACCTATCAAGTTTTCCCAACCTATCAATTTTTCTGCTGTTCACTTTTCAAAGAAGGGTGTACATCTCATGAAGGGGCAAACAATTACTTATGAAGACAGGCCAAGTAGCTTGACTATCATGGAATGACCTGACCAACCTTATTACAGATTTGAGTAACTTTTCTTGTTTTGTTTTTTTTATAGTTTTCTTGTTTTTCCTTTGCCTTGTATTTGTGAACTTTAATTCTTTTTATTAAAGTTTCAGTTTTTGGTTAAAAAAAAAAACACTCTGTAAACTTCTACTGGAATCTCAAAAAAAATAATAAATTCATCAAGGCACTTCGTAAGGGCATAATTTTGAAGGCTGATGAGTTTATTAGATCTGGAAAACAAGTTGCAGACTCTTGTAATTACAAGAGAAAATAAAAGAGCACAATCTATTGTGTTCATAAATCATCCTAAAGATGTTTTGGTTACCAGTGGTGAGATTAACTCTCATCCCAACACACACCGATTGTGTTGAAAAATGCATCCTCACTTGTTGCCTAAAAATCATATATGTGAGAAGGCATAAACGTGGGAAGAATTTGTAAGTCTATTCTTTTAGTAGGTAACAATAAATTCATGATCGATATCTTTCACTGTTTTTGGGATAAGTATGTTAGGTTTCCATAAACCAAAATATATCACTCCTTTATTTTCTCCTATCTCATGTTATATATCCTTTTTGTCCGAAAGAAGACTATCTTGACAATAATGGAGAAATCGATGAAAGCAGATTCATCTCTAGATGATTTGGCACTATGTGCATCGGTCATGACCTAAACTCAAGAGGATCTACAACCTGGTAATCTACAAGATTCTCTAAGAAAATAGAATCTTACTGTTAGAAGTTGTATTAGGTATCATGAACTAATGATCAAGGATTCAAAAGAAGTACTTGATGATCTTCAATTGCAATTGTTCGAGATGAACAAACTTTCTTTTGGAAACTAGATAATTGCAGTGTTATTAGTTTTCGATTATTGATTTGATTGACTAACGGTTGTTGAAACTTTGACTGCACCTAGTTTGTTTATTCTAGAGAATCTTCTCCTCTGATATAAGATTCACTCAGACTAGATCAAAGTATCGACAGGATCTTTAGAACTGTTGTTAGATCTAAAGATATCTTGTGATAATACATTATTAACAGACTCCGTTATGTGTGTGATTGATCACAAGAGGATTCAAGTGTTGTTGTGTAGGTTTTGAAGGCAATAGAAGATTTGAAGACGAAAAAGAATTCTTATTAGTTTCGTATCTTATGGGTTTAGTGCACAAACCTTGATCGGCTGGGATCCAACTAGAATCAGTTTATCTTTGATAAATCTGATTGATCAGTTGCGTGAGATCGACATCATTTTATAGTTTCTCGTTGAGATCTATACTTGACTATTTTGGTAGCTATTGGATAGATTGATCAAACCAGACAAATGAGTTTATTAGATTAAACATAAGAGCCTTTGTCAGCAACTCAGCTTATCTTCTAGCAAAATTGATTAGAGTACACCAAACAGATTCTTCCTTTGTTGTTTGAAATATGACTAAAGGACTTGATATTCACGTGCGTGACTCTAGAAGTCGAAGGCGCAGGGATACTGAAGGAACTAAGTATCTAGGGGTAGTTTGCTTGGTCTCAACTATACGAAGTTGGTATTTGATTTTGTATAGCTGCTTAATTCTGAGAGTATTCATAACTGGACTAGGTCCCGGGGGTTTTCTGCATTTGCGGTTTCCTCGTTAACAAAATCTTGTTGTGTCTTTTACTTTGTTTTCTGCATTATAATTGTTATTATAATTAAGTAAAATACACAAGTACGTTAACTCCGTAATACTTGATATTGACCCTATAGAGTTTCAGTTATTTCTGAACCTATTATCAAGTACACACTTTGTTGTCGTATCGTCTCGATCTTGTATCCATAGTCAATCACACAAGTGATATTGTTATTGTATTGTCTCAGTGATGGATGATCACACGAAGTGTGAACCGAATTGTTGTATTGTCTCGACTCTAACCATAAACGATCACATTCAGAAAACGACTTATATGTTGATAAACAAAAGATTATGGTGTATTTGGATACCCTCGTCTTTTTAAGGCTATTTTCGAATGATAATATTGAATCATAATTTAGATTATGAACAATAAATTGTCCTTAACCAAAATTCATCAAGTATGAACAAATGTTCATTAAGCTTAGTCATATATATTTCGAGAACTAATTACCAAGATAAACTTGACTCGAAATTCTTGATATGCTTACGATAGTCTAATTAGTTATGCGACGACGTCTCATAGATAGAAAGATGAATATAACTTGAGAAATAGGTGGTTCAGTCTTCACTTACCTTTTGTTGAAGAAGTTCTCCAAAAGTTTCGGTTGATCTTCTGCCTTCAAACGGTATAACGCAATGATGACTGCCGTGATGTCCGTTTCTCAACTACACTTCTACCCCAATCCGAGACTTAACTAATTGTAGACTAGAAATCAAGATATAGTTTTGATAACTGAATTTGACAACAAGCTTAAGATAGCAACACTTGTGAGTTCGACCGAGAAATGCTCTAAAGATCTCCTCCTTGTCAATTTTAGTGACAAAACTATCAATGCATATGGATAAAAAAAAATTAAAGCTTCAAAAACTCCTTGAATCCACCAAGCTTGATTTCCTTGGTTTCTTCAACTCCTTGAATTCTTCGTTACTTCAAGTTGCAATGATTCTGAACGTGTTCAACTCAACATCATTGTTGTTGAAGATCTGTAACAATAACAACTTTGAAAACATATATTCTCAATCGTTTTTTTTTTTGTTGCTTAATCGTAAAATTTTATTACCAAATATTTCACCAAATGTACAAGATAGCCAATAATTTTTAAAAGGCTAAAAAAAAATGACTCAAGAATACATTTTATGCTAAGGATCAAGGAAATATAAAATAAGATGTATATGCACACTTTATAACATCTATGAAATTTGGTTTTCACATATAAACAACAACCTCCCCCTTATTAAGATTAGCTCCTCTTTTAGCCAATTTATCAGGTGAAAAGTTAACTTCCCTGTATGAATGTATGAATGAAGTATTTCTCAGATTTCCAACTACTTTCTTCCATCTATTCAATACAATCCAAGGTATTTTTCCACCTGCAAAAGCTGTTAATATTGCTCTTGAATCTACACCGAAGCATACATTCAGGAATTGTCTTTGTATTGCCCATTCACCTGCCACTACTAATGCCATAAATTCTGCCACATAGTTAGTAGCTATACCCAACCCCCCTGACATTGCACCCACACAACCACCATCACTGTTTTTACCAATAAATCCAAAACCAGCCATACCCAGATTTCCCTTTGCAGTACCAATATATTCTCAATCGTCGTTATGCAAAAACATAATATTATTATCTTCTCCAAATTTCACTGTATCACAGCTTGAAGTAACACTACGGTGATATGTTTCTCCCCCTTAATTAATACTTACATCTTTTGCATAATAGGCAAAACCTATAGATTATTGATTCACTCCCCCTTACATAATGATCCGTAAACCATATGTATGTGGTGCAAAACTACTAATTAATTCTCCATCTTTTTGTCAATAAAAATTGGCAAAGGTACGAAAATCATGGGATCGTAATGAATTCAACTAAAAGATACTTCAGGATTTAAAGAGAATTACATATCCACTTTATTTAGATGATATCACATAGTATGAAATACTTAGCGCTCATCTAGGAGATTTAAGATACAAACATCCCTTATATATTCCACAGCCACACACCCCACAAATATGTAGCAATTAAGCACAAGTTCATTTAAGAACTCTCCCCCATTTGATGACATTCCGAAGAGAATAACATTGTTAATGGTGGATTTTCGACAAAGGCTAAAATCGTAAAATCATGATACTGCATGTTTCTGACACGACTTCAGAAATATATGTGAAACTCATATTTTATGATCCATGAACCATTTCACGATCTCTGACTGAACGAACATCCTCTTAGAGCTATGATTATGTTATTCGTAAAGCCTCTCATCTGAGCTTTTCGACACTTCGCATATTTCATCAGCACCTCTACGTAGAATCAAAATGATTGGACGGCTCCTAGACATATTGCATGCTAGTATAAAGTGTTAACGTCTTCAGGACGTCACATTGTTTGTTGTTCCCTGATTATGTAGGGAGAATGTGTATAGAATCTCTTAACGATTGGACGGCTCCTAGACATATTGCATGCTAGTGTAGAGCGCTAACGTCTTCAGGATGTCACACTGTTTTTTGTTCCCTGACTATACACGACCAATATTCAGAACGATATGATGCTTCCATCATCTCATACCTCGATTCTCGAATAAACTCGCTCATGAAAACTCCTTCATTTGAGCAAACTCCCTCGTTTGAGCAAAACTCTCAGTTTCTCCATATTTCCTTCACGCATTGGAAAATAATTAAAATAAGAAAAGGCGTCACGGGGCCGGGCCTACTAGTCGGCCGGCCATGCCCTAGCCGTGGCCGATCTCACACCTTATGATCCCTTATTTTATTATTATTATTATTTCCTTCATCTCATGAAACTCCTCCGTTTGAGAAAAACCCTGGTTTTTCCATATTTTCTCAAATATTGCTCAAACTGTCAAAAGCCAAAAAGTCAAATGGTCACATGACCGACTAGGCTTCTCACGAATTTTAATATTGCTAAAATATTGACCGCACGAGCAAAGTCCTACTTTCTCATTCGAGCAAAATCGAGAGTTTCAGTCAAGATCAAACTCTTTTGAAAATCCAAAATTTTCGTCGAACGCGCGTCAGAAAATATCAAAATTCTGAAAATTGAGACACAGACAATATGGTGACACGGGCATGCCACCTTGACCGACCAAGGTCGGCTCTTAGGCTTGCAAGGAAACGGTCACACATGATTTAACAATTTTGACCTAATTAATATTCTACAGTTCATATTGGGTTCAAACTCTTTCCAACCAACTTGGAACTTCTTTAATCGACCACCAAATGGTCCCACGACCACCAAGGGACGGTTTCATACCCCTTGGTTAGTCCCTCATCTCTCCATAATTAGGTTTTATCGCCTAACGCTCAGACGAGCACTATTTCAATAAATGATTAAACTAGCATTTAATCATCCTTTCACCAACTGGTCTACAAAGGACTTTGGTGCATGCTCACACGAGCACCTGGGCGTTACATGGTCGGCCATCACCCCATGTAGCCGGTCCCTCTATCACTTAGTGATTGATTTTCAGTAAATCATCAATTGATCAACAATCGATCAAAATTAGTGTTTTGAACTGAATGTTCTGCAAATCATAATTTTGAGCAAGTTCAAGCACTAATAATTTTATGTTGATCCAAGAATCAACATCTTGATTAATTATATAATATTCGGTCCAGCTGCCAATATTTTATATTTATATTTTATTTGGTCATACTATTGTATGGGCTGTCGTAGGCTCAACAAATTATTAAATATATTTCCCACTAATTAACTGGTAATATAGCGGTAGCAAGAGATCGTTCCCACAGAGAGCTGTGTAATTGATAGGTTATTTGTATTAGCAAGATAAAGTAAATACCAAAGGGGGGATTTGGTTTTAAAATTGATAAAAAGATAATAATAAAAGAAAGATGATCAAGGAATCCTTCGTCGTTACCAAGCGATAGCTGGATTAATATACTTATCTATTGTTCATAAGAACCATTCATCACCAACCGTGGAATAATAGCTAGCTCAGTATTATCCCCAAAACTCATTTTACCACGGATACGGAAGCTCTCCAATATCAGATTCTATTCAACTAAACAACCAAGTAGTAGCTCACTCAAGGTGTAATCCAATCGAACACTTTAAGCTTTGTGAATTAGGTTGATCCCAGTAGTTAAACTCTTAGCTCAAGGTTTACTTGCTGGTGTTATCTTCACACACGATTGCTACACAGAATCCCTCTGTAAGGTCTCGCGATTTCTGCTTGTGTAGAGAGTTAATCGACGATTACTTATCTCATAACTTCCACTAGCAATAGAACAATCAATATATTGATTTAGTAGGCCTCCCAAATCAATATAAGAATCACTCATAAACCCTAGATACGGTAAAGACAAACGATGATGATAAGAACTCTCAATAGATTTGTATTATTAATAAAGCTTCATGCTTAGAACATTGAATTCATCCTTAATCAACAAAGGATTCAGCTACTCATATTACAAAGAAGATGAAGAATGGTGGTTTTCCCCCTAAAGGGGTAAATCCTAGATTTTTGATGTAAAACTTGTGATATGAGATTCAATTTTTCTTTTACATAACCTAATACCTTTTTATAGGTTTACATTGCTTGGTCTCAAAGTATATTTAGTTAGGTTTAAGAACCCGACCCGAAAATATGACCTAACGACTTCAAATGTGCCCTTAGGCCTTCCAAGGTGTGAATACACGTTTCCCATTTGATAAGTTCGCGTACCCAGTCCGCGGACTTCACTGTCTTCGGTATTAAACGAAAACTGTTTTGACCACAACCTCTTCATCCGAACTCGGAATGTCCTCATTCTTTTTGAATTCTTTTTATATTTCAATTTTATTCAAGATGGTGATGAGAAATCCTTAATTTGAATGAGTTAAGATCGGTCTTTGGCCTTTGTTTTGATTATGAGCGTTTTGCTCCTTTTCGTCGCACTTCTTCCACTTCTCTTGGACTTGGGCGCTTGGATACTTGGGATACTTATTTTCTTAGCTCTTTTCAGAACTTTGTATCTCCTTTTTGGATGATTCACCTAATTGATACAAATAAAACAAAATCAAAGTAATAATACGAAAATATGCAAGAATAATAACTAAAACAAGTATGAAATGGACACTAAAATCATATGAATTATGCACTTATAAAATTCCCCCACACTTAGCTTTTGCTAGTCATCGAGCAAACTAAATAAAACTAATCCTAAATACAATAACTCCATGTCGTGAGGATACAGTTACTCTTAGCATGAATAACAGGCCTTTAAACCCCTGGGTGTCCCTAGTGGACGAGTTATAGTCTCGTGAGGGTTTACAAGAGGTATACCCACAAAACCTACTCCAATATCTCGCCTTGGAAGAACCACTAAGGATAGACACAAAGTAGAAAGCCAAATAATTAGTTTGCATATGTTCTTTAGCTGCAAACATCCCACATACATTCCAATCATCACACATTAGCAATGACTTATGTGTGACATTCAACCTGTTTGAAAAACTCCACTAAGATAGTCATTTTACTTGTTGCAACGTTTATCACAACACTCGCATACTGAAATCACATGAATAGATAAGAAAATGGAATAGAAAAGTGAAGTGTGCAAATGTTGACTTAAGTGAAAGATGTTACCCACAATACTTGCATGAATATCGTCAAAAGATATATATTTATAGCGCACTAGTTGAGAGAAGCACCCATTTAACTCGACCACATGATTAGATACTCTAAGCGCATGTTCCTTTTCAGCAAGTACATGATAGTTGCCTTGGATCCTGCACTCCAAACTTGCTTAGGCGACGGAGACAGGGACAACGTTTCACACATACTGCTATCAAAGTGTCAAGAACCTCATCAATAGTCTTTTTGACTTGCTATATAATGATGATATGGTTTTTGTTTTCATCGACTATGATTAGTCCGAAATTCCAGACCTATCATTTATTAGTAATGTCGATAAAAGAAGAGGAGCCTTATTTATATATAATTTTCTTTCTCTTTTTTTTTTCTTTTTCGGCTCACTCTTTACTCTTTACGAGTGTAAGACAATTGTCTTATGGGGATTTTATATAAACTCAATCAATGATTACCTTGCTACAACATCCACGGCAGTATCTGGATCCCACCAAATCACTTTAGAGAAACATAAAACTGCAAAAATAAAAAGAAAGTGATTCAGTAATGATTAATTGCAAGGATGACTCTTTCAAACGACTACCATAGCTTAGTTTCACATTCAATTATGAACGTATATATTTAAGGATTGAAATACGTGGAACTTAATCTATAGCTTGAAGAACTGTTTCAACCTTAAAAGGTGTAGTGTGTCACCCAAAATAGCTCATAAGTAACTCCAAAATATGAAGTCTCAAGAATGAAATAAATAAAAGAGTATGATTATTTGTTTTTTATGCAAACCAAACATGCTTAACTACTCCCCCACACTTAAATCAACATTGTCCTCAATGTTTAAAAACTCGAAAACTGTACAAATGGATATGGAACTAGGAAAAACATCCTAAACAAAAGTTGTTCACCTACGTCTTTTCTATAACGTGTCACAATTTTACAGTGTTTCGATAAAAGTTCTGACTTTTATGGCCTCCAGACCTACTGACATGCAATCTGAAAAAGTTCTGGAAAAATTCCGAAACTCAAATGTCCAGGCCTATCGATCCAAATTAACAGACTCCGAATTCAAATTTTCTTTTTGGAAAAGAAATGTATGTCTGTCCTGTTTAAAAGTTGGGGTCAACCACTCAAATCGGACTCCATATGAAGTCTCGAGAGCTATTTTGGTAACAACTGCGCAGTCAGAATTTTCTGACGAGAATTCATCAAAACTTTCATTATAGATATTGGACTTTGTAAAATCTAAGATGGGAATGCAAGATGTGATATGAAAAACTAAGAAAATTAAAAACAAAAGGGATAAAGATACCAAACCTATGGGTTGCCTTCCACGTAGCGCTTGGTTTAACGTCGTCAGCCCGACGTTATTGTTATCGTCCGTACACCAACAATCTGAAAATTTGGCAATCCTTCCAAATAACAATCTGCAATTCCATTAATAACTTGAAAATAACATTAACACAAAATATAAATATTGAAGCTATCACTTTATTGAAGTTTTCCCCACACTTAGTTCTTTCTACACTCGAAAGTGGATAGAGAACATAGAATTCGGGAACTTCAAAAGGTTCCTCAGCTTGGTGAACCTGCACAATACTCGAATCAAACACATCAAGTGGTGGAAACTTAGAAGCAAAATAGTCCGTTAAAATTTTAGAAGCACATAACTCCAATCCTAAGTGAAGTATTTTCTTAAAAGTTGGGTTAACAACTCGTTGAGAAGCTACTTCGATTAGAGGAAAAAGATCAATAGATATAAAATTATGCAAAGGATTAGATAAACCTTGTTTTGGATCCTCATTAGTTATCTCCAGTGAATTATTTACCTCAAGTATATCGTGGTCCTCTATTGAACTATTATTAACTAGCTCAATTGGGTCTTCCATGAATTTAATCAATTTGGTTTCATTCTGAATCTTCATATCTTGAACAACCTCGTCATCGGTATCCGAATCCTCTCCTAAAACGTCCAGTTCATTGATGCAACTCCTAATTTCTTCGTTTGAGTACGTTACACCATTTATATCAATAGATATGTCATTCCCAAACTCCTCCTTTTGAATAGGCGAATGATCGTTATTATGATCCGGAGTTGGAATAATCGTATCATTGTTGCTAGAACTTTCCAAAGGTTGCTCATTGATGTATTTTCAAAAGTTGTTGTAGATTGTGGTAAAAGGGGTTCTTTTCGAACTTGTGAAGGGAATAAATTTTTTTAGATTTAAATAATTTAGAAATGTAGAAAATTCAATTAACAAGTGATATAAATTTTATGGAGAAAATAGGGGTGATGATTCCACCATTCAACAATATTTATGTAGTTTTATTTATTTTTTATTATGCAAACTTAATAATTGTTTTGATTCTAACTATTGCCAAAAGCAGATTCTCAAAATATCAAAGATTAATCGCAAGCATAATACATCAAGAGTATAAAACTAAGCATGTATTATCAAGAGAAAATATATTTGATTAATAAAAATCATTTAAATCATTTATTTTCAATGCAATTAATCATATATAAATATTGAAAAAATTAATCAAATAAAAATTACCACATAAATATTGCGAGAAAGGCTTCCTCCGTCACCTCTGGGATTGGGTTTAGCTACTCATGATGAAAAACCTCTCAAAATATTTCATTGATGCTCAAAAGTTGATTACAATGAAGAGAAATGTCAAAAAAAATCAATATTCGACCGTACTTTGCAACACACAGGAAGCGTCAGGGAAGAACGATACAAATGAAGTGTTGTAAGCACTGTTTCTAAGTCGCTGGAAAGGAATTGGAAATTTTCGCAGTTAAGCGACACCTTTCAACGACTTTCCTGGAGCGTATTTTGTTCTTCGTCTTCAAGTACACCAGCAGAACTCTTCTCCTCTCTGCGTGATTTTCTTTTGATTCTCTCGACTCCTAAACTTTCCCCAAAGACTCCCCAAACTTGCTAAACTCTTTAGCCTTGTATTTATAGTGTTTTAGAACAAAAATATCCGACCATAACACCGTATAATCTCCCATTAATCCCGTCATTGCTCGCTGCCCATATTTAACAATAATTTCCATTTTTGGCTTCTACACACGTTAGATTTGATCCTGCACGCTCTAGTTAGCCTTCTACACGTCTCAACACTCTTTCAACGCTAGTAGAACTCCTCCATGCACACAAGAACTTCAATGTTGCTCGTGTTACAGTACACGTGCTCTGTTTTTGGGGTGTGAATCATCACGCGTTTTCCATCCAATTCCGATCGAACCTATTGCCCAAAATGTGTTCCTTAACCTATATCACATCTCTCTATCAAATTTCAGCCATTGAATCGACCCGTAACCCCTTCATTTTTGTGATCAAACTTCTGCCAGTTGAGAATTTCATTTCCTGCCAAAAAACAGTTTTCAAACGAAGAAGAAAGGGTGTCCCCCTATCCTGAACTGGGGTACGAATAGCAGTTGTCCACTGAGGTGCCCCTTAACCGATAGTGAGAGTCTGAATAACAATTGTCCTTCAAGGGTGCCCCGGGCAACTTTTAGAGCCGAAATTTCCAAAAATGTTTATTTCCAAAAAATACATAAAAACACAATATTAGTACAAAAATAGAGTTCCAACAATACGGACATTGAGGACAAATTAGACACAAAAATGCGTCTATCAAATACCCCCAAACTTATTATTTTCTAGTCCTCGAGCAAATTTATTCTAGAAAGGAAAATCATTTGAACCCCTAGGTGGCCCTATTGGGAGTGTTGTCTCCGGAGGGTTTACCACGGGTGTACCCACAAAACCTTTACTCCATACCCTAACTATCTACGCAAAATCTTGGAAAGCACTAAAGAACCTCCTTGGTTGGCATACTTATTAATTATAGGAGGAAGTACCCTGATGCGAAATTCCAATTACTGTACACGAGTTTTCACTCAAGCATACTAAAATTCATATAAGTGACAGAGCTCTACTAAGATAGTTTCACGATGGACATCATACTCGGAGTCAGACTAATCACATGAAAAGATTTAGAAGATGGAAAAAGAAAAATGTAGATGGTTAAAAAGTGAACGGTGTTTCCCATATATGTCTGAAGTCCTCTGCCAAGGTGAACCTAACCTAAATGACTGAGATACCGGTATGACTAATATTAACACACTGGCATATACAAGGGAACCAGTGGTCAATAATCCTAACTCTAGGTTAACACAACTGGCATATACAAGGGTACCAGTGGTCGACTTTATTAAACACACATTTATTTAAGAACTAACAACATGATTGGACCTTGTGGACCCAAGCGCATGTTTCTTGTCAGCAGATTACATGGTAATTCCCGTGGATCCTGCATTCCACGCTTGTTTAGGCGACGGAGACAGGGAGAACACACACATATTGCTATCCAAGTGTTAGTATTTATTCGATTGGTCTACTGGTCTGGTTTAATATATATATATATATATATATATATATATATATATATATATATTTATTTTTTTGTTGTTGTTGAAAAGGTAACTCAGTCACTCTATTTCACCCTAGCAAAGGTAACAACTTGAATCGTGTGCCCCACCAAATCACTTGAAATAAAAGAAAACTGAAAATAGAAAGTGAAAAGGACTCGACGAGATATGGCGAAACTATCATGTTATTTTTAACACCTGAGCTCTGTGCTTTTATGAATAGACTCTATAGATGTTTCCATCTAGTCAGATTGGTTCCTCAACTCCTAAAACAAAAATGTTTCCATCCACTTAGATTGGTTAGTGCTATCCTTAATACGCATAAATTTCTAGGCTCTGGAGTTTATTTATTGCAACTAAAAGATTTTCCCATACCCCCAAACTTAAATCTAACATTGTCCTCAATGTTTCCAATGATAAAATTAACAGCATGAACGAGGAGAAATTGTTACCACTTGAAGCAAAAAGGGTTGAGGAAAGATATTACCGTGTTGCGTGAGATTAGGTTACCTCCCAAGAAGTGCTAAGTTTAAAGTCTTCATCCAGACATCAAATACCTCAAAAAGGATCTTCACCTTCCAAAGTCATATACCAATAGCCGAAAAAGTTGTGGGTCCATAATACCAAATAGAGCTAACACTAATATGAGACAACTGCACTGGCTCAGAAAAATGAACAGAAGGAGCACATCCTCATCTAAGGTTTCTTACAAGACAACCGGATCTATCCAGAGCCTCCAGTTGGGCTTCATAAGAGTGTCTTGAAAAATAGATTCATCCGAAAAACGGGTTTCTAATATATGGATTTCCTCCTGAACAGTATCAGGCGGATCAGGTTGTGGAGTCTGAATAGACTCAAGCGATACCTCAGATGCACTAGGCTTGAGTCCCAAGTTAGAGACTTCTACTGGGGATAATTGACAATCTCTACCCCCAAATTTAGGATTTTGGGTGTCCCTAGATAAACTAGTCACAATATTCTTAATTTCTAGACCATCCGGTTCCTGAAAAAGGTCAATTGCTTTCTCTGAGTTATAATCAGGTGGTTCATCCTCTAAATTCTTTTGAGGTATACTAGCTATAGGAATTATATGTTTCATATCCTCTATGGTCATCCCTATAGTTTCCTTATTGTGTTGAAGCACGGTTACTGGTCTAATCTCATGATCACCATCCAAATCGGAAGTTATAGGCAAAATCTCAGATGAGCCTACAAATGCATAATTGGGGTCCAACTTAGGAGGATCTTTAGGCTCTTCGAAATAAGGGCTTAAGGTAGATTCGGTATCTAGTAATGGTTCAAACCTAGATTTCCATCTATCGGTATCTAACACAGGAATAGAATCCAACATAGCATTTACTTGTTCAATGTTGCTATCATCGTCGAAATCCATGTTAAAACGGGCTAGACAACTCTCTAATGGATCTTCCAATTCGGTGTTTGGTACAGACTTCGGAACTAAGGTTCCTATCATGTTGACCTCTTCAATGCACGTGTCATCTAGCTCATAGGGTAGCTTACTAATATTAAAAATGTTCAGCTCAATAGTCATATTACCAAAAGACAAATTCATAATACCATTTCGACAGTTAATGATCGCATTGGATGTAGCTAAAAACGGGCGACCTAAAATCACTGGTATTTGGTTCTATGGGTCAGGGATAGGTTGGGTATCTAGGATAACAAAATCCACCGGATATATAAACTTGTCGACCTCTATGAGAACATCCTCGATCACACCACGAGGAATTTTAACGGACCTATTAGCTAACTGAAGTGTCATCTGTGTAGGTTTCATCTCACCAAGTCCTAGCTTAAGGTACACATGGTATGGCAGTAAGTTCACACTGGCTCCTAAGTCAAGCAACGCTTTCTCAACACGGTACTTACCTATTGTACAAGCAATGGTAGGGGACCCTGGGTATTTATACTTAGGAGTAGTGGTATTCTGAATAATAGAACTCACATGACTAGCTATGAAGGCTTTCTTCTGGACACTGAACTTACGCTTTCGCGTACACAAGTCCTTAAGGAACTTGGAATAAGAGGGAATCTGCCTAATTGCATCTAATAATGGAAGGTTGATATTAACCTGCTTAAAAACCTCCAATATATCGTTTAAGTTGGACTCCCTCTTAGTCGGAACTAGCAGCTTGGGGAACGGGGCTCTGGGAACAAAGTCGGGCTCATCAGGACCCTCATTCGTTTCTTTGGAGACTCTATCAGTCTCCTCATTTTCTGGCTCATAAGGGTGAACTACAGCATGTTCACTATCAGGCATGGCAACCTTATTGTCAACTTTCTTTCCACTCCTAAGGGTTGTAATAGAGTTCACATGATTGTACGATTTCTCTGCTCTAGGATTGGGTTGAGTTTGACTAGGAAACTTACCTTTTTCCCTCAAAGACTCATTTATATGACTAACCTGGGTTTTCAACTCGGAAATAGCCTGAGAGTTAGCCTGACCTATTCTCTTATTTTCTTCTATACCTTGAGCAACAGATTGCTAAAACTCCATAGTGTTACGAGTTAACAAAGCAAGAGACTCTTCTAAACTCATAATCTTCTTATCCGAAGGGTTCTGAAACTGTGCCGGGGCTGAAGGATTCTTAGGATAGCCAAAACCTGGGGAAGCTTGAGAGTTACTAGACTGACCTTGATTATGGCCCTTAGACCAAGAAATGTTGGGATGGTTTCTCCAGCCAGGGTTATAGGTTTCTGAATAAGGGTCAAACTTCTGACGGTTATCGAATCTAGTGTTGTTATAAAGAGCATTGGCTTGCTCTTCAACAGTATGGTCTTCCCAAAAAGGCTCTATTATACCACTAATACCACTAGAATGACCTAATTCCAACGCTTCTAACCTTTTGGCTATGGCTGCTATTTTAGCATCTGACTCATAAGATCCTTCTACCCTATTGACATTTCCTCTACTTAGAAGAATTGTTTTCTGGGGTTCCCTATTATTTTCCCATTGTTGGGTCTTATTGGCGATTTCATTCAAAAATGTCATCGCCTCATCAACAGTTTTATTCTCAAACCCACCTGTGCATAAAGACTCAACCATGGTCGTTGTTGAATAGTCTAAACCCTCGTAGAGGATCTGAACTAACCTAACCTTATCTAAACCATGATGAGGACATTGAGAAATTAAGTCATTGAACCTTTCTAAATACCTATATAAAGATTCTCCCTCTTGTTGAGCAAAAGTACAAATTTGTGTCCTAATAGACGATGTTTTGTGCCTTGGGAAAAACTTATATCTAAAAGAAGATGTAAGTTGTTCATAGGTTTCAATTGACTCAGAATCCAAACTATACAGCCAAGATTTGGCTTTATCTTTTAAGGAAAAGGGGAATAACCTAAGTTTCAGTGCATCATCACTAAGGTTTTTAATTTTCAGAGTACTACATACTTCCTCAAATTCCCTAACATGAAAATAGGGGTTCTCATTATCTTTTCCTAAAAAGGTTGGGAGCATCTGTAAAGTCCCAGGTTTGAGTTCATAATTTGCCCCGGTTTCAGCTAACTTGATACAAGACGGACGAGAGGTCCTAGTTGGGTTCAATAAAGCTTTTAAAGTTGCCATTTCTGGCACTACCAAAGGACTAGGAGAAATTTGTTCACAAAGACGCAGATTCTTAAAACTGAAGTTTCCAAAAACAGGGCTCTCAAAAGAACAATCTTCGAGCTCCCTGCTTATATCAGAAGAACTACTAGTTTTTTCGCTAATCAATCGACCTAGAGTATCTCTTTTCCAAGCCCTATTAACAAAATCGGGCATACACTAAAAAAATCAAAAAGAAATAAAAATCCTAATAGGAAGGTTCTAGCAATCACACAGCAGGCTGACTCGACTTTACCACAGCAAACCTAGAGATTTCTAGCAAACAACAAGCATGATGGCTCACTTAGATTGTTTCTAGACTAGCTTCTATATCTCGAAAGGGAATTCGTTACAATTTAAGCAAACCCCTCTGGAATCAATCCGAGTCAAAGTAAGTTGAATCGAGGCGAGGGAAGCTCAGTGGAGCTTTGATACCCAAGGCCTCACCGCATTACAAGGCGGCGCAGTCACGCATTCAACTCACAGAAACCGTCATGAACTTCGAAGTATGCTAAAAGAATAACCAATATCCTTCGGAAAATTTTCCTAACAAGCTCGATACCCTATAGGTCTCTTTCTAATCAGTTTTTAAAGCTTGGGTTCGCGTTAGGTTTTGTTCTCCTAAAGCGCGCAAGAAAGGAGCGGTGATGAAATCCGAACCCTTATCTTGTTTAGGCCAGGCCTTGCCCTTTACTAGGAAAATAAAGACAATCCAAATTCGTCCTCAATCAATGATCACCTTAAGGAATACAGTAACTTGCTTACAAGAGATTCGCGAGTGTTTCGATTGGACTTACCTCCCGTACCAGACGAGGGATGAACCGTTGTCGTCGACTCGGGCCACGACTCCTATGCCGTGTGCGAACCCGAGGGGCCGAGGTGATATTGTAATCACCGTCCTTCCCTGCACATAGTTTGTATTTAACTACACTTCCGTAGGGTTTTTAAAAAAAAAATAAAGTCCAAGAGTCCAGTCCAAAGTCCAAATAAAGTAAAGTGCAAAAGAAAAAGAAAAAATAACCTAAAAAAAATATAAAAATCTCTCTATTTTTTTTCTCTCTTTTCTATATATAAAACAAAAAAAAATTCCTCTTTCGCTCCTTTCGCTTTAAGCTTTTCCTTCCAAGGTCCTTAGTACTCCACTTCGAACCTGCAAATCAAAGATAAAAACAAAAAGTAAAAAGGAAAAAAAAAATAATAAACCTAAAAAAAAAATATTCTACCTAAGCACAGGTCCGCGTCGGCGGCGCCAAAATGATTAAATATATTTTCAAAAGTTGTTGTAGATTGTGGTAAAAGGGGTTCTTTTCGAACTTGTGAAGGGAATAATTTTTTTTAGATTTAAATAATTTAGAAATGTAGAAAATTCAATTAACAAGTGATATAAATTTTATGGAGAAAATAGGGGTGATGATTCCACCATTCAAAAATATTTATGTAGTTTTATTTATTTTTTATTATGCAAATTTAATAATTGTTTTGATTCTAACTATTGCAAAAAGCAGATTCTCAAAATATCAAAGATTAATCGCAAGCATAATACATCAAGAGTATAAAACTAAGCATGTATTATCAAGAGAAAATATATTTGATTAATAAAAATCATTTATTTTCAATGCAATTAATCATATATAAATATTGCAAAAATTAATCAAATAAAAATTACCACATAAATATTGCGAGAAAGGCTTCCTCCGTCACCCCTGGGATTGGGTTTAGCTACTCATGATGAAAAACCTCTCAAAATATTTCATTGATTCTCAAAAGTTGATTACAATGAAGAGAAATGTCAAAAAAAAATCAATATTCGACCGTACTTTGCAACACACAGGAAGCGTCAGGGAAGAACGATACAAATGAAGTGCTGTAAGCACTGTTTCTAAGTCGCGGGAAAGGAATTGGAAATTATCGCAGTTAAGCGACACCTTTCAACGACTTTCCTGGAGCGTATTTTGTTCTTCGTCTTCAACTACACCAGCAGAACTCTTCTCCTCTCTGCGTGATTTTCTTTTGATTCTCTCGACTCCTAAACTTTCCCAAAGACTCCCCAAACTTTCTAAACTCTTTAGCCTTGTATTTATAGTGTTTTAGAACAAAAATATCCGACCATAACACCGTATAATCTCCCATTAATCTCGTCATTGCTCGCTGCCCATATTTAACAATAATTTCCATTTTTGGCTTCTACACACGTTAGATTTGATCCTGCACGCTCTAGTTAGCCTTCTACACGTCTCATCACTCTTTCAACTCTAGTAGAACTCCTCCATGCACACAAGAACTTCAATTTTGCTCGTGTTACAGTACACGTGCACTGTCTTGGGTGTGTGAATCATCACGCGTTTTCCAGCCAATTCCGATCGAACCCATTGCCCAAAATGTGTTCCTTAACCTATATCACATCTCTCTATCAAATTTCAGCCATTGAATCAACTCGTAACCCCTTCATTTTTGTGATCAAACTTCTGCCAGTTGAGAATTTCATTTCCCGCCAAAAAACAGTTTTCAAACGAAAAAGAAAGGGTGTCCCCCTATCCTGAACTGGGGTGCGAATAGCAGGTGTCCACTGAGGTGCCCCTTAACCGATAGTGAGAGTCTGAATAACAATTGTCCTTCAAGGGTGCCCCGGGCAACTTTTCGAGCCGAATTTTCGAAAAATGTTTATTTCCTAAAAATACATAAAAACACAATATTAGTACAAAAATAGAGTTCCAACAATACGGACATTGAGGACAAATTAGACACAAAAATGCGTCTATCACTCATCTTCATCAGAATCTTCGTCAACCTCATAATCTTCACTATCCCAACGACGCTGGAATTCCATTTTTATGGCCCTTTCAATTCCTTGAAGAGTCTCCTCTGATGCTCCATCTTCTTCCAGTTGATTGTATCTCATATAAAGTTTTCTGATGTTTACACGTTTTCTATCATTACTCACAATAGAATACCTAGACCGCAACTCTTCCCTTTGAATAGGTATAATATGAGCAATATGGGTGGGTTTGGATACACTATCATAAGTTTTAAGTTCAAAACTCTCTGTCATCTGCACATTACTAGAAAACAATTGATCAGAAACATAACTATCCTTCCATCCTTGTGATTGTTCACTTACATGCCCGTCATAAGGTTGTTGACATGTATGAGAATATCCATAAGGTTCCGTGGGATATTGATCATAGCCAAGAGATTGGTTTTGATTATACCCATAGGATGGTTGGTAGTTGTCATATGAATGCGATTGAAAACCATATTGATTACCACTGTTGTATTTGTAATCTTGTGCTCCGTACATGTTATTTCCGTAAGGAAACATGACGACTCACAAGAAAAAGAAAATAAAAATAAAAATATGAAAAAATAAAAACAAGCTAAACAAATAACAAATAAATTAGCAACTGCTCCCCGGCAGCGGTGCCAAAATTTGTATGGGCTGTCGTAGGCTCAACAAATTATTAAATATATTTCCCACTAATTAACTGGTAATATAGCGGTAGTAAATGATCGTTCCCACAGAGAGCTGTGTAATTGATAGGTTATTTGTATTAGCAAGATAAAGTAAATAACAAAGGGGGGATTTGGTTTTAAGATTAATAAAAAGATAACAATAAAAGAAAGATGATCAAGGAATCTTTCGCCGTTACCAAGCGATAACTGGATTAATATACTTTACTATTGTTCATAATAACCATTCATCACCAACCGTGGAATAACAGCTAGCTCAGTGTTATCCCCAAAACTCCTTTTACCACGGATACGGAAGCTCTCCAATATCAGATTCTATTCAACTGAACCACCAAGTAGTAGCTCACTCAAGGTGTAATCCAATCGAACGCTTTAAGCTTTGTGAATTAGGTTGATCCCAGTAGTTAAACTCTTAGCTCAAGGTTTACTTCACACACGATTTCTGCACAGAATCCCTCTGTAAGGTCTCGCGATTTCTACTTGTGTAGAGAGTTAATCGACGATTACTTATCTCATAACTTCCACTAGCAATAGAACAATCAATATATTGATCTAGCAATCCTCCCAAATAAATATAAGAATCACTCATAAACCCTAGATATGGTAAATACAAACGATGATGATAAGAACTCTTAATAGATTTGTATTATTAATAAAGCTTCATGCTTAGAACATTGAATTCATCCTTAATCAACAAAGGATTCAGCTACTCATATTACAAAGAAGATGAAGAATGGGGGTCTCCCCCTAAAGGGGTAAACCCTAGGTTTTTGATGTAAAACTTGTGATATGAGATTCGATTTTTCTTTTACATAACCTAATACCTTTTTATAGGTTTACATTGTTTGGTCTCCAAATATTTAGTTAGGTTTAAGAACCCGACCCGAAAATATGACCTAACGACTTCAAACGTGCCCTTAGGCCTTCCAAGGTGTGAATACACGTTTCCCATTTGATAAGTTCACCTAACCAATCCGCAAACTTCAAATTCAAGCAGATATTTTCGGAAATAAGTCTGCGAACTCGGTTCGCAAACCCAGTTCGCGGACTTCACTGTCTTCGGCATTCAATGAAAACTGTTTTGGCCACAACTTTTTCATCCGAACTCGGAATGTCCTCATTATTTTTGAATTATTTTTATCTTTAAATTATCTTAAAGATGGTGATAAGAAATTTTTAATTTGAATGAGTTAAGATCGGTCTTTGGCCTGTGTCTTGATTATGAGCGTTTTGCTCCTTTTCGTCGCACTTCTTCCACTTCTCTTGGACTTGGGCGCTTGGATACTTGGGATACTTCTCTTCTTATCTCTTTTAAGCACTTTGTAGATCCTTTTTGGATGATTCACCTAATTGAGACAAATAAGAGAAAACCAAAGTAATAATACGAAAATATGCAAGAATAATAGCTAAAACAAGTATGGGATGGACACTAAAATCATATGAATTATGCACTTATCAAATTCCCCCACACTTAGCTTTTTCTAGTCCTCGAGCAAACTAAATAAAATTAATCCTAAATACAACAACTCCATATCGTGAGGATACAATTACTCTTAGCATGAATAATAGGCCTCTAAACCCTAGGTGTCCCTAGTGGACGAGTTATAGTCTCGTGAGGGTTTACAATAGGTATCCCCACAAAACCTACTCCAATATCTCGCCTTGGAAGAACCACTAAGGATAGACACAAAGTAGAAAGCCAAATAATTAGCTTGCATATGTTCTTTAGCTGCAAACATCCCACATACATTCCAATCATCACACATTAGCAATTACTTATGTGTGACATTCAACCTGTTTGCAAAACTCCACTAAGATAGTCATTTTACTTGTTACAACGTTTATCACAACACTCACATACTGAAATCATATGAATAGATAAGAAAATGGAATAGAAAAGTGAAGTGTGAAAATGCTGACTTAAGTGAAAGATGTTACCCACAATACTTTTATGAATGTCTTCAAAGGATATATATTTATAGCGCACTAGTTGAGAGAAGCACCCATTTAACTCGACCACATGATTAGATACTCTAAGCGCATGTTCCTTTTCAGCAAGTACATGATAATTGCCTTGGATCATGCACTCCATGCTTGCTTAGGCGACGGAGACAGGGACAACGTTTCACACATACTTCTATCAAAGTGTCAAGAACCTCATCAATAGTCTTTTTGACTTGCTATATAATGATGATATGGTTTTTGTTTTCATCGACTATGATTAGTCCGAAATTCCGGACCTATCATTTATTAGTAATGTCGATAAAAGAAGAGGAGCCTTATTTATATATAATTTTCTTTTTCTTTTTTGGCTCACTCTTTACTTTGTACGAATGTAAGACAATTGTCTTATAGGGCTTTTATATAAACTCAACCAATGATTACCTTGCTACAACATCCACGACAGTATCTGGATCCCACCAAATCACTTTAGAGAAACATAAAACTGCAAAAATAAAAAGAAAGTGATTCAGTAATGATTAGTTGCGAGGATGACTCTTTCAAACGACTACCATAGCTTAGTTTCACATTCAATTATGAACGTATATATTTAAGGATTGAAATACATGGAACTTAATCTATAGCTTGAAGAACAATTTCAACCTTAAAAGGTGTAGTGTGTCATCCAAAATAGCTCATAAGTAACTCCAAAATATGAAGTCTCAAGAATGCAATAAATCAAAGAGTATGATTATTTGTTTTGTATGCAAACCAAACATGCTTAACTACTCCCCCACACTTAAACTCAGTATTGTCCTCAATGTTTAAAACCGAAAATTCTGATTTCTGACATTACAGCCCTGAAAACATCAAACACTGTACAAATGGGTAGGGAACTAGGAAAAACATCCTAAACAAAAGTTGTTAAACTTCGTCCTTTCTATAACGTGTCAAAATTTTAAAGTGTTTCGATAAAAGGTCTGACTTTTATGTCCTCCGGACTGACTGACATGCGATCTGAAAAAGTTCTGGAAAAATTCCGAAACTCAAATGTCCAGGCCTATAGCTCCAAATTAACAGAGTCCGAATTCAAATTTTCTTTTTGGAAAAGAAATGTATGTCTGTCCTGTTTGAAATTTGGGGTCAACCACTCAAATCGGACTCCATATGAAGTCTCGAGAGCTATTTTGGTAACAACTGCGCAGTCAGAATTTTCTGACGAGAATTCATCAAAACTTTCATTATAGGTATTGGACTTTGTAAAATCTAAGATGGGAATGAAAGATATGATACGAATAACTAAGAAAATTAAAAACAAAAGGGATAAAGATACCAAACCGATGGGTTCCCTCCCACACAACGCTTGGTTTAACATCGTCAACCCGACGTTATTGTTATCGTTCGTTCACCAACAATCTGAAAATTTGGCAATCCTTCCAAATAACAATCTGCAATTCCATTAATAACTTCAAAATAACATTAGCACAAAATATAAATATTGAAGCTATCACTTTATTGAAGTTTCCCCCACACTTAGTCCTTTCTACACTCGAAAGTGGATAGAGAACATAGAATTCGGGAACTTCAAAAGGTTCCTCAGCTTGGTGAACCTGCACAAAACTCGAATCAAACACATCAAGTGGTGGATACTTAGAAGCAAAATAATCCGTTAAAACTTTAGAAGCACACAACTCCAATCCTAAGTGAGGTATTTTCTTAAAAGTTGGGTTAACAACTCTTTGAGGAGCTACTTCGATTAGAGGAAAAAGATCAATATATATAAAATTATGCAAAGGACTAGATAAACCTTGTTTCGGATCCTCATTAGTTATCTCCAGTGAATTATTTACCTTAAGTATATCGTGGTCCTCTATTGAACTATTATTAACTAGCTCAATTGGGTCTTCCACGACTTTAATCAATTTGGTTTCATTCTTAATCTTCATCTCTTGAACAACCTCGTCATCGGAATCTGAATCCTCTCCTAAAACGTCCAGTTCATTGATGCAGCTCCTAATTTCTTCGTTTGAGTACGTTACACCATTTATAACAATAGATATGTCATACCCAAACTCCTCCTTTTGAATAGGCGAATGATCGTTATTATGATCCAGAATTAGAATAATCGTATCATTGTTGCTAGAACTTTCCAAAGGTTGCTCATCTTCATCAGAATCTTCGCCAACCTCATAATCTTCATTATCCCAACGACGCTGGAATTCCATTTTTATGGCCCTTTCAATTTCTTAAAGAGTCTCCTCTGATGCTCCATCTTCTTCCAGTTGATTGTATCTCTTATAAAGTATTCTGATGTTTACACGTTTTCTATCATTACTCACAATAGAATACCTAGACCGCAACTCTTCCCTTTGATAGGTGAAATATGAGCAATATGGGTGGGTTTGGCTATACTATCATAAGTTTTGAGTTCAAAACTCTCTGTCATATGCACATTACTAGAAAACAATTGATCAGAAACATAATTATCCTTCCATCCTTGTGATTGTTCACTTACATGCCCGTCATAAGGTTGTTGACATGTATGAGAATATCCATAAGGTTCCGTGGGATATTGATCATAGCCAAAAGATTGGTTTTGATTATACTCATAGGATGGTTGGTAGTTGTCATATGAATGCGATTGAAAACCATATTGATTACCACTGTTGTATTTGTAATCTTGTGCTCCGTACATGTTATTTCCGTAAGGAAACATGACGACTCACAAGAAAAAGAAAATCAAAATAAAAATTCGAAAAAATAAAAACAAGCTAAAAAAATAACAAATCAATTAGCAACTGCTCCCCGGCAGCGGCGCCAAAATTTGTATGGGATGTCGTAGGCTCAACAAATTATTAAATATATTTCTCACTAATTAACTGGTAATATAGCGGTAGTAAATGATCGTTCCCACATGGAGCTGTGTAATTGATAGGTTATTTGTATTAGCAAGATAAAGTAAATAACAAAGGGGGGATTTGGTTTTAAGATTAATAAAAAGATAATAATAAAAGAAAGATGATCAAGGAATCCTTCGTCGTTACCATGCGATAACTGGATTAATATACTTATCTATTGTTCATAAGAACTATTCATCACCAACCGTGGAATAACAGCTAGCTCAGTGTTATCCCTAAAACTCCTTTTACCAAGGATAAGGAAGCTCTTCTATATCAGATTCTATTCAACTGAACCACCAAGTAGTATGTCACTCAAGGTGTAATCCAATCGAACACTTTAAGCTTTGTGAATTAGGTTGATCCCAGTAGTTAAACTCTTAGCTCAAGGTTTACTTGCTGGTGTTATATTCACACACGATTGCTACACAGAATCCCTCTGTAAGGTCTCGCGATTTCTACTTGTGTAGAGAGTTAATCGACGATTACTTATCTCATAACTTCCACTAGCAATAGAACAATCAATATATTGATCTAGTAGGCCTCCCAAATCAATATAAGAATCACCTCATAAACCCTAGATATGGTAAAGACAAGCGATGATGATAAGAACTCTCAATAGATTTGTATTATTAATAAAGCTTCATGCTTAGAACATTGAATTCATCCTTAATCAACAAAGGATTCAGCCACTCATACTACAAAGAAGATGAAGAATGGCGGTTTCCCCCTAAAGGGGTAAACCCTAGGTTTTTGATATAAAACTTGTGATATGAGATTCAATTTTTCTTTTATATAACCTAATACCTTTTTATAGGTTTACATTGCTTGGTCTCCAAGTATTTAGTTAGGTTTAAGAACCCGACCCAAAAATATGACCTAACGACTTCAAACGTGCCCTTAGGCCTTCCAAGGTGTGAATACACGTTTCCAATTTGATAAGTTCGCGTACCCAGTCCGCAAAATTCAAATTCCATCAGATATTTTCGGAAATAGTCTGCGAACTCGGTTCGCGGTTCGCGGACTTCACTGTCTTCGGTATTCGATGAAAACTGTTTTAACCACAACTTCTTCATCCGAACTCGGAATGTCCTCATTTTTTTTGAATTATTTTTATCTTTCAATTCTATTCAAGATGGTGATGAGAAATCCTTAATTTGAATGAGTTAAGATCGGTCTTTGGCCTGTGTCTTGATTACGAGCGTTTTGCTCCTTTTCGTCGCACTTCTTCCACTTCTCTTGGACTTGGGCGCTTGGATACTTGGGATACTTCTCTTCTTAGCTATTTTCAGCACTTTGTAGCTACTTTTTGGATAATTAACCTAATTGAGACAAATAAGAGAAAACAAAAGTAATAATACGAAAATATGCAAGACTAATAGCTAAAACAAGTATGGAATGGACACTAAAATCATATGAATTATGCACTTATCAACTATCAATAACTGTTCAAACGAGCAATATTTGCTCAGACTATCAATATTGATTTAACTATCAATATTCAACAATCCATCAAATTAGAAATGAGCAGTATTTTCTCAGACGGGACTAGTAATATTATTCAACTGTCAATGTTTGATACTTCATTAATCGAGCAATATTCGCTCAAGCGACCAATATACGCTCGGACTAGCAATACTTGATCAGGCTATCAATATTCATCATGTTGATTCAATTATCAACATGCATTCGAGAACTATACATATGTCCAAGCACACATGTTCAATCCATGTATCATAGAGCATTCGTCAATTATGCTCGACTCAACAAAACTTAGACTCATCGTCTAATCAAGTCAACAACTGACTTATTAAATACATGTATGCCTTGCAGACTCCACAATCATGAGACATCAATCATGTCACATGGGAGGATATTAATTAGGGTTTTGGTCTGGCAGCCTACGACACGTGTGTTCATCCACGATGAGAAATTTGAGTAAGTCGTGCAAGCAGTTGAGGGAGTTAGCAAAGTAGTGGGTAAACAATCAACCAAGTCTCTGTACGATCTGGAACTGGTTAAACCACGATTTCCCACTTCCCCACTCTTCCACTCGAGCAACCATCACACTTACTGGGATCAATGTGTTAACATTCTTGCAATATAAATAAGTCTCTGAATTCATGATTGAACGTACAATCTTAGATAGACAGGAATTATCATAAGGATTCTCATCTGAACAATCACTCTCAACTGAGCAGAATTCAAACTTATTCGAACCCAGCAGTTCATTTGCAGAAACCTACAACACATTCACGATCCTTGATCACCATTGATCTCACACAATTCTCAGCTTCCCTCCTACAGATCGACCCTCTTCCCCTTTTCTGACCGAATTGACTTTGGAACGACCATTGTCTTGGTTTAGGCAGGAGTCCTACAAATTGATCTCTCGAACTCAAAGCACTCATGTACAGTGCATCTGTGTGAGGTTAGGAAGTTTGCTCGGTTGAAGAGTCTCGTCCGAACGGTCGTCTCTTCACTTTCCTAAAAAATCAGCAAATCGTTTTCCCCATCTACAATAGGGGGCTGAATTTTCTGTCTGATCTTCAGAAGTAAGCTCATCAGGGTTATCAAGTGAAATAATGAGAGCATTATTTCTTTAAAGAGAACTTCCGTCTTGAATAATTGAATCATCTTGGATCTCGGTTCGGGAGCGCCGCTTTCCAGATTGTTTGTTCTTCCTTAGGATATTTTTAACTTGATGTTTGAGGTTAAGCAATTTGCTCGTTCGAGGAGCCCCGTCCGCACGGTCGTCTCTTCACTTTCATAAAAAACCAGCAAATCGTTTTGCCCCATCAACAAACATGAGTGACCCTACTTTTGTGGAAAAGAAGAATTTTTTCGGACATTAACAAATCACATGGATTTGTATCCCGGACATCGACTTAAATTAATCTCAACGCCAATTACGAACAAAGAGATAATTTTAATCGGTATGACTCAACATAAGAAAATCTTACGGAGTGTATAGTACAGTAATAACACGAAAGTGTGCTCACGGGTAGATCGATACTGCGAAAATTTCTGAAAAAAGTTTGTTTTATTTCCAATTTACAAAAAACAGAATAAATTTGACTTCTGAGCATATATGGGATATCAGTTCAATTTACAAAAAGTAAAGGACACATATATCTCATAAGACTTCGCAACATATTAAAACCAATAATGATTACATACTACAAGTTCATCTTCCAAAAACTCTAGAATTTAAATAAATAAATCTAAAAACATGCAAGATGAAAATCATTGGAAATAACTTGTGTAATCACAATTTATGTTATACCAAACCCTAGTTATCCTTCTCAAAAGCAAGAATAAATTATCACAAGAAGTTTTCTAGTAACGCATCAGATTATTGTTAATAGCCTGAGCGGAGAATTACTTCTCATTGTTGAAGAACTCGTTGATAATGGGATCATTAAGTTCTTGCAAGTTTTCAGAAATGTCAGTTAACTTACTAAGTTCGGTTCTCAGCTTACACATAGTGGTTGACTGTGTCAGCATGTGTTCATAGTAAGTTATCTCGTCCAGGGAGCCATTGATTCGAGATTTGAAATCATTCTTTTGAGTCATAAAGTTATTCACTGTAGACCTAAAATTATTATCCTGACGAAAAATAGATAAAAGACTAAGTCGAGGAAGAACCTGTTTCTTCTCCATGCGAATTATCCTTTCTGATCCTTGATGATTTGATTCCTTCACATAAGTAAACGTTAACAGCTTCTTCTACTACATCCTTTTGGTGACACCTCTAGTTACAATAGCCATTGAAGTTTTCTTCAGGAAGAAGGAAGTATCCCTAAATAAGAGAAATGACCATCCTTAAGACGATACGTGAACCGGTACGGCATTAGAATGACCTTGTCGTCTGCGATTCATAAGATACATAATTTTTACGACCTTTTTATATTTTTAATCATGCTAATTATTAGTTACTTATCCTCACGAAAATCATAGTTGTGTTAACATAAGATTGAAACATGTTCTTAGCTCAAATAAACAAGGTTTAGAGCACAATACTTAATGATTCAAAAATATGGACAATTGAAAAACGGTGGAACACAATTATGCATTCTAGATTTTGGAGATGGCTCAACAGGATCACAACACCTATACCTCTATGAGATTATTATGGGATGTTTCACGTTTAGGATTACCAATCATAAAAAGTCAAGTCAACTTGAGTAACCTTGTCATCACAAAGAATATTGTGATGAGTTTTGTGCAAGCCTCATTTTCTCAAGCTAAAATATTGAGGCTGCACTCATTACTATAATTGAGTAGTAATGGGGTGAGTAGAACACTCACCACTTGAGACATCGGGTGACTTAACAAGGTTATTAGTGTATTCAGGAGCCTTACCTTTTCTGGTTCTTGTTCTTCGTTTATCCCTCTTTGGCCATGAAGTTCCCGAACTATCCTTCAATAACTAAATCATTCTTTGCATGTCCTTCTGAAGTTTAAAAATTTTCTTGTTATTGTTCTTGAGTTTTCAACATATCTCTTGCACATGATTCTTGCTTCCGCAAAAGAAGCAATGCAGAGAGGGTTCATCTTTAGAAGATTCGGCTACCTGTTTATCACAACGAACTGTTTCCACTTTACATGAGCCGACAAGAATGAAACAGTTGTTGGTGAATGAGGTCTTGCCCACGAAACCAATACCATTAGTGTTACAAAAGGATTTTTGCCCAAACAACAGAGCTGAGATTTTATCTGACCTTCCTGAGAGCCTTTGTTGATCACACTTGAGGGTATCAATCTCATTATCTTTTACAGACTATATTCTATTGAAATTTTCATTAAGTTTATGCAAATCTAGATTTTTCACTTGAAGAGATGATTCGATTTTTTCCACAGTTTTCTTCAAACGTAGGTTTTCTCAGTGAATTTCATCACTTTTATTTCAGAAATCTCATTTTCTGACTCGGAATCAGAGACCGAATCAGAATCAACAGATATTTCTGCACATGTGTTGATGGTGGATTTTCAGCAAAGATCAAAATCGTAAAATCATGATATTGCATGTTTCTGACCCGGCTTCAGGAACGCATGTGACGATTCATATTTTATGATTCATGAACCGTTTCACGATCTCTGATCGAGTTCCTATCAAAGCCATGATGAATATGTTTCTCGAAAGGCCTCCCACTAGCTGAGCGTTCGATGCTATACATTTCATCGTGACCTCTATGTAGAAAACATAATTGGGCGGTCTTCCTACATAATTGTTTGTTGAGAGGGCTGAACTCCTTCAGGACGTCGGCGATACTCGTTGTTCCCTGACTACATAGAGAAACCGTCTATAGATTCAGGCGGCTCTCCTACATAATTGTTTGTTGAGGGGGATAAACGCCTCGGGACATTAACAACGTTGCACGTTGTTCCCTGACTATGCACCTTTCAGAACGAATATGATGCTTCAACTATCTCATATCCCGATTCTATAATAAATTAATTCTACCGTGACATTCGCCACTGAATTCCTAGAAAATAATCTAATATATCTCATTACTTCGTTCCATGAATCCCCGGCTGATTCCATGGATTAGTAACAGATAACCATTTTATCTCATTACTCCGCTCCATGAATCCTCAGTTGATTCCATGGATTAGTAATAGATAACCATTTTATCTCATTACTCCGTTCCCTGGATTCTCCGAATGGATTCATGGATTAGTAATAGATGCACAATTCATAATTATTGCTCCGTTTCATGAATCATTCTCCGCCGAATTTCATGAATTAGTAATAATTACTCAACAATTGGGGATCTAGACTATCACCAAGTAAGCCCCAATAAAATGGTGCAAGTGTACTCAAAAATGATACACGAACGAGCACTCAAACGCACGAACGAGCATTCGAAAATATGGATAAACGAGGAATCCTACACAAAACATGAGAGAGAAAATAATAATAAAAAAATAGAAAAGAGACGCCTAGGGACTGGGCCCACCGGCCGGTCGACCATGCCGCCGTGGACGGTCCCTCATGCCTCTCCCTTTATTTTTCTTATTTTATTTATTTTCATGAACTCATGAAAACTCCTTCATTCAAGCAACTTTCCTTGTTTGAGAAAAACTCACGGTTTCTCCATATTTTCACGGTTTCATGAAAAACAATAAAACATGGAAAGGTGTTGCGGGATCGGGATACCTAGCCCTGTCCGGTCCCACACCTTGCAATCCCTTGTTTTCATAATTATTATTTCCCTAATTTCATGAAACTCCTCGGTTTGAACAAAAAATCATGGTTTCTTCATATTTTCTCAAATATTGCTCAAACCATGAAAAAGCCAAAAAGCCAAATGGTCACATGACTGACTAGGATACTCACGAAAAATATTAAAATATTATTATTATTTTAATATTCTCAAAATATTGATCGAACGAGCAAAGTTCTACTTGCTCATTCGAGCAAAATCAAGAATTTCAGTCAAAGATCAAACTCTTCTGAAAATCCAAGATATTGCTCGAACGCACATCTGAATATACCGAAACTCCCAGGACTGAGACACAGACATAATGGTGACACGGGCATGCTTCCTTGACCGACCAAAGCTGGCCCTAAGGCTTGCAAGGAGCCGGCCCCACACATTCTTATGATTTTGACCTAATTTGCTCAATTGCTCATATTGGGTCCAAACTCTTTCCAACCAACTTGGAATTCGCTCAATCGACCATCAGGTGGTCCCACACCATTAAGGGCCGGTTCTATATGCCCCCTTGGTCGGTCCCTTACTTCTCCATAATTAGGTTTTATCACCTAATGCTCAAGCGAGCACTATTCTAATAAATGGTCCACACCAGCATTTGATCATTCTTTCACCAACCGGTCAACTGAGGATCCTGGTGCACGCTCACTTGAGCACTTGGGCACCACATGGGCGTCCATCATCCCATGTGGTCGGTCCCTCCCTCACCCATGATCTGTTTTCAGCAATTCATCAATTGACGAACAATTTATCAAAAATTAGGGTTTCGAACAAACACCCCATAAATCATCATTCTGAGCAAGTTCAAACACTAATAAATTTATGTTGATCCAACATCTGGATTAATCATATAATATTTGGTAGTCTGCCAGTATTTTACTTAATATTTTATTGGGTCACGTTACCAATAAATAATTCGGCGAATTGAGCAGTACCTGCTCAATTGCTCGAATATTGATCCAACTATCAATATTCAGTAATTTATCGATATTCAGTAATTCGTCGAATTGAGCAATACTTGCTCAGTTGATCGAATATTGATCCAACTATCAATATTCAGTAATTTGTCGAATCGAGCAATAATACTTGCTCAGTTGCTCGAATTTACAATATTTGCTCAGACGAGCAATATCAACATAAGAATTGTACGTGTGTTCAATTCATGAATCACTGAGAATTCATCACTCATGCTCAATTTAACAAAACTTAGAATCGTTGTCTAAAAGTCAACAACTGACCTAATACACGCCTGCCTTGCAGACTCCACCTTCGTGAGACATCAATCACGTCACATGGGGGGATATCAATTAGGGTTTTGGTATGGCGGCCTACGACACGTGTGTTCATCCACGACGAGAAATGTAGTAAGTCGTGCAAACGGTTGAAGGAGTTAGCAAAGTAGTGGGTGTACGATCAGTCAAGTCTCCACACGACATGGAACTGACTTTACCACGATCTCCCACTTTTCCACTCTTTCATTCCAGAAACCGTCATACATACTGGGATCAAGGTGTCCACTATTATGACAATATAAATAAGTCTCTGAATCCATGACTGAACAAGGCACAGAAAATCCACGAGATACTGAACAGACAATCCATCTTCTAACCAAGAATCATCGTGTGAGCAACACTCTCTCAATCATTCGAACTTATTCATCATTTGCAGAAACCCACAACACATTCACAACCCTTGATCATCACTGATCCCACACAATTCTCATCTTCCCTCCTACAGATCAACCCATCTCCCTCTTTGTGACCGAATTGACTCTAGAACGACCATTGACTTGCTTTGTATCTATCTGACTATCCACCTCAAGTCCATGTTTTACTACAGCTGAAACCTAATGTGTTGAATTGCTAACAAATAATGAAAACACAACATTTTATTGGATTTAACAAAAATTAACAGTAATTGATACGATATGTATTAATTTCGATGTCAATATGACAAAATATTCATCTGCCAAGCAATAGTTATCAGTTTGGTTATACAATGGGAATGGCATTTATTACATGTCCAGCAACATGTGCTATAAAAATTCAAATATGGAAATAACAATTATTGTGTATCAAATGTAATTCAATGTACATAGTCGATTGTCAAACCAGAACAATCCAAACATCTGCCGATGAAGTAAAGGCATATAATTATTGGGTGGACCATAAGAGGCAAGAGTATAATTTACAAAAATGAGCTTCAGAAATTTAAATATATTTAATCAAATTATGAAGTTGGAACAAGTATAATAAACTTTGAAGAAGTTGCAATACAAGCCCACTAATAAAAAAAACAAATATATTATTTGCATTTGATAATTTTATTAGTTTATAGAATACTTTATTTCGTTTTTAAACTCACAAGCTTATTAATTTTTATTATTTTTAATAGTATTTTCTGTTTTCAAAAGGATTTAATTTTAAAAATATGGATCCAATATTTCATAAGCGAAAAACAGATCCGTGCATAGCACGAGTGAAAAACTAGTCATCCTAGATGTAAACTGGAAAAATTTGCAGTACACATATGTAAAAATAACTTGATGATGGCTAAAGGGCATCATATGAATGTAGTAGCACCTCGGTAAAAATGAGTCCATGCGTCTCTACGGTGCATACATGCCATGTCATATATACTGAATGTACCATATGAAGAAGCAATGAAAGTAAAATTTATTACCGAAGCAAAAATGGACGATTCATAAGTAAAAGTAAAATAAGCTACGCAACTAAAATCAAGCTTCAAAAGTTTTAAAGAGATATTTCCCATAAATATCTGTGAATCACTGAATACTACTACTTCTGCATCATTACACAACTGAGTCATTACATACAGAACATTGACCTTTTTTCATTCTGCGAAACAAAATAAAGAAAATCTATATAACCGACTCTATGAAAAACCACGTTTCCTTCCCAAGCCTTATGACCAGAACCATATGTTGATTATAATGTGTTTAGAAGTACTCACTTCAGATCTTGTTCCAATATTATCTTGGCCCAATAAATTTGATCCCTGCCAAGGCATGAGTGCTTTTACCGATATTACAACAGAATCTGCATGGGTTTTTCCCTGTTTTTGGCTCTTCCAGGATTTCAAGTCACTCCGACATCTGATTTGAGGTATCTTAGTGACCATGATTACGAAAAGACATGCCCAATTGACAATATAGACCTGCAAAATTTTCTCATTGACCATAACAAAATGGAACGCCTTCAACTCAAGCACTGAACCAATTCATCAATGGGAATTTCATCAACAAAAAATGAGTACAATGTTGTCATGACCAGTTTAGATTGCAGGTGTCAACAAAAAATTCGGACTTGTAGAGCAGATCACATAGTGGACATTTTGAATAAATAATTTACCAATTACAAAAATCAATTTGAATTAAATCTATAAATATAAATAAATAACATTTTGATATATAAACTGAAGATCAAAGTAGAATAGATCATTGGAGATAAATGTGAAAATTAGGTAGCATCTGTTCTCTCCTTATCTCTAAATAATATGAGATGAAAGTACTAAACTCCATACCTATGCTTCAAAAAAAAAAAAAAAATCTTCATCTAACAATATTTACTACTTTTGTGAATGGATATGGTAAAACGGAGAGGGTACAAAGTACACCACCAACTTTTTCGTTCGGCAACCTGTATGGACAAATCCTAATACAATTGCAAGCAGACCAACTTAATGATCCTTGACAATATGTGTGTAAAGGTTATATCTCTATCGCTTCTCAACCAATACTTATAGACTAAGGAGTCCGTGAACCTAATTGTTAAGGAAAGTACTTGGACAATATCAAAAATCAATATCCAAGATCAATCTAATCGTATCCAAATAATCAAATCGGAATTCTGCCACGTAATAAACTTGTTATCTATCATTCAAGATGCGAATTATATAAGAAATAACTCTCGTAATCGATCACAATTATATGGACATATCTACTAAGATTGAATACGTACTACTTGACTAAATCCTATTATAAGAATAAAAATATAACGCGAAAAAGGAAAAACACAAGACACTGCAAGTTTTGTTGACGAGGAAACCGCAAGTGTAGAAAACCCCGGGGACCTCGTCCAGATTTGAACACCAAATTGTATTAAGCCGCTACAAACACTAGCCTACTATCAGACTTCGGAACGGAATGTAGTTGAGACAGAATCCACCTCCAAGGAATTCAGTTACAGTCCCGCTACTTACGTATCTTGAACCTCGCAACGCTTTACGCAATTGATTCCCTTAGCTGATGTCCTTTACAGGCTAATAGTTGCTTCAACCTAAGTGAAGACTTTTGATACCAATATGCCTTTAACAGGTAAGCCTATTTGATTTCCATTAAGATCAAAGATCAAGGACTGTAAATTTGTTTGCAATATACAATGCTAGCAAACCTCACAAACACGAAACATTTACATTCACTTAGATGAGAATATGGATTCTTTAATACCTCTCGAATAATCTTCAACATATCAATTAAGAATAGTTTTCTGATATCTATCTTGAGGAAACATAAAGTCTGAGATGAAGAGAATTTTGCGATTTCTATATATCTTGCCTGAAAGAGATTACGAGAACCTCGATAACAGAAAAACAAGTCAGAATACACGAACTATCAAGATAAAGATAGACGGACCTGGCTTCACGAATCCCCAAAGCAAAGTCTTTTAGTCGTAGACCTAATTATGTTTCTCAGATGAAACCTAGGTCAATAGAGGACGACGATAGCTATCAACTAGGACACAAAGTGTCAGGGATTGAATTTCCCAGTTGAAAGAGCATCTCTATGTTCAGTTTTTCAAGTCCGAGGGTTGCTTATAATTCAAGCTAAGATAACTTGAGAATTAAGCAAACATTTTCTCTATTTAGATGAAACTCTAATAAGGGTTTCAATTAAGCATGTGAGAATTAGTCTTGAAAATACAATAGAAGAATATACATAGTTGTCCAGTTACGGAACCGTGTATAATGACCGTTCTATTTTGGCAATTATGCCTTATGAACTATATGAAATTTGATGTTCATTTAAACACCTAAGAGTTTAATCATGATGCACACAAATAAGTGTTTTAATGATCATTGATGTCTTAGAAGTGTTTAAGAGAGTCATATCAATGCTAAAGTATTTTTAAAAAAAACAAAAGTCTTTGAGCATCTGCAAAATTCTATTGGGACCATTGGTGAAATGGTTCATGAACCGTAAGGCTAGTTCATGAGTCAGAGTGCTACAATTGATGGAATCGATTCGTGAACCGGGTTCATCAACTGTAATCCTTTTCTACCAACATTAAAATTCAGATCACCACGGTTCGTGAACTGTCCCCAACTGAACTTGCGGTTTGAGAACTGGTTTGCCAACTTTCCCTATATTTCTGAAACTCAGATATGTATGGTTTATGAAGTGGTTCGCCAAATATTTCCAAGTGATAAACATCATTTGTAGGGGAAATTTTCAATTAATCCACAAATTAATTCTTGAACAATAAATTATTTCAAACTAATGTCGTTAAGGACCTTTGAATATCTATGCTTGAATCATATTTTGTGATATTTAACAAGATAAGCTTGACTCGAAAATTCTTCTTTGCAATAAATCTACTAGAAGTTATACGACATAGTCTCATACGATGGAATGGTAAGATAATGAGTACGATAAAACAGTCCAGTCTTCACATACCTGATTAAAGAAGTTCTCCAATTGTCTTCGTCAATCTTCAGTTGTTTGAGGGTGATGTATGATACTCAAATACCAAATTCTAACCTAGTATGAGACTTGACTTAATAGACTAGAAATCAAGATATAGTTTTGATCATCTAACATTGACAACAAACTTGAGATAACAAAATTTGTGGGTTCAACCGAGCATTGCTCTAACAATATACCTAGGCTGGAACTGTACCAACAAAATTACAAACCAAATAGAGTTCCCAAAATCCATAAGTCATGCACAAATCCACCCCAAAAAAACAAAAACTCGGGAACATGCAATAAAAATGAAAGTAACCCAATTATAAATGAGGGAACAATGATTACTACAATAAAGATAAACCACCACAACCAAGTAAGAAAAGAGAAATGGATGCTTAACTTTTTCCATGAATGCTCTAAAAATCAGTATTTCTTATATACATACAAACTAATTTAGTGAAAAAAGTAGTCATCAAGATCAAGGAAATCTGTGCTAGAACAATGAAAATAGAATGATCAACTTTTCTTTAGTTTTTTTTGTTGCAGTTGAAAACATATTAAACATAATCCAAAATCAGTAGTAGACTTATACATCCACTCCTGAAAAGAGTAAACACAACGATCAATTACAATGGAAAGAAGTATGTTATTTAGAATTATTATACAATATCTATGGAAGTAAAAAACTCTAATGTAACCATCAATCAAGTACCATAAATCATCAATAAGATCAATACCATACCCTCAAGTTCGTTGTACACAGAAAGATGGACTACAAATGATTTTGTCTCTCTCATGCCTTTATCACTATAAGTATCATGTGATGTCCAACCTGACATGCATCACCAACTTTTAGTTTTAAACGCTTCAAAATACTGTTGGCAAACTCATTCACCAACTAAAAAAAAAAGAAAAGGGTAATACATATTAAATAATTGAAAGTTGAACATCAGATAAATTCAAGGCTCAAAGAAAGAGCGATAAGTATCGAAATCATCTTTGAATCCATTCTAGTCTCGGCTTCAGCAAGAGATACTAGGGCTAAAATAGAAAGAGAAATAGATCGGCAAGTATTGAATAGAAAGTCAAGTGAATACGGACCATCCGACTCCACCCAGGTTGAGACACATGGTTAGATCAAAATCGAGGATCGGAAGTATCGGTTAGCATAAATATGAGCACAACCGGAGATTGAGAGGGAGGCGCTTTACATATCTTCTCAGAACGAGAAGAAGAACCCAGTTCAACAACCTTTCTTTTCCCTAAAAAGAGGAAAGGAAAAAAACGAGACATTAATTAATCGTGACACTAAAACGATTAATTGATGATATATAAAAAATAAAAATAATAAAATATAATAATAAACAAAAAAAAATGGAAGAATGGAGAGAAGAAAGCTTACTCAACAGAGGAAAATTTTTTAACTTCAGGGAGGGGAGTTAGTCATGATATTCCCATACTCCCAAGCACCATGAAAGATCAACAAACACATGTCGTTGAACCTAGAGATGTCCAATCCTTTAAAAATAACTAGGTTGTTATGCTCAAAACCAAAAGACAATTCTGGACTCTTGCTGAAAAGGTTATTCAGGTAAGAACCAGGAATATAACGAACTTCATAACAATGGAGAAGCCTCTCAACTGTAATCTCCTCCTCCTCAGAGAGATTATAGTTTCTCTATGTTACTGTATGCATATAGTCAAAGAACATAGATTTCATCGCAACAGGAGCATAGTTAACGCAGGAATATGCAAAACAAAGCCACACTGAAGATGAGACTCAGGGTCAAGAGCTCAACAGCTTCAGAATCTCTAACCTCATATACATATTTGGTGTAAGGAGAGGGACACCTAACCTCCATGCCAAGCCCAGTAAGCAGATTACAAAATCCAAAGATGGTATAAGAAGGAGATGGAGTTAGAAAAGAAATCCCAGACATATTGCTAAAAAAGAAGAAGGGGTCTCCTGAACTAATTAGAAAAATTATGATGAAATTTGACTGAAAAAATTTATGAGAAAGAGTTTGAAATATCAAAAAAAAAAAAAAAAAACGAAAGAGGAAGATATTGTAAAATAAAATTACAGATATGATTTCCTTTTGAAAGAAAGATTAGGTAAGAGAGAATAAAAAGAGTAACCGCCATAGCCGATACATCTTCCACACTAAAATTCTCCACAATTATGACAAGTGACAATAAACCTAGTACCTTAGGTCATAACATCCTATGATCTCAATGGGTCAAGAAAACCCACCTTAGACTCTTCGGTTTTCGAAAAGGTAAAAATTACATTCTTTAACTTTTCGAATTCAGGAAAAGGCTAAATTAATGTAGCCAACATAAAATATTATGCTCATTATGAGACAACAATAATTTTTGGAGTTACCATAAATTATCGGCTTGTATTCCCCATATAAATCAAATAAATTCCCAAAAATAGACGCGCGTCAAATGACCTTCATATGTGTTGTAAATGCAACCTCGATAGCTATTGACGAACCAATATCTTTACCAAAAGATATCCCCCCTTTTGAGGGGGAGAGAGAGGCATATCAGATCATAGAGAACTCAAAGATCCCAGGTCTAGATAATATCGCCCGAATAAAACTATTTTTATCTCTTATCTAAGCTGAGATGTAAATATGATATTTACACCAAAAATAAAAGTCACATCTCCTCCAATTGAAAAAAGCGATCTGAACTGCTATAAGCAGATAAAAATAATTAAAGTTTATATAAAGTACAATCAAATACTAAATTTAAGTAAACTGAGGAAAATATGTAAATGGCAAAATATAGCATCTACCAAATGCTGACGGTTGTACATGTCATACGAGCTAGAGCGCTGAGAGAAAACCTAGGTCGAGGTCGGAGGAACGAGTCTTTAGTACGTGTAGGACTTAAAGAACATCATATTCCAATAATCATGACCGGAAGGCGAAAATTAAACCACGTGCACGATCTGAGTTATGGAGCCTACAATGAAGATAGAGACCAAAGACACACTTAGAAGTCAGAACCAAGAACTCACGACCTAGAGTAAGAGTCGAGTGACAAAGGAAATCTACCCAGGTCGAAAAGGTTATTTGAGAAGGAAGTAATGTTCGGAGTGGATAAAGACGTCATCTCCAGCTAGATTAAGGCGGTTCCCAATTAGATATGCTTCCTGCGTGATAGCTACGCTAGTATAAATATCCAGAAAGGCCATACTTGTAAACCAAGTACAATGTATATAATATTTACTAATCAATAAAGAAATAATTTTTAGTGATTATCTCTCTCTCCTAATACCTTCTGAACTGACAATCTAACTGATAAAGAAGACAACTACAATTCCCCAACAAGTGTGAATTGCGACAATCACCTGTAAAGTACCGTAATTGATCAGACTCGGTGATTAACTAATCAGATCATCAGATCTTAACTCTGTGCAGGTACATATACAAAGTCTCTACTCCCAGGATGTGAAATATGCATCTTCAGATATCTAGCATGGTACCAAGGATTTGAGGGGTATCTTTTTTCAAATGCTTCCATAAGAAAGATGTACCATTTTTTCAATATTTGCAACATATTTATTCTTACAATGACGACATCAAACATAGTTTAGATCTATCCTAGTAAAATATTTTCATATTTCAGATATAAGTTTGGTTTCTGTTTGTCTTCATCAACTTTAGTTGTAGCTGGTGTACCTTGATTTTGAATTTGATGTATCCATCTGACAACCTTCAACAAACATTGAACATTTAGTCATCAAACATTGAAATACTACAAATAATGGGGATTACTAAATATAATTTACAATCAATACTAATTGAGACAACATATATCACATTATACCCACCACTGAACAAACAACAACAGAAAGTATACAAAAGAAAAAGAAAAATCAAAGAGAGACCATAATTCAGGATAGTCACAAACATACTTTGTTAAAGACATATATGCAAAGAAAGACATACTGAAATTACTAGGGTATACAAATATACCACACCTTTTAGTTTCAACCTATAAGTCCGATACCAAGTGTGATCGTCTATGGACAAAGTCGAGACAATATAACAACAAGGTATTCACTCGACAACAGTTACAATACAAGACCGATTGACTATATGATCAATGTCAAGTGATTAGTATTTAATGTACAAGTGTTATTTTCTTTACTAGAAAACTATAAAAGATAAACAATTGATCCATATCAACAAACCACATACGTAAATTTAGAGTGAAATCTAGCAGATTAACGTCAATATTTTGATTTTATCCAAACCAAATGGGATAAAGCAAGAAATTTGCTACATGGGGTTTGAATATGCTGAGAATATCTTACCGATTTTATCCATATTTTAGTTTCTCAATGTCTTGCACAATTAGCTTAAGGCTTCAGTGGAGTGTAATACGGGAGGCTTTACTGCCATCCAAAGCTACATAAATTGGATAAATTAATGTTATTCCTTGATTACTCATTTGTTGGCTATTAATGAATGATAATTGACAATAAAGAGATATTTGTACAAAAAAAAGCAATATATATATATATATATTTCATTAATCATATGTACTGTTCATACTAACAATAACGACCTACAATAAAAACTTTACCAACCTTATCAAGTACATCATATTATCAAAACAATTACTTGCAAGGGAATCTCTTTACCTATTGTTGTAACTCAAAAGCATTAATACAATGCAAATTTCTAATTATATTAAAATGAATCTAAAAATACCTTGTTGATGCAAGACCCCCACAAATCTGCTTCTGAGACTACATTTACCCTTCTATCCAGCATATCAGTGACCTTATATGTATCCGAACCCAAACGATCCACCATAATTAAGGTCAAAGAATCCACCACTCCACAAAAAAGCAAAAGAGAAAAAAAATACAGTTTAAAGAGAATCACCTTTAAATCCCATTTATAGAATTGTAATGAAACTGAATTAGGGTTACCTACATTGGATTCTGGTCATCATTGCTATAAGACAGTTCAAAAAAACTTTCCAGTTGAATGTAACTGTCATCTCAAATTCTTCTATCCAATAACGAAAATGAAATCCCAAAATTCTCGCTGAGGCAATTGAACAAACACTTTCAGTACCTTTTATTTTTAACCCGAGAATATCTCAGAAGAGTAAAGATTATCGCGTAAGAATTCAATCCCGGTTTCCTTCTTCATGACTTGAACAAAAAACTCAACCCGGGTTTCCTTCTTCTACAACCAAAAGAAAGAAGAAAGAAACATTATAAAAAAAAGGTCACACCAAAAGTAAAGAAAATGAAATCTAAGACATGGGTTTGATTCTCATAAAAAGAAAATGGTTTTGAAGATTCAATCCTCACATAAGCATTTTAGCATTAACTTACAATTTTTTTTTTTTGAAACCAATCAAAATAATAACAAAACCCACCCCAAATAAAATTTTTGAAATTTCAATCATATATCTCAAATCTGAGAGCTGAGAAACCAAACTGCCAAAATTGAGAATGTTATTATCACCAACCAAAATAGGGTGTCGAATTGTTGAAGAGATTATAGACGGGGAACTCATTAACGGGAGACATTTTTTCCCAACGGTGACGACCAATAACATCAGGAAGATTTGCGGGTTCTCATCCTGATTTTTGCAGTGGTGACTGCCAGATTTTTCTTGGCTTAAGATTTGAAGCGTTACAATAGATTAGTGAAGAGGTAAAGAAGGTATATGAAGAGGTTTCATTAAAGAACCTACAAATTATTCGTGAGTGGGGACAAAATGAAACATCAGTCATTGGATGCATATAAGCTTGATGAAACTCAGAGGGGGAGGGAAGATCCTGACCACCAGTTAGAATAACGAATATATCCCAGCCATCCCATGACACAACAAACACTATTGTTGTGTAAGCATTGATTATGATAAAGCAATTATAATGCGGAAGTAGAGTAAATGACACAACAATATTTTGTTAACGAGGAAACCGCAAATGCATAAAAACCCCGGGACCTAGTCCAGTTTTGAATACTCTCAGAATTAAGCCGTTATACAAAGAATAAAGCCAACTTCGTATAGTTGAGACCAAGTAATATACCCCTAGTTACTTAGTTCCCTCAGTATCCATACGTCTACGACCGTCTAATCACGCACGTGAATCCCAAGACATAAATAACTATCTTGAGTTACTTTACCAATGTAAAGTCTTAAGCACTCAACTCCTTTTGATCGTCTTCCAAACATTAAAGGAACAAAGATGTTCTGTAACTACTCCAATAATCTTTTAGTTCATTGAGTTTTTACAAAGTCTCTCCTGTTTAAACTAGTAAACTCCATTGTCGGGTAAGATCAATCCAAATCAGCAACTTAGATTCAGATTCACAAGTATCAGAATCAGATATTGATAATACCACCAAATGATAGTTGCTGATCTATACAACTATATGATCAAATCTATTAAAGATAATCGGATCTAAGTCTGATCCTAGCCGATCAATATGTGTGCACAAATCACGAGATATGAAAACCAATAAGAAAAATTTTCTTGTCTTCAAATCTTCAATTGCCTCTTTTTGTACTTGCGTACCACAAACTCGAATCTACTTATGATCGATCACATACATAACATGGTCTGTTAAAAATGGATGATCACAAGTTGTCATTAGATCTAAAAAGAGTTCTAAAGATCCCGTCAATACGTTGATCTAGTTTGAGTGACCCTTATGTCAGAAGAGAAGGCTCTCAAAAATAATCAAACTAGGTGCAATCTAAGTTTTAACAACCGTTAGTCAATCAGATCAATAATCAAAAACTAAAATAACAATGAAATTATCTAATTTCCCATCAACGGTACTCGTAGAGCTTTTTGATCCCACAGAAGTCTTTAAACGAGCGGTCGTTAGAGATTTCGCCTAATTAGGGTACTTTCCTCTCCGGATAGACGGCTCTACCAGAACAACATGAATGAAGTTTGTCTGGATCTTAAAATAGTTTGCATTTCTTAGGATAGTTTGCAAGAAATGCAAACTCAATTATTTATACACCAATATTGTTTGGACAACAAGGAAATTCTAAAACTGAAAATATTCTCAAGATATGCAATAAGTACCTAATTTTGGTTTTCATATTTCCAACTAATATTCAACCTGTAATTCCGAAATCTCTCAGTAAAAAATATCTAATATTAGTTTAGCACTTTGCACTTAACTAATATAACTTTCCAAGAGATATGTTTTGATTTGCTGGAAAATCAAAACATATAATCAAAAATATTAATTAAAAGATTCTCAATATTTCATATTGGGATCACCTTGAGTATCAAGGAATATCTTTGAACAATAAAAGTAAGAATTGTATTCATGTTTAAATTATATCGACATCTGGAACTTTCCTATTTATCAAACCCTAATTCCAAACTCACACAAAACCATAAAGTAATATGTGAATATATAAGAACGGTTTTGGTATTGGGACTGGTTCTACCATGACTCCTAACATAGGTTAAGATCGTCTATACCAAGTCTCCAAATATATATAAGGATCGGTTCTACCATGACTCCCAACAATAGCTAGGACCGGTTCTACCATGATTCCCAATATAGGTAAGGATCGGTTCTACCAAGACTCTCAAAAATAGATAGGATTAGTTCTACCGTTTTTTCTAATATAGGTAAGGATCAGTTCTACCAAGAATATCAATATAAGTCAAGATCGGTTCTACCGTATATTCCAAACTAGGTAAAGATCGGTTCTACCATAACTCTCAACAGAAGTCAAGATCGGTTCTACCAAAGTTCTTAGCTAGGTTCGAATTGATCATCCAATAGATCTTCAATGAAACCCTGGCCAAAACGCCTATTGATTTCTTTTCAATTATGTACTTCCTTTAAACATATGTAATCAAACATAGTTTTCTAGAATGAAATCGCACCTATATCCAATACACAATCAAGTAACAAGTTACATATATATTACGTCGATGTCGCATTTACGAACTTCAAAAGATAAACGTTATATTTCGTAATCAAGTATTCTTCCTTGACACTTTGATCATAATAAAATGACCAAGTCTAATACTAGAGTATTAAATATAACCTCGCATGTTATGTTTTTAATCTTAAACGACTTGAAAGAAACGATAGGAATGAAAAAAAATTCAAGTCAGTATCACTAACCTCAAGTGGAAGGATGATGTCTTCATTGTAGCGATACGTCTTCACGATCTTCAGGTATTCAGAGTAATACTTGTATGTCTCAACATTCCTATACTTTTTAGTCTAACCTAAACGAAGTCGTCTCTAGTACATCTAATCAAGCGACTCTAATTAAGTTTTGATACTAAAATATGACAATCAAACTTGACATACCAACGCTTGGTGGGATTAATCGAGTAACGCTCTAACACATACTTTCTTACTCAGATAAAAGAATCCTCTAAGTAAGCTACATGTATGTATAGAATCAAAAATATCCTACAAACACAGGTCAAACCGAAACAAAATCAACTTCAAGTTCTTACCTCAATTACATTACTCCAGCCCTATTATATCTAAGTATATCTAAATTTGTAATACTCTCTACAAGCGAGGTCTTCCAAATCAAGTCATACATTCAGTATCCACAAACTGACGACTCAAGCAACTTTTTTCCCAATGCATATCCTTATAAAGTAACAAACTATGAGCAGAGATTATCTGGGATATACGTTCTTGTCAGTGTTGAAAATGAATACATATAAACTTAAATGCATAAAAGCTTGAAAGTAAACCTTATGGTATTTTATAACATGAGCAGTCTACCTTCCTTTGTAGAATCACTTAAAACTAAAAGGTCTGCAACACCATAAAACGAAACTATTTAAGCCCTTAATATGAAAAGAGTAGAAAATGATAAATTTGACAAAATTAAACATAACCCATATTGTATAATAAAAAAACCAATATCAGAAAACACATTAGCTTAATCATTTCTCAACTTGCTGTTGTTTAATTTTCAGTTTCACATGATAAATTGATTCAACCCTGAATCAAACATGCATGTAATTCATAAGAGCATTGAGAAGATGCAGTCGATTTACCTTAATAGCTAGCAGTAGCAGGTGAAGAACATAAGAACCTTAAACCAGATGAAGAAGAAGAACATATATAAGAAGAAGTGAACAAAAAGAAGAAGTGAAGAAAATGCAAAGAAGAAGAAGTGAAGAAGATGACAGTGAGACTCTTCAGTAGATGAAATGAAGAAGATGACGGTGAGACTCCTCAGTAGATAAAGTGAAGAAGATGGCAGTGAGACTCTTATTCACAACAGGATGAAGAAGGGAAGAAAAAAATGAAAGTAAAAAAAGAAAATGAGAAACAGATCGAGAATGAATGATTAAGATTATCTATAAAATTCTAATTCACAACTCTTATTAATCAGGACTTTCAGTCTGATACCAGCCGGTTCTCCCCAAAAACCGAATGCCTGAACCCCCTCTAAAATTGGTTCCCGTACCCTATACTTAATAATCCGGTTTTGGTCCGGTTTCCCGGTTCCAGCCCACTTCCTGTTCAGCTCTAGAAAAAAAAGTAAAAGCAACAAAACTTCCGGATACCCAAAATCCACGTGCATATCAAGTGCCAGTTCGTTGGGAAAAAGCGAAGCTTATAAAATACAACTCCATCTGGAAGTGTAAAATGACAGCGCAAATCTTTATGTGAACTAGAGGAAAAGAAACAAAAGATAACATACAACGTGGACTAGACTAACTAAATTACAACATCCACCTAAATACTTAGTACAGTAGTATTTTCATTGATAATTAAAGAAGCAGAATGATCAGGTGTTTTGTCGTTTTGCGGAACGAGTTTAACGGTCTCGATCTACTGAGCACACTCATATTAGCTAGATTAAACTGTAATATAGAAAATTATTAGGGGCGATGATAATATGTCCCCTACCCTAATCTACTACTGTTAGACACTGGTTGAAGGTTATGAAATCATGATATTGTGCCGTTATTTGATTAAATTGAACGGCCTAGATTTATGATGGAGGAACTCTACATTATCTCAGTCTCTCTCTAAAAAGAATCATCCATCTCTTTACTTTGTTTTAGAAGAGAGAGAGTTTCCAAGTGGCGGGATTTTGGCATACAAACATTTTTCCCGTCGAGGGGAAAAACAAATCACTTTCTCTCTCTCTCTCTCTCCCTAAAAACATTCACGAGAAAGTGGAATCACAGGAATTTGGATTCTGAAGAATTCGATTTAGATCTTAGAGGTTTATTATCCGTCGGATTTTTTATTATTATTACTGTTATATATAAAAAAAATGAGTAAATTCAGTTCTTATTGATTGTTAGGCCAATTGAGAGATTTAGGGTTTCAAATTGGATCTCTAGAAACAAAGGATTGTAGAGATCTCGGTAAAGCTGGGAAAGAGATGGAAAGGAAGAAATATCCAATAGGAGCAGAGTTTTATGAGATTTTTGAAGAAATAGGTCATGGAACTAGTGCTTCTGTTTACCGTGCAATTTGTATTCCCTTAGATGAAGTTGTTGCTGTAAAGATCCTTGATTTTGAAAGAGATAACAGCGATTTGGTAATTTCATTTCATTTTTTTAATTATTTTATTGTGATTTATGTTCTTATACAATAATCTGCAATTGTTTTTAGTTAATTTATCAGTTTAGTAAGTTTTTTTTTTCTTTCAGTTGTTAGCTAGTAGAAGGTGTAATGTTTACCGTTTGGAATGATTCTGCAATTTTAACATGTTTTATTGCATTATCACTGGATTATTGTTAAGAAATAAATTGACATAAACATTCTGAATAGAGGAGAATTTAACTGCTGCATATTTTTTGTTTAAGACGAGCTAACCAGGGCATTTGGCAGGACAGATGAAGTATATTTTAGCGAAGTATATATGAGTACATTGTTAGCACAGGGAATTTCTCAGGCGACATATTAGGGCTTCCGATAAGTTTTAATGTAAGAACTAAACTAGCAAAAAGAAACCAAAGGTGACTTGTAAGAATGCCTTTTTAAATATAGTTTGCCTCACTTTCCGTACTCTAGTGTACTAAAGTAGAAGCTAAAGAGAATGGTCTTAAGAAAATAAAGAACAGGGGAATATGTCTTGCATTTAGGAAAATTGCTCAAAATGGTTTTTATTTTCATATGCTATGTCTGTTACTTTGACTAATAGTGGAGTGATTCCTGAGTTAATGTGGTATTATAGCAGATTATTTAGGAATTAGATCATTTAAATGTAGTTCTTAATCATGTCAGAAGTGGATTAAATATATTGATATCTTATATAAAATTTTGTAGCATATTTCATCCGTAAAATTTAAAGCTTGTTATTAGTGGGGAACTCTCACTGCCGAGTTTCAGCAATGCTTTGCCAATCATTTCATCAGATTTTGTTCCCAGTTGATTCTGCTTCCTTACATTTGAGTCTTCTAATGGTTGCATGGCATAAACTTGTTGTTTTCCGTGTAGTTGAATATCTCCCGTGAAGCACAAACCATGATCTTGGTTGACCACCCTAATGTTCTGAAGGCGCATTGCTCCTTCGTTAGTGATCATAATCTGTGGGTTGTTATGCCATTCATGGCTGGGGGTTCTTGTCTTCACATATTGAAAGCTGCTTTCCCAGATGGTTTTGAGGAGGTGGTTATATCAACTATCTTAAGAGAAGTATTAAGGGGTTTAGAGTATCTTCATCACCATGGGCACATACACAGAGATGTTAAAGTGAGTTACTATACCATCCTTTTGATATCTTAAAGTGCTTATTGGTGATACTTAACTCTATCCAACCAGCATTTGTTCATTTCTAGTATTGTTCTCGTTCAAAAAAATAACAATTCACATAAATCCTTGTGCTTGTTGGCAGACGTTGCATTTGATCAACCAGTGATAGTTTGTAAATCTTTCTGTCTTGTTGTTTCTGTAATTTCTTTTTACAAATAAACTTATGGAGCACACTGGATAGGTTCCTACTTCAGAAAAATACCAAACAAAAAATGTGTTCTCTTCATTTTAACACTGTTTAGTTTTGCTTTTTCTTCGAATTGAGATGCTTATATGTATCAGTACTTATTGTGTTCTTGCAGGCTGGAAATATTCTTGTGGATTCACGTGGTGCTATTAAACTTGGAGATTTTGGTGTATCTGCATCCCTTTTTGATGCAGGTGACAGGCAGCGTGCTAGAAATACTTTTGTAGGAACACCTTGTTGGTACTATTTCAGCTATTACTTTCTTTTATGTAGGTGTTAGTAGTAATGTGATATGCCTTGCACATTTTTTTTTAAAGATGCTCTCTTGGCTTATTTTAGGATGGCACCTGAAGTTATGGAGCAATTACATGGATATGACTTCAAGTGCGTATATTTTTTTTTTTCTTTTAGTGTTTCTTTATATGTTGTCATCAAATTACTTGATTATATATTGGTAAACTATCCTGCAGGGCTGATATCTGGTCTTTCGGTATAACAGCGTTGGAGCTTGCACATGGTCATGCCCCTTTCTCGAAGTATCCTCCAATGAAGGTGCACATATCCACGGAATTGTGTTATCATTATTCTACTTATCATTATCTTACAACAAATCTCCATGGCAGGTTTTGCTTATGACTTTGCAAAATGCCCCCCCTGGCCTTGACTATGAAAGGGATAGAAAGTTCTCAAAGGTGAGCAAGTTATTTGATTACATGTACCAAAGTTAATGTAGACGAGAAATTGTTGTTTGGTATCTTCTAATCCTAGAAGAGTTATTAGTTGTAGTGATTTTGCAGTTATTATCTTTTAATACCTTTTTTGTTTTTCCTGTGCGTAGTCTTTTAAGCAGATGATTGCTATATGCTTAGTGAAAAACCCTCTAAAGCGTCCTTCTGCGCGGAGATTATTAAAGCATTCTTTCTTCAAGCAAGCTAGGTCCAATGAGTACATTTTGCGAACAATCTTGGACGGGTTACCTACTCTTGGGGACCGCATTAAAGAACTAAAGGTAATCACTAATTGTTTGTAAAATGGTAGTATTCATGCGTTAATAACTATTTGGTTTCTTCTTTATTTCAGAGAAAAGAAGATGACATGCTCGCACAAAAGAAAATGCCAGATGGGAGAAAGGAAGAAATATCACAGGTTTGACTAGTCATATCTTGTATTGATTTTCTTATTTGTTTCATTGTTTTTCTAAGAACTGTTTCCAAGTTTCTACATTTTTTTTCCGATTGTCGAATAGCCGAAAACTAGATATTTATCTAAATATTGGTCAGAAATCTTAATGAAAATAGGTAGTCCGAGTCTGAGGTTCCCGGATGTCATCAATTATGCTTCAACAGTCTAACTAGTTCCTTTGAGAACCTGTAGATCTCTTTGAACCGAGCTAATGTACATTGATTCTTTATGTGCAGAATGAATACAAAAGAGGAATTAGTGGTTGGAATTTCGACGTTGAAGATCTAAAGGCACAAGCATCACTGGTACTTTTACATCCCCTAATATGCTGCCTATAGGTTATGACTTGGCCAAATTAATAATAACATTGACATCAGATTCAGGATGTTGAAGAGACAATTCCCGACCAGGATCAAGTAGGGTGCTCCAATTCTTCATTCGGGTCTGATGCGCAGATGAGCAGCTGTTCGGAATATGAGGGTGCTGATAGAGTAAAGCCAGTTACTTCGCATAAACTTTTGTGGGTACATTATGTTGATGTTAGCACTCCGGGAAGATTTCTAATGAGGTTACCTGCTGCTTATGCAGGAAGAAAACAAAGCAGTGATAAATAGGTCCTTGTCTCTGCCATCAGCTGACATCATTGTGGAAAATCTCAAGTATGATTAAAACCTTTTGTGGGCTACCCGAATTACAGTTGTTATTCTCTCTATTGTGGTGGATAATGTCTAAATTCTCGACGTACCAAATAATATGGTTAGCTGATAGGCTGAGTTGTTCCGAACCAATTCATTCATGGATAGACCATTGCCTTTTTTAGCTTCTGTCCTTGAATCTACGGAAATCAGGATAATCCCTTCAAAATTCTAAACATGGTATTCTTTTATGCTATGAAGTATAAACTATTCTTATAAAGAAAGTTTGAAGTTCACTGACAAAATCTTCCGTAGTTTAGCTGCAGATATTGATTTTATATTTACTTGTCAAAAATATAGTAAGAAAGGCTCAGCTCAATGGCAAGGGGCATAGGATGTTGAAGTTAATTTTTATTCTGACCATACTACTCGTACTGAACTTCTCCAGAGGTAGGTGTGAGAGGTCCGATGACTCAAATGCAGCTGTTCATGAGCATAACAGTTCACTTGATAATGTACATCTCCGGGACGACCACGTTAGAAACAATTTCAATGAAAAAGCTGAACTGGATATCGTCGGAAGGAGTTTGGAGGGCAAGGCTACTAATTCTGGTCATAAAAGGTATGTTTCAATTTGCACATTATAGAGATATCATGTATGTATAAGGCTATTGTTTATTTTCGATAATGTAGTTGTTGAAAAGGATAACTGATTTTTACCTCTGTTGAGGAAAGTATGCCTAATTTTCTTTGTGAGGATATATTCGTACTCATTATTCGTGGGAAGTGGTTCATCCTGTTGTAACCTCATCAAATAATGTGGGAGCTACTTAATATATGGACATATCGTTATGGTATTAAGGCTCTTGAGTGTGTTTAGTCTATTCAGTGCTATTCTTCTATTATATTATTAAATATCTTGACAAAAGAATACCAACACCCCGAATATCTACTCTCTTTTGTACGGATTTATTTGTATCTCCAAAAAAAATAGCCAGCAATCATTACCTGGTTAAATTCAATATCAGTAAGTGAGAAAAGAAGCAAAAATCTTTTAAGCATGAGGTTTCCAGATGGCAAAAAGTGTACCTGAAGGCAATGAATCATTGGAAGTTGTTTGTGATAGTTAATCTATTTTAACCTTACCTTTATTTTTGTTGCATGAAGATTATTGCCTACTATTACATAGTTGTTACATAGTTGCTTCTTGAAACTACGGTAAAATCCTGGCTTATGTAAATTTGAATTACGTACACCTGTTCACTTTTCTTTATTTTATATATAGTTTATACCGCGTGGTCACCTCACCCAACCTTTGTGGAAAACATACTTGATGTGCTAGTTATAAAAGTGTACGTTATTTGCTTATCAGTGGTCAGCCAGTTGCAACTTCGTATCTCAACTATATAATGAACACCTGATTTTTGTGTCACCCTAAAAATATTTCTTGTGTCATCCAGTAATGAGCAGCATCTTCAGGGCCAGAGTACGATAAATTGCAATGGAGTTGTGCCAAGAGTAGTAGATGATGCCGCTTGTGGAAGTCTAAACAGATCCAACTCATTAGGTATGTGCAGATTCTTATGTCTCAATTTCCTTTGACCGTCTTTTCTTTAATTCACATTGAAGTATGTTGAGCGGCGAATTTCTACTATATGCCTTCAGTTGCAGCATCAAATGGTGAGAGCCTTGATGAAAAAGGGAAGGCAACAGTTGTACAGCAAAAGGGCCGTTTCAAAGTGACATCCGAGAATCTCAATTCCGAAAAGGTATCTGGTTTAACACACTTGATCCTTGTTTTCATTGTCATTTACTGATTTCGGCATAATTTCTTTCCTTGTAGGCTGCATCTCCCGTGATGCATAAAAGCCAAAGCATGCAGGTTGGTATTCTTGTTCTCTTCTTGCTCACTTTGGGAGTTCGATTACTAAGACTAAAAATTGGTTTTGGAGCTTTTTTTCTCTTCTCTCTTTTTTTTTTTTTTTTGCTTTTTCATTTATCATAAACTTTGGTTAATTCTGCAGGTAATAAGCCAGCATCCTGCATTTGGCCAGCAGGCAGCAACTGATGCTACACCAAATTTACCATTGAACCTTGGCCCAGCCTATTCTCAGTTGTATAGCATGTTACAAGCAAATATTTCACAACAGGTACTAGATTGCCCTTATGATAACGGTTCATTCATTTTCCAGTGTACTTCGCTTAGGTTCCTTCTTTTTGGTTCATGTTTAACAGGAATCAATACTAAGTTTGATGAAGCAACTCACCAAAGATGATCCAAAAGGTGCTTGTTGTTGTTATCTCTTATACACTTTACATCTGAATTTTATCTTCTGCACTTTCTGATCTGATTAACTATTCTCCAGCTAACCTCTCAATATATGGAGGCATGGCACCACCTACTGCATCATCAACAGACAAGTCTTTGGTACGTTCCATGACTTACTTAACCAACTTTGCTGCTCCTCTTTCCATAAGTTGTTTCCTTTAACTTGCTACTAAAAAGAAAAGAATATACAGCTGAAATGCTTGAATTTTCGTAACTATGTAACCTTCTACATACTCGAGTAAATTTTTCCGTAGTGCAAGTCCCCTATCTTAGTCTGGGACTGGTATCCTTATTGAACAACAGTGTTTACGTAGGTAAGATCTGTACAGTACTCTTTCTAGCCCAAGGGCAATTTGACTCTGGGCATCAACGTCTTTTTGTTGAATAATATAACTGTGAAAACCAATTGTAAGAGATACTTGTTAGACATATATATGTCAGGCGTTCAGACATCAGACTTATTTGCTTTCATTATGCAGTACTTTTTTTTTTCTTCCTTCGAACAATATTTTGAAGGAAATCAGAATGAATGTACCTCTAATCTGAATAAGTAGAAGGGAAGTAATAACCTTACACTCAGATCTTATTGCATAGTCCTCCAATATGTACACCTGCTCTGATGTCAAAATCTCCACTTTTAATTAAGACCGTAATAATTTTGAACCCTTATCCAGGAGGGATAGTAGGCATCCTCAGTGACCAGAACATCATTGCACTTAAGTCCAGCTACCACTTAGAATATAATCGGTAATAACTTAAAAAAGAGACCACTTCGAGTGCATCAGTGGCGAATTGGATCTTCCCACAGTTGTTTCTTGTCATTTAACCTAGGAAGATTAGTTTGTGGTTCTTTAATGTAATCTATATGGCTGGTTATAGATTTTCTGTTGTCAGTTATAATTAAGTTTCTGCATATGTCAAGAATATAAGGTTTGAAATTGTATATTATTTAAAATCCTATGTAACTAAATATCAATCTTGTAATTTGTAAGTAATATATATGTTTTTACATTCAGTTGGAGTTGGCGCATGAAAAAGAGAAGGAGTTACTGCAAGAAGTGACTGATTTGCAATGGAGGTAGTCCACTATTTTGTTATATGCGATTAAGATTAAGAAATGCGCCACATATTTCTTAGACTCTTGATTTGCGATTTGCAGGCTCATATGTACCCAGGAGGAACTCCAGAAATGTAAGATGGAAAATGCTCAGGTTGGTTTCCCATACCCAATTAAAACCATACACATCTTATTTTTGTTTGTTTAGGTTGGCATGCTTCCTTACATGACCCAAGTCACATGCACACAACTTCTTTCACTATCTGGAATTCCTGTATCACGTGTGTTGTGAACTTCGACTGAGAATGACTTTGTTTCAATGTGTTTCAGTTTCAATAGGATCTGATTCTACAAATAGTTCATAGATATATTGCGAGAAAAGTTCCCAGATAGGCGAGGAAGATGGACAAGGTAAAGATTGAAGATTAGAAGATGGCACAATTTGTGCTCTCAATAGTGATAGAAGATTGCCGAAGACAAATCTGCGCCAATTTGTGCAGTTTTTTTCTATTCCTCACCTCTTCATGATGTATGTATATCATTCTGTCTCAACATTTTGCTAATTGTGCTTTTACAGTGTGATTCTGTGAATATATAAATGTTCTCTCTCTAATATTTGTGGAGCATCATAGTCACCAAAGAGGTTTTACAAAGGGAAAGGTTACCAGAGTAGTTTAACAAGGTCTCCGAGGCCGATTTCCAAGCGACTACATGACCTTGGTGATTTTTATTCCAAGCTGAATCCGAGTTTGAGCGACTAAATAGGTCGCCAAGGCCGATTTTAGGCGATTTTCAGCTGATCCCAAGCCGATTCTTTTTTAATTACTTTAATGTTGAATGTATGTTATGTTGAACCCATATATAGTCTTAATATTATTGGTAGTGCTAAATCAATACATGATAATGTTAAAATTTTGATTTTGATTAGATATAAGTCATGTTGGTAAACGGGAATAAGGTTCTAAAAATTCATCGAGTATTATGCCGAGTTTATGCGAGTTCCAACCCCGAACTCATTGCTCCAAATAGAATCTCACTATCTGAATTTTGAATTATACTTGTGATTAGGAATGGTGTTGATCCAGGGTTGGGGACTTGTGTTTCTTTTTTGTTACCTTCCCTATACGTATGATCCAACGACTGTACCCTCTTCCGATTTGCTGGACACGAGGAATCTAATTGTTTTCGGATAATTTCTCTAATTCTTCATGGTTAACTCACCTCATGGTATGCTCAGCATGCAGCTCATTAAATTTCATTTTTTTTTTTAACATAAACATATAGAGCGGCCAGGCGGGTTCCTATGCACGTCAAAAATAAGTATTTGCTACTCTCGCACCCACTACGGGTATGGTGAAGTGGCAAACATAATGAGCTAAGCGGTAAATTTGTCACCTAGCCCATCGCGATATAGTTTCCACGAGTGATAGACACTCCCTCGCTCGGTTGGATACAATGCTCAATCAGTAGTTCATCGCTAGCAGCTGTCTTGCTGGCTTAGGGCTGTGTTTGTTACTCGCTGCTTTACCATCCAACTGTCATAAATCCATTCCTTATAAATACTCGTTTTCAATCACGTTACTACAAGTAACACCTTTTCCATACTTCTAATTTTCCGTGATATGAATTCAGATTTTAGCATAAGCGAGTTTATAGAAAACCAACATTGCCGCCGGAAGTTAAGGTTGTGTTAATCGAGATCGTGCATAAGGAGCTTCAAAGGAAGCGGGTGCAAAATTTACTGTTGCCGAGTATCGATCGTTTGCAAAAATTACATTCTTTTTACACGAGATTTTTTTTCCGATGGTGCACAATAACAACACAAGGCAATGTGCGAAAACATATTTCAAGAAGAAACAACAAACCTTAATAATCGTGATGCAATTAGGTCGAATGTTCATTTTGTTCAAATCAATCACCAAGTAACTTTGTATATTGGTGCTATAATGCAAGCAATCGAAACCGAAAGAGTGGTGAAAACGATGTTGATGTGTGAACTGATAAAAATTATACAGATGTCCAAATTTGATAATTAAATTTAAATATTTTTTGTGATCTTTAATGAATTTTTTTTCATCAATCATAGGAACAAAGGTATCCGGCGCATTGACTCCACATAAATGGGAATGTGAAAATTGTTACAATATCTTAAAAGTGTTGCCCAAATATAATCCACTTTTGTTAAGTGTTTTTAATTAAGTAAAGTTTTAATATCCTAATTCTCAAATTTTAGTTAATTAAATGTGTTAGAGCATTGTTCGGTCGAACTCGCAAGCGTTGCTATCTCAAGCTTGTTTTTCAAGTTTAGTTGTCAAAACTATAAGTCTTGATTTCTAGTCTACTTATAGCTATGTCTCGGATTAGGATAGAATGTGTAGTTGAGCTTTAGACATCACGACGTTCATCGATTGAAGACGAAGATCTACCGAGGAGAGCTTGGAGGAACTTCATCAACAAAAGGTATGTTGAGACTTGAACTCATCTATCACTCAGAAGTCTATTCTATTCTATCTCCTATTGAGACTAATTCGTATAGCTATATAGACTTTACATTATACACATTTGATATTTCGAGTTGAGTTTAACTCGCTTATATCTTTCTCGAATATGTGTTGGAAAGCTTTTTGCTTTAACTACGTTCATCATTATTCTTGACGAAAGTCAAAAGATGATCATGTGAAAATCGCCTTCTAACATCTTACATGATTTGTGTGAGACAGTCATTTGTGTAGACTCGGAATGTTTCGTATTGATCATGCGATCAATTGCTTATAGTCGTCTTCTAAGAATGTTTCGATGATTGAAATGGGAGTTTAGAACAATTAATCATTGTCTGGATATAGCACAGTATGCATACCTGTATGCAAACTGTTGTAAGAATGATTCAGGTTCGGGAACCAAGTATGCATACCCGTATGCGAACGGTTTTAACTGTGAAAGTTCGGGAACTAAGTTTGCGTACCCGTTTGCAAACTGTTTCACCTGAATTAGATCCGGAACGACAGTATGCGCACCCGTTTGCGAACTGTCGGAAAAGATCAAGTCCGGAACGACTGTATGCGTACCCGTTTGCGAACTGTCGTAAAGGATTAAGTCTGGAACTTAAGTTTGCGTACCCGTTTGCAAACTTATGTGGTTAGGTTCTAATATCGGTTAAGTACGATTTCATACCCATGAACAAATATATTTATATATTAAGGAATGCAATCTTTGTAAACCGTGCTAAAATGGTCATGAACTGATTCTTTTGAATCAATCTGATTTTGCTTCAATTGTGTCTTGTATACTTCTATGAGAATATAAAAAATTGAACTACTCTATGAGTAACACAATTAGATTCATTTGATCTAGAAGTGTTAAGATGAACATGGTTAATACAAAAGTGTTCATATGGCTAACTTCGATTAAAGGTTATTGAGCCAATTCAATATACACGTTTAGGTACGGTTACCCATATCTAAATGAAGGTATATTTCACCTGTGTGTAACAAGCTAAGACCATCTAACGGTGAAGAGATATTGCTTTGGTTTTAAGCAAACTTAGCTTGAATCTTAAATCAGGTTTTCATCTAACGGTGAATATTGATTTCTTTGTTCCAAAGTTATCAAACCCTGATTGAAGACTATATAATGGAGAACTCTTGCAACTGGGAAACCTAATCCCCACACCTCATGTGTGATACGAGTTGCGACTAGAGTCGATTATCCTTTAACCTAGGTTTTTCCTAAAACCATTATAGGTTAACGACTTAAAGACTGCATTGGGATTCTGAATCCAGACCCAACTTGTTCTATCATACTGAGTACTATCTTGTCTAAGATTTGATCGATATTTATCTCCGATAGGTAAGATATAAAAAGTAATCACAAAGCTCTTCGTCTCATTCGTTGTGATTCCACAATAACTTGTTCTACTACCACACAGTTAAGTTATTGTGAGGTGACTAATATTTCTAGGTTGTTCTTCGGGAATATAAGACCGGATTATCAATTGGTTCATGTTCACCTTGATTTATCAAAAGACGGAACAAAAACTTCGTAGGTATTTCTGTAGGAGACAAATTTATCTATCAGAATAGACTTTTCTGTGGGAGACATATTTGTTTATTAAGTCTTCGACTTTGGGTCGTAGCAACTCTTAGTTATGGGTGAGATCAACTAAGGGAATCAGTGCGTAGAGTCCTGTTGGGTTTCAGAGGCGTAAGGAACACGACTGTACCTTAATCAGTATGAGATTGGTTAGGGCTCAACTACATTCCAGTCCGAAGTTAAGTTGTAGTAGGCTAAAGTATGTAGAGGCTTAATACAGTGTGGTGTTCAAATCTGGACTAGGTCCCGAGGTTTTTCTGCATTTGCGGTTTCCTCGTTAACAAAACTTCTGGTATTTGTGTTATTTCTGTTCCGCATTATATTTTCTATATAATTGAAATATCACAGGTTGTGCGTAGTTCAATCAATTGGTAAATCCAACCTTTGGTTGTTGATTGAAATTGATTGACACTCGAACATTGGTATTTGGTACCGTTCAAGTTGTTTCTCATAATCAGGATCACTGATTCTATCTGTTTGATTTGATGATTACATTGAGAAATAGAGATATAACTCTTGGATATATTTTTCGTGCTTGAGTCTGACTGTCTAGTTGATTCTCTTGGAGTTGGTCCATACAGGTTGCCTAACGAAAGATTGGGTGTGGTTTTTAGACCCCCGCTTTTTCAAAATGTAAGTCTAATAAGTACCGATAAATTAAAAATATTAGTATGATTTTCAATTTTATTTCTTGTTTTAAGTCTAATTTTCGAATTAATTAACAATAACGATCCATTTTACAAGATATAAACACGATCAATAAAATTTTACATAAAGACTTTAATAAAATTCTCGGGTAATCTTTGACCTCTTATTTTTCTTCATTTGACGTAGTTTCTAAGAAGATTTTCCTTTGTTTTTGTGACTAATACTATAGTTAACTTTTAAATTTTCGTTGCCTTGAATTTTTCTTTGCCTTGAACTCTGCTTTTCCTTTTAGCTGCAAGTCTGACTTGATTAATATCCAAAACTTGAAGACTTCTTTGCTTTTGACATATTTCTTTATAACCATCACATATCTTGTTAATATCATCTTCAAGTCACTCCACAAAAATCAGTTGGGTTGCCAGATCAAATTGTGTTGTAATTTTTTCTATTTATAAGACTCTGAGATAAAATTTTGTGGTGCAAAAATGAAGTTTGAAATTCACACATTAAAAGGAGATAGAGGAAGAGCAGTTGGGATAGAGTCTCCACCAAGAGATTGACCCTTTACCACCAACAATCAAGACTTTGCCTCTGGTGGTCGCCTCCTGAGAATTTCTTATCGCCACATATTTTTCCTATTGTAAATCAGCCAATTTTCCAGACCACCTGACATGCCAAATAGAATTTTTTTCCCCATACCATAAGAACCAGCCTTAGTCTTATATGACAACATGAGATTGGTTGATTCGGTTGGTGGTTCAACTGATAATAAAATGATTTGGGAGTCAAGGTAGAACCGACCCCTAACTACATTTGGGAGTCAAGGTAGAACGGATCCCTACCTACATTGGGAGTCATGGTAGTACCGGGCCCAATATGCAAAACGATTTCTTTAGTTACGTACACTTTAGATCTTGTGTGATTTTGGAAATTGGGTTTGGAAAATAGGAAAGTTCAAGATGTCGACATAATGAGTAATTTGAACATGACCTGAAATATTATTTATAATTTTTTCAAAGATATTCCTTGATACTCATGGTGAGATCCCAAACCCGAAATGTTTGAGAATCTTTTTGAGATTTCCAAATGCATATGTTTTGTTCAAGCAAAACATATCCCGGGAAAGATATATTAGTTTAGTGGTAGCTTATATTTGAGTTGTCCAAGAGGGATTTCGGTTATACAGTTGGATATTGGTTGGAATTAGACAAAACCGAATTTAGGTACTTTATTGCATATCTTGAGAATATTTCTGGTTATGGAAATTCTTTGGTGTCCAAACTACCTTGGTATATAAATAGTGAAGTTTGTTCTTTTACAAATTTATCCTGAGGAAGGCACTTTGTTTCGTAGTCACTGCTGTATACGACTAATAATATTACTTGTAATACTATCTTGGAGAGGAGAGTAACCTAATTAAGCGAAATCTCTTACATCCGCTAGTTTAAAAGCTTCTTTAATATAGCGTCTAGATAATATCGTTGGCGGGAAACTAGAATTGGATTGTTATTTTAGTTTTCGGTTATTGGTTTGATTGACTAACGGTTGTTAACTCTTGATTGCACCTAGTTCGATTATTCTTGAGTGCATTCTTTTCTGACATAAGGTCATTAACGGTAGTTCAGATTTGATTTTATATCTGACATTGACTTGTGATCATCCATTGTTAACAAACTTTGTTCCGTGTGTGATCGATCATAAGTTGGAATCAAGTTTGTTACTGTGCAGGTACAGAAGAAGACTTTAAAGATTTTTTCTTATTGGTTTCTGAAGCGACGAGGGTACCAAGTACACCACAATTTTTTAGATATCAACTTATAAGTCTGATAACTTTCATGATCTAATATAGACATGAACTGTCAAGAAGATAATAACCACAAGGTATACACTTGTTGTATAATATAAGTCCGAAACCGAACCTTAGACTATAAGGATCAACCCAAGTGTTTGGGGTTAACGTACAATGTATTTACTTTTAATTATAACTAAAACATTAATTATAATTACGGAAAGTAAAAGTAAAGACATAACAAGATTTTGTTAAAGAGGAAACTACAAATGCAGAAAAACCCCGGGACCTAGTCCAGTTTTGAATACTCTCAGAATTAAGCCGCTATACAAATATCACTACCAACTTCGTATAGTTGAGACCAAGTAAACTACCCCTAGTTACCTAGTTTCCTCAGTATCCCTGCGCCTACAATCAATCTGGCCAATACACGTGAATCCTAAGATAGAGTCCACTATCTTAAGTTGCTCCAGTCTATCTGAAGACTTTAAAAACTCAACCCTTTTAATCGTCTTCCAAACATTAAAAGACTAATCGGTTTGGTAACCACTCTTCTTATCTCAAGAAGTTAATTCGAGATATAATAGTTAGTTTAGACAAAGGCTCTTATGTTTAAAATCAATTAAACTCCTTTGTCGGGTTAGATCTTCCAATATTTGGATTAACAAGCTAACCAGATCAAGTCAAACAGAACTACCAGATTAGGATACTGAAGAGTACCACCAAATGATAGCTTGTCGATATAAATAAGACTAGTAATAACTAGCCTATTAAAGAGTAACCAGATCTAGTTGGATCCCAGCTGATCATATGCACGAAGCAAATCAATAAGAAAATCTTCATGTCTTCAAATATTCAATAGTCTTTTGTACCTGCACAATAACAAACTTGATTATGACTTATAATCGATTATGCGCAGAACGAAGTCTGTTAATAATGGATGATCACAAGTCAACGTCAAATCTAAAATCAGATCTGAACTACCGCTAATCTGATGATCTAATTTGAGTGAGTTTATGTCAGAAGAGAATGCTATCATGAATAATAAAACTAGGTGCAATTAAGAGTTAACAACCGTCAGTCAATGAAATCAATATTCGAAAACTAAAATAACAATACAGATTCTAGTTTCCCACCAACGGTACTAGTAGACACTTCTTGATCCCAAAGAAGTCTTTGAACTAGCGGACGTAAGAGATTTCTCCTATTTAGGCTACTCCTCTCTCCAAGATAGTATTACAAGTAATATTATTAGTCGGATACATCAGTGACTACGAAACAAATTGCCTTCCTCAGGATAAGTTTGTAAGAAAAACAAACTTCACTATTTATAGATCAAGGTAGTTTGGATACCAAGGAACTTCCATAACCGAAAATATTCTTAAGATGTGTAATAAGCACCTAGATTCAGTTTTTTCTAATTCCAACCAATATCCAACTGTACAATCAAAATCCTTCTTGGACAACTCAATATTAGCTAACACTTAAATAATATATATTTTCAGAGATATGTTTTGTTTGCTGGTAAAACAAAAACATATACATTCGAAAATCTCAAAATATTCTCAAACATTTCGTTTTGAGATCTCACCTTGAGTATCCAGGAATATCTTTGAACAATATTTTACAAGAATTGTGCTCATGTTCAAATTACTCATTATGTTGACATCTTGAACTTTCCTATTTTGCAAACCTAATTTCCAAATCACACAAACCCTGAAGAGTACGTGACTAAGAAAATTGGTTTTGCCTATTTGGACCGGCTCTACCTTGACTCCCAATATAAGTTAGGATCGATTCTAACTTGACTCCCAATATAGGTAGGTATTAGTTCTACCTTGACTCCCAAAATAAGTTAGGATTGGTTTTACCTTGATTCCCTATATAGGTTAGGATCGGTCCAACCTTAGATCTTCAATGAAAACCGGACCTTATATCCTATTGATTTCTTTCAACTACAAAAAAAGTTCGTAAGTCTACTTCCTTAAACTCATGTAATTAAACATAGTTTTCTAGGCATGAAATCAAACCTATGTTCACTACACAATCTAGTAATAAGTGAAAAAGATTATGTTGATGTCGCAATTATGAAGTTCAAAAGATAACCATTATACTTCGTAATAAAATATACCAATATAAAACATTCACAACTATTGATATATTCTTCCTTGACACTTTGATCATAATACTATAGTTTCATGTATATAACTTCGCATGTTATGTTTTCAATCACAAACGACTTGAAATCTTACGATATACAAATGGTAACGAGTCAAGTCATGTATTACTAACCTCAAGTAGAAGGATGATGTCTTCGTTAATGTCGATACGTCTTCGGATTCTCCAATTCTTCAGAGTAATACTTGTATGTCTCAACATTCTAGACTTCCTAGTCTAACCTAATAAAATTGACTCTAGTAATCTAATTAAGCGACTTATGAGTTTTGATACTAAAATATGACAACCAACCTTGACATACCAACGCTTGGAGGGTTTAACTGAGCAGTGCTCTAACAGTTTCGTATCCTTGTGATTCACTTCGTGCACAAACTTGATCAGCTGTGATCCGACTAGATTCGGTTTATCTTTAATAGACTTGTTATTTCTAGTTGTATGATCGACAAGCTATCATTTGGTAGTACTCTTTAGTATCTAAATTTGATATCTCTGTTTGACTAGATCTGGTTAACTTGTTTAATCCAGATCTTGGAAGATCTAAACCCGACAAAGAAGATTATTGATTTAAACAAAAAATCCTTTGTCAGAACTCAACTAGAATATCTCAGATTAAATTTTTGAGATAAGAAGAGTGGTTACCAAACAAACTAGTCATTTTTTGTTTTAAAGACGATCCAAAGGAGTAGAGTGCTAGTAGCCTTCACAACGGCTGAAGTAACTTAAGATAGTGGAATCTATCTTAGGATTCACGTGTGCTGGTCATATTGGTTATAGTCGTAGGGATACTGAGGAAACTAGGTAACTAGGGGTAGTTTACTTGGTCTCAACTATGCGAAGTTGGTAGTGGTCTTTGTATAACGACTTAATTCTAAGAATATTCAAAACCAGACTAGGTCTCCCCCCCCCTTTTATGCATTATATTTTGTTTAAGATATAATTAAAGTAATTGCACTTGTACGTTAATACCAAACACTTAGGTTGATCCCTATAGTTGTGTTCGGTTTCGAACCAATACTATATACCAAATGTAAACCTTGTGGTTTTCTATCTTCTTGACAGTCTCTGTTTATATTAGATCACGCAAGGTATCAGACTTATAGGTTGATATCGAATAGATTGTGGTATACTTGTGTATTTACCTAAAATCGTTGAGAGGCTAAAAGTGAGATTCTAGGGTTTCTGAAAGTGAGTTACGGGAGGTTGAGCACGAATAGTATTCGCTTAAACCACACACAGTGGCCGTTCAAAGGATGCTTCAGTTACAGGGATAGAGGCTTAGGGTCGGCCTTACGGAGGGAAGCAGATGAAGAGAGACATCAGGGAATTTTAGGGTTTGAAGTAGAATTACTCTGAGAGTTATGAGAAAGTTGTTGATAGCTTGGAGAAATAGAGGACCTATTTATATCTGAATTCTCTAATCAGGTCGGTGAAGATAGGGATTGCTTGCCTTGTGGATCACTTCTCCCGTCTCTCCAGGAATAGATAGAGATAAACTAGATTGGGTTTATCTCATTATTACACTGCCTTTACTCTCTTTTGCGGTGAGAAATAGACCGGGTACTTCTCACACGTGTCGTAGACCGCAAGACCAAAACACTTATTGTTATCCCCTCATTTGTGTGAAGCTGAGTCAGCCTTTATGATGATGTGTCGAGAAACAAAAATATTCTCTTTAGCCGAGTTGGCCAAGATAGAGAGATATTCTCTGATCTGCGAGAATGAATAGGATGAGTCAACGCAAAAAAGCATGGAATGCCTCAAAAATCGTGTGTAGAGTGTGAGAGGAGATGAAGTTGAGCTCTTAATCTCAATGGCTGGTCACATATGTCACATGGAAACCGTATTATTGCTTGTGGGTATGATGAGTTGAATAGTTTGGATGTGTCCCACTCTTTAAAGACTCTTGCATTGATTGTTTCCATATATGTTATCTAAGAATTGGATGTCTAGGTCACCTCATGTTGGTTATGCAGATGTGTGACGCACAGTTCTTCGTTAGTCCCCAGTGACTCGGGAAGCTTGGAAAATGAAGTAAGACCCTTGTAGCGTACGAAATTGAGTATTCAGTGATGAGGTATGTCTCTGCTAGGTGTCTTGACCGAGACTTCTGTTGCAAATTCTATGTTGAGATCTATCCTTCTTATGAAGATGCTCAACCGAACTTGAGAGTAATAGACACCTTTTGGGACTGAGGGAGATGTAAGTGGTCTTCATATCTCGTCCTCCTGTTATCAAGCCTGACTCTGACATATGGGGGCAGCTTGTTGAGCAGATTTTCGATAGAAGAGGCTTTGACTGCGGGAACTGCTAGGAGTGTCTGGATGAGTAGCTTATGCCTGATTGATGAAGAGTTACGGTATTGGATCCTTCCCTTATTTACTTCAGTGACAATATCTGGTTGTGATTGTAATTCGAGTAGTGGGCTCTTTATCTGAAAATCTGACCTCACGAGTATCAATACAGATTAATTTTCCGTTGATAGGTTCGGCTGCTAAGATATTCTCCTTTTCCATCTTGTGTGCACTGAGGTCCCATCGGAAAATGATACTGGATAATCAATGGTGCAGCTGAGATGGAGGCTCATCGAGACTTGGTCGTACAATTGCTAGGACGCATCTTTTTTCTGACGGGATGAGTGTTGAGATAGCATATCGACCGACAGCTTTGCATCTTCGGATAAGTATGAGCCATGGTCGAGCGTTGTCCTGGAAGCTAGTCTCATCTTATACTTTTTCGCATTCTGGTCATGATCCTCTGAAGCAGAACGAACGACAAGATGTATCTTGGATGGTGATTTATGATCCCATGTGGATCCACAATGCTATTGACTATATCACGAATTTTTTGGAGCCTTTCCAAGTTTTCATTTAGTTTATCCTGTAGATGACGAAAAGCCAAATCCGACGGAAACAGAACTAGGTCAATCGGATACAGAATGAAAGAGTTATAAGTAAAATAGTAAAGTGAGGTAAACTTCCCGAGTCCCCTGTGATCAGGTTGAGGGCCCTTGACCTTTTGGACTAAATATTCGTCAGTATTTCCAAGTCTAGAGCGTCATATGGTCCTTGAGAGCGGTAAGGTCGGCTGGATGGTTGCTCCTTTGCTCTGTCGCGTTCGTAACGAGCTTCATCTTCTCCGGTGAGGTTGATTGCAGACATACTGGATCCCGTCCGTGCTATTCTCAGCAGTTTTAGTACTCCTTCTTTAGGAAACCTGTACTCGATCTAGATTTGTTGGATCTATCCCTACTGGTAACTCTAAGGCGTTTTCAGATAAGTCTGGATATCCATCTGAGATTTTGTAAGATTCTGTTGAGTCCCTATGAGCTCTCCTTGGTCCTTACCCAACGTTTTCAAGGATTAGCAGTAGAGTTTCGTGAAAATAGGTTATTAAGGCGTTCTGTTATGCATGAATAGATTCAGGCGATCTAGAACGTCATTAACATATTCATTAAGGTCAAAAATTAGTCTGAGATGGAAAACTGCTGGTAGTGATATCTCTCTCGACTAAGTCTGTAATGGATTTACATAGACTGAATCAATGGAACAATTTGTGTTTGGATTAGTGGAAGCAACTTCCTTCATAAGAGACCATGATTGAGATCTGTAACTGAGTGAAAAACCTCCCACTATGGTCGCCAAAATGTAGTTACCTAAAATCGGTGAAAGGCTAAAAGTGAGATTCTAGGGTTTCCGAAAGTGAGTTACGGGAGGTTGAGCATGAACAGTCTTCACCTAAACCACGCACAATGGACGTTCAAAGGCTGTTTCAGTCATAAGGATGGAGGTTTAGGGTCGATCTTAGGGAGGGAAGGAGATGAAGAGAGAGAGAGAGAGATCATAGAATTCTAAGGTTTCAAGAAGAATTACTCTAAGAGTTATGAGAAAGTTGTTGATAGCTTGAAGAAATAGAGGACCTATTTATATCAGAATTCTCTAATCTCAGGTCGGTGAAGATATATAGGGATAGCTTGCCGTGTGGAGCACTTCTCCCGTCTCTTCAAGAATGGATAAAGATAAACTAGATTGGGTTTATCTCATTATTCTACCGCATTTACTCTCTTTTGCATTGAGAAATATTTCTCACACGTGTCGTAGACCGCCATACCAAAACCCTAATTGTTATCCCCCCATTTGTGTGAAGCTGAGTCATCCTTTGTGATGATGTGTCGAGAGACAGAAATATTCTCTTTAGCGGAGTTGTCTAAGATAGAGAGATATTTTCTGATTTGTGAGAATGAATAGGATGAGTCAACATGAAAAAACATGGAATGCCTCGGAAATCGTGTGTAGAGTGTGAGAGGAGCTGAGGTTGAGCTCTAACTCTCAATGGCCGGTCACATATGTCACATGAAAACCGTATTATTGCTTGTGGGTCTCTTTGTTGAGTATGCAGAGCTCAAGGGAGCTTATCCACATTTTTGGATAGACATGTACAGTTCAGGCCCAATTTACTAGCCGTGAGTGTGTTTGAGACGCTGAAAAATAGGCTTGAGCCCTAGGTGAGGCTTGTGCCTGAGTTTTATGCATGTATAAAACTCTTCAGATGAGATGGCTCAGTTCGGATGAGGCCATATGAGGTTTGGACGACGCAGCTGGGGATGTATGAGATTTGGACGACGCGTCTAGAGATGTCTGAAATTTGGCCGACGCTTCTGGAGCTGTATGAGATTTGGGTGATGCGTCTGGAGCCGTCTGAGAGTTTGATGACGCGATGGATCTTGTTTGAGACTTGGCCAACGCGATAAAATCACCGCGAAATCAGCCGGGACATGTTTTTGGAGAGAAAATAAGGCTTGCATGCATGATAATGTCTCTACGAGACTTCGACTCACTTGTCTTTGACCAACGTATCTTGCAAAGATGTGCTAGGAGTCAATTGTGTCCATATTTATTGGTCCGACATGACCATTGTATCTCAGAAGGATGTTTTAGGAGTCCGTCGAAAGGGCCCAGAGGCAGAATACCCAGCGTATCTCGCGGGGATGTCCTAGGAATTATTCTGAAGCCTCGGTAAGTCGAGTCGGAGCCTAGAGTAGACATGACTAGTGTATCTCGCGATGATGTACTAGGAATCAGTCCTTGATCTCAAATAGAGTGAGTCGTTCTTACAGGAGACATGTATGTCTCTGCTATGGCTCATAAGTCCGCCGAGGACGTTTTTACGCATCTACAGAGACTACATGACCAACAGTATCTCGCGGGGATGTATACTAGGAATCATGACATCACAATCAGCTGCGTCTCGTGAAGACATGCTGGAATTGTGGTTGTTCTGGTTCATAAGTTTGACGGGGACGTTCTACACTCTACAGAACCTACGTGACCAACAGTATCTCGTCGAGGATGTGCAGTAGGAATCACGACATCACGACCAGTAGTGTCTCGCGGGACGTATACTAGAAATCGTGGCTATGGGTTCCTTGAGGATCAAGGGTTTAATATCTTCCGTAAGAGTTGAGTTTTGTCTATGGTCTTGAAATGAAACTTTTGCCTCTTATCTAAATTTCACCATCTACAACTTGGTACCCTCGTCATTGTAATATTGATTAAATGGAAGAACTTTTATACTCAACTATTTCTATGATCAAGTTGGTTGATTTCTGAGATCGATAGAGCGGTTACTGAAACAGATTAGTCATTTAATTTTCCGGATCACGATCCAAAGGAGTTGAGTTTCTGATGTCTTCAGAGGAGGATGAAGCGACTTATTAAGATAGTGGAATCTATCTTGAGATTCACGTGCGCAGACCAGATTGGTTGTAGGCGCAGGGATACTGAAGGAACTGAATAACTTGGAGTTATATTACTTGATCTCAACTATACGAAGTTGTAGTAGTCTTTGTATATCGGCTTAATTCCGAGAGTATTCAAAACCGGACCAGGTCCTGCGGTTTTTCTGCCATGCAGTTTTTCTCGTTAACAAAATTATTGTGTTTGTGTGCTTTTACTATTTTCGCATTAAAATTATTTAATTATAAAAGCATTATTCCTATTTGTATGCTTGAAGTTCATTGGATTCGAAAGATTGGTGGTGTACTTGGTACCCTCATCTTTTCAAGTACGCAACCGCTGATGATTGTTTAACTGTATTTATCTTTTATGTTAAGAGAGTTAATGAAAATCCGAACTAGTCCAAAAAAGTCGGTCATAGTCTAGTGACTCAACTTAAAGAATTTGGTGTTGCTTCTGGACAACTTATAAGCCTAAGTAAGTCATGGGTCTTTTTTATCTCAAAAACATATCCAAACATTATCAAACGCGGACAAGGTGATCCTATTTCACCTTTCTTATTTCCGTTAGTGGGAATCTTTGACATTTATAATTTGAAAAGCTCAGGAACGAGGTATTTTATCTTGTTTTCAAGTCAAGTTTGATAGTCTGGATATCCGTCATCTGCAATTTGCAGATGATACTCTAATATTTCTTGATGATGATGTTGATCAAGTAAAAAATCTCAGACTAGGTCTTCCCTTTTTGAGATGCTAACTGGCCTTAAAAATTAATTTTGCTAAAAGTTAATTTTTTAGTGTTGGATTTGATGGTGACTTGTCTCTTCTTCTATTTTGGGTTATTATAGTCGTCCTACTACTTGATTGGGTATGCCTTTATGAGAAAAATATGGAGGTGTTTTCAAATGGGACAAGGTTAAAAATAGGTTTATTGCTAAGCTTTTCGTTTGGAAAAAGACTCTTCCTACCCGAGCTAGTAAATTTACTTTAATTGATAGTATCCTTGCTAGTCCCCTTATCTATTATATGTGAAAAGGAGAGGGTACTAAGTATACCACCAAATTTTTCGTTCGGCAACCTGTATGGAAAAAACCTAACACAAATAAAAGTAAACCAACTTAATGATCCTTGACAATATATATGTAGAGTTTATATCTCGATCTTTTCTCAATCAGAACTTATAGACTATGGAATCCATGAACCTGATTGTTAAGAAGAGTACTTGGAAGATCTCAAAAATCAATATCCAAGATACATCTACTAGTATCAAAATAATCCAATCAGAGTTCTGCCAAGTAATAAACTTGTTATCTATCTTTCAAGATACGAATTCTACAAGAAACGAGTCTCGTAATCGACTATAATTATATGGACATATCTAATAAGATTAAATACGTACTACTTGTGTAAATCCAATTATAAAATAAACAATATAATGCGGAAAGGGAAAAACAAAAGACACCCGAAGTTTTGTTAACGAGGAAACCGCAATAGCAGAAAAACCCCGGGAACTCGTCAAGATTTGAACACCAAACTGTATTAAGATGCTACAGACATTAACCTACTATCAGACTTCGGACCGGAATGTAGTTGAGACAGAATCCACCCTCCAAGTGATTCAGTTACAGTCGTGCTCCTTACGTATATTGAACCTCGCAAGTCTCTATGCAATTGATTCCAATTAGCTGATGTCCTTTACAACCTAAAAGTTGCCTCAATCTAAGTGAAGACTTTTGATACCAATCTTCCTCTAACAGACAAGCCTATTTGATTTTCCTTTAGATCAAAGATCAAAGCTTGGAAATCTGTTTGCAATAGACAAAGCTAGCAAACCTTACAAATGCGAAGCACTTACACTCACTTAGATGAGAAGCCTGGATTCTTTATCACCTTTCAAGAATAATCTTCAACTTATCAATTAAGAATATTTTTCAGATATCTATCTTGAAGAATCACAAAGTCTGAGACGTAGCGAAATTTATGATTTATATATATCTTATCTGAAAAAATTGCGAGATCCTAGATAATAGAATATCAAGATCTGGATACACGAACTACCAAGATAAAGATAGTCAGACCTGGCTTCACGAATCTCTAAAGCGAAGTCTTTTAGCCGTTGACCTAATTATGTTTCTCAAAGGAAGCCTAGGTTAATAGAGGACGACTCTAGCTATCAATTAGGATAAAAAGTTTCAGGGATTAATTTTCCCAGTTGAAAGAGCATCTCTGTTTATAGTTTTTCAAGACTGAGCGTTGCTTAGAATTCAACCTAAGATAACTTGAGAATCAAGAAAACACTTTCTCTATTTAGATGATACTATAATTAGGGTTTCAAGTGAGCATGCGAGAATTTGTCTTGAATCACATTAGAAGAATATACACAGTGGGTTACCGAACCGTGTATAATGACCGTTCTTTGGCAAATATGCCTTAAGAACTATAAGCAATTTGATGTTCATTTAAACACTTAAGAATTTAACCTTGATACATATACACATGTGTTTTAATGATCAATGATGTCTTATAGGTGTTTAACAGAGTCATAGTAATGCTACATATTTAAAAAATAAGTCTTTGAGCATCTGCTAAATTCTACTAGGACCGTTGGTGGAACGGTTCGTGAACTGTAAGGCAATAGTTCGCGAGTAAGAGTGCTACGGTTCGTGAACCGGGTTCCCCAACCCTTCTCGTCTCGAGAACCCAGATGGACTCGGTTCGTGAACCGGGTTCGCCAACTGCTCTCTTTTACACCGACTTGAAAGATTCAGATCACCACGGTTCGTGAACTGCCCCAACTTACGGTTTATGAACTAATTCGCCAAGCTCCCTTGTATTTCAGAAACTCAGATATATATCGTTTGCAAGTGATTCGCCAACCTACCCTGAGCCGAAATATCAGAAGTTTTGAATTTATCTCTTTTGATGTCTGAAATATTCCCAAATGATAAAATCATTTGTATGGACAATTTTCAATTGATCCACAAATTAATTCTTGAACAATAAATTGTTTCGAACTAATATTGTTAAGGACCGAACGTCTATGCTTGAATCATATTTCAAGATGTTTAGCTTGACTTGAATTTTCTTCTTTGCGATAAATATACTGTAGTCATACGACATAGTCTCATCCGTATATAATGGTGTATACTGAGTAAAATATGATGGTTCAGTCTTCACATACCCAAATAATGAAGTTCTCCAAATGTCTTTGTCGATCTACGGTCTTCGAATGTGATTTATGATACTCAACTACCAAATTCTAACCTAGTCCAAGACTTGACTTAGTAGACTAAAATCAATATATAATTTTTATCAACTAACATAGACAACAAGCTTGAGATAGAAAAACTAGTGGGTTCAACCGAGCATTGGTCTAACAATATGTTTCCATATGAAACACATATTTCAGTTGTAAAGAAACTTGAAAGAATTATGAGGTTTTCTCTGGAATGACACTAAAGGTAGATAAAAATTGCATCTGGTGAAATGGAATGGTTTTTGTAGGAGAAAAAGATTTGGTGAAGATAAAGGGGGCCACCCTCACGATCCCAGGTAGTGCTGTTCACTCTTGAGGATGTTTTACTCTCAAATGGTGCAGTGTTCACTTTCATCTGGAAGTTAAAATGCGCTCCTAAAATTGGTTTCTGTTTTGTGGCTTATTGCTCATGGTAGGCTTCGCACAAGGGATATTCAAAAAAGAGGAACAATTGTGGTGTCAGAAGGATGCTTGTTTTGTAGTGAATCTGAATCAACTTCCCATTTACTTTTGCATTGTGTCTTTGCCAGACAGGTTTTGGAGGAGCGTACTTGCAAGTTGAAGTGGTTTTTGCTATGCTTATTGATGTTGTTTCTGTTTTACAAGCCATGGGGCTAACTCAATTTAGTAAGGCTAGCACTGCAATTAGGAATTTGAATCCTGTTGCTATTATGTGGAGTCTATGGAAGGAAATAAATGCTAAAATGTTTTTTTGACAAGAGGAATAATGTTAAGGCTGTTACAAATGCAGTTATCCACTAGGTTTTTTCTTGGACTTTAACTTTTAAAGATTTTGATGTTGTTAGGTCTTCAAAAGCGACAAATAATGATTGGCGTGAGATATATTTCGATTCTCATTAAGTGCTGATAGTCAGTTATCAATACTTTCTTTTTGTTGTTCTCTTGGTGAGGGTGATATGATCTTGCTATACCTTCTATTTTGTAATCTATAAAAAAAAGTAGAAACTACCATTTAGTTTTAGAAATAATATAATAGAGTTAGTTTGGTCATGTTGACCTAGTCAACTGTCTGTTTGGTCCTTTTTAAAAATATATATTGATGTTTGGTCCTAGGGTGAACAATACCCACGCGAGATGATGTCATGGATGATGTAATTGTCTTTTGGTAGTGGCAGAAATATCCTTTTGGGACCATATATGTACTCAATTATTAAGAGAGAAGGGAATCATTTTTAGATTTGTTTTCTCTCTCCTCTCTTTTCAGATCTACTTTCTATGTTTCTTTTTCTTTTTGCTTATGAAGATGATGAAGAAGACGATGATGATGATGAAGACGACGGCGATGATGAAAATAATCCTTTTTCTTTCGTTTTTTTCTAGGTTTTTGATGATGAAGACGATGATGAACGATGGAGATTTTTTGTGTTGTTCTTCTCTGCTAGTGTTATTGTTGTTAAAGATGATGAAGATAATGAAGATTTAAAGAATGAACTCTATTTTTAGATCTTTTTATTAGGTGTTCATTCGAAAAAATGAACTCTGATTTTTGTTGTGTGTTCATGTTAAAGTATGAACTCTGTTTTAGATCTTGAATTATTAAGTGTTCATTCAAAAGAATGAATTCTGTTTTTTTATGGATTTTTTTTGTGTGTTCATGTTAAAGAATGAACTCTGTTTTATATCTTGAATATTAGGTGTTCATTTTAAAGAATGAACTCTGTTCTAGGTTTGAACTATTTTGTTTTGATAAGTGTTTATTTTGACGAATGAACTCTGATTTTTGTTCATAATAATGAACTTTGATTAGGTGTTCATTTGAAAGAATGAACTCTGGTTTTAGTTGATAACAATGAGCTTTGATTGGGTGTTCATTTGAAAGAATGAATTCTGTTTTCAGACTTGATTTAGTGGATTTGATTAGGTGTTCATTCGAAAAATGAACTCTGATTTTTGTTCATAATAACAAATATTTTGTTGTGTGTTCATTTTTAAGAATGAACTCGAATCTATAAAAAACATTACCAAATACCTGATAGCTCATCAAACATAATGTACTCCTACAAGAAAATAAGCAAGAAGTTCAAAGTTCATTATAGAGCATGAACTCAAATAATTACGGAAGTAGAAAAGTTACGGAAGTTAATGCTAAAATAATACGGATGGATATTTTTGTCCATTTTATATTTTCAAATAATTATGGACCACACAGGAATGCCTTTTCCTCCTAGACCAAGTAGTCTTGGGACCACCTAAAAATATAAAAATAAAAATAAAAATTTGCTATAAGCACCCTATCTAACACGAAGAAGAGAAACTTTCAATGAGAAACTAAGCAGTGATTTAAAAGTTGTATGTCCGAAAAATGGCAAAACAGAAGAAAAAAAATCTTTGGAGGTTAAAGGTACATGTGATAGAAAGGATATCTTTTTCTTTTCTTTTTTAATTATCCAACTGAAAATCTGAAAATCTGTGGCATTGAAAAGTATTACGTATAGAAAGTAAATCTCTACTATAATTTATGGGATGTGAATATACCAAAACCACGCGCCGGTGAAACTGTACTAATGCTCGGAGATCCAATATTTACTCTAACTCTGTTATCTTCTTGTTTGATTATTTACTGTCACTTTTTTCTTTATTTGATTACCAGTTACCACATTAACATGCACACACTTGAAAGTTTGCATAGAATTCTGAGGAAACTTGCGTATTTCACTTGAAGGGGTCGAGTTGTTTTCTAACTATCGACTTCTTTATTTGGTTCACCCAACCATCATTCTTGAACTTCTTCTCTAAGATCAGTTTTAGCAGTATAAGATCTTCCTGAATCATCATGGAATTGGCATCCATGAAGCTCTCGATACAATAATTGGCTTACTCATCTTTATGTTCGTCATAGTTGAAAGGGAGAGGTACGGTTGTAAATGCACGAAACTTGCCAACGTTATTGTGGTGTTCATTCTCGATCCTAAAATAGTCAACCAAAACCGTATCAGCATTAGGGACTACAAGTTAAGAAGTAACAATTAAGCTCAGTTGGCAATAACCGAGTCCGGACCGTGCAATAAGCAAAAAATAAAGTTAAAATCACAATAGTTAGCTGCTGATATTTAAAAACGCTGAAGACATATACCTGAAGAAATTCCATACACCACGACGAAATTTTTTTAAGCATGCAATAACATCAACCATAGCTTCTTTATGCAAGAATGAAACTTGAATGTTCAATAAGGTTTGTAGCCAAGCAAACCTCAGCAACACGTCCAATACCTACCATCGAAATGAAACAAAAAATGACACCTTTTCACATGATAAATATGAACATCCAAAATCTAAAGGATCTGTCTTAAGAATCAAATTTTATCTCCATAGACATTTTAATTACCATTACTCCAAAGTAAACACTTTTATGTGATATAACAAGCTTGTCTCTCAACCAAGGGTTCTTCGAGTTCCGTCGCAGGAGTCCCCAGTCAAAAACGAGATCCCAATATATAGCAACAGCAGCTGAAATGATTGCGCTGATCCAAGCCATTACCCACACAGTGCTGTTGTGTTGTGCTTACCGTAAGCAGTTTTCATGCTGACAGCTAGAACAATACTCAAGTATTTGAACCCGTTAATTCCTTGCATTCCATCTTTTTCTTCAAAGTATCGCCGAAAGCACTACCAGAAAGACAAAAAAAGACACTACCATTATTGGATTTTTTTTATCATGATTTTTTGATTGATCATTAGAACCCTGGAAAACCCCCAACCCCTTGAAGATACAAGGGTTTCTAAGGGAGGCTCAGATAGTCTCTAGTACTTAAAGTAGATTCTTTACATGATACAAATATTAGTTTAGCACCATAACTTGATGAGAAAAGTTAACAAACCTGTAATGCGCGTAACCAAAATGGGAATGCAGCTAAAGCAATATAGAAAGAGTTGTAAACTATGTCTGACTTGCAAGTGGTCTTCCTCATTCTGTAGTCTCCGGAAGAATAGTAACAAATGTAGAATGCAACACTTCTAAGAGCTTGGCCCTGGTTAGAAAAACAAGGGATAATCCTGGTTAAATGGTTGTTTCAAACAAATAATGACATAAATAAATATTCGCACTCGCTCTCAAACAAGATAGATGAACTACACGAGAAACGAACCTGACTACTCATCTGATCCGCCAACATAAAATCCGATAGAGTGACCTACTCAGCGGAAAAGAAATAGAAGATAATAAGGTAGGCACCAATTTTTTTTACTGAGCGACATATTTAATAGTAAAACATCTAATTGTGTTTTAGTTTTACTAAAGAAAAATATTTATATAATTACCTTGTAAAGTGGAGCGCTGATAGCGCGAAGTGCAGTTCGCAGTAGGAAAATTCGACTAGATCGGTATACAATGTTAAATGGACAAACTGTTATGAGAAGTATAGCCTGCACATCAGATAAGAAATTAATACTAGCTAGCTAAGAAAACGGCATCCTAACATAAATGCAATGGGTTGTAATATAATTTCTTACAGAAACTAGACCAAGAGGAAGTAGTTCCGTTATCGCTTTGTACTTCTAGGTCGTTCTATCCATTTCCATGTTTATATTAGCAAGTACACATGCAAGTGCAACTGTTGCAAGAACTGTACTCAATAAAAAGACTTCTCTGTATCCTAACTCTGTCCCTTGTTTGAAACCAAATATAAAAGGATAGTTGATTCGATAACGTTTCCAAAAGTATATGTTCGCTGCATACAGGAGCATATGTAGGACAAGAAATCCGAATAAACTGCATGGAAATTCAAACAATATATGAGTTGTTAAACTCGAAACTTTATTCCTTTAAGCTAGTTAGATATGATAACTTTGGCAGTTCGCAGTAAGTTACCTATACAGAATAAACATGGTCTCCATGTACCGACTGAAGCCGTCCTTTTTAACAACTTGTCTAATATTTATGACCAAAATAAGGCATACTATAAGAGATATTACGCAGCCAGAAAAAAACCCTGCAATAGAGAAAATTTAGCCAAGAAAAGAAGAAGATGTAACCAAGGAATTCCAATTTGATAGCAACTAGCTAGATTGTTGTTGTGAATCGCGTTTACCGGAGGAAAATGTTGTAACATGTCTTTCTTTCTTCTTTTTCGATCTCAAGATGTTCATGCCTTCACTACGATTGGACTTGGTAAAGTGTTTGATGAATGAGGCCTCCACTCTATCCATGAGCCTAGTTACCTGTAATTTAATTTCAGAAACAACTTGAGTTTATTACATTTCATTTACGATTTTGAGAATTTTATTTCTACTGCAGAAGAGAGAGTTTACATCGTCGGAGCTGCCGATGTAAGAGTTATCCACCATGTGCAAGTATATCTTTGATGCATGTCTTGAAGTTATCTGCGATGTAATGACTTAATCGATTACAAATGTTTCAATTTTATCATAGAAGAAAGACTCTTATTTGCTTTAACAATTAAGAAAGTTATTAGTATACCTTGTCGTATTTCTTCATGGTCTTGGAAAATGCTAAGAGATTCAGATAACTAAAACTTTTAAGAAGTTGAAGTTTGTGATAGAAATGAACAAATGCATACTTTAGTTGTTCTTCAGCTCTCTTTAAATTTTTCCTATTGAAACTCAGTTCTCCATTCTTTCCATTCTTTTTGAGAATGCCTTTGATAGTTGAACGAGGAGTCCCTGATGCTTTATTGATCTTAACATTATTCAGGATCTCCAAATGAGCTGGTATTATGATCTTCAATGGCTTCTCTTCGTTTTCTTCTTCATCTTCTTCTTTAAGATCATCAGTTAAGTAGCTTCCCTTGTTGCTCATATCATGTTCCCCTGCATAGCTTCCACGGGTACTTGATTCTTCCCCTGAATAACTTCCACGGGTACTTGATTCATTACTTTCTTCAATCGCTTCCATGTGCCGCCCCCTTGCTGCACATTAATTTGTTATGTCAGGCCAAAAGTATATGGCAATTCCTGTTACAAAACATCGAAAATAGTTCCGCATATATGCACGACCGGAGTTTAGCTAATGTAGTGTATATCAAACTTATACTACACAGTAATACCTTTCATGCTAAAGTTCTTAGGAATTAGATTTTAGAGTTAAGAAACTTGCCTATGTATACGATCTAACAAAAATTAATGGAGTCTCCTGTATTACGCAATGACGGAATGTCTAGTCCTTCTTGGCTGCATGCTAGCACTGGAGAACTCATATTTTCATCACGTTATCTTTAATTATAGGAAGGAAAAGAACAATACTTTAGATGGATATAGATGCGAGTTGGCCAGGGATGATAAGGACCAGTTGCTGTGACAATGAAACACAAGTATGGACCAGAACATCCTCTGCCTCCGTGGAGTTAGATAGGCCTTCCATTTCTTTTGAGTATCATAATGTCTTGGACTTGGTGTCCTTATCCTGATAATTGGGTAAAAGTTTTGTGTTGTTTGCTCAGGGCAGCTTGGATATAATCATGGAAAGAAAAGGAAGAATTTTGTGGATGTTTACCCCCTTGATTGAAATTAGTATTCGTGCTATTATTTGGCAAATTAATTAAGACTACACTACTACACTACTGACTATACAATGCCCTGACTCTCCCCAACATAACATAATTTTATTTTTAGCCTCTCAGATTGTTGTTTCTTGTTTTATGAGAACTCATAAAGCTGCCCTTTTTTGAGTGTTGGTAACTATGACCTGAGTTCGTAACTTGAAGAAAATAAATCTTGTAAGAATACAGTTAGCAATTACGGATACTCAAATGTTTTGACCAATCAATCGCTTGGTTGTTGTGGTCTGTACGGCAAAGTTCCGTCACTAGTCCTTGGAGCTAGTTATGAGATGCGAAATGAAAAGTAATTAAAGTGATCAATAATAATGGTAGCGCTAGAAATGAAGAACTACTTACCGGAAGTCTCGGTACTACTGGAGGTTGGTGAAGTGACAGAAAACGCAGAAGCAGATTTAGCAATATCTCTACAGAGTTGTTCAAACTTTCCTTGATCAGGATGCTCAACTTTAACTCTAAAAGCAACCAATGCATCCATTTGTTTAGTCAAAACAGCAGCTTCATTCATAACTTGATCAGCTTTATCTTTGTAAAACTTGTTAACTTTGTTGAACTCCTCATCAAGTCTCTTGAAGAATTCCACTTCATATGCTCCTCCTTCTTCACTTGACAATAGGAACTTCGTCTCATATATTTCATGATGATGAACATTATCTTGATTCATAGGTACTGATCCATGTTCTATGTCATGACCACGCATTGATTGAACCAATATGACCGGATCCTCCTCATGATGAAATACACCATGATGATTATGGTGATTATTATGATGAGGATGAGGATGATGATGATGATGGCCATTACTAGAACTAGTACTAGTACCGTTGATACTTTTAGAGGTGGTGATACTAGGAACGCTACGCGCAACCACTAGACCACTAAAGCTTCTATATAGAGTAGAAATACCACCACCACCATGATTATGATGATGTTGATGAGCATGGGAATGGTGTTGGGGGGTCTTGAATTTAAATCGTTTAACATCTTCAAGTATGATTTTGAGAGATGTGTAATCCATATAAGCTCCTTGCCATTCTGGCACCATTTTTTACCTCAACTCTTTCTCAAACTTCATCTTTCTCTCTATCAGTACCCACCCTGCTGCAGTAGACAGGTTATGGGTTGCTTTGATGAGTACAAACGGAAATGTAGAGATGATATTTTATGGTGTGCCACAACTCTTGGTTCTACAGGTAAACAGAGCAGGAACATTTGTGATATTTATAGCAGTGGATGGAAGTTAGCTTCTAGTGGACTCATAACTCGTTTCCGAGAAACAACAACTGATTGAAATCTTAAGGCTCTAAGCACTTACGTGTTTGGTCCCCACGCATTGCAGGTTCGCCTTTTTCTCATGTTTTTTTGTTATCATTATTTCCTTTCTAGTCATGTTTGGTGTCTCAATTCATAAGGCATATTTTGGTCCGATCATACCAAATTAGGATTGTAAGAAGTTCTTGCTTTTCGTATTAAAAACAAGTCCATTTCGTTGAAAATGAAAATTGACGCAACTAAAGTTGTCATCGTAGTCAGATTCAAAATGTGGAATAGTTTCTTGCTTATTAAAAACAAACATGCTAGTTTCTTCATTTTTGTTAATCAGTATACCAACCGATTAATGTTTCAAACATAATGTTTATGTCGAAACTCGTCTAGTTGTTTGAACATGATGTACTCGCGATGAACTAAAACCGATTTCTTTTTGTGGGTCGGGTTCTCCCCAAACCTTAGACGGAAGTTTATTTACAGTACTCCTTGCACTTCATAAACAAACATAAAAAATTAAGTAGCACTCCAGTTGAGATTACAACTTTGCTTTTTTCAGCTAGAACGGGTCTTGTGGTCAACAATAGCAAGAGTAGCATTTAAAATTTTGAAAAAATGCCTCGTTCTATTATAAGACATGTGTGAGCCCACATATGAGAAAAAAACAAATACACCCTTTAGAATTTAGGGTTCATGTTTCAAAATTCAAGATTTAGGGTTTAGGATTCATGGTTTGAGGTTCAGGTGGTGGAGGCGGCGGTTTTGGTAGTGGTTCTGGTAGCGATGGTGTCCTTACACATGTGACTTAAGTGGGTTGGATGGCAATGCCAATGTTAACGGAAAGGAACATTTTTCCAACAATTTTTAGTGTTGGCGCAGATTTCCAACATTGAACCCCGTATTGGGGCATCTTCCCAAGTTTGCCTGGATTTTACTACTTTTTTATGGAATAAGGACCACGATGGGCTTCAGAGTGGGTTGTCTTCCTGTCTTGTCAAATACCTTGACCTCCCACTGCTCTCAACCAGATTCTCTCATGCAGATTGTACCTCCTTCATTGATCATGTTTTTGCTAGAATTAAGTCGTGGAAAGCCAGAGCTCTCTCCTTTGTTGGGAGATGCCTCCTCATTAAGGTTGTTCTGAGTAGCATGCTTATTTTTGGGATTTCTTGTGTTGTAATTTCTAAAAAGACTTTTAACATTCCTAAGTCCAAATTTAGGAGGTTGGACAGGGATTGACCTCACCTACAAGCAACCCTCTGTTATAGGAATTCAGTTTGTCTTCCTCAAAGATAAGGGGGGCTTGGGGATTAGATGTATCCTGAGTCCTGACAACAAATACTGCCTCAAGTCTCAGGCATATCTGGGACATCGTGAGCAACAAGGACACTATATGGGTAAATGGGTTTGAAACAAACTTATAAAGAACAAAGACTTTCGGCTTCCCAAGACACCTGTCGACGCCTCTTGGTGCTGGAGGAGAATTCCATACCATAGAGATATGGCTTCTAAGTTCATTCTCCATCTAATAGGTAATGGTAGAACCACCAAGCTTTGGAAAGATAAGTGGCTTCCTTAAGGAAGCCTCCTAGATCTTTTTTATTCTCAAATGTATTACGATTCTGTCCATCATATCGATGCAATGGTCAACAACTGCTTGGAAAATGGACATTGTGATATATCTCATAACATATCCAATGTTCTTGGCGCCACCATTTTGTACATCACTAGTGTTAGGGCATATCCTCTTTTGGAAGACATAATTGTTTGGGCTGCTGGCAGTTCTGGTGAGTACACTCTTAAGGAAACTTAAAATGCTCCGGAGAAGCATATTCCGTATAAACAATGGCAGTCTCTATCTTGGTTCCCTCACTGCATTCCTAAGCATTGATTTATTGCAAGGGTTGCTTTCCACAGAGGCTTGAAGACGAGATTTATGCTGTTGACTTGGAATATGAGTGTAGATCCGGTGCATGTTCTCTACAATTGTATGTTGGAGGATGATTTTCATTTGTTTTTATTAGCACAACTTTTCTTCCTTTAGTTGGGATAAACTTCTGCATCTCATGGGTCTTATAAATGTCAATACAAGTGACTGGGATGCTCAGATAAGATGGTGTATGGGTCATATAAAGGAAGGCAATTATGTTGGTACTATGAGCTTGTGTTTCAAAGAATTATGGAGGAACCGAGACTCAAAATGACAGCCGGCACAATCTCAATTTTTGATAGTAATGAGAATAGGAATATCTCTTCGAATTGGAGAAGTCATGCTAATTTTATTATTGCAGGTCGGATTGCTGTCATCTGGTCTAGACTAAGCAGTGGAGAGATTTTGATGGGTCTTATAGAGAAGATGATGTTGGTTATGGTGCTATTGTAAGAGATAAAAATGACATTCCATTAGAAGAAGTTGCTGGTTCTTATGAACCTAAATATATTACACTTCATGAGTTGCAAAGGGGTGGAGGCTGGTCTTCAACTTGCTAATGTGCATGACTACCCCAAAGTTTCTCTTCGCACCAACTCCTGACTGTTGTGAACTACTTAACAAATCCTTCTAATAAGCCTCCTTGGCTCCGCAGTCATGTTTGGGAGTCTATAAAACGTCTTCATGCTAGTTTTCTAGCTTGCAAGGTGGAAAATATAGTGGCCACCCTGCAAGCCAACACCCGTCCAATTGGTGAGTTTGTACTGATAACTACTAATTCCTTCATGGAAGATATGAAGAAAATTATTATAGAAGACACAATGGGTAAAGTTTATTATATGTAATTTGGCCAGGGTGTGGGAGCTGGTGTCGTGTTGTAGCTCTCTTGTAGTTTATTTTTGTTTGTTTGTTTTCTTCACTTTTTTTTCCTGTTTTTCCTCTTTGTTGGTTGGGGTTTCCTTAAGCCCCTCCTTTTTGCAAAAAATAAATAAATGAACTTTGGGTTTTTATTTCCGACAGCTCTTAAATGCTTATCGAATGAGCACTTTCTTATGCCAAGTGAATTTTTCCAAGATATACTTTTTTATTTCAGATAGTGCTTAACTGCTTATCGAGGGAGCACTTTCTTATGCCAAGTGAATTTTTTCAAGTTGTACAGCCATAGATAGTTTAATAATTCTCACAATCTCCTGCTTATCCACCTTACTTGCATATGCCTTGTTTAATTAGTTTTATATAATAGTTGAAAAATAACCTATAACAAACAACATGCACTTCATCTAGGACAAGAATTTACTTTGGTGATAGGAGTTCTTCCTTCGCATTTACCGAGTCACCCACGAGCGGATAACCAAAACCAGAGACAAAAGTGCAACAATAATATCAATGGGTTGAACCCCTCCTTTCCCAGATTGAGTCTAAATTAACACGAACGGGGTATCAAGTGGACACCCAAGGCATGCAAGAGATGGATTTATCTACATGGACTCGATGACGACGACCATCACAATTTTAGAACAGCCTGTTGGGCTCACTACTGCACTCGTGGATGAAACATGGGCAATGTTAATGGCAACCAGAACGACGACGGATAAACGATGGACCAAAATTTGCTTCGAAACGAACTTGAAAAACCTAATCCGATTTATCATAAATGATACAAAATCAAGCAAAAACTAAGAAGTATATCAACTACTGCAATAGAAAACAACTGTAGAGAAGGCAACCAGGCGGCGAATAAACTGACAAACCATGTTGCGGATGGAAGTCAGATGAGAACATTCTCAACAACTATTTGAGACTATACGGTTTCAATTTTTAAAAAAAATATTATATTACTCAATGGGTACGTCATACCCTCATGTAGTTCCTACTTAGTTTTATAAAATCGTAATTGTGCTTTAGAAAAACAAAAAAAAGTTGGGAGCCTAGTTGCAGAGCTTGAGAGACAAGTCTACATAGATCTTTAGATCAAAGAGTTGGATCCATAGTCAACTTGATAAAAGTATCTCTAAATTAGCAGATTCAGCTGCCATCTAATTTAAGAAATTTCTGAAAAAAATAAATATATAACATAAGTATGTCATTCAACACCGAAGCTTTCTACCTAATAATACCACTTGACGCAACGGGAAAAGGACATTATATTGTCTCACCGGGATTTACTGTAAATTCATGCTACTTACTGGAAATAAAGAACAAGAGACAACAAATTAACAATTGGGAGAAAACAATACAATTTTGTTCCAAAATCAAGAGAGAACAAACAATCAGAGGAAAAATAATACAACCTTTCTTCCATAGTGACTCTGCTGTTATCAAGGTTGCAATAAAATACAACAATAAAAAAGATCAGAAGAGCAATTAGATCATCAACAAATCACTTCCTAATCGATCATTTCACACAACAACCAACATCACCGCATGCACGATGATCTCTTCAAGACAATTACACCAACACTGTTTTCGAAACAATGCGACATGTTTTATTCTCTGTAAATTTCGGACGTGCTCCAAGCCCCTACGGTTATACCAATAAGTTCTTAAAGTTTTTTTAGGATACTACTTATCTTCATTTAATTGTCATGCATGGTTCAGAATTTCTTCTGCAAACTCAACATTCATCTTCTTATGAACTATACAAATAATTCCGAAAAGTAACCCCTTCAAAACCACCAAAAATTTAGAACCATTGGTAAGTGCAATGTATTTTACAAAGTGATTTCCAAAATTCTAGTAAATCTTTTACGACCTCTCTTATTTTCATATAAGCCTACACCAAAGTGATTTTGTACTTCAAGGTCCATCCAAGTTAACATTACAGTTGCCAGAGAGATATTCCACTACATCAAAACTTCAGCAATCACCAACAAAAAAAAATCCCTAAAGTTAGATATCCCGAAAGATTATGATAGTTTAAAATGAGGTTTTTTCCAGAAAGCATTTACTAAATTTGGGACCCTATGCACCTTATCAAGTACATTATTTTGTGCATATCCAGTATTACTTACACCATCAACATTCATGAAACCCCACATGGCTATGATATGACTTAAGGAATCAGGCATGAAGACCCCCTTTTACTTGATGTGTTCATTGTATGTGTTGAAATCCTCTCCCCTAACTTAACCAAATAAGAGTACTTGTATAATATCTTGGGACTCCACATTTCAAGAAGATATCCTGAATCCTACATCTTTTGTATGTTTATGACCCGCTCTTCACCTGCAAGGCGTCAACACAAAGTTTTCTACAACTACAACAACACTTAGACTCATACGCTTTTTCATCTAGTCAACTCCACAATCATTCACCAAGTGAAACAACCCAAAAATTAGTTGATTATATACAACGAATTTTCAACATATTGATCGTTTCAATACCTCCACTCTATCTTGGGGTTCATTTCATGTATGGACAATCCTGGGTACATATGTTCACCCCCTTACTAGAGGGCTCGTGATGAAACAAAAAAGGTTGGAAAGAAAAGTGTTTATCTTCAGCGGTAATGTAAGTACTTATAAATTCTGATCTCACTTATACAACTAACCACTTAATTAATGCAGACACAACTCTTACATATCCATGTACTTTACAAGATCGACCATATCACGAAGAATTTCTTTCACGGACTTGATTCATCTGTAACGAAACTTGGTATCCTTGGTTGGGATAAGTTAACCAAGTAAAAAAAACAGGAAGCTAGGGATATGAATCATAATAGTTCACATTTATCCACGGACACAACCTTGCATTGCAAAACACCTCAAACATGAATCCATTTTATCTGATACACTTGACCATGGCCAACCCGCACTGTAAATAGTTAATCTTCTTTTTACCTATCATCAAACAACAATTCCTACATTGTATTGGCAATATACGACAACCCATATCACCGCGAAATAGATATTACAATACACACGTCTCAATAAAAGTTAATCCCAAATCTATCAGATAGTCGTTCGTGTTATTGATCCACTCTCCCATACTTGGAATCTAGCTCATTTGGTTGCATCCATAAATATAAACATACATATATATGCCTCAAGATGGACCACCCGACAATATCAAATATTCATGCTCTAGATCGGAAAAAGACATTACTGCTCTGGATAAATGCCTAACCCAAAGCAAAAACGAAATACACCAATACTCATTTCCACCCACCAATTATATATGAACATTGCCTTGACAATAACAATCTAAGAAACATCAAAAATATTACAGATCATCACCACCGTTGTAATGCTAGAGGTATGAGCTATGCTCATGGCATTATGAATGATAACAATTTAGCAATAGACTAAGTTTTTCTTTGAAGCAGACTCAACAATCCTAGTATACTTTATCACCACCAATATATAAACCGCCTTGGTACTTCACCGACATGGTCAAAGAAATCAACCAACTGATATGATCGACTCCATACTACATACTCCACCACAATTACACAGAAAACACAATCAAGCGACAAAATGACTAACAAACCATGTAGCATACGGAAGTCAAATGTGATCTTTTGCAGTAACAATTTAGAAATTTGTTGTTCCTTATTTTCATAACCAAATTATATTTGATGACTCTCTGGTAGAATCTACCTGTGCATATAACTTCGTTTTTCAGTAATATTTCTTTTGTGCTATAAAAAATTTCTTGAGTTAAGATGAGAGTTTAGAAATTAATTTAATGGAAAAAAAGTGCAGGGCTGGGAGCAAAAGAGGCATTTTCCTCGAAGATTGGACAAGCAAAAGTGTTCTAATGAAAGTGGTTCGCTTCTAGGAAATATTTATTTCATTTATGTCTTATAGGTGTAGTTATATAAACTTTGTTATTACCATCTAGCATACAATCAAGTTAGATTTGCAAAGAAGTTAAGGAGTGTCATATCTAATGAATTTAATATCAGCCGCACCGGTTGACATATCATATATCAACATTTGACCTACAAAATACGCGAATATCAGCAATACAAGAACATTCCTACTGTATCTGCCATTTTTGGATCGGTATATCGGTCGCTATATCAGATATGAAGATATTAATTTAATATTAATTCAAGAATGATTTTTTTCTATACAAACCCCATGTTTAATATTATTAGGTTACAAAGTTAGTAGCTTGACAAGTAAAATTTCCTTGTAATTTTTGAGATATTAAGTGTTTGTTTTCTTAGAACAATGAGGCGTACATGCATGTAAAATACAATAATAATATATAACACATATTATTGTTTATTGATTTTTTATTGAAAATACCATACTATATAACTATCAGTAAATTATTAGTTTTATAAGGTTAGTTGTGTATTCCCAATAAAAATTGATGTAATATTTATTATTTAGGTGTATCGCTCTTCGACGATATAAGTCTGTCACACGATATTAAAAACTTAGGTCATATTTTTCTTAGTGTTTGTTTGCCTCTATAGGACTTCAATACGTTTTATAATTATTTTTATGTAATTAAAATACTTAGCTGATTCAGAATGCATATGTGCCACACCCATGAAAAAGAGTTACGAACGTAACAATGAAACATCAAATGAAGAATTATTAAAAGAAAATTGAAGCAACTGAAATGGAAAAAAATAATTGGACAAAGCCACTTGTTCCTCAAATTTTTCTTAACACGATATTGCATGGTCAATATGACGGACAAGAAAATTACGCCTACGGTGCCCAGCCGTGCAGGCCGAAATTCCCTGATGCGTCATTCTTTACAGCAGTGACCTGGCCTCAAAACTTCGCTTCTCGCCAGGAAAATGCACGTCTATTTTCCGTTGCAAGCATGCTTCTCAAGCACGATGCCTTAAACTTATTTTACACACTGTTCCAACTCAAATTATTCCTAACCAAGAAGTTATTAAGAAAACAAAGACTTTTCTAAAATATCAAAAACGATTTTTCGAAGCTCTAAAAGATGAAATTTGGCTAAATTCTGACGACCATTTGGATCTATCGATGATTATATCTTGATCTTGGGTTCTTTGCAATAAAAATGGATACCTCTTGAGCTAAATTACGATACTCAGGTCCTTAACTGCCAAATAATCTAGTGCGCGTGCTATAACATGTACATCTATATCAGTGCATCATCCAGGATCATGTCGTAGTTGTATTTCATCATCCTTGTGATGCAAGTGGCTTATGGAAGCCCCCTAACTTGCATGTCTATTTATCCTCATTCTATGCAATGCCCAATTCGCAATTGTTGGATTCCTACGTCGAACGCCTTGATAGGAAGTATGAGCATCCAAGAAAATAAAATGCAACTTACCTCATCAAGTATGGAAACAATCATTTCATGTCTGTCTTTAACGAGTCAGATAATATGAGTTACCATAATGTTGCAATCACCTCACAATTAGATGATATGAGCGACAAGATGATGGACCACCAATGCTACAACTCATTGAGGCTACCTACATACCCTTCTCCGTGGCTTGAAGGGATCAACCACGACCGTAGTTCATCCTCTTCAGGACAAGTAACTAAAAACTCGTGTTGCAAGGACAAAACCAAGCATAGCCTAGTCTGCATAGGCCAAAGGATCTTTCGCAAGATATGCACAAGTTCGTACATAAGTGATGTTCCCTTGAAGAAATCCAACCAACCAAGTACGTTCCTCGAGTAAGCAACGCGTCATAATGATGCTTTCACATCATGTATGTTCGACCATATAAGATATAAGCTTATTGGCGCATTTCTCCTAAATGCACCTTCAACCAACTAGCTCTACCTATATATATCTTATTCACATTTTTAAAACTTCAAATTATGGACCATTTTGCTACTCACCAAGTACCACTTCCTCGAGAAAACTTCCTCGAAGAAACATCCATCACTTCCTCGAGGAAAACATGCACGAAGAAGCCTAACAACATAATCGTTCTGCAGCATCATTAATGCTTCCAATATTAATAATAAACTTCACAAAGCTTCAGATGAGGTTGCATCTTGTTCAACGATGCATCTTTGAGCATGTGCATCATGCGAAAAGTGAGGGTGTTACAATCACAATTCAAGAAAGTGATGTTAATTACTCAGTATTGCACTTTTTCCCATGATAGAACCGTCTGTTGCAAATTGTTTAAAGCACAAACACAATTAATTTTCCCACTCAATAAACTTACTAGCAGAGAAAAAAATAACGCAAGTAAACACATGATACGCAAACCAAATTAAGAAGAGGGATGGTGATGATAAAATAATGATAAATTATCTGTATTTTATAGACTGACGAAAGGCAAAGAAATGAATGCAAATCAATACGAATTAAGGCAAGAATTATGTTGTAAAATTAATAAACAGACAATTAAAAAACTGGCAGAAAATATATTGTCATTAACACACACATGATGATGCTGAAGAAAAAATTTGATAATTTTTTTAGCACTTCCCTCAGTCAATAAAATTACAAAAAGAATTGATTTTCAGTTTCTCCTATGTGAGACTAAAGGTTTCATTCACATAAGTGAAAATCAGTTAATGTCTCTTAATGACTCATAGGTCATAAGTTGAAACTGAACCAAGATCATTAAGACTTATCAAAATTCATTTTCTGGAACAAAAAGGTAACTAGTCACTCAAATGAAAAATCATATCTTGTCATTGTCGGGTAAATTGTCACCCTGAGATCAACGGAGCACATGATCACAAAAGGCTAACAGTGATATACATCAGAAGTCAAAGAAACACAGAAATCACAACACTAGATATACGTTGAGTTCATCTTTCAAGACTACATCCACGGACGGAAACCCATAATAACTTCATGTGTAATCAAAGATTGTTACATGCTCTTTATACAACCACAAGAGAAGAGCCAAACCGGAGAGTTAATAAGACACACCCGAGCGCCAATTTAGAAACCTTAGAAATCTAGTTTCTAAATAATATTTCTACTAACCATCCTCATATCTTGTAATCGAGGAGAAACACTAAGACAATTTAGAAACTTGGTTTAGGCAAAAGCCCTATACCCTAGTCACTAGAACACCAAAATCCTCTCTACAAATTTTCCTCTTACATTGATATAGGCCCTTAGGGCGGCACTCGAGCCTCCCTAACAAAGAGACTAAAACATAAACACAAGGTTTTACCACTGTTTTAGGTCGAATTACTACATACTTGCAATTCTAGCCTTATATATAGAGAATAAAAACTTGATCAATCACCAATTATTAGTCTCCTTCTAATAACACTAGCACTTTCTAATTAGATTAGGAAACTCATCTTAATGTGAAAACTGACTAAAAATTAGAAAAAAATTTCGTATAACCAATCCATATAAAAATTTAACAAATTAAGTAGGACGGAAAATTGTGATTTAGGGTTACCCGGAGCCTACAAAGAGTCGATATGATTAAGAAATATACTTAAATTTGGAAATAAATTAGAAAATCGGTATTTAAGTTAAGAAATATGGTTAGGTTAGGAAATCTATAATCAAATAAGGATCGACATATATATATATATATTCTCTTTTTTTTAATAAGAAAGAAAATTCATTCATGAGCTTTAGAAAAGGTTTACACTGAGTTCATCTCTAATTAGAGATTTTAACCATAGTGGAAACTCTAAGTTCCAGAATTCATCAGCTCTAAAGTTTCTAGCTCTCTTGGCTAAACTATTAGCTATTTCATTGGACTCTCTGTGCACAAAAGTGCATTTCCAACTTGTAAAACTTTCTAATAAACTCTTACAATCATTGATTACATAATTATTTCTCCAATTGACAGATCCTAAACTACCATTGATAGCATTTACTACATTCAGACAGTCTCCCTCTAAATGCAGTTTTTGAACTGCTTCAGCTTTTGCCCACCTAATAGCTGATAGTGCTGCCAAAGTCGCAGCCTGCTCCTCATCATTAGCTATTCCATGGATTGATTGTGCACCCCCACAGATACTTGCATCATTAAAATATATTAGTCCAATTCCTATATGCTTATTTTCTTTTTTAAAAGATGCATCAAAATTGAATTTATGAAACTCAAGGTATGGTAAACTCCATGGTGTTACTACTCTGTTGTGGCTTACAGTACTTCTACTTGCCCAAATTCTCACAGTGTTAGCATCCCAATCACTGATATATTTATTCACCTGATTAATCAGGTTATTCACCTGCACTTGAGCATTATTAAATACCACATTACATCTTAGATTCCAGATTTGCCATATAGCAAAACTGACAAACTGAACAAACTTTCTATGAGACTCTCCATTGTTACTATTGGAAGCAAACCAGCTAGCAATCCATTCATGCAAGTTCATATTACTCATATTACCTGCAATATTAGAATCCAAAGCAAACCACATTCTTTTTGTGGTGTCACATTCAACAAAGAGATGATTCAGAGTTTCAGACTCCATGTTACAGAGAGGACATTCACTAGGTATAGAGGCAACATGCCTGGATAACTTACTTCTAACAGAGACACAATCATGCATGCATTTCCAGAAAAAATGCTTAATTTTCTGTGGAAGATCAAGCTTCCACAAGGACTTCCAAGGAAAATTAACATTCTCACTTACATGAATATATCCAACATGATACATTTATAAGTTGACTTAACATTAAACTGCCCATTGTGTGTCGGTTTCCATCTGAGGATATCTTTACCAGTATAGGGTAATCTGATTTGGAAAATATCACTAAAAGTGTCCCTATCAAAAAGGATATTTAGAGTATGTTTATCCCACTGCATAGTTTCCTGATTAATTAGATGATTTACAGTTTTCATATGGCTAGAAGAAAAGTTTGCATTAAGACAACTATCTCTATTTGGTACCCACTTATCTTTCCAAATCTCAATAGAAGAACCATCTCCCACCTCCCAACAATAGTGTTTCCTAATCAATTATAGCCCCCTACAAATACCTTTCCAAATCCAAGACACAGAAACATTATTAGTAGCATGTAAAGGATTTGAACCAAAAAATACTTGTGACACAAAATCTGAACCCATAAAGCATCTGGTTCATTAAGCAATCTCCAGGCCAGTTTGGCCAGCAAAGCAGTATTAAGGTGTTCAGTTTTCCTTATATTGAGACCCCCCAGTTCAACGGGTTTAGCAACATTATCTCAATCAATAAAGTAACCTCCTTTAGTAGAGCCTTTCTTGTTCCACCAGAACCTCCTTTGAGTGCCATCTAGTTTATCGGTTAGGTTTTTGGGCATATGGAAAATTGAGAGATGGTGAGAAGCCAAGGTTCCTAAAGTAGATTTAATAAGGACTGTCTTCCCAGTTTGGTTCAAATATTACCCCTTCCAAGTAGCTAACCTATTATCACAAGCCTCTCCTAAATGCTTAAAAGTCTCCATTTTATTCCTTTGTAACAACAGGGGAACTCCTAAATATTTATCAGCAATCCCAAGAATCTTAATTTTAAGAATGGATAAAATATGAGATTTAGTCTTAGGATCAGTTTTAGGACTAAAGGCTAACCCTGATTTGTCAAAATTTATAGCTTGACCTGAGTACTTACTGAACTTGTCTAGAATGCTCTCTAAATGTTTAGCTCCTTTGACAGTAGCCCTAGAAAACACAAGGCATTCATCAGCAAAGAACAAATGACTAACAGAAGGTGCGGAAGTGGTAACTTTGATACCTTGAATATTATTTTTAGCCTCTGCATCAATGAGCATTTTTGAAAGAACATCCATACAAATGATAAACAAGTAAGGTGACAAGGGGTCTCCCTGTCTAAGACCCCTTGTAGGATAGTAAACCTCACCTGGTGCTCCATTTAGAAATATTGAAGTGGACACAGTAGAGATACAATGCTCTATTAAATTACACCAATGCTCATGAAAACCAAGTTTCTTCAAAATATCAATTAAGAACTGCCATTTTATTCTATCAAAAGCCTTAGACATGTCTAATTTGATTGCCATAAGACCAGACTTAGTTTTGTTTTTCCTCATAGTATCAACAATTTCATGTGCAATAACTATATTATCAGTTATCTGCCTATAAGAAAGAAAAGCAGCTTGATAAGGAGAAATGAACTTGTCCATAACAGTTTTAAGCCTACTAGCAAGAAGCTTAGAAATAATTTTGTAACTCACATTACTTAGACTTATAGGCCTAAATTCAAATGGGGTTCTAGGAGCATTATTCTTAGGTATTAAAGACATAAAGTTATGGTTCATTTGTTTAAGCATATGGCCAGAATGAAAAAAAGTCTTTACCATAACAACTGTGTCAGGACATACAATCTCCCACATTTGTTGATAGAACCCAAGTGGATACCCATCTGTTCCAGGGCTAGTCCAAGGCTGCATTTTCCAAACAATGCCCTTAATTTCCTCATCAGTAGGAGGTTTAATAAGGAATTCATTCTCAGTAGCAGTAGTGCAAGGAGTAAGAATATCTAAAAAAAACCTATCTCTAGGAGGATTAGAAGTTCTACTAATTTTACTGAAATGATCTCTAAGTTCAGCAACAACCATGTTTTTATCAGTTAACCACACAACAATACCACTTTGCAAGCAATCAATTTGGGTTATTCTCTTCCTATAATTAACTTTATCATGAAAATATTTAGTATTTTGATCATCAAAAGTTAACACATTTTCTTTAGCTCTTTGCATGTAATAGTCCTGCCTAACACCATACTAATGTTTTAGAGAGTCTTCAAGTCTTTTTTTCTCAGTAATACTAATATTATCATGCATATTAGAGGAGATATCTTCAAGATGTTTTTGAATATCATTAATATGAGTTTGAAAATTTCCAAAAGTATTCATATTCCAATTCCTAAGAGCTATTTTCAAATTATACAAACATTTAGCATGCTTATAAGCTTTAGAGCCCCTTTCCCCAGTGTTCCAATTACTAGAAATGACATCTCTACAAGTATTATCAGTAAGCCAACATCTATTAAACCTAAGTGGTCTTCTAGATGTGTTATCCTCTCTAGAAGTGACTAGGAGAATAGATGTATGATCACTGGCAACTTCCACCAGATGGTAGACTATAGATTTGGGGAAAAATTCTAGTCAATCAGAGTTAGCTAGAACTCTGTCTAATCTCTCAAGAATAAGGGCTTCTCCACTTCTATGGTTACTCCAAGTGAAAGGATTACCAATAAAGTTAAGATCAGTAAGGCCAAGGTTATCAAGATGGTATTTGACATTATCTAACTGACTTTGAGGAATGTTGTTGCCACCAAATTTTTCCTGTTGTCTAATTATAAAGTTCAAATCTCCTACAATAACCCAAGAACAAGTATATCTAGTATCTAAATTTTCTAAGTAATCCCACTGCCTGCCTTTCCCATCCTATATCATCCAAAGCACCATACATACAGTTAAGGAGTGTATGACCACTTCTAGAATCCATATTCACTAAAACAGAGATGAAATTAATATTCATGTCAACTACATCTATATTAATACCATCTTTCCAGAGCACAAAAAGACCACTAGAAGCACCAATTGAGTCTACATACAAGTAATTCATGTAATTATACCCATAAGTAAATTTAACCATCTTTACCTTCAAAGTCTTGGTTTCAGACAAGAAAATTATATCAGGATCATTAGCTCTAATCAGTTCACCAAGGTGCTGTCGAGTATTCTTGTTACCAAATCCTTGGACATTCCAAGCAAGGATTTTCATTTTCAGATAATTAGGTTTATTTGGGGATCTAACTTCTAGGTCAAAAAAGAATTGATACAGACAAAGATTGTAATCCACCCAGTAAAGTTGAAAACGATAAGTAAAGGCAGGAAAAACAGGAAAGTTACTGCTCAAATAACCTAAAATTGAGGTAGAATTAAGGGAGAAATTGACCTGTTTTGCAGCAGTCCTTCGTGTTTCAGTATGTGGTGGTTGATTGGTTCCTTCACTTCTCCCCTCATTATCCGCATCAGTCATTTTCAAATCTTCTCCAGAAAAAGTTGGATTGTGATTTTCATCATGATAAACTCTACCATACTGAATACTTTGGCTTCCAACACAGTTTGCTAGAGGATTATCTAGAATAACATAGTTATCTTCAATTCCAGAGTCGCGGGTTCTCTTAGTCTTTCTAGGATCCGAACCATCATCCAAATCTTGACCCGATCCACTAGAAGAACCCGACTGCTCCTCCATTGCTCCATTCTTCTCTTTACTTTTCTCAAAGGCTTCGACCATATGAGCGTGCTTAGCATAAAAATCTTCAAACTCTTTATCTGTTAATCCATAGATAAAAATCTTCCTGGCTATATCCTCACACTTCTCATCATCATGTTCAATAACATAGCAGTTAGGACATGTCGTTTTTGGCTGCATAATGATACTTGGCCCAGACCTTCGGCTTAGCTGCATTAAAAATCCACACACCTCTCTTCAATGGCTCTCTTAAGTCAACCAAAATCTTAGCCGTCACTACCCTACCCCTGATTGTAACACACTTCTTCCCATCGACTTCCACCAGTTGACCAATGTCTTGTACCATCTTCTCAATTATACCATCATCAGTATGTTCCAGTGCAAGGTTACGAAAGATCACCGAGAAGATCTGGTGAGTGAAAGTATAGTTTTCCAGAGGAACTGAGTTATCATACTCTTGTAGCACAATTAGCATAAAGTTGATCACCCACGGGATTCTCTTGAAAACTTCTTGTTTATCTTCCTCATTTCTAAACTTGAAAACAAAGAGATTACGACCCATAGTATTCATTTCCACTCTTTTATATTGTCTCCATATGATGTTGATTTCTTTCTTCACATCATCAGGCTCAATAGAATCTTTGTGAATAATCTTACCAATAAGACAGTTCTTCCACATGTTAGCTGCCTCATCTATCTCAGAAACGGAGATCAAACTACTTCTCACATCCCTAACCTGATTGAGGTTGATATTAGCATGCTGCACTCTTCTTTTTAATGCTGCCATTTGCAAGATGTTTGGGTGAGACATGTTTTTTAGATTTTTTCTTTCTTTCTTTTGTTTTATACAGAGAAATCTTCTTCATGGCCATCTTTATAGCTTCTCTTTTAGGGTTAGGGTTTAACCTTACTTCTTTCATGTTTCCAGAAATAACCTGTTGACCCAGCTCATACCCAGTAAACTTTAGAAGATTTTTCGGAATGAAATTGAACTCTAATTTGGAAGTTGACTTGGAAAGTTTTTTCAATTTTTCAAACTCCATAGATTGCGCTTTCTTCTTCGGAGCATTACCCATTTTACCCTCTAGAGTTCTGATTCTGCAACTGCAATTCTGTGAAGATTACACCTTATCCATCATAGATGAAAAATGATGTTGATAACTGATAGCAAACCCCACTGATTTGTGTATCATGATATTTGACGAATAAATCACACAGAACACAAAAAACACTACTGTTTTTTGAACTCCAACTATTCTTGAGAATTTTAACATATCCATGACAGATACAAGATTCACCACTAAAATAAAGGGAGATTGAAAATCTCCTTCACCACTGTTGCAAGAAACCACCACTGGATCACCACTGAAACACTATTTAAGAGCTGCAAAAACACGAAAGAATTTTTAGTTCCACATGATTATAAAGAAAAAACTAAAAGTATTTCTGAAAACAAAAAAGCAAAAAACCGAACTAGATTACTTATATATATATATATATTCTCTAATGTCAGCTAATTGGGTACTTGTGGTTCCATCTTGAGATGTAGGTGGCCGAATAAAAAGATTTTATAGTAACATTATTGGGGAGGATTTGTTGACAATGCTATTCTGACACGGTCTCACATTTTCTAGACTAATTTTTCTATGAGAGCAGATCCATTCACAGTTTTATTCCCACACTATCTCATAGTTTAGACGCCGTTTTTTTTAATAGAACCTAAACGGTAACGGATTTGAAACCAATATTTTGGGGATATATTCCTCTTACAAAACTTTGTATACCTATGAAAAAAATGAGCATTTCCAAGACGTATAACACCACCATCTACAACTTTGAAAATCAGTGTTGAAAAACATGGGATTTTCAACCTTGAGGATTGGTATTTCGAAATGCACTAATTTGGTAGGTAAATAGAGATTTGTAATAGGAATACGTCCCCAAATATTGTCTTCAAATCCGCTATCGTCTAATTAGGTTTTATTAAAAAAAAAACGGCACCCAAAATGTGAAATAATGTGAGAATAAAAATGTGAAGGGATCCACACTCTTTTTTTTTTAGACAACTATAAATTTGAACTTAATGTTTTTGGTGATATGTTCCTCTTATAAAGCTTTACATTCCTAACAAAAATTAGTTCATTCTGAAACTGTATTTATTTCTTTTAAAATCAACCGTGGAATATTAATAGTTGAAATTAATTGGTAGAGGATAAGATTTCATATCTCATAGTGCACTAATTCTTTGTAGATAATATATTGCTTTATAAATAGAAACCTATTATAGGGGCTCCAAGAAAAGAGTTTTGAGGGCTCCTATGGATTCATATATCCTACAATGAAGATAAGGGGACCTATTTCATAAGAAAAATACTAAAATATCCTTAACCTATTAAATATTGAAACCTAAAGCTAATTTCTTTTCATTCCTCTCCTTTAACTCTTCCATTTTCTTCTTCCCCATCACCTTCATTGCTTATTTCTTCGATTAATCGTCAATTCTCAAAATAAATCATCATCGATTAACACCACTTAACCCACCCGCAATGACTTCAATAAATTAAAAATAAAAAAAACTCATCTTATTTCATTGGTTTTAATGCATGAATAGGTAGAATCGATCGAATAGGTTTTTGAAAAAACAGTTTCATAACTGTCTACGGTTTGGAGTTCTTATTTTCCAAACCGTAGATTTAACTGAATTTGAATACGGTTTGGAAAATTTATACTTCCAAACCGTAGGTTTCACTGACTTTGCATACGGTTTGTTTTTCAAACCGTTGGTTATTTTAAGTGAAAAACAATTGAAATTTGAATTCCCCACCGTAGGTTCATAATTCCAAACGCTTATGGTTTGAAAAACTCATAATTCCAAACCGTAAGCTTAACTGAATTTGCATATGGTTTGGAAAATTCATACTCCCAAATCGTAGGTGAAAATGATTTGCATACGGTGTTATTTCCCAACCGTAAGTCATTTACGGTTTGGAGTTCTTAACTTCCAAACCGTATACTCTGGGTTCAAAAATTTTACGGTTTGAAAAATTCATACTTCCATACCGTAATTTCTACCTACGGTCTGGTCGATTAAATAATCTCAACCGTAGATTGACTTACAGTTGGTTCGACTGAAGTTTCCTCACCGTAGGTTAGCTTACTGTTCGAATTTCGGGGTTTTCAAAAAAAGAAAAGAAAAAGTGATGGGTTTTTTAATTTTTTCTTTTTATGATCGTCATCTTCATTGCGATAGAGAAGAAGAAGAGAGGAAGATGAATAATAGTTTTTTTTTTCTTTTTTTCTATGATCATCATCTGCATCATGATGAAATTATGATAATCATCTTCATCGTGATTTATGAATGAAAAGAAAAGAAAAAGATAATAGATTTAGTTTTTTTTTTGTATATGATCATCATCTTCAACATGATAAAATTATGATCATCATCTTCCTCATGATTTATGAATGAAAAGATAAGGAGAAGATAATAAATTTAATTTTATAATTCATGGAGGGTGTTTTAGCCATTACAAAAAATAGTTGGATATGGAGGTTTTGTTGATTGATTACTATTTCATAATCCGATTTTGTTAGCCCTCAGAACCCAATGTTCGATTTTGTTATTTTGTGAGCCCTCAGAACCCAATATTTGGAGCCCCTATAATAGATTTCTATAAATATAACACATAGTAAAAATATTAACTTCAAAACCAGTTGACAATGAGTGGAATGACCCTGAAGATTATAAACCGCCGGATCTTAAATAACCCAGATAATATGGGATTAATAATCACCTCAACAGTGAGCATGTCGACCGACTAAAAAAGGCTGGTGCTCCCAAAGAGAATACATAAAAGGGATTAGACGGCAAACTCTCCCTTGGTCTTACCCAAGGCAAAACAACGGTCAGAAACGATTTTAAAATGGTCAGGACCGGTCTGCTATAATAACACGTGGCGGTGGGTTCTTTGTATCCGAATGTGCTGCAGCTGTAGCTTCTTGCGCATTTACTCTCTTAAATGCAAGAGGGGAACGGAATTTTTGGTTTCAATAGGAGGGTTTGAAATCGGGTGAACGGTGCGATCCTCCTCCAGGTTGCTATATTTAGAAATGCTAACCAAAAAGAAAGTCGCCATTCTCACCAACCTCCTTGAAAAGCCAGATTGTTCTGCAACATCGTTCACATATAAAAGTTGTACTAGTACTTTCTTTTCCTCTTCTGACTTTCTATAGCCACTTTGTGTACATTTCAAGTTTGTGCCAATGTTTTTCTTTTCTAAACTTTTCTTAGACTGGCACTTCGTTTTCAATCAGCAATTAAGGTCATAGTTGTGTCGGTGAAGGAACTATTAAAGTCCCAGTTGTCGTGATGCATGAATAAATCACATAAAGACCCACATTTGGATGTAGGAGTGATTGACATGTACAGGTCTAGTGGTTACGTAATGTCGTCTTAATGCCACATTGATTAATTTGGTGTGCTACTGTGTTGTAAGCCTTTAATACATTGAGTATGATATTATTGAATAACTGGTCCTCGTTGAACCGATAACCTAGCTCTTCTTTCAATTGAATTTCTGGGATCATTTTCTTCCTTCTCTTTTTATCCTTTTCTGGCACGTTGCGCTTGCTCTTACGTAGTGCATGACATTAAGTCATGGACTGTGTTTGAGAGTTGGTCACGGAAGGAAACTAGCCGTGCAAATGGTCTTGCACCTGGAGCTATAGATATAGGTTGGTGTGAATGTTGTTCAGCTGTTCATACTTCAATGGGTATTTTACTTTCTGCAAAGTTTTACTTCTATGGATAGCAAAACGAACAACATTTCAAGTTTTTTTTTTTACCAACATCTTCAGAAGTTAACATTCTCTCCATCCTATACACTTGTCGTGCAAGGACAAAATTATGACAAGAAAAGCTGTAATATCAAATTGTGAAACCCAATGTGATGAACTTTCTCGGCTTTCGTCGCTCAGTTCTGGATAATGGTGTGAAACTAGGAAATCTTTTGTATTTCCTATCAAAAAGAAAACAAACTAGGAAATCCTAAATTTCAACCCATGCCTTAAAAAGTAAAATCTGTACGCATCACAGAAATGAAGTTTAACCCGCTTTCCGGACCAAGTCATAAGACTTCGATCAAGGCGAAGGACACAAAAACTGAGGAGTCAATTATGCTGACACTCCTTCTTATGGGTGTCCCTGGAATTAACTTTCTTTTTGGCTTTCCCATGAATATCAGACTGATTTGGTTGATTTTGACCGGGGCGTTAAGTTATTCTTTGATAGTCACCTAATAAGTAATTATCTAATAATTTTATAAGTGCTTTTGTATTACAGTAATTTTATAAGTGCTTTTATCGAGCGATAGTGCTACCTAATCAGCATGGAGGTGAACGAGTTCATAAGTTGGAAATTCATCAGCATGGAGGTGAGCGAGTACATGAGGGCGAGTTCACAAGTTCGAAACTCATCGGCATGGAGGGGAGCGAGTTCATAAGTATATGAAAATGTTTTAGCGGTCTGATAAAAATTCTCCCACATAGCATATTTTTATGGTACCTCCCAAACAGTTCTTTTTGCCCCTTATAAGAGAGATCAATTATTAAAGATCACAACTTTGGTTATCTTTCTTAAGAAAACTCAAAGAAAGGGAAAGGGAAAGAATTTTTTTTTTTTTTTGCTTGATAACAAGATTTTATTGGTTATTAACGGCATCAAAAAAGTACAAAAAGACAGCCCCAAAAAAGTGGGCTAAAAAATCAAAAAACAATAAACTGCCAAATTAGGCAGCCATTACAGGAAATAAGATCTAACTAGATCTATAATAAGGTTAGTGAGCATTTTCAATACTCAGTAAATATGAAGGCCTATGATTATAAATGAAAATCTCTCCTCTTGTCAAACTGACTCCTTTCTTTGCTAATGAAATCTATTAGAGAAATTCATTTTTCTTATGCTATGGATGAAGTTTCAGTCAAGGACACTTTTACAGATTTTTCTCCACCTTGTAATTGTTGGATATTTTCAATATTGTTTGCTGCAACGAAAGGGGGGTGCTCTATAGTTTTTTTTTTCTTTTCTGGTTTTGAAATTCAAAACCTAATTCGGTTCCATAATTTCCTACAATCGCGTTTCTTCCCATTAATGGATGATAATCTTTGAACGCGTCTATTGGAGATGAAAAGACATCTCCAAAAGGCATGAAATATATTGCGAAGGATTCTTCCCATTGAAACACATCTAAAATCTCTGTTTTCTATCTTCTCTAAGCATCATCAGACTCTAAATATTGTGTGTTCTTGGTTGGGTCAAGGGAGTACAACTCTAGAATCCAACAACGTTGTTAGGGCTTCATCGTATCTTTAAAGCATTATTTCATTGACCAATTGTACTCGCCAATTATTTGGGAAGGGTCGAAATATTTGCTGAAAAGAATCGAAAGGCTTTGAAGCTTAGTGATACGACATTCTTTTATGTTCTATGAATTTCATCCTCTGAGTACCCATTTTCCAATAGTTTTCAACAAATAAAATTTTCAATAATGGAGGGTGAAAGTTCAAACACAACTGCTCAATTCTTGAAAGTTATGAACCAGACTCTGAATCACTTAGAACGTTTTGATGGTGAGAACTTTACTCGTTGGCAAGAGACCGTGAAATTTTTTCTAATCACCATCAAGTTGTGGTATATCCTTGAAGATGGATTGGAGGAAATTCCTACCCCAAAAGCCAATGACACCAATGAATTGAAGGCCAGACGTAAGAAGCGTCAGGAAGATGATTTTATATGTCGTGGTCATATTTTGAATGCCTTGGAAACTAATGTTTACAATGCCCACCGAAGTATTGCGTTTGCAAAGGAATTATTGATACGCTTGACAACAAATACAAGATTTCTGAAGCAAGCAACAAGAAATTCCTGATTTGCAACTTCATAGACTTTAAAATGGTTGACAGGAAGTCAATTATTGCCCAGATCAGTGAAATTTTGCTCATAGTTAATCATCTTAAGGATGCTGGAATTGAACTTGCTTCTGTTTTGGTTTTGGGGTTATTATTTTACGTCTTCCCCCTTCTTGGAATGGTTAAAAAAAGAAACTTAAGCATGTTGAGACTGAGTATGACTTTGAAGGTTTACAACGTGATCTTCGTATGAAAGAGGACTCTCGTAAACGAGAAATTAAGGATAGTCAACAAACTGAAAACCATTCTAAGGTTAATATTATAGGAGATTCTAAGACACAAAATTCTTTGAAACATAAGAATGATACTCAGTTTAAGAAGCAACATCCCAACAACAAGAAGAAGGGTGACTGCTACTTCGGTAAGAAACCCGGCCATTATGCGTGTGATTGTCGACAACTAAAGAAACAAAGGAAAAATGAAGCGAATATAGTCGAAGACAAACTTGTAATAGTAGTGCAAGCCGCCAACGCTGTTGCTGATAATAGTAGTGGATGGTGGTACGATAGTGGTTCAACCATTCATATCCGTAAGGATAAAAATCTTTACAAGACATACGAACCGGTTATTGGAGAAGGAAACGAAGTTACTTCAACGAACAACCTTCGTAGCAAAGTTATTGGCAAAGGCATTGTTGAACTCTCGTTTACTTCGGAAAAGACTGTTACTCTTACTAATGTGTTACATGTCCCTGACATTGTGAAAAACCTTGTTTCTGGAGACCTTGTTATGAAGGACGGATTCAAGACGACCCATGAGTCTAGTAAGTTTATATTGTTCAAGAATGGTGTGTTTGTTGGACAAGGATATGCTTGTAACTGGATGATTAGGTTTAATTTAATAAATAATGGTTCTTCTTATATTGTTGACTCTTTTGATATATGTCATGGTAGATTAGGACATGTGAATTATGGTTCTCTTAGAAATATGAAAAGATTAGGATTAATTTCTGATTGCAACTTTGATAATGTTTCTAAATGTGGAATCTGTGTGCAAGAAAAAATACATAGAATATCTATAGTAAGAAACTCTACTTTGCTTGAATTAGTACATGGTGATGTTGGTGATCTTAAAAATCACATGACTCGTGGTGGAAACAAATACTTATGTCACTTTTATTGATGATTATACTAGGTATGCTTATACTTACTTGATGAAATCTAAGGATGATGTCTTTGACATGTTCAAAATATACAAAGTATACAATTATGACAGAAAATTAAGATTTTACGTTCTGATCGTGGTGGTGAGTATTTTCCTAATGAATTTAAATTCTTTTGTCAAGAGCATGGTTTAATTCATCAATTTACCACACCTTATACACCTCAACAAAATGGTATTGTTGAAAGGAAAAAATGGAACTTTAGTTGAGATGGTTAATGTTATGCTTATTAGTTCTAATTTGCTTAATTCTTTGTGGGGTGAAGCTATGTTATTTGCATGCTATATTTTGAATAGAGTTCCCCTGAAAAAGAAGAATGTTTCTCCTTATGAATTGTGGTTTAACAGAAAACCAAATTTGATAAGATTTAAAGTCTAGGGTTGTTTAGCATACGTTAGGAAGCCTGATCCTAAAAGACCTAAGTTAGGAAATAGGGCTTATAAATGTGCTTTTGTGGGTTACTCTCTTAACAGTACCACTTACAGATTTTTAATCCTTGACACTTTTGATTATAGAATTTGTGTATGTAGAATTTTTTGAGAACTTAAATAGGAATAGTTCCCAAATACAACCCACAGAAAACTCATTGTTACCTAGTCTAGAATATGTAGAGACTAATGACAATGATGAACATTCTGCTCCTACTCGAGACATGGAAGATACTTCTTAAACTATTGAAGATATCGAACCTAGAAGGAGTAAGAGAGCAACAAAGAAGAGAAGTTTTGGTTCAGATTTTATAACATATCTTATAGAAGGTAGTAAGAATGAAATTCTTAGTGTTACTAAATATGTTATACATGTTGATGATGAACCTAAAACTTATGCTAAGGCTATGAGTTCTAGATATGCTAGTTTCAGGAAAGAGTCTATCAATGATGAAAAGAATCCACTTTTGACTAACGACACTTGGATATATTGTGATTTACCTCCAGGCGTAAAGCCTATTGGATGTAAATGGATATTAAAGATAAAGTTGAATGACGATGGTTCCATTGATAAGTTCAAAGCCATATTAGTTGCTAAGGTTATAAGCAAAAACATGGAATTGATTACTTTGATACATATGCTCATGTTGCTCGCATCTCATCAATTCGTTGTTTAATTGCATTTGCATATATGTTCACAAGTTAATTATTCATCAAATGGATGTCAAAACTACTTTTCTAAATGGTGATTTAGAAGAAGATATATATATATATATATATAATACAACCCGAAGGTTTTATATTACCAGTCCAATAAAAGAAGGTTTGCAAGTTGGTTAAATCTCTTTATGGCTTGATGCAAGCTCCCATGCAATTGCATGTGAAGTTTGACAAAATATCTTTATCATATGGTTTTGTTGTTAATGATGCGGATAAATGTATCAATAGTAACCATGATAGTTCTGGATGTGTAATTATCTGCTTGTATGTTGATGATATGCTTATTTTTGGATCTGACATATCTCGTATATAAGAAACAAAAAAGATTCTTAGTTCTAACTTTGACATGAAGGATTTAGGAGAGGCTGATGTGATCTTAGGAATTAAAATCTTAAGAAAGGGAGATGAGTTGGTTTTAACCCAATATCATCTCAAGAAGTATGGTCATTTTTTATGACATCCTAGCCATCACTACTTTGGATCCTAATATAAAGTTAATGAAGAATATTGGTCGCCCTCATAAGACACTTGAGTATTATGTTGTTATTGGACGTCTTATGTATGTTATAAATTGCACAAGACCGTACATATCCCAAGTCGTGGGAGTGTTATGTCGTTTCTCAAGTAATCCAGGAGTTGAACACTAGAGAGCAGTTTCAAGAGTATTGGCTTACTTGAAGGGAACCATTGATTATGGTTTGCATTATCAAGGCTATCCCACTGTATTAGAAGGATACAGTGATACTAATTGTGAAAAGGCGAGGGTACCCAAATATACCTCAAGCTAAAACTTTTCCTACCTATAAGTCCTTTCTCCGAAAGTGATTGTCTATGGACTGAGTCAAGATAATGCAACTAATCGGTTCACACTTCGTGTGATCGTCTATGGATACGATATCGAGACAATACAACAACGAAGTATGTTTACTTGATAAAAAGGTTCGGACTTAACCAAACACAATAGGATTTCTTATCAAGTAAATATGAATTAGCGTTTGTGGAATTTACTTTAATTATAATAAAACAATTATAATGCGGAAATATAAAGTAAATGACACAACAATATTTTGTTAACGAGGAAACCGCAAATGCAGAAAAACCCCGGGACCTTGTCCAGAATTGAATACTCTCAGGATTAAGCCGCTACACAAAATTAAACCAACTTCGTATAGTTGAGACCAAGCAACTAAACCTATAGTTCACCTAGTTCTGTCTGTATTCCCACGCCTCCAACTTATGAATAAGTCACGTACTTGGAACAATTCCTTTGGTTCGTATTCCAAACAGTAAAGGAACAACAAATCTATATGGTATCAACTCTCTTCAACCAAGTGACGTGAGTTCGACAAAGGCTCTTCTGTTTATCTCAAATAAACTCCTTCATTAGGTTCTTATATTTATCTTATGTTCAACTACCAAAGGTAATTGTTAAGATTTTGCAATCAATACTTTTAATCACAAATAATTGTATTGATGCCGATCTACACAACTAATCATCCAATCTACCACAAGGATAAACCGATTATAGTTGGATCCTCTTATACCGAAACAAGTATTGTGCACACCAAAGATTATGAACCCCAAATCAGAAATATTCAATATATTCTTTGTCTTTAAATCTTCTCAGATCTTCAATAAATACCTGCACACAACAACTTGAATTTCTTGTGATCAATCACGCACATAACGGATGCTGTTAACAATGGATTATCACAAGATCGTCTTTAGAACTAAAAACAGTCTAAAGATCCATGTAGAAACTTCGATCTAGTTTGAGTGAATCTTATATCAGAAGAGAAGATTCTCAAGCATAAAAAAACTAGGTGCAATCAAAGTTCAACCACCGTTAGTCAATCAAATCAATCGAAAACACAAGATAAACCGCAATTATCTAGTTTCCCACCAACGGTACTAATAGAGCTTCTCAATCCCAAAGAAGACTTTAAACTAAGAGGACGTAAGAGACTTATCCTAATTAGGTTACTCTCCTCTCCGAATAGGCGGTTTCACCAGTAACAACACAACCGGGGAAGTTTGCTGTCACGAAGGATTAGTTCGCTAGAAATGCAAACTTCAAGTATTTATAGACAAGGAAGTTTGGACACCAAGGAATTTCCAAAACCGAAAATATTCTCAAGATATGCAATATATTCCAAATTCGGTTTCCATAATTCCTGGAAATGCCATTGTAGTTGCAGAAAATCCTACACTACACCCCTCATATGATTTCATTGTTGATTAGCTCATTTTTAGGTTTAAACTCTTAATTTTATTGATTAATTTTTGAATGTTCTTACAAGAAAGATAAAGAAGTCAAGAATGAACTCTGCTCTGAAATTTCTCTCTCCTATTTACTTGTTTCTTACTCAAAAAAGATCTCCCCCTCCTTTACAACTCGAATGACTATTTATAAGGAAATACATAGTGGATGACAGCTAATCTGTCCTTTATTTTCGGATATGGTTTGCGACATTCTCGCAACCTTACAAATGTTAACTTCGCAAGCTCTCTAATTTTCGCAAGACTATCACATCTTTCTCATGATCCTTGCTGACGTCGTTTCTGAAATTGTTCTGCGACGCTATTGTGCATTACCATTGATAATTTCGCTGAGACATAATTGTTGCGAGATTCTGATCCTACATCTTGCCTCTTCTCATATCTTCTCTGCAAAGTAGAGAATGATGTGAGAAATGCCGCAACTGCTTATCTTTTCATATTCCACATTTATCACACGTACTCTCTCTTCCATTTATTTCTTGACACTCTCCCCCATTCCTGGTGTGAATGCCAAATCAATTCTTTCTGTCAAGCTTTTCTCCAATCAAAATTGTGATGATCAATCAATCATAATTTCGCTAGGTCAAATTCTCGCAGGTCTCCCTATTCCTCTTTATAACCTAGACATTCCTTTATTTTATGAAATTCTCGCTCATCCGAGATTTTTGCGAGCCATCTTCCAACTAAGTGGGGACTGCATCCGTCTGATGCTAGAGTTCGCTAATCGTGGTGCTGGTAGAGGATCTCTTTACTCCACAGAACTTAAGGATCCAAAATTCGCAGACCTAGAGATAGTCGCTGAGAAATATACAGTGGCGAATTTCTTTGAAAACTACGAACTTATCTCCATGAAGAAGGAGAATACTCGCTGGGGTATTCGATTAAGAAGGAAAGATAACATTGATGAAGCCAAAATTATTATTCAAGATATTGACTGGCATTCTGGTAAAAATACAACTCCTCGTCAATCCAAAGATGACAAATGGTGTGTGTTTCATTTAATGCTAAAGGGTCCTTACATTGCTGGATCAAACGTTCTTCCTGCGAATCTCGCTGCATATCAACCTTGGGTTTTTTCCTGGCCCGAGAAGGATAAAGAGGTATACATATCCCCTTTAACTCATTTTAAACTTCTTTATTGATTTTTACTATTCTGTTCGCTAACTCTTGCGATATTCCGCAGATCCAAAAACTAAAAGATAGTTATAACAGGACTGGGAAATCTAGCACTCTGTTAGTTCTTCGCTCATAGACAGATGAGGTAAGAAATTTTCTTTTATGACTTTAAATAGTACTGTTACTTCCATGCTTCCATTTCTTATTTCTATCTGTGTGTGAAGATTATTGCTGAAGTAGAAGAATCTGCTGATGCTGCGAAGATTGGTGATAAAGGTAAAGGTTCTGTTCGCAAGGAAAAATCAACTGGTCCTCCTCCAAAGAAAAGAAAAGTTCGTTCTCCTTCTCCTTCAAATTTTCTTCCTAACGAAAGTTCTGAAAGTGATAAGGGTGATGAAGATAACGATGATCTTGCTGCAACTGAAGATTCTCCACCTGAATCTTCTATGGCTAAGCTTTCTGGCCTCTTTTCTGATTCTCTACAAGGGATGGGAGATAGCCAATTCGCAAATACCTGCAAAGCTCTCGCTACCCTTTGTGATGTTCCTTTATTGGATGGTGATAACTCTCTTCGCGAAGTTTCTAGATCAGTGACTCCCGACTTATTGCATTCTCTCAATAGTCTGGTATACTTTTATCTTTTTACTTTTTTATTGTTATAACTCAAAATCTCTTTCTATATTAATATTTTTTATTTCTTTTCACAGGCTGGAAAAGCTTATTTTGCTGTTGCCTCAGATCTGGAGAGAAGACGCGAAAATCTTGAAAAGAAAAATCTTCAATTTCACAAAAAGAATGAAGAATTGGAAGCTGAAGTTAAAAGTCTTCGCGAGAAAAATAGACAATTAGAAATTGATTCTTCCTCGTATAAGAATAAAATTTCTAGTCTTCAACAAGCTAATAATAAGCTTTATTGTATGTTACTTTTCTCTTTTCTCTTTATTCATTCATCCTGTTGTTTTATCTTATTTAAATAATTCTTTTTGCAGACATCTATGGTCTTTCTGATGAAGCCACCCTTCTTCGCTCATTTCCTAATGCCTTGGATAATGATACCCTTCTTGAACGTCTTAACAATTCCTTAAATAGCTTTTCAAATGATAGAATTTCATCTCTTTCTCTAAATGAACTTAGATCGAAATTTCCCCTCTTAGAAATTGATCATATATCCAGTTTAGGCTTAGCCAACAGATTTAAGCGTCTCCTTATTGATTCCAAAGAGAAAACCAATGAATTAAGAACCAAAATTAGCGGTCTCATAGATGATAAGGATCGTATCTCTGATCAAGGTGCCAAGGCTTTAGCAAAATTCCAAGAGGCTCTCCTTGAAGTTCAACTTGAGCGAGATGACGCTAATCGCAAGAATATTGAACTCTGCGAAAGGGAAAATCAAATTCGTTCTCGTCTTCTCATAAGTAGTGAGGATGAATTTTTCTAGGCTGCGAAAATTTTAAATGATGCTAGAAAAGATTTAGGCGTAAATATTAGTCTCCAAGTTGAACATACAGCCTTGATTAGAGACATGATTTCTGACAGAGAAGGTTGCTAATTGCTCTTCTTTACTAATCTTTTGCTTCTTATGAATTTTCATCAAGTTAATAATTGGTTGCCTTTTGTTCGCAGATTCTGAAAATAAATATCGTGAAAAGATTGAAGAACTTGAAGCTGAAAAGAAGGAACTCGCAAAGAATCTTTCTTCCTGCAACGACAAGTATTATAGATTGAAGAATCAAATCATAATCACTGTTGAGAATTTTAAGAATGACGCTATGCACTTTCGCAATCAAACCATCCAGATGGTTTGTGATGATCATAATATCCCTCATTCTGATTATCCTTGTCTTTTAGAAGAAATCCCACAGAATACTCCCAGTTTGATTATCTCTGATAGCGAAGCTGACGATGAAGAATCTGATAGTGATGGAAGTTCTGATGGTGATAAAGATTCTGACGCAGATGAAGAAGGAAACAAGTCTGGTGAAGATAATGAGGATTAACCAAGAAATAGTCTTTACTTCTTTCTTTGATTCTTTGTAATACTTGTACACTTATTTCTTCTTTCTGTATATTTGTGTTTCTTCATTTTACCTGCATAATGAAAACAATTCTTCTTTGCAATACAATTAATCAATATAATTATTAATTCTTGAATTTTTGAGTAAATCTCTCATATGGAGATAAATAACATTTTCTAATTTCATACATTCCCATACTTGCCTCTGTTATTTGAATCCAAATGAGAGATTTCATAAATTTTCTTATTGTATAATTTCGCAACCTTTTGCGAAGTGAATTTTGTTTCTTTTCAAAATCTCATTCCTGTGTGGTCTTATTTTGCCTTCCTAATTAAAGGTCTTATTATGCCACCTCTTGTCATTGCGACAAAATCGCAGGACGTCCTTGCATTTTCATGCAAAAACCCATTGATCTTGCCTTAACTTTTTCTTTTGTATTATGGCCTCTTCAGGAATGTTGCGACAATATGACAGGCCTAAATATTCTTGCGAAAATAAAGCCCCATGACATTGCCGTCTTGCGACGAAATCGCAGGACGTCTTCGCACTTTCATGCGAAAACCCATTGATCTCGTCTTATCTTTTTCTTTTGTATTATTGCCTCTTCAGGATTGTTGCACAAATATGACAAGCCTTAATATCCTTGCGAATAAAAAGCCTCATGACATTTGCGTCTTAAGACACTTATCAGCTCCCTAATGGAGGGTGCCGCCCTTATCTCCCCCTGGTTGCCCCTTCAAGGAGGCGTACTTCTACCATACAAGGTTAGCTCCTCCCATCCAGTCTTAACAACAACCAGTTGTTTTCGCAGCCTCTTATCCCTTTTACCTATAGGGCTTATGGTTACGAGACTGCACCCTAAGTGGGGTTTTCTTCAGGCCGAGTGCAGTATAAGCCAAGACTTGTCAAGAATGGCAAGGACGCTTCAAACGCCCCCGGCACCTTGACTCAACCGTGTACCTCGGCGCCTTGATCAGATTCTGCACTCCTTGGGAGAGTCCTTATTACCTTAGTCGCCCAACCTAAGTCATATGCTTAAGTTGAGAATCCAAGGTGCCTCTCCCGGATGGGCTTCATTGACCCCAAATCTCCATGACTCAGGTTCCGGTGGCGGTGTAGCCTTTCCCTGAATCATGCAATAGGTACCCCCTTATATGACGTACTTTAGGTCTTACATTTGCCTCTTGCGAAATTGTATTCGCGAACTAGGGTGTACGCCATAAAGGTTCGCCTCTTTCTCTTTTGTCATTCTTCTCTGATTATTTTCTGTAAAATTCATTATCTCTGCGAGAGTCTCGCAATCATTTATTGTATCTGAATTTCGCAATCTCAATTTTGTTGTTCAATCAAATGTATTTTTGAGAATTTTACTTATTGCGAGATTATCGCAACAACTTAATCATTCATACATTTCTTGTTTTTTACCTTTGCCATCCTCTGCTTCTTTATTATTTTTGCTACTGCTTCCTTGGTAGTGGTATGTTCATCCTTTTTATTCTGAGCTAGCATTAATTTCGCAACATCTCTTCTCCTTTCTTTTCGATTGTATCCACCATCAACCTCTCACTTCTTTGTACGTCTTTGATTTTGTGTCGCCAGTTTTCCTTCTTGTTTGCTCTTCCTTCGCAAGATTCTATCTCAGTTTCGTAACATCTCTTTCCTTCAACCCAATCTCCCTTTATGATTCCTACACCATTGGGGTGGGAGGAATTTGATGCATTGGTGGAAAGTTGAAGCTACACCTAGAATCCCATGTAGCCAAGGTCGACCAATTAATGCATTGTAGGGTGATTCTACATCAACGACACAGAATGAGATTTCAGAAGATATTCCCTTCAATGGAATTTGCATAGTAACCTCCCCTTTAGGCTTGTTAGCAGTACCATTAAAACCATATATCTTATATGTTGATGGTATAAGATCATCATCTCTTCCACCCATGGTTTTATAAGTATGATAAAATAAGATGTTCACAGAGCTTCCAGTATCGACTAGATTCTATTGATTGCCCATGAATCTTCAGCTTCATCATCCTCATCTTCTTTGGTTTTGGATTAATTTCTAATTTTATTACCAATGGATTGTCATGCACCTCTTCTCCTTCGGGAATTTCTTCTGCGGTAAAAGAAATGATCTGTTTCTGCCATTCCTCTATGCGAATTTTCGCAATATTCATAATTTCTCTTCCATTATTATCTCTTGCGAACACTCTACTAAAACATTATCATGAAAATCTTCAATTGTCTTATATGAATGTACGATAGAGTGACAGAATAGATTTTTTGCTTTTGCACCAACTTCTATGAAGAATGTTTCTTTCTTTTTCATCGTATTCACTTTGTGATGTTCTGGCGGTGGTGGTAATGGTTGAGATTGCGGATGCCCTACCAGAAAGTCGTTTAGTTTTCCTTGATCTATCATTCTCAAAATAATTCTCTTTACATTTCTGCAATCGTTTGTGGTATGTCCATGAAAATGATGATAAGAACAAAATTCATGACTTCTGTGTTTGGGGTGGTTCCGTTCCCATGTTCCATGGTGTTGGTATATTCTCCATCAAATTATAGCTTCCCATATCTTCTCCACACTTGCATTTAGAGGTGGCATCTTGATTTCTTCCCATATTACTTGTGACCTCCTTGTCCTCTATTAAAGTTTGGTCTTTGACCTCCATAAGTTTCTTGCGGTTGATCGAGTCTTTGAATCTTGTTATTTCCTCCACGACTGTAGAAATTTCTTTCTCTTTCATACTCTTCTTGATCTCGGCTCCCCATAGCTACCAATTTCTGCTGATTGTTACTTGTCACCTTTTCTTGTTGTACTTGCGAAGTATTCGCCACTGTGTTTATTAGCTTGGGTAATAAGCTTGCATTCGCTGTTTGTGAGCTGGTGTTCGCAACTGGATATGATTCCATTTCATTTTGTTTTCCTCTAAAGCAATGTATTCTTCTTGAAGTTCTCGCAATTCAGTCATTGTAATCGTATTCTTGACTCTGAAAATTTGGACATACAACAGGTTTGTTGCAAACATAGCATTGATAAATGATAATATGAGATATCTCTCATCTACACGGCCAGCCATTTCGCTACACATAGTTCTCCATCTTTTAGTCAAGTGTTTCAAACTTTCGCCAATCCTTTGTTTTAATCCAAACACATCTTCTATACCAGGTCGTGAGGAATTATTACTTATATATGCTCCCAAGAATGTGGTCTGCAAATGATTGAAGGAGGTTATTGTATCTTTGGTAAACCTTCAAACCATTTTAACGCTTCTCCTGTTAAGCTGGATGCGAAATATTTGCACAATACCGCATCATGATTTTCCCATTGTAACATGCACCTCACATAAGCTTTAATGTGTTGAATTGCACAAGTTGTTCCATCGAAAATGCTGGTTAATGCGGGCAAATTGCATTTCGGTGGTATTCCTCCTAATTGTACTTCCCTTGTAAATGGAGTTTTCGCAGCTTCTTCTATTGCTTCATCCAATTGTCTTCTACCTACTTCTCCTCTGTTATTTAGCATTCCTCTCATTTCTTCTAATTCTTTCAAGATTTTTATTTACACCTGAATCTTGCCCATTGGTCTCTTTAATTTTGCTTCTCTTCTTCTGCGTTCACGTCTATCTTCTCTTGCGAAATTTGTATCTCTTCTTCATCCTCATCTCGTCTTCTTCTGCGATTCTCTTCCTCATCCCTATCTTGAATTCGCAAATGATGATGTCGTTCATTTTCCCCTCCATAATTTTGTTCATTTCTTATCAATTCAATTCGCTGTCTTTCAGCCATTCTCTTACTCTATCATACTCCTCATTGAGATTATCATTATTCCGGTTTTGTATACGCCTTCTTTCTCGATTGTCATGATTGTTCTGGCGAATTGTCTCCTGAAGCTCTTGTTCTTCCATTTCCGCTCTCAATCTTTCACGTTCGCAGATTAAACGTGCTTGTTCAGCATTATGTCTTTCAATTTCTTCTTCAATTGTCTGTTGATTTCTTTGATTTTCTCTCACATGTAAAATTCTTCTTCCTTCCTCTTGATTTCCTTCGCCATCTTGGTTATTTTGTCTCTGATTTTGCCCGTTCTCTTGATTTCCTCCAATTTCCCATCATCAAAAGTTTCATTTTGTGGAATGTAACGATCATCAGTTCTTTCTCTATTTTCGCGATATTCTTCATTAGGATTTGATATTTCTTCTTGAATATTGTTTCCAGCATTGATTGTGGGTGAATTTTGCCTCATTTCTCTTCTAGTCGATCTGGAATATGATTTTGTAATACTTCTCGATCTTCTATTCTGCAATCTGATATTCTCCATCCTTAATTCGTGATTTTGCCTTGTTAAATTCGCACGTTCTCTGCCTCAGCTCTTCTTTCTTCATGTATTCTTCGTCTCAATGTTTCTAACGCTCCAATTTCCTCATTCCATGAATTATTCCTTCATCTGCTTCTTGATTTCTCTCTTCCTGTCTATAATTTCTATTTTGTTGCTCTTCTTCTATTTCTTCTGCTGAATTTGATCGCCAAGTGTGTACGCTCACCTGTCATAATCTGTATTCCTCTCTTGAACTAGTGTTTGTTGAATTGGCGATTGAATTAGATTTTCTCTATTATTTCTCATTCTAGTAGATTCTCCCATTTCACTTCTTTCTCTTCCAGCAATTCTCTTGCTTCTTCTAATAGTAGTCGGTTGTTCGGATGTATTTCTTCTTCTAACCATTTCTTCAATGCTAACAGTATTGCAAGAAATTATGAAAAATTCTTAATCAATCACTTTAAATTTTCACAAATCTCAATATCAATCTTTAATTTTCTCTAGAATAATCTTCAACTCGTCCTTGTAGCGCCATTATGTAGTTGCAGGAAATCCTACACTACAACCCTCATATGATTTCATTGTTCATTAGCTCATTTTTAGGTTTAAACTCTTAATTTTATTGATTAATTTTTGAATGTTCTTACAAGAAAGATAAAGAAGTCAAGAATGAACTCTGCTCTGAACTTTGTCTCTCCTATTTACTTGTTTCTTACACAAAAAAGATCTCCCATCCTTTACAACTCGAATGACTATTTATAAGGAAATACATAGTGGATGACAGCTAATGTGTCCTTTATTTTAGGATATGGTTTGCGACATTCTCGCAACCTTACAAATGTTAACTTCGCAAGCTCTCAAATTTTCGCAAGACTATCACATCTTTCTCATGATCCTTGCTGACGTCGTTTCTGAAATTGTTCTGCGACGCTATTGTGCAATACCATTGATAATTTTGCGGAGACATAATTGTTGCGAGATTCTGATCCTACATCTATGTCCAAAATAATGACCGAAAATATCTTTGGAAAATCTTCAACTAGTAAATGCACATTACTAATTCTCGTTTTCCTAAAATAAAATTAAAAACCTTAAATAAAAGATTCTTAACTTATTTATATTTCGATCCTGGGATTTTCTTCCTTTAGCTATTAAGGAATAACTTTGAACAATAAAAGATAAACATTACTGTACGTGTTCAAAGTATGTCGACATCCTTACTTTGTAAGTCCTCTTTCATACTTACAACCTTGAAATGGATTTGCCACACTTCCAAACAAGTTTAGAATTGGTTCATCTGACTTTCAAGAACTATGTGATTGATCAAGAGAACTCGATCACAAATCATGGGTTTAACGGTTCTACCAAAACAAGTTTAGGTTCTACCTCCATGTGAGTACTGTGCATAGTCACACTTTCCAAAATTTGGTTGACTAGGTAATAGGATCGGTTCCCCACATATATATGGTATCTAACTTATATGTGTTTCACATGTCCATAGGATCAATTCCCATTTGCCTAAAAACGTGTTGCACATGTCCATAGGATCGGTTCCCCTTTCTGCTAAAAACTTGATGCACCTCATACAAGGATCGATTCCCCTTTGTGATGTGTTGCACCTCTGACTAGGATCGGTTCCTCTTTACCCAGAGTCAGTCATACACAAATCAAAAACTCGATCATACCATCTCATGTGATTACTTAAGATCGCTTTCACTAATAAAAGTCATACCAATACATAAGTCAGGCCTTTGTGAATAGTTTTACCAAGCACACAAACAAGTCATGAGCGGTTATACTAAATCAAACATATTGGTTGTTCACAAGATATGCAATGAATAACAAATCCAATAACGCCTGGCGATTTCCTTTTCGATTCATAAACAAGTTTGAACTTACTTCCTTAAAACACATGTAAAATATTGTTTCCTAGGATGAAATCCTCACCTCATACCCATACATAATCACAATAGCATTTAAACGATTATGTCGATGTCTTATCTACAAAGTTTAATGGTTAAGCAATAAACCTCGTAATGTATTCCTTAATACTATGTCTATCTAGAGTGTTCATGCTTCGCAGTTTTGTTTTCAATATGCACGACATGAAAGATACGTTAGGGAATGAAACAGTTCAAGTCAAATATCACTAACCTCATGTAGAAGGATGATGTTTTCGTTGTAGCTTCTTACTTCTTCACTTCTTAAAGTTTTCGCAATACTTGTAATGTCTCATATCCTAATACTTTCAAGCTAACCTATACGAAGTTGACCTAGTATATAATCAAGCGACTCTTAAAATGAGTTTTGATTCACTAAAATATGACAACCAAACTTGACATACCAACGCTTGGTGGGTTCAACCGAGCAATGCTCTAATAATCTCCCCCTTTTGTGTCAATTTTAGTGACAAAAATCTTACAATCATATGGATAAACAAATTACAAGAATTCATTACACATACGCTTGATTCCCGAATTAAACAGCATAATAACATGTATACATTCAATCCTTAAATGCCGTTGTTGACATTATAATAACAAAGCTAATACTCCTCCTAAAGGTGATATAGGTAGATTTTATCAATCCGCACGTCCTTGTTATTCCCTTGGTAATGATATGTTACTCCTTCTTAGTCTATGCTTTCACTCTTTCGTTAGATAAACGTTTAAGCACCAATGTCATTTTCCTTTAGTGATACCAATCAATATAAAATCAATGCCAGTATCACTTGTTTACTCCATATATTTCTCCCCCTTTTTGTCACAAAATGACAAAGAAATGAAAAAATAAAGGACATACCGAAAATAATCTTACAAATCTCAAAATAGACTTGCAAACCTATAGAGTTAAGCACGAGGGTTCCACACACCACTTTTGATAACCAATATCAAAACCGAAACTACAAAGTAATTTGTTTTGATATGTTATCAAGGAAACAATTTCCCGAAGCGATATTCCCTAATAGTTTAGTAAACCAAAAATCAACTAAGCACCTTAGTTCCTTTGCTAATCCGATTGTACAAATACAGCCGCTTCGTTCGATAAGACCAAAATAAAGATAACTCTATTTTTCTCATCAGGCTCTAATTATCCATATAACTTAGACCTTTATCTTCCAAACAAGACAAATACTAGGTTAGTTAACTAGTATTTCTTGTTAAGGAATTCGATTAGACTTGAATAACCGAAACCTCCACTTTGATAAGTCTAACTAAGATAAACTTAGTTTCTCTTATCCGGAATCGAATTGGACTAAACAATCCATCCAGTAAACGTTTTTTTCATTAAGCCATAAACAATTCATACAAACCAAATAAATCAACTTGCATAATTATTCACCTCAACCGAAAGCAATTGAAACAACATAGACATTATAGCACCGCAATTGCACCGAAATTTTGTAATCCTAAACAATTGAGACCACATAATAAAGCAAGATAACAATAGTTTTTCTTAACCGGAACCAATTGAATCACACACACATCCATACACACATCATGGAATAAAACATCATTTGTACCGAAATTTGTTAAGCAAAAGCAATAAATATATGAAATAAAAATCAGGCTTTTGTTAAACAGGAAAACAATTAACTAACAAGATTGTTACCTCAAATTTCGCATCCACTTCTCCAATATGTTTGCATCTTCTTTCAGGGAGAATTGATATCAAAATATCATTATGTTGTCATCCTTATGCAAAACAAAAGAATAACAACAACCAACCTTTACCAGAGAAAGGTTGAAAACCGGTTTTTAACTATTGCAAGCAAAAGTTGAAAACCACCGAAACACATATGCTTTTATGCTAAACCAAAACCGATTCAACATATTGTGACTTTTTCACATATTGTTTCTATCAGAACCCCTCATGATCCTTTGATAAAACCTACCAACATGGGCTAGAACTTAACCCTGATAAATCAAAAAGTCTCCCAAACCATAAGGGTTCACAACATTATGAGATCGAATATCAAGGTAATAAAACCGAAATGAAACATCCCATAAACATCCATAGCAATAATAAAGCATTAAAGCACAGGCTATGTAAATCAAAAACCATCACAATAAAAATTATAAATCAAATAATTTTATTCATAATAGACTCAATAAAAATAATCAAAAACTACTGTCTATTTTTCCTTTTCTTGAAGACTAATCAGACTTCATTTGTTTGCTCATCAGATTCTTCCTCAGAGTCTTCTTCCTGTTCACCTTTTAGGAACTCATTATTTATCTTTAGGATTCCTTTAAGGGTTTCCGGATCATTTCTATAGGCAAATGCCAACTGTTTTTGAATACAGTCCAATTGTCTCCCAAGACGTAAAATGTGGAACATGAGATCTCGATTACTATAGGTTTGATCGTATGAGATACTTGATCTATTTTGAGTTCCATTCATCCGATTGATGATTCCCTGAGAGACAGTTTTAGTATTTTTCTCATCTCCAAATTTGTTCCTTATTGCACTTTCACACAACTTGGTGATGAGACAGGAATATCCAAGATTTCTATGGAAACCTGTGACATTGAGAGATTCAATGATTTTAATCATTTGATTGATAATAATTCCACAAATATCAATTCGTTTTTTCCCTTCAAGAAGGTAGTATACCAGTTCAGCAAATTCTCTATTCCATAGAGAAGAATCTCTTGTACAAGCAAACATGGTTGTTATAGCAAGTTTACCGAAAACCCTAAGATAAAAGGTACATCTTTGGTTAGCATTTTTCCATTCAACAGTTTTACCAGCGATGAGTTTTGAAATGTTATCGTGCTCAATTTCAAAACCAGTAATCATATGACCCTTCTCATTGTAGTTGATGATTTCTGATATCATCTTTCTGTTGACATGAAGAAAAGTACTTCCAACCAAGGTGTTAAAAGTAAGTGTTTCATGATTAATATTGTGAATATTACCATAAAAAATTCTTACTATGTCAGGTGAGTATTTTTCAAATCCGAACATATTTCCCCAGATTCGGTCTTGAACAAACTTCGCATAATTGGTTTCTGAAACATCTGGATCGAATATCTTCTCTTCAGTGAAGCTTACTTCCTTCAAAGCTTGATATCTTTCATAGCATGTGTTATCTACAAAATTTGTAAGGGCATGCTTCCCTTTGATCAAGTGAGGATACTTGATTTTCTCAACTTCCCCGGGAGGAATAAAAGGATTCAAGACATACTTGTCTAATCCAGAGATTTCTTCTCTTGTTTTCCTCTTTCTCATACTTGCGAAAATATGAAAAATCCTAGTTACGGTTTTGATCAATCTTCCCCAATATATATGAACACATAGCAAGAGATTATATTTTATAGGAAGACTTGATATCAAAAACCGTAAATAACTAGTTTGAGGGAAAACTCTCAAAATCGGAAACCGTGACTTGTGGGGAAACAATTCCGATTTTGTATCTAGGTCTTTCTTTTGGAAAACCGGTTTTCATGGACTGGATCTTTATTTCAGATTGATTCCATGTTTTTGTCCAAAAGTCTGTTTACTCTTTTATTACCAAAAGTTGATAATATTACTTGAAGTATATTCAAGAATTTACTAGAGTATACAAAAATAGATTTGAACAAGATATGATATTTGTTAAAAATATCATCGGAATCATAAACCCAGTAATATTTCAAAAGATAACTTGCTTCATTAAAACAATTGTGAGGTGTATGAAGCAAACCATTGTTAATAGAATTATTAACTGAAAACTTATTCCTTGTAGGATCACATATTTTCCAAAACCTCATCCTATAGAAAGCGAAACATTGACAGTCCTTGATCTGAAAATGTACATGTGTATACTTTGGAAGGCCATCCAAAATATATTTAAGATTCCTGATTTTTCCAGAACATAATAGCCGATTTTCATAAAAAATTTGAGCAGAATCTTATGCATTTTCAAGATACGATAGGTATCATAGGCCATTGCATCATTGTTACTCACAATAATGATATACAATCCTATGATAGCCAAAGGATTTTGTAAGTCACTCAAGACATACATAAGCATAATTCCTAACAGGTTTAGGAATAAGAGTATTACATACTTCATACGTGTTTTCCACCACGATCTTTTAAAGTAGTCAAATCCTGCCATTACGTTAACTGAATCACTTATTAGATTCATTCTTATAGGTTGGATCGCACCAAACATAGATTGTTAGATCTTTTCGTGTTTGCCTGCTCTGATACCAATTGAAAACGCGAGGGTATTCAAATATACCTCAAGCTAAAACTTTTCCTACGTATAAGTCCTTTCTCCGAAAGTGATAGTCTATGGACTGAGTCGAGACAATGCAACTAATCGGTTCACACTTCGTGTGATCGTCTATGGATACGATATCGAGACAATACAACAACGAAGTATGTTTACTTGATAAAAAGGTTCAGACTTAACCAAACACAATAAGATTGCTTATCAAGTAAATATGAATTAACGTTTGTGTAATTTACTTTAATTATAATAAAACAATTATAATGCGGAAATATAAAGTAAATGACACATCAAGATTTTGTTAACGAGGAAACCGCAAATACAGAAAAACCCCGGGACCTTGTCCAAAATTGAATACTCTCGGGATTAAGCTGCTACACAAAATTAAACCAACTTCGTATAGTTGAGACCAAACAACTAAACCTATAGTTCACCTAGTTCCGTTTGTATTCCCACGCCTCCAACTTATGAATAAGTCACTTACTTGGAACAATTCCTTTGGTTCGTATTCCAAATAGTAAAGGAACAACAAATCTGTTTGGTATCAACTCTCTTCAACCAAGTGATGTGAGTTCGACAAAGGCTCTTCTGTTTATCTCAAATAAACTCCTTCGTCAGGTTCTTAGATTTATCTTACGTTCAACTACCAAAGGTAATTGTTAAGATTTTGTAATGAATACTTTTAATCACAAAGAATTGTATTGATGTCGATTTACATAACTAATTAATCCAATCTACCACAAGGATAAACCAATTATAGTTGGATCCTCTTATACCGAAACAAGTATTATGCACACCAAATATTATGAACCCCAAATCAGAAATCTTTAATATCTTCTTTGTCTTCAAATCTTCTTAGATCTTCAATAGATACCTTCACACAACAACTTGAATCTCTTGTGATCAATCACGCACAGAACAAAGTCTGCTAACAATGGACGGGAATTGAGACAGTTGAATTTTACTAAAATAGTCTCATTAGCTCCTGAGGTATTATAAATACTATATAGAATAAAGACTAATAGACAAGCCCGTGATATGATAGAGTAGGATCTTGGGAATGGATTAAATTAATTTCGTAGATTATGTATCACGTATATCCCTTAACTTTATAATTAATAAAAAAAATGAGCATGTTGATTATATTAAAACTCGTAGGCACCAATAATTATAGTTCATCATGGGTAGGGACACAATTGCTGACATAATAACTTCTATACGAAATGCTGACATGGATAAAAAAGAAACGGTTCGAATAGCATATACTAATATTACCGAAAACATTGTGAAAATACTTCTACGAGAAGTTATCACAAGATCGTCTTTAGAACTAAAAACAATCTAAAGATCCCTGTCGAAACTTCGATCTAGTTTGAGTGAATCTTATATCAGAAGAGAAGATTCTCAAGCATAAACAAACTAGGTGCAATCAAAGTTCAACCACCATTAGTCAATCAACTCAATTGAAAACACAAGATAAACCGCAATTATCTAGTTTCCCACCAACGGTACTAATAGAGCTCTCAATCCCAAAGAAGACTTTAAACTGGGCGGCCGTAAGAGATTTCGCCTAATTAGGTTACTCTCCTCTCCGAATAGGCGGCTTCACCAATAACAACACAACCGAGGAAGTTTGTTGTCACGAAGGATTAGTTTGCTAGAAATGCAAACTTCAACTATTTATAGACAAGGAAGTTTGGACACCAAGGAATTTCCAAAACCGAAAATATTCTCAAGATATGTATTATATTCCAAATTCGGTTTCCATAATTCTTGGAAATGCTCTGTCCAAAATAATGACCGAAAATCTCTTTGAAAATCTTCAACTAGTAAATGCACATTACTAATTCTCGTTTTCCTAAAATAAAATTAAAAACCTTAAATAAAATATTCTTAACTTATTTATATTTCGATCCTGGGATTTTCTTCCTTTAGCTATTAAGGAATAACTTTGAACAATAAAAGATAAACATTACTGTACGTGTTCAAAGTATGTAGACATCCTTACTTTGTAAGTCCTCTTTCATACTTACAACCTTGAAACCGATTTTCCACACTTCCAAACAAGTTTAGAATTGGTTCATCTGACTTTCAAGAACTATGTGATTGATCAAGAACACTCAATCACAAATCATGGGTTTAACGGATCTACCAAAAAAAGTTTCGGTTCTACCTCCATGTGAGTATTGTGCATAGTCACACTAGCTTTCCAAAATTCTGTTGACTAGGTATTAGGATCGGTTCCCCACATATATATGGTATCTAACTTATATGTGTTGCACATGTACATAGAATCGGTTCCCCTTTGCCTAAAAACGTGTTGCACATGTCCATAGGATCGGTTCCCCTTTCTGCTAAAAACTTGATACACCTCATACAAGGATTTATTCCCCTTTGTGATGTGTTGCACCTCTTACTAGGATCAGTTCCCCTTTACCCAGAGTCGGTCATACACAAATCACAAATTCGATCATACCATCTCAGGTGATTACTTAAGTTCGGTTTCACTAATAAAATTCATAGCAATACATAAGTCAGGCCTTTGTGAATAGTTTTACCAAGAACACAAACAAGTCATGAGCGGTTATACTAAATCACACATATTGGTTGTCCACATGATCTGCAATGAATAACAATACCAATAACGCCTGGCGATTTTCTTATCGATTCATAAACAAGTTTATGAACTTACTTCCTTAAAACACATGTAAAACATTGTATCCTAGGATGAAATCCTCACCTCATACCCATACATATTAACAATAGCATTTAAAATATTATGTCGATGTCTTATCTACAAAGTTTAATGGTTAAGTAATAAACCTCGTCTTGTATTCCTTAATACTATGTCTATCTAGAGTGTTCATGCTTCGCAGTTTTGTTTTCAATATGCACGACTTGAAAGATACGTTAGGGAATGAAACAGTTCAAGTCAAATATCAGTAACCTCAAGTGGAAGGATGATGTTTTCGTTGTAGCTTTTTACTTCTTCACTTATTCAAGTCTTCGCAATACTTGTAATGTCTCATGTCCTAATACTTTCAAGCTAACCTATACGAAGTAGACTCTAGTACATAATCAAGCGACTCTTAAAATGAATGTTGATTCACTAAAATATGAAAACCAAACTTGACATACCAACGCTTGGTGTGTTCAACCGAGCAAGGCTCTAACAATCTCCCCCTTTGTGAATTTTAGTGACAAAACTCTTACAATCATACGGATAAACAATTTACAAGAATTCATTACACATACGCTTGATTCCCGAATTCAACAGCATAACAACCTGTATACATTCAATCCTTAAATATCGATGTTGACATTATAATAACAAAGCTAATAATCCCCCTAAAGGTAAGATAGGTAGATTTTATCAATCCACATGTCTTTGTTATTCCCTTGGTAATGATGTGTTACTCCCCCTTAGTCTATGCTTTCACTCTTTCGTTAGATAAACATTTAAGCACCAATGTCCTTTTCCTTTAGTGATACCAATCAATATAAAATCAATGCCAGTATCACTTGTTTACACCATATATTTCTCCCCCTTTTTGTCACAAAATGACAAAGAAACGAAAAAATAAAGGACAAACCGAAAAGAATCTTACAAATCTCAAAATAGACTTGCAAACCTATAGAGTTAAGCACGAGGGTTCCATACACCATTTTTGATAACCAATATCAAAACCGAAACTACAAAGTAATTTGTTGATATGTTATCAAAGAAACAATTTCCCGAAGCAATTTTCCCTAATAGTTTAGCAAACCAAAAATCAATTAAGCACCTTAGTTCCTTTGCTAAACCGATTGTACAAATACAACCGCTTCGTTCAATAAGACCAAAATAAAAATAACTCTATTTTCTCATCAGGCTCTAATTATCCATATAACTTAGACCTTTATCTTTTGAACAAGACAAATACTAGGTTAGTTAAATAGTATTTCTTGTTAAGGCATTCGATTAGACATGAATAACCGAAACCTCCACTTTGATAAGTCTAACTAAGATAAACTTAGTTTCTCTTATCCGGAATCGAATTGGACTAAAAAATCCATCCCGTAAACTTTTTTCTTTCGCTAAGCCATAAAAAATTCATACAAACCAAATAAATCAACTTGCATAATTATTCACCTCAACCGGAAGCAATTGAAACAACATAGACATTATAGCACCGCAATTGCACCGAAATTTTGTAAGCCTAAACAATTGATACCACACAATAAAGCAAGATAACAATAGTTTTTCTTAATCGGAACCAATTTAATCACACACACATCCATACACACATCATGGAATAAAACATCAATTGTACCGAAATTTTGTTAAGCAAAAGCAATAAATATATGAAATAAAAATCAGACTTTTCTTAAACAGGAAAACAATTAACTAACAAGATTGTTACCTCAAATTTCGCATTCACTTCTCCAATATGTTTGCATATTCTTCCAAGGAGAATTGGTATCGAAATATCATTATGTTGTCATCCTTATGCAAAACCAAAAGAATAACAACAACCAATCTTTACCAGAGAAAGGTTGAAAACCGGTTTTTAACTATTGCAAGCAAAAGTTGAAAACCACCGAAACACATATGCTTTTATGCTAAACCAAAACCAATTCAACATATTGTGACTTTTTCACATATTGTTTCCATCAGAACCCCTCATGATCCTTTGATAAAGCCTACCAACATGGGCTAGAACTTAATGCTGCTAAATCAAAAAGTCACCAAAACCATAAGGGTTCACAACATTATGAGATTGAATATCAAGGTAATAAATCCGAAATCAAACATCCCATAAACATCCATAGAAATAATAAAGCATTCAAGCACATGCTATGTAAATCAAAAACCATCACAAGAAAAATTATAAATCAAATAATTTTATTCATAATAGACTCAATACAAATAATCAAAAACTACTGTCTATTTTTCCTTTTCTTGAAGACTAATCAGACTTCATTTATTTGCTCATCAGATTCTTCCTCTCCTATTCTCCTTTTAGGAACTCATTATTGATCTTTAGCAATAGTAGAAACCCATCCTATGTTCTGAAAAATATAAACAAGGTTCAACGTAGTACCAACAAGTTATGGATGTGGTTATGGTGCACTGATTATAAACTTCCCATTTCAAATTAGTGAAGTGGTTCTGCAAGAAAGAGGATGGATGAAAATCCTTAATGAGTCTATAGTTGTTTACAGGTATATTGCAGAAGCACCTTAGAGACTTACCTATATGAGTATGGAAATCGGGATGTTTTCTAAGAGAAAAAAACCGTTCTCTGAGAAGACTTATGAATCCAGGATAAGCACAGGGCCATTAACGTGCTGGGCTACAGAACACACAATCTCTGAAATCAGTATGTGTGTAGATTCTGGTTTTATCGTATGGGGTATTTGGTTCAAGACTGGTTTCACCACTGAACCCCGATAAGGCTTTGAATATCTTACACTAAGTGAAGGTTTAAATCCAAAAAATACCTATCATTTATGTATTGATTTGTACGATGATGTTTATTTCCCAACTGAGCGTGAACTACATTTGCTTGATCCCACTCGGGTACATAAGCAGTCACTTTTGTGATGCAAGCACTCTGGTTTAAAAGTTTTTAACTTTGTTTTTTGTGTTTTTCCAATTTTGAAAATAGGGGGAGAATGTTGGACATTTTCAATATTGTTTGCCGCTACGAAAAAAGGGTACGGGGGGCTGTTATCCTTTGCGAGACAGCGTCTCGTAGAATATTTTTTCTTCTGGTTTTGAAGTTCAAAACCTAATTAGGTTTCCAGAATTTCCTACAGTCGCGTATCTTCCCATTAATGAATGATAACCTTTGAAAGCGTCTGTCGGAGATGAAAAGACATCTCTAAAAGGCATGAAACCCTCTATATATTGTGATTGATTCTTCCAATTGAAACACATCTGAAATCTATGTTTCCTATCTTCTCTAAGCATCATCAGACTCGAAATACTGTGTGTTTTTGGTTTGGTCAATGGAGTATAACTCTTGAATCCAACAACGTTGTTTGGGATTCATCGTATCCTGAAAGCATTTTTTCATTGACCAATTGTACTCGCCAATTATTTGGGAAGGGTCGAAATATTTGCTGAAAAGAATCGAAAGGCTTTGAAGCTTAGTGATACAACATTCTTTTTTGTTCTCTGAATTTCATCCTTTGAGTACCCATTTTCCAATAACAATGGCAAACCAAGGTACTTGAAATAAGATAAAAGCTTCGATCACTGATTTTGAGTCTGACCTAAAAAGTAAATGCACAAATCCATTTATGATGGCCCATTATCCTGCACATAACACATCCATAACTTTTGTGTAATAGTTTGTAGCTACACCCAAACCTCCAGCAACAACTAAAATACATTTTTCTCATTTGTTTCTGCCAATGAACCCATAACCAGCATTACCAGGATTTCTCCTTGAAGATCCATCACAATAGAGAAGAATTTGATTTCTTTTAGGCAGGTTGAAATATATTTCTTATACTCTGGTTAGTTTACCCTCCTGCATTGTAATCCAATTTTTGTTAGGACTTGCAAGTCATATGATGAATTTCTTATAGGATCATTCATTCTCACATCACAGTCTGCAGTGAACTTCAAGATTCTCGTCTTGATGGTGTTTGCATTGAACTTCTCAATCTCATACACACATTTATTCCTTACAAACCAAAGTTCTTTTAAAGTAATAAAAGAAACACATCTCCACTACTATTTCACTGCTGGACTCTTGTTTTTTGACGCACTAAAGACTTCATCAAAAATATTTTGGGTTGATTAAGCGGAACCATTTTCAGATGATCTTATTGTAATTACAGTTCCGTAAAAATGTGATCTAAGGATTTTTCAGAATTCTTACAAAAAACACATCTTGACACCAGATTTAAGTTTCATTTTTTCATGTTCTCATCGGTGGAGAAAATACCTCTACTAGTTTCCACACATTGCTTGAGATGCTAGGGTGTACAAAAGAGTTTCATACCTGTTTGTCCATTTTTGTTTTGGAAACTTCTTTGTAATACATTCCACTGCTGAAGCTACAGTAAAAAACTCCAATAATTTGTGCCACACCACACTCTTCTATCACCGTCATTATTCATCATTGGGAGTTCGTTTACTTCTATCACTTCAAGTAATTCACTTGGAATCACCCATTCTCAAGATAACAGGATATCAACAACTTTCATATCTGGGAATTGAATCATAAATTCATTTTCTGGATACAAGTCTATATAAGAGTTCTATCTTTTACCCAAATATATTTCCAAACTAAAATATTTGAATTATCCCCACCAACCATCTAGTATGCTCATGAACTTCCTCTGCAATCCATTTCAAACCTGGCCAAACAAAAAAAAATTTATAGTAGTAAGTGCACTCTCCCTTTTTGTTCTAGAATTTTCCTGAAAGTATCTAGATATTTCATCAGTGTTATTCTGAATTTTCCAGTATAATATCATTATAATGCTTTATTTATTATCTCCAACCTTCTTAGACAAGGACTACCTTTTACAATTGGTGAGCAAACCAAATCCCATTTCAGAGTAATAATATTTCTTGCAAAAGGATCTCAAGACCAAATAAAATTCCTTATGATTTTTTCACACTCCTTTAGCACCTTTTTAGGCCACTTGTACACACCCATGTTATAAATAGAAATGCTACATAGCACAAACTTCACGTCTTTCTTGAAGTGACAACAATTTTCCTTTCCACCAAGCCATGTTTTCCTGCATCCTATCAACACAATTCCATACATGGTATGTAGAATCCAAATATCGCACAGCGGTAAGAGTTTGCGATATTATAGATAGAGCCTGCGAAGTTATAGAGAGAGTTTGCGAGAAGGTAGCGAAGCTTGCGAGAATGTAGTTTGGGTGCGAGATAATATGAGCTGTACTCCACTATATATGAATTGTCATCCACTAGGTAGCATCCTATATAAAGAGAAAGGTAGGAGAGAGAGCAGAACTGGTATTATTATCTTCTTATTCTTCCCCAAAAACCAGAGAGAGAGCTCCAAATACTCATTAATGGAGTCTCAATGTAATTCATATGTAATTCAATGATCATAGTGAAACCTAAACCCGTGGATGTAGATCAAATTGATCGAACCACGTAAATCTTGTGTCTTATTTTCTATTTTCATTATCTTTATCTTTATTTTAACATCAAATAAGTTTAGATCTAGAAATCATAGTCATGATAATACAAGGGATGTGTTGTAGGATTTACTGCAACTACATAATGGCGCTAGAAACAGGGAACGAGTAAAGGATTTATCCTTCCTGTAACTTGTTGATTCAAGAAATTTTCATGAAGATTAGCTACTGTTCATATTTTTCTAGATCTACAAAATTTAGGTTCAAAAATGGAAATTTTATGGAAGAAATCACACTTTCAGGGAGTAAACATCATCAACAATTCAAAGACATGAAAAGAGTGAGAGAAAAAATTAGTTGTTGTGGTGAAATTTAAGGAGAAAATGGAAGTTTCAGTGGAAGATTTTCATGTTCAGAAGAAGAAGGCAAATGTGAAAGAAGTTAAGGAAGGACGAAGAAAAGATAAGAGGCAGATGCTGCAATTTCTATCACAAACAGAAATTCGCACAGATGGTTTGAGCTGGAGCGAGTAAGCGATAGGTCACGGGTTCGAATTTCGCAGAGACACATATTTTTCATTTTCTTCTCATTTGCATGGGAGAATAAAAGAATAAGAGAAAAACATTGTGTGTTTATTTCGCAAAGAGATTCTTGAACAGTTGGTCAAGAGAACAATATGTATGTTCGTGGTCGCAAGTTCGAACTTCCCTGCGAGCATAGTTTTCTTCTTTTTACAGATAGCGAAAAAATGAATAATTTCGCAATATTGTTTCATTAGTTCGCAAACAAGAGGTAGCACAGTTGGTCAAGCTTCGCTAGAGTGAGTTGTAATACTCGAGTTCTAATCCCTCATCAAGCTTAATTTTTCGCACATTTTTGAAATCCTAAAGGCGAAGAAATGGAATAAAGTACAGCATTGTGTGTTTCTTTCGCAAGCAACAAGTAGCGCAGATGGTCAGAGAAGGAGTATGCAAACTAGAGGACATGGGTTCGATTCTCCCTGTGACCAAATAATTTTTGCTTCGCAAATATTCATTTCGCAGAGTTGATATTTGATTACTTCGCACAGTCTTTGATTATTTCGCAAGAGAGGGTTAGCATAGTTTCTCAGGAGGCATGAATTCAAGCAGCAGGTCGCGGGATCAATTCTTACTTCTCGCATGTTTATTTTTATTATGCGAAATTTATACAGAATTGCCTCTTACACAGTTGGAAGATTACTTCGCAAGAACTTTGATTATTTCGCAAAAGAGGCTTAGCACAGTTGGTATGGTGCGAGAAAATCCAAGAAGCAGATCAAGGGTTCAAGTCTCACTTCTCACACTTCTTTTTGCTGCGCGAAATTCATACATTTCAAGGCATTTATTCACTTCTTTGACAACAACAGCGATTCACATGAAAGATAAGTACCACTTCCTTGAAAATTTTACTTTATACTAAGAACGAATAAAAAGATTTTTGATTTGATTTACAAAAAAGCGATTAAATCGCACGATTACAAAGATTTCAAGATTTCAAAGATTACTAAGATTTCAAGATTACAAAGACTTCAAAATTACAAAGATTGCGAGATTTCAAAATTACAGAAAACTGAGAAAATTTAATTTATATGTTTCTCTAGAATATTTCTTTTACAGAGAATAAAAATATTTTTGATTTGATTTACAAAATGCGAAACAATCGCAGAATTATAAAGATTTCACAATTACAAAAATTTCAGATTTATAATGTATTAGAACTTCTCTTGAATATTTACTTTGCTTCAAATGATATGATATTATGAGAATGAAAGAATGAATGAAAGAATAAAAGAACAAAGAAACGCGAAAATTTCGCAAGAGACAATCTAAGATCCATAAAAATATAAGATTAGAATGGGGCGAACCTTTATGGCATACACCCTAGTTCGCGAATAAAATTTCGCAAGAGGAAAATGTAAGACCTAAAGTACGTCATAGAAGGGGGTACCTGTAGCATGACTCAGGGAAAAGGTTACACCGCCCCTGGAACCTGAGTCATGGAGATTTGGGGTCAATAAAGCCCATCCGGGAGAGGCACCTTGGATTCTCATCCTAAGCATATGACTTAGGTTGGGCGACTAAGGTAATAAGGACTCTCCCAAGGAGTGCAGAATCTGATCAAGGCGCCGAGGTACACGGTTGAGTCAAGAGTGCAAGGGGCTTTTGAAGCGTCCTTACCATTCTTGACAAGTCTTGGCTTATACTGCACTCGGCCCGAAGAAAACCCCACTTAGGGTGCAGTCTCGTAACCATAAGCCCTATAGGTAAAAAGGATAAGAGGTTGCGAAAACAACTGGTTGTTGTTAAGATCGGATGGGAGGAGCTAACCTTGTATGGTAGAAGTACGCCTCCTTGAAGGGGAAACCAGGGGGGAGATAAGGGCGACACCCTCCATTAGGGAGTTGATAAGTGTCTTAAGACGCAAATGTCATGAGGCTTTTTACTCGCAAGGGTATTAAGGCTTGTCATATTTGTGCAACAATCCTGAAGAGGCAATAATACTAGAGAAAAAGATAAGACGAGATCAATGGGTCATTACATGAAAGTGTGAAGACGTCCTGCGATTTCATCGCAAGACGGCAATGTCATGGGGCTTTATTTTCGCAAGAATATTTAGGCCTGTCATATTTTCGCAACAATCCTGAAGAAGCAATAATACAAAAGAAAAAGTTAAGGAAAGATCAATGGGTTTTTGCATGAAAGTGCAAAGACGTCCTGCGATTTTTTCGCAATGACAAGAGGTGGCAAAATAAGACCTTTAACTAGGAAGGCAAAATAAGACCACATAAGAAAATGAGTAAGCAAGTAAGCTTGCGAGAATGATTATATGTAAGCAAACAAGCTTGCGAATATGCACATGGAAATGAAACTGAAGAAGTGAAAATGCCGCAGACTTGATATTATGATCATACTGTTATGAGATACTAATAGTACATGAAAAAGGATATATGAAACACACGTAAGAACTTGTGAGGAACAATAACTACACGAAGAGGAATGCATACACTAAAGAAAAAGCCAGAGAAATGGAGAATGGAGGCAATTTAAAGCTACATCAATTTTAGTGTGCTAAATGAGCTAAGTAACGCAAACATTAGTTACACATTGCAATAGATAAGCATTCTCATCATACAAACATCATACTCGCATCATAAAAGCATTGCATAAGCATTCCATAGCATAAACATCGCATACACATTTCATAGCATAATCATCACATAAGCATTATATTCGCACAAGTACTTTACAAAACTGTATGGAATAATATTGCAGAACTTCGCAATAATATCGCAGAATTTCGCAGAATTATTCAGAATTTCGCAGAATTATTCAGAATTTCGCAGGATTATTCAGAATTTCGCAGGATTATTCATAATTTCGCAGGATTATTCAGAATTTCGCAGAATTATTCAGAATTTCGCAGGATTATTCAGAATTTCGCAGAATGTGTCCGAATTTCGCAGGATTATTCAGAATTTCGCAGAATGTGTCAGAATTTCGTAGGATTATTCAGAGTTTCGTAGGATTATTCAGAATGTGTCAGAATTTCGCAGAATGTGTCAGAATTTTGCAGAATGTGATTATTTCGCAGAATGTGATTATTCCGAACGATATGATCATTTCGCTCAATTATTTCGCACAATTATAAGCAACTTGAAGAGATTATACTATCGCATGAGCACAAAACATAAGACAGAGGAAAGATGAGAATGAATAAACAATTTGCACATTCAACATTTTCTCAAAGATTCTACCATCATAGATAAAGAACAGAGGCAACTATGGATTACCAAGAAAACATTTTATGTTCTTTATCTTCTCGGCAAGAATCACCAAAAATGGAGTAATAATTTCGCATGAATAGAGGCAATACTTATTATTCTCATTCAAGGACGGATACTTCTTACATTTCGAGAATTGAATATTTCTTATACTTCATCAAGGATACTTCATGATTCTTATACTTCTTCAAGGATACTTCATACTTCGCATACTTCAAAAGATGATACTTCTTATTTACTTCGCAACATTCCGGAACTTCACAAAAGAATAGAGGCAAGTACATATTTTTCAAATCCAGTATTCTTTCGCTCGTTCCTTCATCAACAAAGATCAAAGACTACTCCAACAACACGTATCTCTCTCCAACGACTACAACAAAGTGGATGTTTCCTTAAAGATCGCTCTTCAAGCAATATTCAAGGAAAAATAGGCAAGATGTAGGATCCAAATATCGCACAACGGTAAGAGTTTGCGATATTATAGATAGAGCCTGCGAAGTTATAGAGAGAGTTTGCGAGAAGGTAGCTAAGCTTGCGAGAATGTAGTTTGGGTGAGAGATAATATGAGTTGTACTCCACTACATATGAACTGTCATCCACTAGGTAGCATCCTATATAAAAAGAAAGGTAGGAGAGAGAGCAGAACTGGTATTATTATCTTCTTATTCTTCCCCAAAAACCAGAGAGAGAGCTCCAAATACTCATTAATGGAGTCTCAATGTAATTCATATGTAATTCAATGATCATAGTGAAACCTAACCCCGTGGATGTAGATCAAATTGATCGAACCACGTAAATATTGTGTCTTATTTTCTATTTTCATTATCTTTATCTTTATTTTCATATCAAATAAGTTTAGATCTAGAAATCATAGTCATGATAATACAAGGGGTGTGTTGTAGGATTTCCTGCAACTACATGGTAAGTCTTGTTACATACAGGATTTAAAATGACACCCAAATATTTAACAAGGAAGGAGGATAAAGGAATGTTACATTCTTCAACAATTTGAATGTTTCTTATCTCACTTGTTCCTAAAAAGAAACATTTTCTTTTCTCAAGGCTGATAACTTGTCCTAAAGAAGATTGTTAATCCTTTAGAATGTTTAAAAGTTTTCTGACATTCCTCTTGTCTTCATTACAGAATAAAAAGATGTCATCCAAAAAAAATATGTGAGAAGGATGTACACCATTCCTTGTAACCATTGGAATCAACTTTTTCTCTTGTATCCTTTTTGATAGGATTTTTCTCAAAATATCTTCAACTATTACAAAAACAAGAGGAGACAAAGGATAACCTTGTCTCAATCGTTTTCCCACTTGGAAATAACCCACATGACCAAAGATTTTTGCAGATTGAAGTAATACATGTAGTCATTGAATTCCTTTTTATGAAAAACTAAAACTCATCATGACTTGAAATGTAAACTCCCATCTCAAGGAATCATATGCTTGTGCGATGTCCAGTTTTAAGACAATGTTACCACCTCTTCTTGAAATCTCAAGTTCATTCACCAACTCAGAAGCAAGAACAATTTTCTCTAGGATATTTCTTTCTTTTATAAAAGCAACTTGTTGAGGATAAAAAAAAAATTCTGGATTATACTCCATAATCTTGTAGTTATGATTTTTGTAAACATCTTAAAACTAAAATTCATCAATCCAATTGGTCTGAATTAGTTTGCTCTTTTAGCATTCTTCACTATAGACAGTAACAACAAGAAATTTGACTTTAATCCATTTGGATTAAATCCTATACTTCCAACAGAATTTAACTGCTTATGTAAAATCCTTACCAATGATTTACCATGCTACCTTATAAAACCAACCAGAAAAACCATCTAGTCCAGGGACACTATCTGGGTCCAAATCAAAAACTGCTCTTCTCACTTCTTCATCAGATAGGGAAGCATCCAAGACTTCATTTTCTTCTTCACTCACTACTTTGGAATGTCCTTAAAGATATCTGGAGTAAAACTGACTTCAGAAATTGAAACTTCTCCTCAAAGTGATTCACCAAAAGATCAAAAATCTCATATTGCTTTGTAACAGTACCCCCTTCAGAATTTTCCAGTTCCACCATGGCATTTTGAGCTTGTCTAACTTTAAGTCTAACATGAAAAATCTTGAGTTTGAAGCACATTCCTTAAACCACTTTACCCTTGATTTTTTTTTGCTCCACTAGAACTTCTTGAACTCCTCTTGTTGTCACTAAGTTATTCAGAAGTGAATTATCCATATGATTTTTATCATAAAGTAATGAAGCTTGCATCACTATTTGTTCTCCTTGCTTTAGTTTCTTTGTTACATCACCAAAAATATTCAGTTCTAAAGTTGAATAGCCTTTTCGAGTCTTTCTAATTTACTCATAAAGATAAAACCAGGATTACCTGACATTATTGCTTCATCCAAGATTTCTTTATAATTTGCAAAAAACTGGGACAACTCATCCATACTTTCAAATCTCTAAAGAAACATTCTTAGACTTTTAAACATCTGCAATTTGCCTCATACAACACTGTATGATCTGAAACACATCTTACTTCAAGTTTATATCCCCAACTTGGATAAAGATCCAGCCATTCATCATTAAAGACAACCTTGTCAAGATTACAAATAATTCTTTTTTTAACAACTTGTTGTTACACCATAAAATCTCTAGCCAGTTTTTGGAGCATGAATTAAACCACAACTGTTCAAACAATCTGTAAACTCCATTATTGAGATCCTCAAAGGATTTAGACCACAAACTTTCTCATCCAAGCTTATTATTGTGTTAAAATCTCCGATTACAAGCCAGAATTTATTCAAACTGCTTAATTCAACCAACTCCAACCACAATTTTATTTTATTTCCAGTCAAAGCAGCAACATGTACTTTAGTAATTAGAGTACCACCAACATCCACTTTTATTGCTTAACTTATATTTGATACAATTATTGAGGGATTTTTTCAAGCACTCCATAAAATCCAAATGTTTACTTTATTCTCTTTACTAGAATTGTGAACTAAACTATAATCGTACCAGGTATTCTTAATTTCTTACAAAATGAGAAGAAGCCCAAACTTTAGATTCAGCTAAAATAACTAAAGAAGGACAAAAAGAATTTACTAAACTTTTAAGTTTTTCTTCGGTCTTAGTTCTCCTCGGGCCTTTGACATTTAAGAAAAACTTTCATTTAGAAGGATTGGGACTTCTCTTCCCTGGATTGTTCTGGACGAAGGAAAAAAATCACCATGTTAACATTTTAAATGAAAATTCAACATTGGAGAGATGTTACATTAAGACCTTATCACGGAAAACCCAAAGGAACGAAACCTTAATGAAGAAAAAAGAGTACAACGTTTAACGATTTATGGATGCTAACTTAAATATATGAGTATTACAGGAAATAAACATCAAAATAATAACTTTATTTTATTTCATATAAAAGAGTTTGATGCTAGCATAATTCTTAAACTGAGGATTTAAGAAAAAAAATATTTACCTTGTTAAAGCATGGACTATAGTGTTTTGAAGGACTTTCCAAGACATCTATAAAACAAATATCATCAACTAATTAATGCGGATTTTGGTCTTTACCAAATTTTGAAAAACACGTACACAACAAATAATTATTAAACCCGACATAATCGATCGAGTCAGGCAGTTGCCTAAATATAATTTGAATACTCCATGGATTACATATTCGAATATGTACTGCGACGATATCTATTGTGTGAATGTAATACGATTTCTTTAAAGACTACCACACCAAATACATCATGTGTTGAAAAAAACATTATTGAAACAATCCTAGGATTTGCACAAAAATAAAAACCTCAAATCGTTTTCATAACGAACATATTTATCATATAACACAAATGACTACACTAACCTATAACTTTCATAGGCTTGGAAATTTTAAGGTATTACACGTTGGATCCAAAGTTGCGCAATTCTGGTTGTATGCCAACCAATCACTTATATATATCGATATTCCTCTGCAGAAGGGTTAACAATCACCATTATTTCTTATTTCAATAGCTATTGTAAATGAATAATCAACAACATATTAATTTACAACGATTCCGCACAATTTTCTCAAGTTTATGCATATCATGAAAAATTCAATCAATTACTAGTACTAGCGACCCTCATGGGAATTATAATATCTTCATCTTCCCATAAGGAGACATGTGAGAATTCAATCGTGTTTGGTAATCTCAATTATATTGACTCTACAGAGAGCATCAAATACTCAATTTTTAGCTCACTTCTTGTAACATAGTTCATAATCATATCCTAATAACTTGGATAACCACTTGTATTGTAGCATAGAGTGTAATCTCTGTTCCATAAAGAACTTTAGACTCTGTTGATGGGGTGACTGCAATCTTTATTTTCTCAAAAGCTGCTTGAGTAAGTCAGTAAGGGGATTGCAGATGATGCCATAGTGTTGGATAAACTTTCTGTAAAACCAGTAAGTCCCAAAAATCCTCTCAGCTCCTTAAGTGAAGATGGAACTGGCTAATTGACGTTGCGGGTACTGTTAGAGCATTGCTCGGTTGAACTCACTAGCGTTGGCATGTCAAGTTAGTTGTTAATTTTAGTTGCCAAAATGCATTCTTGATTTAATATACTAAATATAGTTTCGGACTAGATTAAGTCTAAGAAGTAGAATCGAAGCTATCCTTGAAGAATGAAGTTTGAAGACTACAAGAATACATCATCGAGGACTTCATCAACAAAGGTATGTGGTAAATGATTTAATTTGGATTCTTTTTCAATTCCACCTTTCTAATCTATCGAAACAAATGCTCACTCTATGGAACAATTCCTATGACGGTAAATGTACATTTATGTATATATACTCGAGGTTATTTGAGCCAAGGCTTTTGTGAAAATAACCTTTATCCCTAGAAAGTATCTCATGTTATAGTGAATGCGCTTACGAATTCAACAAACCAAGAATCACTCAATTCCGAGTTATAACGATGAAGTTATGAGTAATTTATTAAAGTAACAATTATAAATGTTGTTGTAACTGTTACAGTTCGTTAGAAGGAAACAATCCACGAACTGTTTGTAACGGTTCACAGACTTGAGCCCTATTACGTGACTAGAAGCCATATTTGGTCAAGTTCTTGATGTTTCCTTATCTAGGCAAGATAGATATTACTCCAAACATATTTGATTACCATATTAAAGTGTTTGTGATTCCTTCCTAAGATAAATTGTGATTTATTCACATAAATACAACATTTGCTAAATTAATTATTTGTTTAATTATTTTGGCAACAGTTGTAACTTAGGAAAGACTCCCCAAATTAGGAGAGTCTTGAAAAAGGAAAATAGCTTTGCTTAGATTTCAAGTTACCTTTCACTATAAATAAAGGGTTCGTGAGTGCTACACGTTTTCATCCCCTTTGAAAAATTGGTGTAAGCTTCATAAGGTTGTTTTCCATGTCTTATGTTCTTCATGAACAAGAGTGAGATGAAAGTCTTTGTATTTGGGATCACAAAACCGAGTTGGATTTAATCTTCGTGATTGATTATACAACTTGTAATCTAGGTTTTTCACCTCTTGTTTATTCTAAGGTTTTCTCTTCTGATATAAAATCATTAAAGATTTGTTGATCATAAACCCTAGGTTTTGATAGATTTCAGTTTCCAATCGTATACCAACACTTTTTAGTCGAACTCGGAAGCTAGAAAGAAAACTTCGATTAAGGCATCTAGTAAAAACCTTTAAGAAGTTTTAAACGAGATATCTCTAGATTTATTCTAGTTGTTCTTGTTGTAGTATTATTAGGGTTTTCTTAACTTGGAAATTGATCTCTGGAATCGCCCAAGTTCACTTACGAAAATCAGGTTCACGGACTCCTTGTTTGTACGCGTACTGATTGTAAGTTAAAACCTTAATCTACAAGTTTGTTTCGGTATCTCTTCTTTTACCTGGTAGTTGTTCGAAACAAACACAAGATTTCCAAAACCTTGATTCACATCTAAAGGGAAATCAAATCGGTGTTTCTGTGAAAACAAAAAGATCGAAAAGTATCAACGTTTTGTTGCTTCTTCTAAAGAGAACAAACGTTCTGCTAGATGATTTTTGAGAGTGCTTCTGAAGAGAACTCAATTCTGCCAGAAGATTTTCGAGAATAAATTCTAAAGAGAATTGGTGTTCTGCTAGGAGTTTTACAAGTGCTTGAATACATCTTAAGCAGGTATTACATCTAGTCCGAATAGGTAGTATGAAATTGGTGTAACAGCTTATAATCATTGTTTGTTTATTCTGGACTAAGTTCCGGGGTTTTTCTGCATTTGCGGTTTCCTCGTTAACAAAATTTCTGGTGTTTGTGTTATTTCTTTTCCGCATTATATTGTTTATCTTTATAATTGAAATATCACAGGTTGTGTGTAAGTTCAATCAATTGGGAATCTAACCTTTGGTTGTTGATTAAATTGATTTACACTTGGATACTGGTTTTTGATATCGTTCAAGTTATTTCTTATATTCAATCGGGCTCGCAAATTCCTATTTGTTTGATTGCAGATTGAATTGAGAAATAGAGATATAACTCTTTGATATACTTTTCTTAAGATTAAGTCTGACTGTCTAGTTGATTCTCTTGAAAGTATATTGGAGTTAGTCCATACAGATTGCCAAACGAAATATTGGGTATGGTTGTTATACCCCCGCTTTTTCAATTGGTATCAGAGCAGGCAAACACGCTAAGACCTTACAAGTCTGTGTTTGAAGCAATCTGATTATTATGGACAGAAGTGTTATCTCTATAAACGTACCGCCAGCCTTCGATGGCACAAACTATTTATGGTGTAAAATTGATATGCATGCTTTTCTTCAAGCGCGAGATTTTCAATCATGGGTTCGTATTGTTAATGGCTATGATCCTCCAACAGTTATAGTAGACAGTGTAACTGTTGCAAAGGATATTGGAAGTTATAGTGATGTCGAGATTAATGCTACAAGGCAAAATTCAGACGGATTAAATGCTATCATCCATGCCATTACCCCGGATCTTCAGCACCACGTAACTACGTGCAATAAGTCTAAAGATGCTTGGGATATCATAGAAACCGTATTTGAAGGGAATGCCGCAGAGAAAGAAGCAAGGCTTCAAAATCTAGCTTCGGACTGAGAAAACCTTCGCATGTCTGATGATGAAACCTTTGATGAATTTAACCGAAGAATTTCTCAAATAGTTAACTCCTCATATTCATTAGGAAAAACTATTCCGGAAAAAGTTATTGTGTGCAAAATTCTCAGGTCTCTACCATCAAGATACGAGTCTAAGAAGCATGCCATTGAAGAAGCAAACGATCTTTCTACACTCTCTAGGAATGCTCTTGTTGGAAAGTTAAAGATCTTTGATAATGAACACCGGTCTGGAAAAGAGGTGATTTCTTTTAAAGCTTCAAACAATTCTGAATCCATTTAAGGATAAATCTGGTTCGCCAGATGCTAAGGATGTTACTCCACGAAAATTTAGAAAAATCTTGAGAGACAGGAAAAAGAGTTTTTCTAAAGGTGCGACATATCCTAATGATGATGTGCAATGCTTTAACAGTCATGGTTTCAGGCACTTTTCTTCAGCATGTCCTAGATGGATCCGTAGACAATCGGCACATGTAGCAGCTTTGCCTACTCTTGATGACCGGCCTAAATGTTGTGATCACCAAGAGTACGCAGGCGAGGTTGCATTAGCTTCTGGAAAAATTCTTTCGGATACTGATTCTGACGAAGAAGTGTTCCATATAGATCCAGTTGCTAATAATTTTCTTAAAGAATGTCATGAGAAACTCTAGGAAGCTGAAAGCATCATTTTCAGTGAGAAAGTTAAATATGACAGACTTCGTAATCGGAATAAAGACTTTCAAGACCAAATTGATTCTATTGGTGCAAGAGATTATCTCAACGAAATACGAAAGCTTAAAGAAGAAATTTTCGGAGGTCGAGATCGGGAAATTACTCTTCAAGCAAAGCTAGATAACTTGGAGAACATTGAGATGAACTTGTTATTTGATTCGGAACTATAAGATCTCAAAGTTCAATGTGAATTATCCAAGAATGATCTAGTTATTGCGCTTGAAAAGGTCAAAAGGTTGGAAGAGGAAAACTCGAGCTTAAAAGAGAGTTTGTCTAGAAATAGTAGCTCAGATAAATTAACCTCAATATTGGGAGCATGTAGAGTTCATCGTGATAACGAGGATTGGGCTATGAAGGAATAGACGCTCCTGGTATTTGCAAAGAGGTAAAATTTGTCAGAGCTAAAGTTTCTTCTCAACCAAAACCTTCCACAGTTGACAAAAGTGAAGTATCTCTACCAACTGCCAATGACAAAAATAGGAAATCCTGTCAAGTTCCAAAGCAAGCACATACACATTCAGGTAACACTAAAAATTGCTTTTATTGTGGAAAACCAGGTCACTTGCAAAGGAATTGCAGATTTATTAAACGGGATAAAACCAGATCTGATTCTATTAAGATGACAAGATCTGATGTTCCAAACTGGAGAAAAACTGAGTCTCATAATATCAGTTCTTCCAGTATTCCCCCCAAGAAGTTTCATAATTATATTGGGGAGAAAATAAAATACGTTGCTCCAAAAGCTGCTCAGAAATGGGTACCAAAGAAGATCAATAAAGCTACGAGTGCTATTAAGAAGGATCTCCCAGACAAGAGCTCGACAAGGGATACCATCTTAAAAAGGTATGGAAAAGATATTGAAAGTTTCAAGGAAGTTGTTAAATTCCTAGAGTCTATGCATGATTTTGTTTCGAATACCTGTGGTGAGCAAGTTTTTGTTCACCTCAACACAACTTGATTGTGTTGGAAGTGCATCCTCACCAAAAAGCCCTTGTAAATGCGGTGAGGATTGCAAAATAATTGGGGCGCACATATTATGTTGGGTAATTTTTGAATATGTGGAACAATTTATTATTTCGAGTTGAGTTTAACTCGCTTACATATTTCTCGAAATATGTGTTGGTAAGCTTTCGCTTTAACCAAGTTCATCTTATATTCTTGACGAAAGTCAAAAGATGATCATATGAAAATCGTCGAGTAACATCTTACATGGTTTGTGTGATACAATCATTTGTTGTACACTTGGAATGTTTCGTTATGATTATTTCAATAACTTGAAAATTGCTTTGATGTTAATAGTGTGTGAAAACGGCTATTCTCATCCTCTAAGAAAGTTTCAATGATTGAAATAAGAGTTTAGAATACTTAACCATCATTGGATTATAAACATAATGTGCATTCTTGCATGTATGTGATCCATGACCGGAACTAAAGTATGCATACCCGTATGCGTACTTGTACTTGTGAAATTCCATGTACCAAGTACACGTACCCGGTACGCATACTTGTGTAAGGTATAGGTCCGGGAATTCTGTTGGGTTTTGGAAGTGTACTAAGTATGCGTACCCCGTTTGCATACTGGCGAACCCAAACTCAGACCGGCTACTTAAGTATGCGTACCTGTTTCCATACTTGAGTGGTTAAAGTTCTAAAATCTGTTGGCTCATGAACTAATACATTTATATATTAAGGAATGCATTCTTTGCAAACCGTGGATATAATGTTCATGAATTGATTCGAGTGAATCAAACCGATTTTGCTTCAATTGTGTTCTTGTATACTTCTATGATAATATAGCAATTGAACAACTCTTTAACTAGTTTCATTTGAGTCATTTGAACTAGTTATGGTTAAGATGAATACGGCTAAATACCACGTGTATGATTCTTAATTACCTAACTTGATTTGTGATTGAAATTCTTAAGTATAACAGGTTAGAAGCAATAATCAAAGCCATTGGATGTTGGTTTTTATTGTCAAAGAAACTTTTTCATACACTTATGGTAACCATTATTGGTGTAAATCCTTGTGGAAAAGGTTATTCTTCCTTATAAGCATATCAATTCTTGTTTATACAAGTTTGTATCTTAGAAAAGATGATCACAATACTTGATCTTCATGATTACATATTGTGTATTGTTACCATGAGATAATTCTATTTTTTAGTAACACGATCTCATGAGAGACTTTCAATGATTGGTTCTTAGTTCGTATCTCCTTGTGGGATTTCTAAAATCCAATATATAGATTCTTCTCCCTGGAGTAAGGTCACTCTTGTTGTTCTTTCGGGAATGACATTTTATGGGGGAGAGTTCTTAAATGAACTTGTGCTTAATTGATATATCTTTGAGGGGAGAAGCGGTTGTGGAACATGTAGGGGTTAACTTGTATCTTAATAAAATCCTTGATGAAGTCACTAAGTTTCGACTCTATGACATCATCTAAAGTAAAAGTTGATATGTTCTCTTTTGGTCATGAATAATCTATTTGAGAATTTCATTATGATCCCACAATTTTCGTATCTTTGCCAATTTGTATTGACAAAAAGGGGGAGAATTATTTTGTAGTTCATACTACATATATATATATATATATATATATATATATATATATATATATATATACGGTTTATGTATCATTATGTAAGGGGGAGTGGTTTTCATTGTGAGATGAAGTATTGACTAAGGGGGAGTGATATATATCACCGTAGTATTATTGTCAAAGTTGTGATACAATTGAACTTTGATGTTGTGTAATAATACTATGATGGATCTTCAACAAGTACAGGATGAACATACACATAGTTTAAGAACCAAGGAAATCAAGCATGTCGGATTTGGAGCTGTAATGCTTTTAATAAGTACAATCCATATGTAAAATGGTTTTGTCACTAAAATTGAAAAAGGGAGAGATTGTTAGAGCATTTCTCTGTTGAACCCACTAGCGTTGGTATGTCAAGTTAGTTTTCAATTTTAGTTGCCAAAATGCATTCTTGATTTAGTATACTAAAGATAGTTTCGGACTAGATTAAGTCTAAGAAGTAGAATCGAAGCTATCCTTGAAGGATGAAGTTTGAAGACTACAAGAATACATCATTGAGGACTTCATCAACAAAGGTATGTGGTAATTTATTTCATTTGGATTCTTGTTCAATTCTACGTTTCTAATCAATCGAAACAAATGCTCACTCTATGGAACAATTCCTATGACGGTAGATGTACATTTATGTATATATACTCGAGGTTATTTGAGTCACGACTTTTGTGACAATAACCTTTATCCCTAGAAAGGATCTCATGTTATAATGAATGAACTTAGGAATTCAACGATCCAAGAATCACTCAATTCCGAGTTATAACGATGAAGTTATGAGTGATTTATTAAAGTAACAATTATAAGTGTTGCTGTAATTGTTACAGTTCGTTAGAAGGAAACAATCCACGAACTGTTTGTAACGGTTCACGGACTTGATCCCAATCACGTGACTAGAAGCCATTTTTGGTCAAGTTTTTGATGTTTCCTTATCTAGGCAAGATATCTATTACTCCAAACATATTTGATTACCATATTAAAGTGTTTGTGATTCCTTCCTAAGATAAATTGTGATTTATTCACATAAATACAATATTTGTTAAATTAATTATTTTGGCAAGAGTTGTAACTTCGGAAAGACTCCAAAATTAGGAGAGTCTTGAAAAAGGTAAATAGCTTTGCTTAGCTTTCAAGTTACCTTTCACTACAAATAAAGGGTTCGTGAGTGCTACACGTTTTCATCCCCTTTGGAAAATTGGTGTAAGCTTCATAAGGTTGTTTTCCATGTCGTATGTTCTTCATGAACAATAGTGAGATAAAAGTCTTTGTATTGGGGATCACAAAAACGAGTTGGATTTAATCTTCGTGATTGATTATACAACTTGTAATCTAGGTTTTTCACCTCTTGTCTATTCTAAGGTTTTCTCTTCTGATATAAAACCATTCAAGAGTTGTTGATCATAAACCCTAGGTTTTGATAGATTTCAGTTTCCGATTGTATACCAACACTTGTTAGTCGAAATCGGAAGCTGGAAAGAAAACTTCGATTAAGGTATCTCGTAAAAAACCTAAAATGTTTTAAACAAGATATCTCTAGATTTATTCTAGTTTTTCTTATTGTAGAATTATTAGGGTTTTCTAAACTTGGAAATTGATCTTTGGAATCTCCCAAGTTCACTTACGAAAATTAGGTTCACGGACTCCTTGTGTGTATGCATACTGATTGTAAGTTAAAACCCTAATCTACAAGTTTGTTTCGGTATCTCTACTTTTACCTGGTAGTTTTTCGAAACAAACACAAGATTTCCAAAACCTTGATTCACATCTAAAGGGAAATCAAATCTGTGTTTTTGTGAAAACAAAAAGATCGAAAAGTATCAACATTTTGTTGCTTCTTCTAAAGAGAACTAACGTTCTGCTAGAAGATTTTTGAGAGTGTTTCTTAAGAGAACTCTGTTTTGCCAGAAGATTTTCGAGAATAACTTCTAAAGAGAATTGGTGTTATGATATGAGTTTTACAAGTGCTTGAATACAACTGAAGCAAGTATTACATCTAGTCCGAATAGGTAGTAGGAAATTGGTGTAACATCTTATAATCAGTGTGTGTTTATTCTGGACTAAGTCCTGGGGTTTTTCTGCATTTGCGGTTTCCTCGTTTACAAAATTTCTAGTGTCTGTGTTATTTCTTTTCCGCATTATATTGTTTATCTTTATAATTGAAATATCACAGGTTGTGTGTAAGTTCAATCAATTGGGAATCCAACCTTTGGTTGTTGATTAAATTGATTGACACTTGGATATTGGTTTTTGATACTGTTCAAGTTATTTCTTATATTCAATCGGGCTCGCAAATTCCTATTTGTTTGATTGCGTATTGAATTGAGAAATAGAGATATAACTCTTTGATATACTTTTCTTAAGATTAAGTCTGACTGTCTAGTTGATTCTCTTGAAAGTATATTGGAGTTAGTCCATACAGGTTTCCAAACGAATTATTGGGTGTGGTTGTTATACCCCCGCTTTTGCAGGTACACCCTCCCTGCTCACAACCGATAAGACTTTGCAGAAAATCTTGGAGCATTAATGCTATTAGAGTGTTGAATCAGGGATCAAGTGGCGGTCAGAAATGAAGTATCATCAATTCATCATTAATCAAACACAGATCTTGAGGAGTGTTGTAGTAACACTTTTTTTGACAACACTTTCATTGAATCATTTCCCTTATTTGTACAATGGAGATCATCTTGAAGACGCATAAATCTCCATCATGTTGAGCATTTTAGTCAATTTCAATGAGGCTTCATATATCACAATAATAATGCACATCCAAGAACTTGAGATTGAAAATCTTCCGTGGTTGCTGAAAGTAACCATGAGAAAAATCTCTTAATATTTATTTTGTCAAAAACATATATAATTGGGAATAATCGAAAAAGTTACAAGAGCTAGTAGTATGTGGATTACAAATGAATTTATCTAGACATTGAAAAGATCCATATACAAATTGAAATAGGTCGCAACTGTGTGACAACGAAGCAATTTGTGGTTTCGAGAGAGAGAATAATATATGGAAGTGGTGTGTAGGGAAAAGTAACCTACAAACTAACCTGCAAGTATACAGGGAAGTTGAAGCAAGTAATAGTAAATAGGGGTTTGTCCACAGGGACTTGGAGGATTTGCTACAGTTCTCTTTGGGGAGTTTCTAAAGTTATCTGAGTTCAAGGGAGGGTACTAAGGCTTTTGATTTCACTACCTGACCCTAGGCTAAGGAAATTGTGATGCAATGTATGTCTTGTTTTTTTCATGAAAGGTTACAAAGAAGGATAGAGAAACTAACCTAGCTAAATGACCCCTAGCATCAGCTGTCTTTCAACAGCACAACTGATCACAAGTATTTAGCTCAACTAGCTAACTGAGCTTGATGCAATCTCTCTAATGGATTAAATTCTCACACACTGACCTAGCTGCACTCCTAGCATCAGCTGTCTTCTAACAGCACAGCTGATCACAAGTGAGTAACTCAAATGGCATTTCATTAATCCTAAGGCAGTTAAAGCATTTCAAGACAATACATATACATTTACTATCCTAGCATATGATCAAGAGCTTCCTCTAAGCCCTAGCAAATGAAACTAACACATAATAAAACTGAAATTAAGACAAAACAACATATGAATTGAAGTTCAAACAAAACAGGGCAAACATATGAGAAACTGGCTAGCCCAGTCCTCTTGGTGGTGCACTGGCTAGTCCAGGCATGTCCATTTTCACAACCCATGACCCCAATTTATAGTCAGTTACAATTTCCCCCAAAATACCCAAATGTCAGAAATTAGGGTTTCACAAAAGGGTGAAATTGGCTTACCTAATACACTGATAACAACTCTAAATCTTCCCCCCATGCTTCTGTTGATCCAATTGCATCTACCCATGCTCTGATTTCTTCTCCAACTTCACCTATTCTACCAATTTCAAACCTAGGGTTTCTGTGAAGAAAAAGGGTTGAAATCGATAGAATATGTGTCTAGAGAGGTAGGGTAATGATGGGTTATGATTACAAGTAGCCATGATGGCTTTTGGAAGAGGCGTGGTGGTGGTTGAGGCAGAGGCAGGCGGAGCTGGTGGCGGACATGGTTTCTGCAGAGGGAATGGGGAAGGAGATGGGGTGAGCTCGATTAGGTTTTGGCTAGGGGTTGTTTGGTTTGTGGGATATAGGCTTAGGTGTTTGAGTGTTGAGCGGGATCATCGAACCTTGATGTTCGGTGATGAAAGGCGTAGAATGATAACTTCTGAAACGGATCTAACGGAGAAATTGAGACAGATCGTGAGCGACCGTTGGATGCAAAAATACAACGAAACTGACGGCTCAAGATGGAGTTAGGTGTTGTAGTGTAAGGCGGAGATATCAAACTTCGATGCACAGCAAGGGAGCGACCGTTGGATTCAACTACCATCTAATCTGAAGGCTTGGAATTTCAGCGCTGTGGTGCTTGGCAGAGACTTCAGATTTTGATGCTCTATGAAGGAGCGACCGTCGGATGCTTCTGAGAACTGATCTGATGGCTGAGAACGGAGGCGCTTTTGTGTGTAGAAAATGAGGTTGTGCGCACCATTCTTCGCGGCTTCCTTGCGTAATTTCTCCCGGCTTTTCACTACTTTTCTGCTCTTTTGGCTCCGCGACTCATCCGAACTTTATTTATTACCTAAAAATGCAAAATTAATTAATAAAAATATTTATTCTTGAAAACAATGAAAATACAGAATATGGGATAAAATGTAGAATTAATGCATAAAAGATGAGTTAAAATGCCAACAAAAAGGGATAAATATATACAATATTTGGCACTCATCAAATACCCCCAAACCTGAATTTTACTTGTCCTCAAGTAAAACAAAACTAAGGAAATCCTAACTATACCACTGTCGCTGGTCTCTCGAATGCATTTAGCGTATGCACTAAGCCTTTTAAACCACTAAGTGTCCCTAGTGGACGAGTTGAAGTCTCGTGAAGGTTTACCAGAGGTGTGCCTACAAAACCTAAGGACAAAATATAAGCTCAGATTCCATCAAACGTGACATGTGCAAAACAGTTTAAGCTCACAGCAAAATGGAGATGTCAATCTAGCTATCGAAGGCACAATCCTAGCACTGATAACAAAAAAAGACATGTGATAAGAGTGTAAAGTGTATCTACACATGTGTAAAGAAAGATCTGAAGTTATGACTACTAATCACCAAGAGATAGTTTCTCAGGCTAAGAACTGAGGTCGAAATCTAGCTAGCTGTCCGGACTTTACGAGAATTGTGAATGAGTTGGAGGTATTTCACAATTACTCGCGTTGTACATCAATGGCATACACCCTCCTTGCTTACAACACAAAAACACAAAAGATGACTATTTACATGACTCTTATTTACATTGACTATTCTCTTTTATTTTTGGAACAAGAGAATGGAATTGATAAATACTTGATTTTTTTGGTATTTTTTGATATTTTTTTTTTTTTTTTTGAATATATACATCGTTTTTTTTTTTTTTTTTTTTTTTTTTTTTTTTTTTTTTTACAAGGAAACACTTTTGATACATAACAAAAAGAAACAAAAGATTACATGACACTTTGCAAGAGGTAGCCCTTTTTGATGCACCCAGTTAAATTCGATGGTTGTTTTTCTTAATGTAACCTCCACCTTCTATCCCAACCAACCAAAGAACAAGCTAGTCAAGTTTCGTTCAGTATTCTAAAGTGATTGGCAATCGTAACTTCCTATCAAACACCTTGAAGATCGAGGCCATACATGTATTGGTAGATCGTGCGCGTGCAAATTTCTTATCACTATGTGAATTGTGCTAGAATCAGGGTGCCTAAATATCTAGACTAAGACTCCTAATAAAAATACATATTTGCACAAGAGTCAACATTTCAAGGTAAATGAGCTCCATTTTTTATGATTTTTCATTTTTTAATTTTTTTGAATTTTGATTTTTCAATTTTTTTTTTGGAATTTTTCAATTTTTTCAAAAAGAAGAAGGAGTTCGTTTTCAATTATGGCATATTATCATGGTATCTACTCTATACCCCCAAACCTAAACTAAACATTGTCCTCAATGTTTCAAAATATGGAAAGAATAAAAATGCAACATATGGAAAGGGACATGCTGAGTAGAGTAAAAGGAGAGAGAATACCCGATTGTACGGTGGTAGCTCGATTAAAACTCCGTTATTTCAAGGCAAAAATCCAACATATTTCAACCGAGATCATATTGGATTAGCAAAATATATACAAAAGGAACAAAAGGGTTTTTAAAATTTTATCTACTGGATTATATACAAAAATATTCACCATACACTAACAATCTAAAGAGTTGAGGATCAACCCAAAAGACAAAGTGTAAAGGTTTCAACAGCTTCACACAATAATAATATGATAGAAACGCAAGTGAAACTGTGAAACAAAATGAGCTACCCCCAAACCTGGATTTTTCAACGGATAAAATTTTGGAAACAAAATCTCGCAGTTTTGGGGGTTCATCATGTACAAGGTCTAGCTCAAAGTGAACTGTGCTAGGGACGGGCAAACATGCTAATTCCAACTGTGGTTCCTCAAATGTATTATACTTAGAAGCAAAATAGGTCCAAGAGGACTTGGGAAGCACACAGTTCCAAACCTAGATTAGGGACTCTCAGAAAAGTCGGTTTGACAATATGGGTACAAACCAAATCTAGGTTGGGTGGAAGGCCATCAGATTGTGACTATGTAGGACGATAGGCACATCATTATTAATCAAATCAAAATCTCCTAAATCATCTACACATGTCACATCATGCTCACAATCATCAATCAAATTAGCAAGTTCACACTCAGAATCATCAACATCATCAACAAATTTATTCTTATGCATTGGCAAATCAGGAGAAATATCACAATGTGACCTAGGTAGAGAATCAGACACATCAAATATATTTTCATGCATATTAGTGTCTACAGAAGATTCAACTATTCCTATGTCATGCTCATCTTCACAGAATAATTGTACGAATCCCATGTCAATATCAAAATCATATGAATTACAATGAGTATCAGAAAAAACAACATTCATGAAGGTCGAGGGCGAGAAGCCATATGTTATTGAACCAACAGGTTCCACAATATTTTCATGTTCTTCTAACATCATCATAATCATCATAATCATCATCATGGTAGCATGCATATTGGTCCTCATTAAAAGTGGTGGTGTCGTTAGTCGATTCATGTTCCTCTAAATTAGGTTCATATTCAACATCATTTACATGAATGGGACTAGACACTTCATTAGGGACAACATACATTTCCTCATGAATTTCCTCCTTTTGTAGGTGAAGCAAAATCTGATCTAAATATGCCTGAATTCGTGATGTAGATCTATCGAAGTTTTGCTCACTAAGTCTTAAAGCTTCTGTGGTGGAGTCTAAATTCATGGGAGTACAAAATTCTTCATGTTCAAATTGTGGTGAATGGTACATGTATGCATGGTCATTAGGGTCTACAAAATATTGATCGCAACCCTCAAAGGATTGATTATGGTCCCAATGACTACCATTCTCACAATTCATGGGCATTTCATACCTTGGATTTTCTCTAGATTGCCTAAAATTATGCAAAATATGACAATTCTCAACAGGGTGGTCTAAACTACCACATGCAGGACATGCATAGATTTTAGGTTGCCTAAGAAAATTAGATGTGACAGATTCCTCATGTGATTGCATTTCTAAAGCTGCGATTCGAGCTTCTAATTGATCGATCAGTGATGATTGTGTGAGTGAGGCACTAGCAAAATGTTCATTTTCACGTTGTGGCGAATGATGCATGTGTGAATAGTCATTAGGGTTCATGTATTGAGGCTCGGGACTTTGAAAATGTCCATAATAATTCCTATGACTATTGACATCATGGTCTATGGGAGGTGCATAACGTGAAGTTTGTCCACACGCAAGTTCTCTAAGGGATTTGTTGTATTCCCCAACTGTAGACCAAGATCTAGACATGATTGGCTCAAAAGCTAAGTAAAGAATGTACAAAGCTCAGAATTTGGTTTTTAATGGGTTTGGATTTTTGGGAAGAATTTGGTTTTTATGGGTAACATTTGGTTTGTCGGGTTTGAAAAGAAATTTGGTTTTTAATGTTGGGAGCAAGCCCACATTGGTGGGAGAAATTGTGTTGCCAAGGGAAGGTGAACTAAGCCCACAATGTGTATGCAAACTGAAGCCCAATGCAGCTTTTGAAATAGCTTAACTGTTGCTTGTTTGGTCGGAGGCCCAGTTGGGCTTTCAAAAGTTCAGTTTTTCTAATTTAAAACTACAGGCCCAAATCAGTCTAACATCACAAACCCACAAGCAATTAAACAAACAAGCCCACAAGTAATTAAGATTACAAGCCCAAAAAAAATGGAAAAAATTATTACAAGCCCACAAATGAAAAATGGAAGCCCACAGGTTGGGTTCTCTTAATGGGTTTAGGCTTACTTGCTTAAGCACAGCCCAGCTGCTCAGTTAGGTTGCAAAAGCCCAGTTGGGCTTTGGATCATCCTAAGCTTTGGTCTTTGTTGAGGCCCAGTTGGGCTTGGTTCAACTTGTGCAGCTTACAGCCCAGTTGGGCTTTGGCTTTCCTTTGGCTTTACAACAGAAGCCCAGTTGGGTCAACCCAACAGCAACAGGCAGCTTGGAGAAGGCAGCACCAGCACCAGCAAGATAGCTAGCTGCACCAGGTTCACTCCAACTGCACCAGGGCAGCCTAGCACAGGCAGCAGTACAACAGTTACAGCTCCAGCAGAAACTGCAGCTTCAGCAACACTTGCAGCAGCACAGCAGCAGCACTTGCACTTGCAGCAGTGCAAGGTAGTGCAAGGCAATGCTCTTAGTGAAGCGAGAACAAGAGCAATGCAAGAGCAGGAGCAAACAAGGAAGTTGCAGGTCAGGAACAAGCAAGAAAACAAGAAAGAAAACAGAAAACAAGAACAAGTTGCAGGTCAGGAACAAGCAAGAAAACAAGAAAGAAAACAGAAAACAAGAACAAGTTGCAGGTCAGGAACAAGCAAGATTAACAAGAAAGGAAACAGAAAACAAGCAAACCGCTACCGAGTCCCCGGCAGCGGCGCCAAAAACTTGGTGTGTAGGGAAAAGTAACCTACAAACTAACCTGCAAGTATACAGGGAAGTTGAAGCAAGTAATAGTAAATAGGGGTTTGTCCACAGGGACTTGGAGGATTTGCTACAGTTCTCTTTGGGGAGTTTCTAAAGTTATCTGAGTTCAAGGGAGGGTACTAAGGCTTTTGATTTCACTACCTGACCCTAGGCTAAGGAAATTGTGATGCAATGTATGTCTTGTTTTTTTCATGAAAGGTTACAAAGAAGGATAGAGAAACTAACCTAGCTAAATGACCCCTAGCATCAGCTGTCTTTCAACAGCACAACTGATCACAAGTATTTAGCTCAACTAGCTAACTGAGCTTGATGCAATCTCTCTAATGGATTAAATTCTCACACACTGACCTAGCTGCACTCCTAGCATCAGCTGTCTTCTAACAGCACAGCTGATCACAAGTGAGTAACTCAAATGGCATTTCATTAATCCTAAGGCAGTTAAAGCATTTCAAGACAATACATATACATTTACTATCCTAGCATATGATCAAGAGCTTCCTCTAAGCCCTAGCAAATGAAACTAACACATAATAAAACTGAAATTAAGACAAAACAACATATGAATTGAAGTTCAAACAAAACAGGGCAAACATATGAGAAACTGGCTAGCCCAGTCCTCTTGGTGGTGCACTGGCTAGTCCAGGAATGTGCATTTTCACAACCCATGACCCCAATTTATAGTCAGTTACAATTCCCCCAAAATACCCAAATGTCAGAAATTAGGGTTTCACAAAAGGGTGAAATTGGCTTACCTAATACACTGATAACAACTCTAAATCTTCCCCCATGCTTCTGTTGATCCAATTGCATCTACCCATGCTCTGATTTCTTCTCCAACTTCACCTATTCTACCAATTTCAAACCTAGGGTTTCTGTGAAGAAAAAGGGTTGAAATCGATAGAATATGTGTCTAGAGAGGTAGGGTTAATGATGGGTTATGATTACAAGTAGCCATGATGGCTTTTGGAGGATGCGTGGTGGTGGTTGAGGCAGAGGCAGGCGGAGCTGGTGGCGGACATGGTTTCTGCAGAGGGAATGGGGAAGGAGATGGGGTGAGCTCGATTAGGTTTTGGCTAGGGGTTGTTTGGTTTGTGGGATATAGGCTTAGGTGTTTGAGTGTTGAGCGGGATCATCGAACCTTGATGTTCGGTGATGAAAGGCGTAGGATGATAACTTCTGAAACGGATCTAACGGAGAAATTGAGACAGATCGTGAGCGACCGTTGGATGCAAAAATACAACGAAACTGACGGCTCAAGATGGAGTTAGGTGCTGTAGTGTAAGGCGGAGATATCAAACTTCAATGCACAGCAAGGGAGCGACCGTTGGATTCAACTACCATCTAATCTGAAGGCTTGGAATTTCAGCGCTGTGGTGCTCGGCAGAGACTTCAGATTTTGATGCTCTATGAAGGAGCGACCGTCGGATGCTTCTGAGAACTGATCTGATGGCTGAGAACGGAGGCGCTTTTGTGTGTAGAAAATGAGGTTGTGCGCACCATTCTTCGCGGCTTCCTTGCGTAATTTCTCCCGGCTTTTCACTACTTTTCTGCTCTTTTCGCTCCGCGACTCATCCGAACTTTATTTATTACCTAAAAATGCAAAATTAATTAATAAAAATATTTATTCTTGAAAACAATGAAAATACAGAATATGGGATAAAATGTAGAATTAATGCATAAAAGATGAGTTAAAATGCCAACAAAAAGGGATAAATATATACAATATTTGGCACTCATCAGGAAGTGAGCTTGGTGGTAAGTTTAAAGGTCAAAGAAACATGAGCAGGTTTCAAATACGAGGAATCTAAAGTGGAAGCCATGCATTGGTAAATTTTTTTTGAAGAATATGTATACTTGAGGAAGAAAAGAAAATGATACTTTATGTGATCGAATTGGAAAAATCTAAGATGGTTTTCCCTCTGACACACATGTCAAAGAAGTAGATCAATTATTTAATAGAACTACTCGGATTATCTTTCTTAGAATATTCAGATAGACGAAGACGATGTTTATAAACTTGGGTTCAGGCTTAGTCATGTCAAAATATTTGCTGACCAGAACCAACAATAAAAATATGAAACTGGTCACAGAAAACATCTAAAAACGTATTATCACACTTTTTTGCATCTACACTCTAATACCCATATACGGTTTTAAAACCGTTCCAATGAACATGCTATCAAAAATTGATTGATTAAGTTTGTATTGAAACTTCAATATATATTATTTTTATCCCTAAGATTCAGTTATGGTAAGTATAAAATAAATTACACGTAAAAGGTGACAAAGACAATAAAAAAAAGATTCCACCTTGCTTGTACTTTTAATTATACCCAATCAAATTTGTGATTACCACTTCTGACACCTAAATGATTGTTTAAAGATACAATGATAATGGTTCTTGTTTTCCTGATTATACTCAATCGGGTTTGTTTGTACATTTTATCCCATTTTGCACTCCCTTCAATGTGCCAATTTGTGACTTACTCACTCCCACCATAAAATCTGGCTCTGCCCCCGCTGATATGGACCAAAAAAGTAATTGGATTAGGATTATGGGATCTAATTAGTGGACACCACATTAAAATTATGATCAAACGACATGTTCTACATAATAATACAAAGTTTGGGAACTCATTTCCAGGTGACTGTAAATGAGATAGTTTTATTATTTAAAAAATTGATTTACTCTGTACATATCTTATCTTATTTATTGCTAATATAAAGAAAAAAAAAGTATTTTTGATAAGAGACCACCTAAATGATTAAGTTTCCCTTGTAAGAAAATTGTTAGATTATACATTTTTAGAACCCAACGATAAACATAAAGATCTTTCCAAAGATTAAGATCATGATTCAATAAACATAAAGAGTATTCTTACATACCTGATCATTAGCACCTGCAGATATGTCAAAAAACCAGCAACGAAATTCAGCAACGATAGTTGAGGATGAAGTCTTCTCTTCTCTTTAAAGTCTGTCGTATATGGGATACGTATGGCATGTTAGATGAGAAGAGGGACTCCCCTCTTTATACTTTCATACTAGTCCTCACCCATTACGAGGATATAGTTGAATAGGGTAAACCGCCAATTGAATCTTTATCTCATCGTTTTAATAGAGATACATATAAGATTATTCGATATTTTCCCTTATCTCTTTATCATACCAAAGTGACCCATAATCCAGGTTTTCGCAAACACACATGTTTATGATTGACTACATATAAAAAAATTTACATTCTCCCACTTGGGTAATTCTAAACATGTCAATAAGTTTTACAAAAGATAAACTAGATAGAATTTTGAAAACGGGTAGCCACCCTTATGTTTGAAAACAGTCACATAAGGTACTTCTTAGAGACAATCTTTTTTAACCTTCGCTCAAACAAATAGCACCACTAAGATGGATCATGAAGACAATGGATTCAATATGATGATGCAAGGTCACTATAACGTCTCAATTTTAGTATTGCTAAAATTCTTAAGCTTTATTTACACTTTCCGATGGTGGTGGTTTAGATGACTAACATATTATTTAGCACACAATCCCTTCTGTGTTATTTATATTTGTGCAATCTTCATGTAATAAATGCATGTCAACCTGATATATTACTGTTTTTGCATGTAAAAATCCGTTACCAACTATCCAGGATGAAAGTTCATATCCCATGGTGCCTACCCATGTCAAGCTTAAGCAAAATCAAAGCTTATGCAAAGCTCTCTTAGGTTATTGTATATATACAATGTATACGATGCATCAATGGAAATGCAACTTATTCAAATAAGAGTTATCTTACTGTAATACTTGACTGTAACATGATAATAACTCAATCAATCTTTGTTAGACCAAAATAATTACATCAGTGTTTTTTTTCCTACTGAAAACAAAATGATGGAAGCCTTAACTCCACTAGAAATCAATAATATATGATCTTCCAATAATAGCTTTATTGAAAGAAAAATAATGAAAGTATTAACTCCCACTAGAAAACAACAATTATGTGAAATCGACCGAACTAAACAATTAGCTTTTACTGAAAACAAATGAACCAACCATTGACTTTCTTAACTTAGATGGATCCAACTCCCGCTGAAAAACAGATCCAAATGATCTTTAATTCCATGGGATTATTACAATTGTATCAAACATACATCAATTTTGATATTGTTTTCATGGGAACAATAATAAAAACTATAACCCCTTTGACTAGTAACTACCAAAATTTTGTAGCGTCAACCTTCTAATGCGTAACAATCGTAGAACCTTGTTAGTTGCCTAACCTTCACTTACATACCAAAGTCATAAAAACAATACCCTTGTTTCTAGGTCCAAGTGAGACAAGCCTATGAATATTATTTGGGATATGGAGGTCTTAATACGAAGCAGGCAGCTGAATCTAAAACTATTACTAGGTCGGTGAATACACGTGTAGGGATAACAATATCACTGTCGGATTCAAGAGGTTTCAACCATATTATGTTTATAAAAAAAACTGATGCAGTAAAGGTAAAAATGGGTACTGTTAAGGCCATGTCTCTCTATGGACCATTTCCTTCAACATCATATTCAAGATTCTGGTACAAATTGACAACATTAATAGTTGACTACACTCAAGTTTGTTGACATTAGATACTTAGTATATACATGAAGGTCCCTTCATACGATAAAATACAATATCGATCTTATTACCGCCTAAGCTTAATGGGGAAGTCACAGGGAGAAGAGAGAACAGAATCAGACGACGGCTATAACATCAAAACTCAAATTAATCTAAAGGGACAGTTAGCTCTTCAAATATATAAAAATCACTTCACGGATTAGATGACTGTACTATTAAAACTTCAACACAAGCATCAAAACCAAAGTTACATTAGCACATATCAAAACACGAAAGCTTATGATGCAATATCCCTTCAAACGACATCTTTCGAAGACTGCTATGCAATGACTACACTTTAATTTAGATCCTTCTCTTGAAAAAGCGGGGGTATAACAACCACACCCAATATTTCGCTTAGCAATCTGTATGGACTAACTCCAATACACTTTCAGGAGAATACACTAGACAGTAAAACTCAATCTTAAGAAAAGTATATCAAGGAGTTATATCTCAATTTCTCAATTCAATCTGCAATCAAACAAGTAGGCATTTGCGAGCCCGATTAAATATAAGAAATAACTTGGATGGTATCAAAAACCAATATCCAAGTGTCAATCAATTTAATCAACAACCAAAGGTTGGATTCAAAATTGATTGAACTTATGCACAACCTGTGATATTTCAATTATATAAACAAATATAACGCGGAAAAGAAATAACATAGACACCAGAAATTTTGTTAACGAGGAAACCGAAAATGCAGAAAAACCCCGGGACCTAGTCCGGATTTGAACACCACACTATATTAAGTCGCTACAGACACTAGCCTACTCCAAGTTAACTTCAGACTGGAATGTAGTTCATCCCTAACCAATCTCACACTGATCAAGGTACAGTCTCGTTCCTTACGCCTCTGAATCCCAGCGGGACTCTGCGCACTTGATTCCCTTAGCTGATCTCACCCACAACTAAGTGTTGCTACGACCCAAAGTCGAAGACTTGATAACCCAATCTGTCTCACACAGAAAAGTATATTGAATAGATAAATCTGTCTCCCACAGATATACCTATGAGTTTTGTTCCATCTTTTGATAAATCAAGGTAAACAAGAACCAAATGATATACCAGACTTATATTCCCGAAGAACAGCCTAGAAATATCAACCACCTCACAATAATCTTAATCTTATGGTAGCGAAACAAGATATTGTAGAATCACAAACGATGAGACGAAGATGTTTGTGACTACTTTTTATCTTGCCTATCGGAGATTAAATCTCGAGCAAATCTTAGAGAAGATAGTACTCAATCACGAAAGAAAGCAGCAAGATCAGAACATGCAACTACCGAGAAAATAGTTGGGTCTGGCTTCACAATCCCAATGAAGTCTTCAAGTCGTTAACCTATAGGGTTTTGGAAAAACTTAAGGTTAAAGGAGAATCGACACTAGTTGCAACTAGTATCACACATAAGGTGTGGGGATTAGGTTTCTCAGTTGCTAGAGTTCTCCCTTATATAGTCTTCAAATCAGAGTTTGCAATCAATGTTACCGTGGTAACAAAGCATTCAATTTTAACCGTTAGATGAAAACCTGATTAGACTCAAGCTAATATCTTTCAACCGTTAGATCGAACTTAGCTTGTTACACATAAGTGGAAAGTGACTTCATTTAGATATGAGTGACCGCACCTAAACGTGTACACCTTTGTTGGCTCAACAATAGTTAACTGAAGTTATCCATATGAACACTTTCATATCAACCTTGTTCATCTTAACCATAAGTAGTTCAAATGACTCAAATGAAACTAGTTCTGGAGTTGCTCAATTGTTTATATTCTCATAGAAGTATACAAGACACAATTGAAGAAAAATCGATTTTGATTCACTCGAATCAATTCACGAACATTATAGCAATGGTTTGCAAAAGATTGCATTCCATAATATATAAATGTATTAGTACATGAACAAACCGATTTTAAAACATAACCCACTCAAGTATGCAAATGGGTATGCATACCTAAGTATTCGGACTTGGACTGTGTTTGCCAGTTTGCAAACGAGTACGCATATTGTCGTACACTTCCAAACTTCAGTTGATTCCAGTACGCGTACAGGTGCGCATACCATATTACCCAGACTTCAACTGACTTCACTAGTACGCGTACATGTACGCATACTCTAGCTCCCGGACTTTACCTGACCTCGCCAGTACGCATACGGGTATGCATACCGTATTCCGGTCTTGGACCAACACATATGCAAGTACGCATACTATGCTTAAATCCAATTATGGTTAAGTGTTCTAAACTCCCATTTCAATCATTGAAACATTCTTAGAAGACGACAATAGCTCTCTCACACAAACTATTAGCTTCAAAGCAATTTTCAAGTGATCGAATGATCAATACGAAACATTCCGAGTCTACATCAAATGACTATCTCACACAAATCATGTAAGATGTTACAAGGCGATTTTCACATGATCATCTTTTGACTTTCGTCAAGAATATAAGATGAACTTGGTTAATGCGAAAGCTTACCAACACATATTTCGAGAAATATGTAAGCGAGTTAAACTCAGCTCGAAATATCAAATGTGTATAATTGAAGTCTATATAGCTATACAACTTTTGTCTCAAATAGGAGATAGAGTAGATAGACTTTTGAGTGATAGATGAGTTCAAGTCTCCACATACCTTTTGTTGATGAAGTTCCACAAGCTCCCCTTATTAGTTCTTCGTCTTCAATCGATGAATTCCGTGAAGTCTAATGCTCAACTACACTTTTTATCCTAATCCGAGACTTAGCCATAAGTAGACTAGAAATCAAGACTTATAGTTTTGGCAACTAAACTTGATAACAAGCTTGAGATGGCAACGCTTGCGAGTTCGACCGAGCAGTGCTCTAACATTCTACTTCCTACTCTTTAGGAGGTAGATTTCATAGAACTTGGGAAGACGTATTAGACCCAGGTATAAAGAGCATAAGGAAACCTACTGGCTCCTTCAAATTACTGCTTTGCTTAATGCAGTTAGTCACTGTACACTCAATTAGGCAATTTATGATTCCAAACGCGGATACAAGATAACAAGTAATTTTATATTATTATTAATATTATTTTATTTTATTTTCAACTAACCAAAAAAAAGGGACAAGCCAGAGACAACAAAATACTCTGAAACATTTTTCATTCAATCAATTGGACTACAAAACTAGATTTTATAGTGCCAATAGACTATATTTTTCACTGGTTCTTTTAAAATGTCTCTTCCAACTACGTGATTGTATACGAGCTCAATATTGGGTGAAAAGTAGTTATGAATCTCCCAAGATGATCCTAGTGTTCTTATTTTTAATTCAGAAGATTGTGCAGCTTAGAGCATCCACAGTCACGACCAAATTTGGGGACTATACCCAAATTTGGTCTCAAAACCAGCCGTAATGGAACGGACTAAAACTATATTTAGTCGAGATAATTAGGGTTTGGGACCAAATCTGGTCGCCGACCCAGACTAAAATCAGTTATAGTGGGACGGGGTTATTATGAGCGTATGAATCCAGACGGGAGTATAGTGAGCGCTTCACACCGGGCGTATGTATAAAGAACGCATGATATTGGGACGGATGTATAAAGAGCGTATGAATGAGGCGTATTTATAAACACCGCCGGACCAAACGGATGTAATACATACGCCCCAGACCGAGCGTAATTGTATTATGTGCGCCTGGTTGGGGCGCTGTTTTAATGTGCGCCTGGTTGGGGCGCTGTTTTAATGTGCGCCTAGTTGGGACGCTGTTTTAATGTGCGTCTGTTCTAAACACTTTAGCAATTTGTTCTAAACACTTTAACATATTGTTCTAAACACTTTAGTCAATGAACTGTGGGGCATTACATGATTATACCTAATAACATTTTAGCAATTACTAATCAAACCCACTAATTAAACACATCTCACCAGGTGCATTTTGTATCTCCGTCCCACCCAGACGCACTTTATATCTCCGTCCCATCCAGACGCAATTTCTATCTCCGTCCCACCAAACGCACTTTCCATCTCCGTTCCTTGTCCGGCGTAAATTATACCTACGTCTCAATCAAGCGCGCATTATACCTCCGTTTCATTCAGACGCATATTATAAACACGCTTCATCAAGAAACGTGGATATAAGTTCCGTCCCGCATCAAGCGTGGGTATAAGTTACGCTTCACCAAATTTTGGTCTACTCCCATTGTGCTTGAACACACAGAATACCAAATTTTTTTGGCTTTTAGTCTGGCTTTTGGTATTTGGCCCGTTTCATGACTGTGGTTGCTCTTAGGACACCATACTAGAGCCGGTACCTTGGCTAGAAAAGTTTATTAGACCGAAAAATAATTAACATACAAAAATATGCTCATCACTCTGTTCAAGAAATATAACCACTTTAATTCAACGCACATCAAACGTGCTCACTTTATCAGTCTTTACAAGATGTAGATGTACAGAAGAACTATGAACCCTATACCCAGATAAAAGAACTAGTTCACTTGGTTAAGTTCGCTCAATTAGTTGATATAGAGCACGCTCGGACTATACCATTAATTAACTTCACGAACAAACACAGTAGTTCTTTATTCTCAACTAAATCCGCTGAAAACTATGTCACTAACTATCAATTAAAAATTGAGTAACAATAGTGAAGTTAAAGCGAACAAGGATATTTAACATCTATAAAGTACTTTAAAACCAACTTAGTCATCATTTAATGTCAAAATAAACATTCAACATGTACACTGAAATAATGTCCTAAACTTAGAGAGAGCTTGACTTTGGCCGGGCGATTTTGATCAATAGTCAAGATTGGTTTTCTTCATCATTTTTTCTCTTTTCGATCCAATTTTCTCTCAATCTCTGGTTGTTTTGCTTAGATCTATGAGGGTTTTTCCGTTATGATGGTTACGAAATCAACTCCACCTCTATATTATTGTTAAGAATTTGATATCTCTTATTAACTTGTTCTCCCTTTTACAATACGTTGATACATATAAATATGATTCATACTTGGGAAAGAAATAACTTCCTAACACGACTCTAACTCTTGACCAATATAAAGAGTCCTAATCAAAGTACATTCCATATCAGTCTCGGATTCTCGGATTTGTTACCGAGCTTAGAAGTCTTATTATATAAGACTTTCCTAAACAATCTCTAAGAGACGTACATAACTGAGACTTTCCTAAACAGTCTCAGTCACGTGTCTCAATACCCCCCCTCAAGACGGAGCATGCAGGTCACAAATGCCCATTTTGGATAAAATAGCATGGAACTGAGCTTTTCCCAACGACTTTGTGAATATATCCGCCAACTGCATTTTGGTAGGAGTATAAGAAGGTAGAATAATCTTTTGTATTACCGCATCCCTTACTAGATGACAGTCCACTTCAATATGTTTTGTTCTTTCATGAAAAACAAGGTTCTTCGCAATATATAAAGCTGATTGACTATCGCAAAGAAGACTCATCGCTTGTGTATGATAAACCCTCAAATCACTGAGTAATTGTTTCAACCATTTCAATTCACATGTAGCCGCCGCCATAGAACGATATTCTGCTTCAGCCGAGCTACGAGACACAGTTGGTTGCTTCTTAGTCTTCCAAGATACTGGTGAATCTCCAAAACAAATAAACCATCCCGTCAGTGAACGCCTAGTTAAAGGACAACTTGCCCAATCTGAATCACACCAACCTCTCAAGGTTAAACTACTATCAGAGCGCAACAGAATTCCTTGTCCAGGATTCTTTTTCAAATATCTAACCACACGAAGTGCTGCTTCCCAATGCTCCATTCTTGGTCGTTGCATAAACTGAGATAAGATATGCACTGAGTAAGCAAGATCTGGTCTGGTGACAGATAAATATATCAAACGTCCAACCAATCTTCTATACTTTTCTACATCATAAAGCAAATCTCCTGTTGCTAAAGCAAGACGATGATTGGTTTCAATAGGAAATTCTGCAGGTTTCGCACCCAATAAACCTGCCTCCATTATAATATCCAACGCATATTTCCTCTGGCATATGTAGAAACCTCGTTTACTACGAGCCACTTCCAAACCTAGGAAGTATTTTAATTTTCCTAAATCTTTCATCTTAAAACATTGACCCAAGTACGCTTTAAATTGTGTAAGCGCAACTAGATCATTCCCTGCAATAATTAAATCATCAACATACACCAGCACATTAAGTTGCATCTTTCCCTTCATCATAGTAAAAAGAGAATAATCTGAGTATGATTGCCGAAACCCATAATTCTTCAATGCAGTTGATAGCTTCGCAAACCAACACCGCGGTGCTTGTTTTAGGCCATACAACGATTTCTTCATCTTACATACCATATTCGGATTACCCTTAGCAAATCCTTGTGGTATTTTCATATATACTTCCTCTTCCAAATCTCCATGTAGGAACGCATTATGCACATCCATCTGATGCACATACCACTGTTTAGCTGCAGCTACAGCCAAGAACATACGAACCGTTGTCATCTTTGCCACTGGTGCAAATGTCTCATTGTAATCTAATCCTTCAACTTGATGATTTCCAAAAATCACAAGTCTCGCCTTTAAACGTACCAAATTCCCGTTTTCATCATATTTTTCCGTATATATCCACTTACTTCCTAAAGCTTTCTTACCAGGTGGCAGTTCTGTTAGATCCCATGTGCCTTGTTCTTCTAAGGCCCGTATTTCTTCCGCCATTGCTTTCCTCCAGCCTGGATGTTTCATTGCCTCTCTGAAATTCCTCGGCTCAGACTTTGCAGATATTGTAGCAATATAATTTTTATGCATGTCCGAAAACCTGTCATAACTAACATAATATGTCAAAGGATAAGGTGTACTTGAGGATGATGACTGTGATGATTGAGAGTGAGATGGACTATTTTCTCTAATGGTGCATGTCACAAAACCTTTAAGCCTACTCGAGGGAATCTTCTGACGCTTCCCCTTTCCTAAATCTTCATTCACAACAGCAGCATCCGTGGCTTGTTCATCATTGTTCACAACAGCAGAATTTTCTGACGCTGTAGTCTGACGCTGAACAGCTACATCTTCAGCAGGTGCCGCAGTTTGTACTGCGATATCTCCATCTATCTGTCGCTGTTCTCCTGCAGTTTCTTCACCGCCAGCGGATAGGCACTCTTCATCATCACTCCACTCTTCACCATTACGATCAGTCTCAGCTGTAGTCCCAGCAACATCAGTCGCTATATGACTTCTAGAGCTTCCCATAATGTCCGTCTCAACTGTTTTACCATTTAACTCAGTCTTAAATGGAAATTGTGTCTCACAGAATTTCACATCTCGAGACACCAGAAATTTTCTTGTGTCTAGATCATAAACTTGCCATGCCTTCTTACCATATGGGTAGCCAAGAAACACACACCTCCGTCCTCGACTAGCAAACTTATCTCCTTTACTATTTTGATCATGTACATAGCACAAGCACCCAAACACCTTCAACTGTTTATATATAGGTGGTTTTCCAAACAATACTTCATATGGTGTTTTATTATTTAGGATAGGTGTAGGCGTACGATTTATCAAGTACGCTGCTGTCAATGCACACTCTCCCCACAGCCATTTCGGCAAGCTTGCTTGAAATCTTAAAGCCCTTGCTACATTCATTATATGTTGATGTTTTCTCTCCACTCTTCCATTTTGTTGAGGAGTACCTACACATGACGTCTCAAAGACTATTCCATTAGTCTTAAAATAACCACGCAATGCATTAAATTCCGTTCCATTATCACTTCTAACAATTTTAATATCTTTGTTAAATTGACGCTTCACAAGAGCAACAAATTCACGAAATTTTGATTCAACTTCTGTTTTATTCTGAATTAAATAAATCCAAACACCTCTTGAAAAATCATCCACTATTGTCAGAAAATATTGAGCTCCACATGATGAAGGGATCTTATAAGGACCCCATAAATCTGTGTGAGCTAAATCAAAAATACAATCTGATTTACTCAAACTACTAGAAAAACTGCTTCTACGATGCTTTGCCCGAGGGCAAATATCACAAGCATCATTATTCTTTTTGATTAATCTACTCACACCTTGCAACTTCTGCAAAACTTTCTCTGAAGGGTGTCCCATACGTTGATGCCACAACTCATATGTATCTTCACGCACAGCCATAACTTCAACATGCGGCACACCACAGAAAATATATAGTCCACCTTGTCTCTCAGCCACTCCAATCATCCTCCTCGTAGACCGGTCCTGTATAAGACATAATTTGTTAGTACACTGAAGAATACAACTCATCTCATCAATAATTTGTGTGACTGAAATTAGGTTACAGGTTATCTTTGGCACATAAAGCACGTTTTCAAGTTTCAATCCACCAGGAAGAATCACAGTTCCTATTTTCTCATAGGATGCATACTTTCCATCAGGCAATCCAACTGAACATGCCCTAATATCTCTTACATTTATCATGTTAAGAAGTTCATACGTAACATGGTTTGTTGCAACTGTGTCAACAATCCAAGATGTTTCATTCTTTTTACCTTGTAGATGAGAACCCGACTTTCTTGAGTTTAAAAACTCCATCACCTGTTGTACTTGTGCAGCTGTTACTCCTACTAGACATGCTTCATCAGCTGATGACGTACCAGCACTATCTTTTGTTGCCGAAACTTGCAGGTTATGAGCACGGACAGGATTCCCTCCTTGTCCTCTACCTCCTCTTCCAGCACGTCCTCTTCCTCCAGTTCTTCCTCCTCTGCCATTCTTTGGTCTGTCTCCCCACCATTCTGGATATCCAATGATTTTAAAACACCCATCATCTGAGTGTCCTTGTCTGCTGCAAGTTTTGCAGTACTTGGTGGGATCATAAGCGCTATTAAGTAGGCGCTGATCATCTTGCACTTTGAAGGCCATAATATTCTCTTGCATCTCTGTAGGTACTACTCCATCTCCAATCTTTAGGCGTTCTGAGTTCACAATGGTTTGATACGCAACATCTACAGACGGCAATGGTTCCCTTGCAAGCAATTGTTCACGCAAAGAACTGTATACAGAATCTAACCCAATCAGAAAATAGTGCAAGAAATCTTCTTCTCTTAATATACTTTCCTGAGATGCGATATTACATGTACACTGTCCACACTTGCATTGCGGTATCTTCATATAAGTCACCATCTCATCCCATATTTTGTTCAATCTGCCAAAATATATAGCAACTCCCTCTGTTTTCTTCTGTTTACATTCACTTAAAGATGCTTTTAGTTGACATATTCTTGTTCCACTAACAACATAAAATCTTCTCTTCAGGTGTGCCCATAATAGACTTGCATCCTCATAATCTCCCAGTGTTGATCTTACCGACAACTCCAACGTGTTACCAATCCATGACACCAACGTTGATTGCACTGCTATCCAATCTTCTAACTGATCTGGATCTTCAGGTCGCTTGATGGTTCCATCAATGAAACCATATTTTCTCTTGGCTATCAGCGATCTTCTTATGGCTCTAGCCAATTCATCATAATTATTCCCTCTCATAACTATTGGAGTGATGATAGTTCCTGGTCCATCACTCGATCCTAGATGATATACAGGATTCTTCTTCTGTGTATCATATTCCATCACCTTCCCTTTTGATGATTCAATCTCATTGACCATCTTTAGTTTTTTTTTTTTTAGGTTTCAAAACTGGCTCTCGATGCCATGTTAAGAATTTGATATCTCTTATTAACTTGTTCTCCCTTTTACAATACGTTGATACATATAAATATGATTCATACTTGGGAAAGAAATAACTTCCTAACACGACTCTAACTCTTGACCAATATAAAGAGTCTTAATCAAAGTACATTCCATATCAGTCTCGGATTCTCGGATTTGTTACCGAGCTTAGAAGTCTTATTATATAAGACTTTCCTAAACAATCTCTAAGAGACGTACATAACTGAGACTTTCCTAAACAGTCTCAGTCACGTGTCTCAATAATTCTCCTTCCCAGAGGATAAAGGGATATGTTAGGGAAGATAATCTTAGGTCTGAACCTGTAGTTGTCTCTGATGGTGATTCTTTGATTCCTCCTGGTTTTGAAGAGTTTCCTCCTAGTAAGCCAGTGTCTAAAGCCTGGGCTTCTACTCTTTTCCCTAAGAAACAAGAATTGCATCATGAAGCTTCGACGAAGTTCTTTTCTCCTCAAATGGTTAATGGCGAGAGAATTACACATGTATCCTCATCAGTGTTTAAAGAAGAAATTCGCCGTTGCGAGAATTTGGTAGCAGGGGGTTTTCGTTGGACGAAGACTTTCTTATTATGTGGTTCGAAATGTTGTTCTCAAGGCCTGGAAACCTAAAGGAAATTTACAGGTAACCATTAATGGGGATAGTTTATTTTTGTTTGAGTTTGATAACGAAGAGGACCGTGTTCAAGCTCTTGAACATGGATCAATCTATATTCAAAATAGGTTATTCTTTATTCGACCTTGGTCAAAAACTATTGAAAAATATATGGAAGAATTGAGAACTATTCCTATCTGGTTGAATTTAAGGAATGTTCCTCTCTATATGTGGAATGCAAAGGGGCTGAGTATGATAACCAGTAATGTAGGGGTACCTATTATGATGGATCAACAAACACTAAACATAACTAGGATGAGTGATGCAAGAGTGTGTGTTGAAATTGATTGTGATTGTGATTATCCTGTTATCATTCCTCTGGTGATTGATGGTAAAGACATAATTGAAGTAAAGGTGGAGCATACTTGGAAGCCACCAAGATGTTTGGATTGCAAAACTTTTGGGCATTCTAGTGCAAGGTGTCCAAAGAAAGTCGTTAATACTCCAAAGATAGTAGAGAAATTGATTCCTAAGAAACCTGATGTGACTGTGGATGCTGAAGGATGGATTACTAAGTCCATAAAAAGGGTAGAGATACCAGGGATAATACTTCTTGTTCTTCTGAGGAGGCAATGGTTGTTGAAGAAAATGTACAATCTCAAAATGTTTTGATGGAGGAGGACTTCAGGAACGTAAATGTTAACTTGGATCATCATGTTTTAAATGAAGTGCATGTTGTTCAGATGAATACACCAAATGAGATGTTGCTTAATAAAAAAATTATTCTACTGGATAAAATGAATGATATACACCATGAAGTTGTACCTGAGCATAACAAAGAAAATATGGGTGCTTCTATAGTGGGGTCTTCATCGGTGCAAGTTGGTGAAAATAGTTCCAGAGATCATTTTCCAAAGAAGGGTTTTCTCAATAATGTTGTGAACTCAAATCTTCTTCCTAGAATTGCAGATCTAAAGAGATCTGCAAGAGGTACTTCTCCCCTTTCTAAATCTAAATAATGTTTAAAATAGGAAATTGGAATATTAGAGGTCTAAATGATCCTCTAAAACAGTTTGAAATAAAAAAATTAATTAGGAATAATGCCCTCTCCATGATTGGGATTCTTGAAACTCATGTTCAAGAAGAGAATAAAAGTAGAATTAGAAATAATATTAATCCTTCTTGGAATTTTTTAGATAATGATAGTGTCAGCTCCAGTGGTAGAGTGTGGATTGGCTGGGATCCTTCTGTTATTCAAGTTTCTTTGATTCATTTATCCTCTCAAGCCATTTTTGTTGATGTTTCTTATGATTCCAAGTTCAACTTTATTGCTACCTTTGTGTATGGTGAAAATTATTACCTTTCAATAGTTAGTCTTTGGGATTCTTTGAAGGCTTTTGCTAGTTTCAACAGTAAACCTTGGGTTGTTCTAGGAGATTTCAATTCTCTACTTTACCCACATGATAGGGTGGGAGGAGCTGAAGTGATGCCTCATCATTATGCTGACTTTCAGAGTTGTACTGATGCTTCACATCTGTTTGATTTTCCTTTCACTGGTTGTTTTTATACTTAGTCCAACTGTCAACAACATGGAGGTATCATAAGGTCAAAAATAGACAGAGTTATTGTTAATATTCAGTGGATTCAATACTTTCAAAATTCTTCTGTTGAGTTTCTTCTACCAGGGATTTTTGATCATTCTCCTGGTGTGGTTTCTATCTTTGAAAAGAGGAAACATGCCCCCCCCCCCCCCTTTAGGTTCTACAATTATCTTACTGAAGAGGAGGATTTCATGAATCTTATAAGAAATATTTGGAGGGAATCAGTTAGGGGAAATCCAATGTATGTCTTAGTGACTAAACTTAAGAGATCTAATAAGGGTATCATCTTGTGGAAGAAAGAAAGATATAGGTCAGTCTCTGCTCAAGTTAGTCAAGCTAAGGAGGTTTTAGATGCTACTCAAAAGTTATTCCAAGAACAACCTCTCAATCAAAATTTAGCAGGTAGGGAAAGGGTTTATGTGCGGGAGTATGCCAAATTAAGAAGATATGAAGAAGCAGAGGCAAAACAAAATTCAAGAATTAAGTGGCTGCATTTAGGAGATTAAAATGTTTCTTTCTTTCATAATTCTTTAAAAGAGAGAAGATCAAGAAATAATATTCTCATGCTTTATAATGATGAAAATGAAAAACTTGAGGATGATATTTCTATTGCAAATGAGTGTGTCTCTTTTTTCTCTTCTCTGTTTGATTCCCAAACCAATAGTGGTGATCAGAGTTCTCAGTTTGAAAACATTAATATTCCTTGTTGTGTTAACCAAGATGATATATCTGAGCTGGTTAAGGATGTTTCTAGAGAGGAAGTGGTGAATGCTTTAGCTTCAATTGGTTCTAACAAAGCTCCAGGGATAGATGGGTTCTCCAACCACTTTCTCAAAGCTTGTTGGGAGACTATGGGGGATGATTTTGTTGCAGCCATTCAGAATTTTTTTCTCAAAATCCAAATTACTTAGAGAGGTAAATAGCACCTTCATTACCCTTATTGCAAAGATTGAAAATCCTTCTTCAGTTTCTGATTTTAGACCCATATCCTGTTGTAATGTCATTTATAAGTGCATCACAATAATTTTATCTTTAAGGATGAAGCATGTTTTGTCTGGTCTAATTAGTCCCAATCAATCTGCATTTATATCTGGGAGATCAATCCAAGATAATATTATGGTGGCTCATGAGATTGTTAGAAATTATCATAGAACCAAAGGAACTCCAAGATGTACTCTAAAAGTTGATTTAAAGAAAGCTTATGATACAGTGAGTTGGGAGGCCATTGTCTGGGTATTGCAAAGAGTTGGTTTTCCTTCTAAATTTATTGACTGGATATCTCTATACTTCTCTACTTCTCGGTTTTCTGTTATGGTTAATGGTTCCCCTTATGGGTTTTCTGGTGCCAAAAGAGGTCTAAGGCAGGGTCGTCCACTTTCACCCTATTTGTTTGTTTTGGTTATGGAAATCTTCAGTGCTTCTCTTCTCCATCAAGTGAATATTCAAAGCTTTGGTTTCCATCCAAGATGCAAGCTTACAAGGTTAACTCATTTGTGTTTTGCTGATGATATTTTGGTCTTTTTCAAGGGGACTGTGAAAGCAGAGTTTAAATTGTGCTCTTGAGCAATTTAGTAACTGTTCTGGATTAGTCATGAACAAACTTAAGACTCCACTATATTCTTCAGCTGTCGATGAAGAGGTTTTGGATCAAATTGTTCTTTGCCTGGGCTGTACAAAAGGTGAGCTTCCTGTTAGATACTTGGGTGTCCCCTTACTTTCTACAAGATTATCCTATAAAGACTGCATCCCTCTGCTCAATAAATTTGATATTAGAATTAAATCTTGGAAGACTATTTTCTTAGCTTATCCTGGTAGAGCCTTACTCATAAAGGCTGTTTTGGCTGGAATGATTAATTTCTGGTGTTCTTGTTTTGTCCTTCCCGAGAGAGTCATTAAAGAACTAAATACCAAGTTTAATAGGTTTTTTTGGGATGGTCCAGATATGGGGAAGAAGCATAGTCCTATCAGTTGGGTTAATGTGTGTCATCCTTATGAGGAAGGTGGTTTGGGTGTTAAAGACTTAGAGTTTACCAATGTTGCTGCTAATTTTAGGCACATTTGGGAACTTATTTCTGGTAAAACTACTATTTGGACTGAATGTGTAAAATATAATCTAATCAAGGATAAAGATTTTTGGAGCTTAAATGTACCTCAAGAAGCCTCTTGGTGCTGGAGAAGAATTTTAGATCATAGAGATCTTGCCAGGAAATTTATTGGAGTGACTATTGATGATGGGACTTCTTTGAACTTTATGAAGGATAATTGGCATCCTAAAGGCAGAATTGAAGATTAGGTTGAGCCACATGTGCTAGAATCTTTGGGGATAACTCAGTTGAGTAGAGTTGTTGATTTTATTACTGATGAAAAATGGTTTTACCCTGATAGTATGGAAGAAGATGTAGTGCAAGATGTGACTAAGCTTTCTACTGTTGAATTTAATGTTGTTGATGCTGATACTTTCATATGGAATCCAAGAATATCAGGTCAGTTCTCAATGAAAGAAACTTACAGGTGCTTATCTTCCCATAACATTAAACCTCCCTGGAACTGTCTTGTTTGGTTTAAAAACCATATTCCTCGACATTCCTTTATTTCTTGGCTTGGTATGCAAAAAAGACTGAAAACTAGAAATAAACTCTTAAAGTGGGGTGTGATTCAAGATGATAGTTGTATCTTATGTCATAGTAGTCCTGAGACTGAGGACCACCTTTTCCATGCTTGTCCTTTTGCTGCCATTATTTGGAAGGGTTTGCTACTTAAAATGGGTTATGTCAAGGAGATGGAGAATAGCTGGGATGAGGAGATTGCTTGGTGCATTGGTGCTTTCAAGGGGACCAGCTGTAGTTCTACTGTTAAAAAGCTTGGGCTTAATGGTTCTATGTACCATTCGTGGAGGGAAGGAAACAACAGGGTCTTTAGAACACAGTTTGCTTCAACTGATGTTGTCAGTTTTCTTATAGTGCAAGAAGTTAGGTTTAAAATGTCAGCTTCTAGTCACCAGGATATGGAGAGTACTCATGCTAGAAACTTTATGCAGAGATGGAGCATTGACTGTTCTTTTATTGTTCCAGACTTTATCAAATGTACTTGGCAGGGCCCTTGTGAGCCAGATATAATGATAAATTCAGATGGGTCTCTCAGAGAGGAATCTGGAGGATTTGGTGCTATTCTTAGAAAGCCAGGTGGTGCAGTGATTGTTGCTGCTAGTGGTGGTGGACCTCCCATGTTTGTGGTTGCTCATGAGATGCAAGGGTTGGAATTAGGACTTAAAATGGCAAAAAAGGAAGGAGCAGCTAGTGTTCATATCTCTATTGATTCTATGGTGGTCTATAATCTGCTAACAAACTCTGATATGGTTCCTCCTTGTCCAGTGTTACAAATTTGGAGAAGAATCAAGACTTTGAAGACTTGTTTTCATGGTTGGAAGGTCTCTCATTGCTACAAAGAATCAAACAGAGTTGCTGATTACCTAGCTGGTTTACATTTTACTGGTGAGTGGGTAGAGATAAAAGAAGAGAATTTCTCTCCTGAGATCAAGGATATTTTGGCAAATGATGCTTCCCAGAAAGAGATTCTGAGGATGAAAAAAGTTAGGAGTAGATAGGTTTCTTTCCTATTTTTTTTTCTTTTTATTTTTGTTTGTTTTTGTTTGTTGGTTTGGGTCTCCTAAACCCAGCTGAGCGTGTCAAAACAAACAAAAAAAACATTCAGCATGTTAATCCAAGAGACAATACTAGCATCTTCAAAACTTAAAACATAACACCTGATGGATAAATTAAAAATGCATTATATACCAAAATGCAATTGCTTAATAAGGCCTAATACTAATTTAGACACAGTTTATTCCATCGTCACTAACTGCCTTTCTCAATCACCGAGTAAAGAAAAACAGTTACCTCAATTACAGCACTTAATTGTGGCATTTTTTTTACATATACATACTATAGATAATACATAATACCAAGAGGCTAAAGAATCCGTCTTATCATACGACAGTTTACCATTTCCAAACATATGCCTTTAGCCAAAACATCATCTTAGTTCTTTTTAAATAGATTTATATGTAAAACTAAACTGGCGAAATATTAGTCGCACTAAATTTAATGTCTATAAGGTATTCAGTCCAACAAAAGAATATCACATTGTTGAAAAAGTCAAATAGAAATATGCGCTTCACACATATATTCTGACCAGTTATAATAATGTAAAGGTCCTTTTTTTAAAAGATTTGGTATCACATCGTGGAAGTATAACCACTATACCATCTATTTACAAAAAGTAAAGAATCTTATTTAAATCGTAAAAATCTATTATTGGGGTTGGATGGGAGCTTCATATGATTCTGATATCCTAAGTGTGAATACAGGGAGACCAAACGTGTGTTAAAAGTCATATTAACCTTTTAAATATTTCTATTACCTAAAATCAAAATTAATTCACCAACTTCTTTTTCTCTTCTTCTTCTCAAAATCAAACAACACAACCTATGATCAAAATTTTGAATTTTTTTTTGATTAAATCTTCATTAATTCTCAAAACCTACGAAGGTGGATTCTCAACATTACAAGATCATGGATATTTGAATCGAATCCACCATCAACTAATTATGATTCTAATTTTTATGAAGGTCTTCAACCACAATCTAAGCTTTGGTGAATCCACCATCAACTGGCCAAACACCATCAGATCCTCTAGAATGTTAAGAATTGAAAAACCCACCATTTGTTTTACCTTTAGATCGGTTTGATAGGTATGATTGATGAATTTATGGTTTAGGAAAACTTCTTATGGGTTTATTTGGGCGAGGAGTTCTTGTCGACCTAGCCGTGAAATGATAGTTACAGTTAGGACTCTAAGAACTCCCAGTCGTGAATTTCCCATTACAGTTAGCACTTTCCTAGCCGTTAGTTGTTATGTATTTGTAGAAAACTAGAAAAAAAAATTTGGATCGGCTATGAATTCCCAACCGTGACAGAAGTGTCCTAGCCGTGACACAAGTTTCCCAAACGTAAGTTCATTTAACGGTAAGGTTTTTCCGTTTTTCTAGCCGTGAAGCTTAACTCGGTTGGGACTTTCATAGTCGTTACTAGTTATGCATTTGCAAAAAATCAGAATTCTTGTTTTGTGCTTATATAATTGTCCCATTTTTTAGGAACCGAGGAAAGGGAAAAGACATACATATTTCATAGCATTTCATTGAAACGAAAAGGCCTACATATTTCGTAGCATAAAATTTAAAAAAAGATCATTACATTGTAAACATGGGTCTTAATAATAGTGATCGAAATTAGCATAAGTACTTTTTTCCAAGACACGATAAAAACATGAAGGTCAAACTTCTTGCCACAGACATCCTCATAATCGGCTTCGGCCATCTCTCACTGAAAAACCAAATCAATTATAAATTAGTATTTTTCAAAACAATTTTTGATGGATGAATTATTGACAAACTTATTCTTTGAGCATGTTGCATATTGGGATTTTTTTCTTTACGACTTTCATTTCCTCTTTGAAAGCTTCCAATTGTGGAAAGAGCTTCTCGAATCTTTTCTTAATGAGTTTCAACGATCTTCCATAATGATTTTCGTCTAACGCCACAAAAATAATATGCACACGGTTCCAAAAGGAATCAGAGGTTTCATGTATGTAAATGTTTATATCTTCGGGATGCTTTACTACCGTCATCCATGCCTTAACGATTGTAATATCCTCTTCGGTAGTGTAGAGAGTAACCACATTTTTTTTGTGCAACAATTTGGGAGTTTGTGAGAGATTTTGCACAATTTCTTTGTTGTAGGAGTGTCATTTTATAGCAAAAAATGACCGAACGGCTAGTTTTTTCAAAAAACTCAATGCAATGACTCATTGAAGTCCCAGATATCGGTACCAGCACAATCGACTAGCTTGTAGCCCTGCAATCCCAGACTACGGACATGATATATAGAAGAGACCAGGCCGTATAAGCATTTACGACTGGGTTTTAACCCTTATCAAGCCTTAAGTATGAACTCTTCCATCCGGTCCATACATGTCCCCGTCGATTGTGTCATTACGGCCTGGTTTGTACTACGTTTCCTGGTCGTAAATCTGGAATTGCAATGAGTTATTGCATTGAGTTTTTCGAGGAACGACTAGTTTTTCAAAAGAATAGCCATTGGGTCATTCTTTGCTATAAATGACCCTCATCCGACAAATAAATTACGCAAAATCTCTCTCAAACTCTCAAATTGTTGAAAAAAAACATGGTTACTCGGTACACTACTGAAGAGGATGTTGCAATCATTACAGTGACGCTCACGGTCAGAAAGCATGACGAAGATCAAGGCATTAACGTGGACGGAAGTAATGACTCTTAATGGAACTGTGTATTTATGGTTTTGTTGCCATAGATGGTAATGAAAAAGGAAAATCAATGAACCAAATAAAGGAAAGCTTCGAGGAGATCTACCTAGAATTGGAAATTTTAAGGGTGCAATTGGAACGGGTGAAGGCGATGAGTCCCAAAAATTCCTTTTTCAGAAGAGTGAGTATGTGCAAAAGTTGTTCATCGAGTAAGTTTTGAATAGAATACTAACTTAATCTTGATTTGTTTTTTTAGGAACCGCTGGCTCTTTCCCGTTACCAAGCTATTAGTCGCAAAGAATTAGAGCATGAGCAATGTTATTAAATCACGAAAGAGTTTCTTGAGCATTTCAACAAAGCTTGACCATTTAAGTATTAAGTATTTCTATTTAAGTGTAATGCTCTAAGTTTTCCTTTTCCCATTTAGATATAATGGGATTTAACGCGGCTTAATTATGTAATGGTATCATCATGAATTAATGAATGAAAGAAGAAAAAAATAGAAAAATTATGGCAACAACATTCGGAAGACCAGATTAACGGCTAGGTAACCGAGCCGTCGTTGTAGAAATAATAATTAACTAACGGCCAATATTCCCCGCTGACACATCAAATTCCCAGCCGACAAATTTACTAGAAAACGTATAACGGCTAGATAAGGAAAATGATCCAGACGTTTTGGGGTTTATGGTTTGGTCGTGGTTTATTATCCAAGCCGTATGTCTGATAATTTCAGTTTTTCCTCAATTTAGGTCAAAACGGCTAGGTCTTTACTGCTTAAGACCTCGCCGAAAACACAATAGACCAAAACGACTTTTCATTTATTGGAGGAAATAAAATAGTGTTATATTGAAAGAAATAAAATGCAATACATCATAACATTGCTTAATAGTAGGTTTCAGGGTTCATAATATAGGGTAAAATCATAGGTAGTGTTTTCCAAGAAACGGTAGCAATCTTCAAACTCAAATTTTTCCCTACGAACTGTCTCGTATCCGTATAGTTCCATACAACACTGCAAAAATAAACAAATCAATTAAAAGTATGATAGTAATATTGAAAATCATTTCTAATGAAACGTGTTATTCTAAACTTACTTTTATAGCAGATGACGTAGTGGGTTGTATTCCTTTACGGATTTAATTTCATGTTGTAATACTTGCATTCTTCGAAGATTTTCTCGAATCTTTCCTTGACAAGTGCCAAAGATCTCGAGTTACGATTTCCGTCTAACGCCACAAAACTATGAATATACGGTTCCAAAAAGACATAGATGTTTGATCTATGTCAACATCCAGATCTTCATCACATTGTCTGACCGTCACCCATGCTCTAATAACAACAAAATTTTATTCGCAAGTGTAGGGGGTTGGAGTAACCATGTTTTTCCTTCTTTTTATGGATGAAAAATAGATAAGAATGAATTTGAAATCCTAAAACCAGAATTTGGGTGAGGAAGAGATGATAAAGGGGTCTCTTTTTATAGAGTTTAACGATGTAACGACGAATTTTTTGAAAAATTTAGAGACTCAACCATATTGGTCCAAGTCAAACAAAAACAATAAATGAATCGGTTGAGCGTCTTGACATCAAAAACGTTGGGTAAAGATGAGTTAACATCCGTGAAAGAGACACATGTGGTTCTGGATGATGAATCAGCCATGAGTTCATCCTCACCCAGCCATGTCTACGAATTACGGCTTGGAGTTTTTAGATTGCCAACCGTAAAAAGCTATTGCGGCTGGGTCGTCATTATATCCCAGCCGTAACATCAAAAAACCAAGATTTTTCCCTCGATTTTTAACGGATTTGATCAAACTACATTGTTATTAAAAGTTGATTATAAGGTTCTCCATAGTATTTTAAGGACTGTGGTGAGCCGTTTTTCTTCCAAGGTTTTCAAAGAATTTCATTAAAATCACCTTTCTTAATATTTTAAATCAGAAAAGAAAAAAAACAAAAGAAAAAAACCACAAAGTTTCCTAATTGATATACTAATCATAATTAGTTTAGTTAACCACCTAAATTAACACTAATCTAATGGAGGGTAAATTAGTCATTATTTAAAATAGTTGGATGAGGGAAAATATGGATTACTACTTAATGACACATGTGCAGCCCCCAAACCCAAATGGGTTCATCCCAATGTAGTCAATCTTGGCCGACGCGGTCAATATATCGTCCATATTATCAGTTTCGGCACTTAAAAGAGACGAAAACCGCTATATTGGTGATACGAAATATGACCGATAATCTCGGCTGATATATCGCCAGTATTGCACTGATATTACCTATGTATGAAAAATATTTGTTATAAAAATCACAAATATAAAATTTTGAATCCATATTGCATCGATATAAAGTTATACCCGTGTATCAGTCCCGACGGAAACAAACTTGACTCTATTGGTTCGGCCCCAATAACAGAGTTCAAATTTATTTATTTTTAGCGCAATTTGAGTTCATTTATAAATTTTAATTTCCAACTATATTACAACATTTTTACATCAAGCTGGCCGGGAGTCTAGCGACAAGCTGCACTCCTACACCCTTTTGAATGCCAATCCCTAGTCTGTGAAACAAAAAACTACCTGCCTTGCTATTAACATCATGGTTGTTGAGGTAGTTTTTCAATCTTTTCAAGAAGGTTATTGTATCTTCACCAAGCTCGCCAAGAGTCGAAAAAACCAAAACACCAAATCCATATCCATGAGAAACACACTTGTCTAGATATTTGTGTCTTTTCCGAGTAATTGCAGCAGAAATGGTACGACCTGTGGGATTTAGTCGGTGGTTAGTTTTACCAAAATTCAAACTCTATCCTATGCAAGCTTGTTCCTAAAGTTTAGGAATTTAAGAGCTAAGTTAGGAAAACTTGTTCCCAAAGTTAGGGCTTCTTAAAGACCAAGTTAGTTTCACTATATAAAGAATTAGAATTGCAGGAATCTAACCTAGAAGAGTGGTAAATCCTTGTGCTTAGGATTTTGGTCTCTTTGGTAGGGAGGGTCGTGTGCTACCGTGAAGGTCAATATCGGTGTGACAGAAAAACTTGTAGCGAGAGGATTTTTGGTGTTCTAGTGTTTATGGTTTGAGGCTTTGCCCTAAACCAAGTTTCTAGTGTTTTGATGTTTCTCCTCTGTTACTAGCAACTATGAAGAAGGTGTAGAATAGAAGACATAAGGCCGGTTTGAGGAGTGGTTAGAGAGTTGATTTCTATGGTTTCTTCGATGGCGTTCTCGGGTATGTCTTGTTAACTCTTGGGTCTTGTCTTGGGTTTCGAAAAGAGCATGTAATGGTTTTTTATTTTAATGGAAGTTTTTCTGGTGGTGTTGGCCGTGGATGTAGCCTGTAAAGGTGAACCACGTATATCTAGTGTTGTGGTTGTGTGTGCTTCTTTATCTTCTGTCTCTTTCTTATTGTTTCTCCCATGTTTGGTTTAAATCACCAATTTCCCTTTGTGATCCTGTGTTTCGTTGTGCTCGGGGTGCCAATTTTCCGAACAATTGGTATCAGAGCAAGGACGGGTTGGTGCGACTTAACCTGAAATTGAACGATGGTTTATTGTTCGGGTGGATAAATATGTTTTGAAGATAATGTTTCAACCGGTGTTTACACAAAGATGGATTTGTGATGTGATTACAAATCAGAGGTTCGACTTGGTAGAAGTGTATGTTCTTCGTTCAGTTTTATGATGTAGTATGGGATGCAAAATAAGACTGAATGAGGTGGAATACATATATACTTCTTGAAGAGTGTTAGTAATCATACACTATAAAGAATGGGTTACAAAGTTTGAAGAAAGGATGGGACTGTGAGGTCTCGTGTAGAAGCAAGTCCAGCAAACGCTTTGAAGTTATGCACGAGATGTTATAGATTTATGTTCTTAAGTCTACGTTAAAGTATTCTTGATGGCTTGCACGGAATATCAAGAGTGTGCCCGATCTCGGATGCATGTACCACGGTAATATGGCATTCACACGGTATATATTCTGAGCGAGTATGTTGGGTGTGATGGTGGTAAAAGTATGTCAGATTGGTGATGGCTTTGGGAATCGCTCAAAGGATTAAGCCTGTTAATCACAGTGGAGATATCTGATGGTTTGTTTCAGATACACGGTAATCATGACATGTGATGGAGTATGATATTGAAGCTAATTTTTTATTTTTGGGTTAGAGTTCAATATGTTGTTAGCTTACTGATTAGGTGGAGCTAATGGTGATTCTTCTGGATGGTTGTCTTGTTGATCAATGGTGGAGTCTGTGCAAGGATTCGTTGATAGTGATTGAAGATTTTCATGGTGTTTGTGAAGCGTGGCCAGTTTCACAAGTGTTCTTCATAAAGAAGATGGTTTGAAGATTTTTATCAATGTCATGGTGTTTTGGTCGAAGAGATGGTTTTATGAAGATGGAAGTTCAGTTCTGCGGTTATATAGAGATGGTGAATAACTCTGGTGGAAGATAGAGGTGATTTCCTGTGATCGTCTCATGCTTGAGAGTATGATACGAGGTGGAGAATTGTGGGATTTAGTCGGTGGTTAGTTTGACCAAAAGTCAAACTCTATCCTATGCAAGCTTGTTCCTAAAGTTTAGGAATTCAAGAGCTAAGTTAGGAAAACTTGTTCCCAAAGTTAGGGCTTCTTAAAGACCAAGTTAGTTTCTCTATATAAAGAAATTAGAATTGTAGGTTTGTATAATCTAACCTAGAAGAGTGGTAAATCCTTGTGCTTAGGATTTTGGTCTCTTTAGTAGGGAGGGTCGTGTGCTACCATGAAGGTCAATATCGGTGTGACAGAAAAATTTGTAGAGAGAGGATTTTTGGTGTTCTAGTGTTTATGGTTTGGGGCTTTGCCCTAAACCAAGTTTCTAGTGTTTCGATGTTTCTCCTCTGTTACTAGCAACTGTGAAGAAGGTGTAGAAGAGAAGACATGAGGCTGGTTTGAGGAATGGTTAGAGAGTTGATTTCTATGGTTTCTTCGATGGTGTTCTCGGGTATGTCTTGTTATTGGGTCTTGTCTTGGGTTGCGAAAAGAGCATGTAATGGTCTTTGATTTTAATGGAAGTTTTTCTGGTGGTGTTGGCCGTGGATGTAGCCTGTAAAGGTGAACCACGTATATCTTGTGCTGTGGTTGTGTGTGCTTCTTTATCTTCTGTCTCTTTCTTATTGTTTCTCCCATGTTTGGTTCAAATCACCAATTGCCCTTTGTGATCCTGTGTTCCGCTGTGCTCGGGGTGCCAATTTTCCCAACACGGCCTGGCATGAAAGTGTGAAGACCACCACCAGTGAAAGATGAAACACCTGTTACGTCTAGACAAACATCCCGACCGTTCTCCAAATCATAAACAAGGATATCAGCAGGTTTCAAATTGTAATAGTTTTAAAATATAAAGGATACATCTGTGAAATAAACATGCAAAGATTCCGTGATGGGATCTCAAAGGGCTCAATTTTCTCACCGTCTTTCTTTGGTTTTCCCCTTGATTTCATAAAGATTTAACTACGCTAATTGGACCCGTGAATACATTACTAGTTTCTTGAGGCCCCCAAGAAGGATAAGATGAAGTTGTACCAAAGCTAGAGACACCCAAATTCAAAAGTAGGAGTGTAGGACACCAATTAATAACGTTCATTTCTTTCAAGAAACATCTAACCTTGATTAAAAACTATTGATTGCGCAGGTACATGCGTCTAGACTCTAGACTGGTACTAATTACAATACTCTCTTTTACAACGTCAGTGCCCATGCCAACCAACGTCCCCAACTAGAAAACTTGATAATGCATATCTCGAATCATGAAATATGACATTTGTGAGATGGTGTTACGTACATCCTACTACCCTACGTAGTAGATAAGCAGTGACGACACACATACGATTCATGTTACTCGTATAAAGAAAAGGATAACAAGTGCAGCCCTAACACGTATTGCTTTAAATACGTGCGTCCGTGCCTTGAGTGACCTAAAGAAAGTAGGTTTTGGAAAGACTTCTCTTAAATATAGCTCATGTTTTTATTAATTATAAGTCATTAATTCAACCAAACGGGTTTTTATGATTATTAACATAGTCCATTAAATTATACATGATTTTTATATATAGCCCATCAAATCCTTAAATTAAAAAAATAAAATTAATAATGTAAAAATTAGATTTATGTAATAATTGTGGCATATATAATTGATGATCTTAGAATACCCAGTTTTATGCAATCATGATTGAGAAAAAAAAACCATCTTAGAATTTTTTATAGAATAACAATGGTCATGGAGTTTAAAAAAATGATTTTAGGAAAGAATCAAAACCTTAGTTGCTTTCATTGATATTGTTGTGGAGAAGTTTTAAAGGAATGGTTAGAATATATAACCTCAATTGGTAATCATGATTTGGAAAAATAACATCGTTTTATAGAAAAAGTGAAAAGTTATGTTTAGATTTTTTTTTTTTTTTTTTGAGCAAAAATAAAGAATTAAGGTTTATAATAGGGTGATTTGGAAGAATAATGAGAGAACAATTATAATAGTTTTATAATTTTTTTTTTTTTTTTTGCTAATAACGTATATTATTTCATTTTATTTTCTAAATTAATCATTATACAAAGCTTTTGGTTGGTAACCTAGCAACAAGCTGAGCTCCAACACCTTTTTGAATAGTTTTATAATCGAAATATAATTTAATTTGGATCAAAATAAAAAACTTAGGGTTCACATTTTAGTTTTGGGGAAGAAGTAAGATTATAAGTGAAAAATTAAGACTCATTCGGTAATTTTGGTTTTTCGTTTTAATTTAAATTTTTTGGGTTATGGTTAATAAAAATACGAGTTACATTTAAGAGAAGTTTTTGGAAAACTAAAAAGAAAATTTTTTTTGAAGTTAGCACAGAACAAAATCATACCTAAAGTTATTGTCAGTATCCGAAAATGAGTTCTTACCGGTTACAATTGGTTAATGTGATACGACAGAGAAATTCAAGTTGATGACATCAACGATGATGTTGACTTAGACAACGGCAGTGGTACGGTACCGAGTGCTCCTTCAGTCGATTCATTTTCTCTCCCGATTTCGTGGCCCATCTAGAACACCGCCATAGTTGACTCTGTTTTTAGCAGTTTTTAATTAAGGCCCAGAATCATCCAACATTGTCCTGTTAGGGACACTGTGCCGACAGACAAACCGGATCTGCTTTGAAAGGGCAAAGCCTTTATTTTTCCGGCACACGGTCCACCGGATTTGCTAGAGGTGTAAAACATGCGGAGGCAACACCAAACTACATACGAATTCGGGTGCTTAATGTGTTACGTGCTCTGTTGCGCCTGAAGTTAACATTTGATGTATGGTGTTATATTATGCAAGCAAAACAACCACGAAGTATCATGTTATATTGTATCACCACATTTATTTATGTTTTTTAAGTAAAAAATATTCAGATATTTGTATGACGAGTAATTTAACGAATTTTTAAAGTAATTATAATAACTAGTGTGTAACACGTGCTACGCACCGGGGCTGGTGAAAACTGTCGATTTATGTGGCGGGGTTTCGTCCCGCACCTGTTCCCAAATGCATTTAAACAGCTGCCAAAAAAATCTTGATTAGTCCGACTATTTTTAATGATACTTCAAACTATATTTTGAGGCAGAAAGCTATTTGTATAGTTTAAAATGATTTGCACAAAAAGAAAATATGAATTCTGGATACGTCTATTATGTACACCTTTATATTGCACAATAGCAACTAAAAGCATCAACTAAATCTTTTATATATTGCAATAGTCTAAAATTTTATTTGAAATGTAGCCAAGCAGGAAAGGATTTTCAAACATCGTTGGTTGATCAATTACCAACATGTTCACCTGTGGAAGGACATTTGTCTCACATTGCTTATATCTCCTGGATTAACTTAAAATATAATATGGAAAGGCCGTTCCACGCATTGCCAATTGGTTTTGAATTGGATGCCCGAAGACTTTAACATGGTATCAGAGCTAGGCCCGTACACGGGATGTAGGTTTGATTTTGGAGAGTTATATTACCGTGGCCGATTTGTCATTTTTGCACCCATGCATGACTCGACTTTGGTCATTACGTACGTAGGTCCACGTGTTAGGCCGAGTTATTGGCCTTACACGTGAGAGGGCGTGCGGAAGGACATTTGTCCCATATTGCTGGTATACCCTGAATTAAATTAAAATATAATACGAAAGGGCCGCTCCACTCACCGCCAATTGGTTTTGAGTTGGATGCCCGCAGACTAACATCACCACTGTCCATCTCGCACCATCAAATGAATAAGAATTAAAAAGACCTAATTTCTTTTAAATTGTTTGGGTCTGGTCTAAATCAATATGACAACAAACAATTAGCTTAAATTAGAAACTACACAGAGTATAATTGAGGCATAAATACCATCTAATAGTTTAATAATTGTAATGAAATTCATTTAATTAAAAATTGTCACAACTTAAGACTAAACTTGCTTCTCGTCCTTAAATAATTACAATGAAATTCATTTAATTCAAAATTGCCACAACTTAAACCTAAATTTGATTATAGTCCATTAGTCCTTGAAGCCTAGATATCAAATTCACATTTTTATATTTATGTGTGTAATTTTTCTCATTGTGTGATGGTTTCTTTCAGGTTGGATTAATCAGCGGCGCTGCTTATTTGTCTTTCTTGTTGTACAATTAACATTTATGAGTGACTTTTTCCTCACTCGCAGAACTCTATTGTTTCCTAAAAATAAAAAATAAAAAAACCAAAATCCCGTATATTAACCAAGAAAGATAAATAGGTAATATAAAAATACATGGATTTTTCGTGATTGCTAAAAGTGGGCACCATAATTGCTAGTGTAGGTACCAATCTACAGTAAAAACTCCATACAATGATACTCCATATATTAACAAACTCTATATATTAATAAAAAAAATCATAATCCCAACTTGGGCCTGTTATAAATAGTAATAACCTCCATATTTTAATATTAACAGAATTTTTTAGCCCCACCATAAGGAATTTACCTCCATATATTAATATAATCGACATTATTGGAAACTTATAGATCTTGTTACATCGAAATTTAAGATGACATAAAATACTTATCTATAGTTGTTTGAGAAAAGGATGTAATTTTTTGGATTGTTATCGCATCTTTTGATTTGCGGATGCATAAGACCTCATTACTGTGTGCACCTTCTTGTTGAAGCCAAAATATTTCCAACTTGTCGAGCATGTTTAAAGCTTTTTGGCATGATACTTTTGGTATCATCATCAAGTTTATCTCCCTCCGCTTCTTGTCTAATCCTGTCGATGATTTCTTCTTCGGTTAAAACATATACGACTTGTTGCTCATTTGGATGATTAAGGAAGACATTCATATCCATTATCATTTACATACTTTCAATTAGCAAAAAAAAACATTTTTTTACCATACCTCCCTATATAATAAACTCCATATATTAATAATTTTGTGAAGTCCCAAAGTTATTAATATATGGAGTTTTTACTATATATTGAAAAGCTTAATCCTAGCTATAGGATTTATGGATTGGTATCTTTCCACACTGATACCCCAATCATGAGAATTTTATCCTCGCTATTCGTTAGAAATCATAATTCCGTTAGTCTTTTCTTTTCTTATCATAGTTGTCTTTTATCCCTTTTATTTAGGTTTATCGATTTGTTTCGTTGAACCATTCTTCCCATTTTTGACTTCCAGCCTTTAATTTATAAATAAAACCTTGGAAACATTTCCTCTAGTACGCCGCATATATTTAGATCACACTGTGAAGTTCAACTGTCATAAATTAACTCTTCACATTTTGTACCTGGAAATAATTTCAACAGATTTCAACTCTATACTGTCATAATGTTGCCAATGTATTTTTGGTTATCGAATATCGATACATTTTATCAGTGTAGAATTGAATCAAAAAACTTCCATATGCTTCATGCTTCCTTGCGGTAGAGGTCCTTGAAATTCATGACCCTGCGGCTATGACCAAAGATTTTTTCTTTATTGTTGGCAAATATTTTTTCTTTTAAAATGTGGCTCTCACTCTCAAAAATTCAAAAAAATTGGAATTAATTACAACCTATTTTTCTTTTTCTCAAAAATTATAATTTATGACTCGATAGACAATGTAAGTATGAATTATACCGTATGATGAATGAAAATGCTAGTTGGCTTGCAAAATCATGCGCCTGAGGAACCGAGTCAAATCCTAACCATGAAGGAAAGGTTTTAGGATTTTCAGGATCTTTGATAGAAAATGGCCTATAGTGATCTCCGTAGTCTATCAGAGTTTTCTACAACTTACAATGAAATGTATATGGACCATAAATTTGGTAAAAGCGCAAGTATAAAGTGATGTTTGATTATATGGTGTTTGATTCACCATACTTTCAAGAAGGACAATCTCGAAAACGAGTTCACCTTATTATTTACCATCAGGGGTATGCCACGAAATTATAAGCTTTACGTGCTTGCCTTCTAATCCGTATATTGAGTGTACACTGCAAAACCGTCGCGTGAAAAAAATATGATACTCATTCTTGGAGGAATTGAAAATTACCTGATATACAGTAATATGTGTTCATGTAATGATCTTGAGTTGCATTAAATATTAGGGGAACCATACCTTCTCTGATCCATTCGACACGCGCTATTTCTTTTCCGTTCGACACGTCCTGCAATTTGAACTTGAATTCCTTTTATATCTGATTGCTTATTTAATTCAATAGCTTTTTTCATTGCCTTTCGAAATGAAACTCTATTTTTTAATTTCCTAGCTATAAATTCTGCAAGAATATTAGAGTCTTCATAGGATTTTTTTCAATATTTTTTTTCGTTATTTTTGTAATTTAAATACATCCTTCTTATTAGTTAAAATATATCTACTTGTTACCATGGCATTGGTATCTGACTGGACATCCATCCTACCAGGCTTGCTTCCCATGTACATGCATTTTACCTTGCATGTTGGACATAACATATAGTACTACTGAGATCTTAGTGGTCAAATTCCAATTACTACTCCTTTACTTTTGAAGGTTACTGTGCACTTCTTAATTATTTTGTTCTTAAATATTTTTTTTTTCAAGAAAAGAAATTTAATTGAATTAACTAATTAATCCCACCATTTTCTTTCTCAGGTAACAATTTGATTGCTTTGCGAAGTGTTGTACGCAACATCAATTATTCTTTTGTTTGGTTTGGAATTTCCCAAACACCGAGTTTCTTCAATGGCGTATATTTCGTAACATCAAGATTTGTTGTTAACGTCAAAAATATCACCAATCTATTACATATTTAATTAGTCAATTTGACATGTAACCTTCACAATTTATGTTTTCTTGTATATATTCTTCCACATTTGTTACATCAAAATTTATATTTATTCTTGTAGTTTTACTGGACTGTAGAAAGATTTCTCTTGTTATCATTTACATTTGCCAGATTTAATTCAAATTTGAACTTATTTTTGATTTGGATGTACAACGTTTTGAATTTGTACCTCCAAATACTCCAATGGATATTGAAGTTAATATTATTCTGCTATCAATCCTATTATTTTCGAACGTAAACTTATTTAGATGGATTGGAAAGTTTTATACTTTTTACTACTCAATAATGTAGACTGTAGTGATATTTGATATACACAAACATACTTGCTACTAATTTAAGTCCCTATAACTTATAGAGGGAGGATCCCCTCATACTCATATTTTCACACTATCTCACACTTCGGACGTCATTTTTGTGAATAAAAACCAAACCGTAACGTATTTGAAGCTAAGATTTGGGGATATATTCGTCTTACAAAGCTCTACATACCCACCAAAAATGAACACATTCGAAAATATCAAACCTCAAATCTACTAACCTTAATTTAAACGGTTGAAAATTCGTTGATTTTCGACGGCTGATTTTCGAAGTAGTAGATGGTGGAGTTGTACGTTTCAGAATGTGCTCATTTTTTGTAGGTATGTAGAGCTTTGCAATATGAACATATTTCCAAAATATGATCTTCGAATACGTTATCGTTTGGTTTTATTAATAAAAAATACTTCCAAAATTTGAGACAGTGTGAAAATAGGAGTGTGAATAAATCCTCCCTCTAACTTATATCATAAATCTTAATTATTTTGAAAATGTGGATACTATCAAACTTAAATTATATTCACATATCATTTGTTCAGCATTGTATAATATACATTGTATTAATAAGTCATCATGTACATGAATTTCCGTGCAATATACATTTATTTGTGTATAAAGTCTGAAATTCGAGTCATACTGTGTGTACACGGATCTCATATATATGTTTTCCTTTTCTTTTCTTTAAAGACCATGAATTCACATGAATATTTTTGCACATGTGAATTATTCAATGCCTATGTATGCTTGTCTTTGGAGGTTGAAAATTCAATGTTGTTAATGGGGTACCATTTTGCTTTGGGGTGTACCAAATTGCATATAAGGCACAACATATTTTGGTAAAATATTGGTACACTCCCAAGCAAAATGGTACCCCCTATTAGCAGCCATGGGAAAATTTTATACCTGTTTATGTATTATTTATACATAGTTTTTTTTCTATAATATATTATTTGTATATTAGGTACTTCAACTTTAGTCTATGGGTATCACTGTACCAGGGAATTATTTGATAATTTCATGCATTATAGGGAGAGCTGATTTTGGTTTCGTGTTTAAATATATAATCTCGTCATACTGTAACACCAATTGTAGTTTGATTCGTGTTTAAATTATTATTTTTGCGAGCAAATGAGATATACATATGGTCTCGTCAAATATTTGTAGCACCAAATGCATGTGATACAACACGTTCATCTTTTAGCAAAAAGCAAAATACTGGAAACGAAGGGAAGTCTTGAGTTATGCTACCGAAGAAAAGTTAATATAAACGTACAACTAAAAAATTTGATTCAAATGCAAAAAAAGGCAACTAACAAAATTTCTTTGTGTATAAAGAATTTCAAGTATTGATCTGATCTTTAGCTTACTACTAAAAATTGTTTTTTCTCTTACTACCCACAGATCACCCAGAAAATTATCATGTACAAATGACCTAGTCAACTGCAAAGAAATTCACAATTAATAATAACACAAAAAATTATCGTATCATATGAGAGTATTTTCCTTGTCGAAAAGTGGAAAATATAGAGGAAATCAAGAGTTTTTGGAAAGACATGTAGAGGAACTTTTTTTTAGTAATTAGATAAGTTATTGTTCCATGGCTTTCAGAGACTCCAACTTTTGGAGATATTTCTGTAAATTCTATTTTGTTTAATTGGCATGTGATGTATGTTTAAGACTTGTTCTCTGGCTGTAATTTTTGTACAGTTCTTTTAATACAACCTTGTTTTCCAAATTTTGTTATAATAATAATAAAATAAAATAAATGGAAAATGTAAGTTATTGGCATGTGATGTATATGTTTAAGACTTGTTCTCTGGCTGTAATATTTGTACAGTTCTTTTAATACAACCTTGTTTTCCAAAAAAAAAAAATTATAATAATAATAAAATAAAATAAATGGAAAATGTAAGTTAGGAGTAATTTTCTCGAATGTCTCGCACTTTCGTTACCCAAACTATTACTTGAGAACGACAAATTATGAAAAAAAATATAATAAGAGTTCAGATAGTGTTATACCAAGAGATCACTTTCGATTGACCCCGAATAAGATTCTTGATCTATCAGTTTCGTAGACCCAAATTTATATGGGTCGAATCCTGATAAAATTTAATACAATACGTGAAATAGAGACCGCCAAAGAAAGAAATGAGATAAATGAAAACTACTCTCTTGGATGAGTATTTCATGCCAGTTCACACGGAAAATGGAGACATGACATAAAAATATATAAATCAAGGCAAGAAATGTTTTAGGTATTCCCGCGCTTAGTTGCACGCTAGCTGGACTAAATAATGTGAACCTAAAAAAGAAAGGCAAAACACTATGGAAACTCTTGTTATCTGCTTCATGTCTGCAATTGCACCTTAGTCGGAAAAAACAACAGTCAAACACCTTTTGCTTTTGCCAATTTTAAATCTGCATTGTAAGGCTTTTACATCCTCTCATATTATACACAAACCAAATCACATCCGGGAGAAGTTTTAAAAAACTTTACTTTCCCTTTCAGCAAGCAGCATACCATGATATTGATATATAAGCACATAAGGTGAATAAGAACCATGAGCATACAATGTCATTAGCCAATAAAAACCATGAGCAACAAACACTTGCAGAAGAAATACACCGAGCACATTAGCCAAACAGCTAAAACAAAAAATGGAATCGTACAAACAAAAGAATATGCTTCTTAAATTAAAAGAAATTCAAAAAGAAAAAATTAAGATAAAAGGAAAGGAACAAATCTTATATACATATGTATCTTCCCAAAACAAACACGCTCCTTTTAGCTTTTCAAATGTTTTCATGTATGGTCATGTTTTCGTGTATGGTCTCATGGTCATGTTTTCGTGTATGGTCATGTTTTCGTGTATGGTCTCATCCTTGAAATACATGTATAAAGAGAATAATAAGTTCCCCGTCGGTACATATAGAACCTCAAGGTACCTACATTTTTTTTCTTGCCAAATTCTGTAAGATCTATAGTCATGAAACCGTAGTAGCAAATCAAACCGTAGTAGCCAATCTGTTGGATTAATAGATCATTGTATTAAGCACCATAGCACCTAAATGCCTCTGCACAGAAACGGTACCCCGCCAATGAAATGCCTAAAATTGAAAAGAAATAAAATAACATGTACTTCCTGCTGTTGAGGTCCGTTACTGTAGCTGATGCGGTCTCTAAGCCATGCTCATAATTACCTGTTGAGAATCTAAAATATTAGTACCCGAAGCCCTAAATCAGACACATGATAGATTTAACATGTATAAGTCTAACCCTAAATAAATTATCAACTAACAACCCAGAACTCTTTTTTCCATCAACTAAAATCATAGGAAGCAAAAAAAAAAAAAAAATAATCTCCCATATGAAGCAAGATAAGTTTAACTCAAAAGGTGTATAGTTATTCTGGTTTCTTCAAGGTTTCCAGAAGAAAAAGGCAAGACTTGAATGACCGTGGAGTTCGAGAATTCAGTTAATCCTGTGGAATCTATAGAGAAAAATTTAGAAAATTATGAGAAAGTAAACACAAAAACACCAAGAATAGAACTGATTGACAACAAAAGTTAATCCTGTGGAATCCATAGAAAAAAATTTAGAAAATTATGAGAAAGTAAACACACAAACACCAAGAACAGAACTGATTGACAACAAAATAAAAATGACTCACATAAGCCATGTTAAGTTGACAACACCTTTTCTATGTTGAAGGTGCTTCTAAGATTTCATTGATCAAACAAAATTATTCTTGCATGTCCCACTTTGTTCACCCAAGCCCCACATCAGCAAGACCTTGTCCAGAGCATCACCGATAGTAATAAACGAAACCTCAATTATTAAGAGCAAAACCCGTTTTAAAAATTAATGCAAAAAAAAAAAAAAAGAAAACTTGGTGCCTGCTTTATAAACAAAATGCACCAACCCTTTCCCAAATCCCATAATTTGCTACCTCCATTCACCATCCCTGATTTATAGACAATGCACCCAAACCCTTTGAAATAGAAGTTTCAGTGAGATGTCCAATTGTACTTTTAAAATTTTCTTTATCATGTAGAAATCCATGTTTAGTCTCGTTGACATAATATGAATGATTCAATTATAATAATATTATAATCATATTAAGGCAAAATGGTCAACGACGGAGGGGAAAAATCCACTAAACTTGATGATGAAGGTGTTATATAAATTTGTAGTGCTTGCGTTTGGGGAAATCTACCAAACAATTGATGTTCATACCTCCTTTCATACCTCCTTGTTGATGCTCTGTGTGAACAAACATGTCTACAAAATAAGAAAAACAAACGATCAAAACAGGGAGTCGAAACAAAAGAGAGCCACCGTAAGTGCTATTGAAAATACATAAGAACGAAGGATAATACAATGTACATATAAGAAGAAGCTCACTGTACACATGACAACTAAAATATATGTTGAGAAACAAATCTAGGATTTCCAAAATTATCTAAATATTACCCTATAAGAATTAGTCTCGTGAAAATAATTTTGATATCTATCACAAAAATTAAGAAGTAACAGAACTTTATATGGACACGTAGAATACGAAATCATAATTTACCATGTTTGAAAATTTTCTTTCCTTTTTACTATAATTTTATCGACAAAAAATTAATTTTTTTATACAGAATAAATCATAGTTTCTGGCGCAATTTTATACAAAATCATAATTTTACCATGTTTGAAAATTTTCTTTTCTATTTACATTATTTTTATGGTAAGTAAAATTGATTATTATTTACCCAATGAATTATATTTACTGCCTTATTTTTTCAATTTTTTGTTTTTTGAAGCATGAAATTTATTAAATTAGACTGAAATTACACGGGGGTATGTAATACCCATAGAATCTGCTATTACAATAGAAATTGATAGATTGCGGAATTGTATGGTCCCATACTGTTGTCGTGAGTCTCCCTGTGGAACAATCATCCGCTGCTCGGTTTGCTAAACCATCTGCCGCTTTATTTGCTTCTCTGTAGACGTGGCTAACGATATATTGCTGAATTTGGGCGAGCCTTTGTTTGATCTCTGCAACCAGGTCAAATATATAACAAGGGGGTTCTGTATCTGAGGTTATAAATCTCATTAAATTTTCTGAATCCGTTTCAAATTGGACTTTTTGCCATCCCGTCGCCGTTTTAGAAGCTATGTGCATGGCCCAGGTCTCCGCTGCAAGTGCTGTGGTGATGCCTATAGGTTGTGATATTGCTAGGATAGTGTTGGTTTCCTCATTTCTACAAATAATACCTTCTCCCGTTATTCCGGGGCTTCCTCTTGCTGCGCCGTCCGTGTTGATTTTGATCCAATCTGATTGAGGCTTGAGCCATTTGCATTACATTTATCGGATTTTGTTGATGTTGGCGATACATCACACCGTTTCTGGCTAACCATAAGGACCAAAAAAGGAAGCAGAAGGTTGTGATTATTGGTGCAGACACTTTTGTTTGAAGGAGTTCGGATATGGTTGTTTGGTGACGTAGTGAAATGGGTATGCCTTGCGAGGAGACGTGAAGGTTTCTGAGGTGGTTTAATAGGAGGTTCCAAGAATCTATAGCTGTCTGACAATGTAGCAGAATGTGACTGGATGTTTCGGGATTAGAACTGCATAGAGGGCATAGGTTGGAGTTGGTGAGATGGATGGGATGAAGAATGTTGAGGGTTGGTAAACCCTCATTAATTGCTTTCCACAAGAAAAGCTGTACTTTTGGGGGAGATGGGAGTGTCCAAAGGAAGTTGGATGGTGGAAGGGGGTTTTGGTGAGTTTGCGCAGATGCGCTAATGAGGAAGTTGTATCCTGAAGCAGTAGTATATTGTCCGTTTTCGGTAAAAGGCCATATGATCCTATCGGGTTGATTGCTCCGTGTAATGTGAATATTAATGATTCGTTGAACTATGGGGTAGGGTAGTAGGCTTAATCTTTCATGATCCCAATTCCTGGTTGTTGGGTTGATGATGTCGGCTACTAAATGTATTGGATAACAAGAAGCTGGGTTAATGGTATTTTCAAATTGTGGTATCCAATTTGCTTGTATGGGGGTGTGTAATCCATCTCCTATTTGGTGGAAAAGATGTTGTTTGAAAAATGGTATGAGCGAGGCCAGTTGCCTCCATTGAGGGCTAGGGGAAGACATGAGTGGTGGGATGCTTTCAAAAATGGGGGTCCGGTCAAGGTATTTTGCATTATATAGTCTGGCTAAGATAGAGTTAGGGTTTTTGTGAATGTGCCAAACTCGTTTCATGAGTAGTGCTTTGTTGTGTTCCTTACTGCTTCGGATACTGAGCCCTCCTTGTGATTTGGGTTTGTGGAGCTTGTCTTTTCCTAGTGGGTGGAGTTTTCTGATTGAAGAATCGTGACCCCAGAAGAAGTTTGTCGTGATACGATCCATTTTCTGGTGGATATGAGAATGAAAGATTTGGGTTTGCATGAGGTGGTTGGCAGTAGGGGTTAGTGAGGATTTTATGAGTTCGAATCTTCCTGATTGGTTGAGGCATTTGGTCATCCATCCTTTTGCCTTGCGTGCCAGCCGTTTAAGCAAAGGGGAAAATATGTGGCTAGAGGATTTACCATGTGTAAATTGTACTCCTAAATAGGTAGGGGGTTCGATGTTGTTGGCATGTCGAAATCTTGGGTTAACTTATCTATCTGGGGTTGTTCTAACTTCGGGTGATGTATTAGCGTGGATTTAGAGTCGTTGATGTGTTGACCCGCCGAGGTGCCGTAAGCCTGTAGAAGTAGTTTGAGGTGATTGGTGCCTTCTGGAGTTGCTTTGTATGTTATCAAGAGATCATCGGCGTACATAAGATGCAGTATTGGTGGAGATTTTTGAGAAATGCGGAGCCCCTCTATCTTATTTTGTGCTTCAAGTATTCCCAAATTGGTGGACAGTATTTCCGCGCAAATAATAAAGATATAAGAAAAGAGAGGGTCTCCCTGCCGTATTCCTCTGGTTGGAGTGATGTATCCATGCGGTGTGTCGTTGATATTGATTGAGTAGGTTACTTTTTGTTTGATTATAACATAATATAATCCACAAAGTTGGAGGGGAAGCCTAACCTGGTGAAAGCCTGTTTGATGAATCCTCAGTCCAAAGAGTCATAAGCCTTTTGAATGTCTAGTTTCAGTGCTATTTTAGGATCCTTCGTACGGTATGATGTTCTGATGTGGTGAAAAAGTTCATCTGCGATAGCTATATTATCATGAATGGATCGTTGAGGAACAAAGGCACTTTGGTATGGGCTTATCAAAAATGGGAGTAGAGGTCGTATGCGATTGACCAAGATTTTTGAGATGATTTTGTAAGTGACATTACATAACCCTATTGGTCTAAACTGAGATGGTTTTGAAGGATGTTCAATCTTTGGGATTAGAGTGATGTTAGTGTGGTTCATGAGAGGATGAATGCTGAATGACTCAAAGAAACTTCGGAGCATATCAATAAGTTGTGGCTGGGTTGTTTCCCAGAAAATTTTAAAAAACTTACTGGTGAATCCATCTGGTCCTGGAGCGCGGTCCGATCCTACGGAAAAAAACGTTTGTTTGATCTCCTAAGTGGTGACTTCCGCTGTTAGTTTCTCACATTGTCGGGGGGTTAACCTTGGTGTTATTGCCTCGAACAGGTTTTCATCAATAACTGTATTTGGAGCCGTATACTGGTCTGTGAAGTGTTCAAGCATGATCCTGATAATTTTTTCTTTGTTGTTAATCCAATTATTTTGATGATCCTGAAATTGTTGTATATCCTTGCTATCTATTATTGATTCGATATGTTTTACGCACCGGGGCTGGTGGGAATTTAAGTAAGTTTCCAAAAAAAAATTAACAATCATACTAATAGTGACAATTAGTAAATTTAATATCATATATGTTTATATTTAATAGTAAAATAAAATTATTTTAAAATCAAATAAAATTGAATATGTCTGTTTTTTCATTTGCTACAATAACGATGGTTGAATCTGATATTCTTTTACTCAGCTTTAACTTTAATTAATTTTTTATCAAACGGCTAACTCCTTTTTTCTCACAGCACAGCAACGCACAGCAGAAAAGTGCTTTTACAAAAGCCACAACAATTCCAAACTAAGCCTTGAGACTACAAAATTAAACGTCATCCTCCAACAGTATTAATAACACTAATATATAGATGTCGACAGTACACTAACTAATGCATCAATTTAGAAAAGCACATTGGTTGGTGCCAGTAATAATGACCAAGTGGCAGTATATTTTATGGAATCATTAAATTAACCAGACTATAATATGCAACCGGCAAAGATCAACAAATATCATATTCACGGGGAGGGCATTCATTATTTTGAGGCAAAAGGGGTAAAATGCTCTTATCCTGTGCCACACAGACAGTGTAAAAGCTCTGTTCCCATTCCATTTGCATATGCAAAGTTGCATTTGGCCGATGATCCTTAGAGTTCGTCAAACCTCAGCGTCAATCTATATATTAATTGGGAATCCAATAGAATAAACAAGTTGAACCTTAAAATCATTGCTTTCTTATACTGCTTGCTAAAATTTAACCCCTAATGATAGAGGGTTTGGTTACCGTGGTATCTTCCTACCTATTAATATATGCATCTGTGAGTATTAAGATACTCGAGTGTAATTTCTCCTATGCATGAGAGAGTTTTAGCAAAGTAAATATACCTTCTAGGAACCGGCAAACCAATTTTACTATACCTGGGCCAAAAAATTACAATCCTGTTAAAGGGGCGGTGGTTCCATTGGAGAGGCGGCAAACCTAATAAGACAAAAAGAGTCATTAGGTGATAATTCAAGTGTCCCTTATCAAAAAAAATATGGAAATAACCAATTAACCCTTATTATTAATAATCAAGATTAGTGATGATAACCAAGATTAGTGTTGATAATCAAAATTAGTGTTGCTAGTTAATTTTCACTTATAATAACTCTAAAATCAGATTTTAGAGTTATAAAAAAAAGTTTAGAGGAGAAGAAAAAGAAAACTTATGTGATATTTGTGAAACCCTAGATTTTGATTCACTCAACCAAAATGAGTGATTCCAGTGGCAAATTTGAGATGGGTGAATCTCTATACGATAAAGAAAACAAACTACATACCTCTTATGGAGATCCTGATATGGAGTATTTGTTAGATGGTAGAGATGTTTTAACCCATAGTGAAGGTCAATCTCAACCAATTGAAGAAATTACCCAACAAAGTGAAGAACCCAGCACTGAAAATCACCAGGTATACTTCTAAACTAGTTCCCAATAGCTTTTTGTTGCTTAAAATTCTCTAAAGAACGTAAAAAGATCAAATTTTTAAAAATTTCAGAAGAACTTACGGTTGGTAATTAGCTAGTCACCAACTGTAACTATATGTTACGTTTCGTAAAGTATCCAATACCAACCGTAACTGGTTCAATTTGGGGAAAAACCCAATCGTATTACCAGTTACGGTTGGTAGAAAATTTTCGAGACGAACCGTAAGTCCAGTACGGTTGGATATGTCCTTCAGTGGTTACCAACCGTAACTCATCATGTGCATGTCAGTATTTACCGCACTCTTTACGGTTGGTAATGTGTAAATCGATACCAACCGTAACTTGGTTACGGTTTTTTATCTGTGTTTTTACCAACCGTATATTTCTCTGTCTGTTTTCATTTTCATTTCACCCTATTTATGGTTTGTTACTGGAGGACCATTATCAACCGGAGTTAAGTTACGGTTTCTAAATGATTGTAATTACCAAACGTATCTCTGTTACGGTTGGTGTTTCCTGTGTCGTGTCCAACCGTAGCTTTATATATGTTTTCGTTTTGTTGCCTTGTTTAGACTAATGTGGGTATATTGTTGTCCAGATCGTGGATGTACCTCCCCTAATGGATGAACAACCTTTAGCAAATCAACTTCTCACCGAAGATTCTAGCTCTCACTACTTAACCGAGGAGACATGAGAGGAAAAAGATGATGCAAAGCATTGAGCTAGAGAACGAGGCAAGTTGACTATGTGTATCATAGTTTGTAATGGTACCACTAGTGAAAGTGCCTTTCAAATGGTTTGTGAGTGTAGTGGACAACATAGAAGTCACGCAAAAAAGGGTACCGTGCAAGTAGAAAAGTCAAAGAGAAAGCAAACTACGTTCACTAAGAAGACTCGATGCCCCTTCAAGCTTCAATTTAAAAAGAACGCGGCAAAAAGGTGGTTTTTGGAGAAAGTTGTATGCGGTAATCATAACCACCCTATACCGGAGAATTTTCTAGCACATTCATATGTTGGACGCCTTACCGAAGAAGAAGAGAAGATCTTAGAGTCACTGACACAAATTCGTATGAAGCCCGTTGATATCCTCGCTCACTTAAAGGAAAGAAACCCACAAAATGCTTCTACTTTGGCTAACATCTACAACGCAAGAAAAAAATTGAAGGCTAAGAAATGGGAACAAAGGAACAAAATGCAACAATTAAAGCATTTGGGGGAGGCGAATAATTACTCGGTTTTCCACGATGATGATGAGAAAGCACGAATAAGACATCTTTTGTTGGCTAATCCTGAGTTTGTGAAGTTGGCACGGTGCTCTCATCAAATCCTTCTAATGGATTGCACATACAAAACCAACAAGTTTGAGATGTCGTTGTTGAACTTTGTCGGACAAACTTCTACCAATGCTCCTTTTAGTATTGGTTTTTGCTTCTTGAAAGATGAGCTCGAAGAGAGGTATGTGTGGGCATTAAGCCAAGTGAAGCTATTCTACGTAGAGGGATATACTCCAAAGGTGATTATTACCGACAAGGAAAAAGCTTTGTTGAATGCAATAAGGAGGGTTTTTCCGGAAGCTCATAACCTTCTTTGCACGTTCCACTTGTGGAAAAGTATTGAAACTAAGTGCATGCGCCTTTTCCGTCCAACCAAAAAAAGCGAAATGGATAGAATAAAGAAACTACCGTTACATTAACAAAAGGATACCAAAGAGAAATTTAAGAAGGATGACAAGTTGGCGGAACTAAAATGGGAAATTTTCAAAACGGAGTGGAGAGCCCTGACCTATTCTATCACCGTGGATGAATATGAGGATAGAGCTCGTATGTTAGTGGCTCATTAGAAAAGAGGTTATCCAAGTGTTGTGAAGTATTTGTTGGATAATTGGTTGGATCCGCACAAAGAGAAGTTCGTATCGGAGTTCACTAACCAATATAGGAACTATGACAACCAAGCTATAAGTACGGCGGAGTCATCTCAAAACCGGTTGAAGAAGAAACTTCATAGTTGTAATGGTGGGTTAGTTACGCTATTCGAAGCCATGGATTCGTATTTCCGCCGTGATCACGATAGAGTTACGGAGTCTTTTGAAAAAAGACGAAGTAAACAACACACCAAATGGTTAGACAATGAGTGGATAAGGGGAATTACACATCAAGTTTCGCACCGCGCTATTGATAAGATAATGTATGAAGTACAACATTATGAATTGGGGGATTATGAAGAAGAGTGTGTTTGTCCAAACATGACAAGTTTGGGACTCCCATGTCGGCATGTTATAGCCACATACCAAGACAAAGTGATCCCGATTCAAGATGTTGATCCCTTTTGGAAACAATTATCATTCCGTGAAACAATTTTTGATCAACAATTTGGAGGAACGTTTGCCGATACCGAGATTGGTCAAGCTCTAGCCGAGAAATATGATACACTAAGCCAAGGCCAAAGGCAAATATGGTTGAGTAACTTGAGAGATTTCGTATATCCACAATTTAGGTATGATATAAAGGAACCACCAAAGGGGAAGAGTAAGGGGAGGCATCCTACCAAAAAAAAGAGGTACGTAGGAAATAAAAAAAGCAAGGGAATTGGCGGAAGAATCAAAGAAAAGAGATCCTTCGGGTTATGAATGGTTGAGAAAGGAATATGAAGCGTAGGATGAGATGGAATAAGATGATGTTCAAGGTAGAAACAAACGAAAAAGAGGTCAAGCGGATAAAGGAGAACTAAGCCGTCGAAATGTACAACAAAAATGTATCGATCTTCCTACTCAAGAAAGTGCAACAAGCAAAATTGATGTTAAAGGAAAAGGTCCGGTATTTCGCTCTAAACAACAACAAAGTGGGAAAACAAATGATGGAGTTAAAGGTAAAGGTTCCTATGTCGGTCCCGAGGTTTCAAAGGAAGTGGTTGTTAAAGGAAATGGTTGCAAAGAAAGTGGGAAAACAAATGATGGAGTTAAAGGTAAAGGTTCCTATGTCGGTGCCGAGGTTTCCTCCCAAGATAGTTCAATAAAAATACTTGTTGGTAAAGTTGGTGTTAAACAATTAGCAAGGAACAATGGAAAGAATCTGATGGTTGAAAAAAATCCGTAAAGTGGTGAGAAGGAGAAGGAGACGATATATATAAAAGGAGTTCCTAAACCACTACCTAGAGATGAGAATGGCCGATATAAACGGAACTATCACATTCGCTATGAATATTACCTTTGTTTTTTCCCGACTTTATTCGTGATCATATCAAGGCCACGGAGGATTTCATGGTAATGGGAGAGCAACTTGGACCCTTTGAAGACGCGATAGGGTGGGGTTGTGATCAAGTTACTTACGTAAGGAAAAAATGTTTAATGGAACTACGTGGTTACCGCGACTTCTATAAGCCGATGAGAGTTGAAAGAGACGAAACTGATGAGGTGTTAAATGAGAGCTTCGCAAAAATGGAAAGGCGGTTAACCGAAAACATATGTTTGACAAGCGAATATTGGATGTGCATGCCTATATGTGGCCAACTACTCACCAACGCATTCAATTGCGTCATTCATTTAATCTCTAACACCATGAATCATACATTTGCACCAACAAGAAACCCGTTTCTCGAAGATTTGTCAATAACAAAAACTGTTGTCATGGGCATGTGGAAGGAAATCATTACATCGGCCTCCGATTGCATGAAGGAAGACCATTACCTCCATTTTGGAGGGAATTTGGTTGTGACGGTGTACTCTCCAAGACTTGGTGCAATCGATTTGAGAAAAGGATTGAATTATGGAAGGCCATAATGTTGTCTATGCCGAAGCAATTCATATTTATGACCGATGATGAAGATGATGCTTAGATGTTTACAAGTCTTGGTGAAATACATTTTATATTTTGTATTTTGGTATTTTGACTAAATGTGATATGATTGGCAAGGTTTCATAGTAAGTTACGGTTGGTAACTAGTGAGGTACGGTTGGTAACTAGATTCAATCACCAACCGTAAGTAGTTCCAGAAACAAATTTTATCTTCCATTTGCATTTACGGTTGTTCCCGATAATACAGTTACCAACCGTAACTAGCTTTAGAAACAAAACCAACACTACAACCATCAAATCATTACAAATATAAATGACATTACAACTCATTCATTCATGCGAACTAAAAGGATACTAATATTCGGGTCTACGAGTGCGATAGAAGTCTTTAAGGATGTTGAAATGAGGTAAGTATTGAAAATTCGACCTTTTCCACCTTCTTCATTCTTGAATAGAGCTCTCTAAAACTTCAGCGTCAGTTTCACCCCTTAATCGTATTTCACCCATAATACGAACTAATGCCATAAATTCTTTACGTTATCCCGAATAGTTCCATATCGAACATACAACATAATTCCATCGCGGTGATTAGGGTTACCTGTTTCGGAACAAAAATTTTCAAAAAGAGTTCTCAAATAACTTATACTCACAAAACCACATCGACGTCGTTCTTCCCCTCTTTTTGGATAGCATAGAACAAAGTTGCGACAAATACATAAATCTTCTTCCAAAGTGAATTCAGGGTTTAGAGCCATAATCTAGTTTAAGGTAAGAGATGATTCATGTGGAAGTGTAACTTCTAGCAAGGAGGATAAGTATATATTTATAACAAAAAAAATATGAAGTTGTTAGTGCAAGGACATTTCAATAACGGATCTATTTTTTGAAAATGAAGTTGTTGAAGGTCTCAGCGGCTATATTTTTAAATTGCACAAGGACATGTCAGTGCAATAGTAAGCACCAAACAATTATTTTTTTCTGCCAAAAGTTTAGTTACGGTTGGTAACTGTAAGCACCTCACGAACCGTAACTCTATAAAATTTTGAATTCGAAAGTTACGGTTCGTAATTATTTAGAGATGATAAACCGTAGCTCTGGAGAAAAGTTAATCCCAGAGTTACGATTCCTTAGCCAGAAAGATTACCAACCGTAAACCTGTCAAAATCAAAATATACAGAGTTACGGTTGGTAACTATGACTCAAAATGAACTGTAATCAAAGTTATAGGTTATATGATGTTTTACGGTTGGTTATTGTAACATCCCGAATTTCGGGCCTGGATTTCAACCCAAATCCAAAACCCAAAATCCAAAATGCTACCTTAAATATCAGGCCCTGACTTCCATACTTGGCCCAAGTCCAAACGACTAATTCTTTGTTTAATCTTTACTTATGTTTAATTCAGAAATTCTGTTGCAGCGGATACATAAAAATTCTTTTTGGAACATCTAACCGTTAATTTGACGTGATTTTTAATTTACATGAACCCTAAAGAAATATACTTTAACATAAAAATTAATTTCACCGTTAAAAGTTCCAGATTAAATCCAAAATAATTACGTTTTTAAGAAAGATTCATAAAACAGAAACTGACGCCAGGTCACTCAAATAATTTTACCGAGTCCAATACGAATCCATAAATTATTATAATTATATATTCTGAATCCTAACTTATCTCCTTTCCAGTAATAAAATTTCTAGGATTTTTAGTTTAACTTAAATACATTTTGACCATAGTCAAACGAGTAGTTGACCAGTACTGCAGAAACGCACAACAGTGACGATTCGTTTTAGAAAAATCATATCAATTCACTCACAACTTCAAATTTTCTTTGGTCGATCATTATAAAAAGATAAAAGAACCATCTTTGAGTTTTCAGTAGACTATAAAGGCTAAAACATGACATAGAATATTTTAAAAAAATAGACAACTTCAGTAAAATTGAATCTGACAGAAAACATCTGATCCTTGTACAGTGAGAACAATTGATTTAAAAATACTTCTGGAACTCAAAAAATTATGAAATTTTTATATGTACATATTGAGAGATTTTTACACGTAACATAAAAAAATGAGACAAAAAAGTATTATATAATAATTATGATAGACAGTCAAACTGACATGATCCAGAAATTTCCATTATTCAATCAAATAGAGTAGTCTAAACAAAGCATTGTTTTCTTTGGTTATACATTAATCCAATAATATTTAAAGCTTTAATAACCAATAAATAACTAATTAAATCATCTAAAAGAGTTGATGATATTTTATTACAATTCTCAATCATAAATCCTATGCAAACTACTAATAATAGCACCAAAACCAATCTCTACGCTTTTCCGCCATTAACTCCTTGTGGTGCCATAAAATCTGGAATTTTTGTCATTAAACGACGTGAGTTGTGACACCCAGTAGGAAAAGAAGCAACAAAACATTTTATCAAACATTTTCAATTCTTTTTAAAACAACTAGCATGGTTAATAGCATCACAAATACATGGAAACACCACATCCATAAGAACAATCAAATCAATCACATCAAATCCGCTCGCCCCAGGGAGCCCCACGTGGGTTTAGGGAACAAAACCGTTCCCAAGGATATCTCGTATCCCATCATAGTTGTTTTTAAGAATCACAATCTATGGACCGCAGCCCAACATACATAATCATACTCACAACATCGATTATCATTCATATATGAATCAAAACTTACAAAATAAAATTAATTAAAAGAAACTTAAATAAAAAGAAGGTTTTTGATTGTGTTGCGCCTACCTCAAACGCTAGCAATAATCCTTAGGAAGAACAGTAATGAGATCAATAATCAACTAATATCAAGGCCGCTCCAATTCTACGAACTAATCACCGCCGTATTATTTTTTTTTTTTTGTTTCGTCTGGCTAGGAATAACAATGAGATGGAGAAACAAAGGTGCGGCTTGGTTTTTATCTCTTTTTTTTTTTTTTTTATTCATGCCCTAAACCTAACAGGAAACTAATTTAACCTAATTAAACTCTTCTCCTGATCGGCACCAAGTTGAGTATACATGGCCCAAATTCAAATTGGGCCCAATTAGCCAAACAACCTACTCACTATTGTTGGGCCCTCTTATATGAACTAAACACCTACTATTAATATTGTTGGGCCCTCTTATATGAACTAAACACCTACTAATTAATGTCAAGTTTCTTTCTTTTTTTTTTTACAAAATACCCTTTTTATATTAAATGACAAAAATGCCCTTGAAATTTGGGACGGGCTTTACAGTTATGGTGAAAGAGTTACCAATCGTAACTTTCTCTACGGTTCGTCTCGATAAATTTTTACGAACCGTAACTTAAGTTAGTAAAAAATGATTGTTCCAGTCTGTGCAACGGTTCATAACAAAAAATAGTTACCAACCGTAATTGACTCTGTAACTCAAAATTTCAGACAAAAACTGTCACAAACAAACATACATAAGTTTAAATCCATAACTAACACAAATAACTTCAAATTAATAGATAATATCCATAAGTTTAAATCCATAACTAACACAAATAACTTCAAATTCATAGTTATTATCCATATGCTAAATTTCATAAGCTAAAATCCATAATTAACACAACTATTAGTTTGTCATAATATCCATAAGTCGAAATTCATAACTAACCACACACAACTAACATAAATCCATAACTAAGCATGGCGGCCACCACGACCCCTTTTGTTGGTGCTACCACCACCACGAGTTTTAGGACCACCACCACGAGTTTTAGGACCATCACGACGACCACCACGACTACCGCGACCACGACCACCTCTTTGGCTAGTGCCCACACCTTGCACCACCTCTTCATCATTTGTCTCTTCGCTGCTAGATGAAGGTTGATGACGGCTACTACCCTCACCTCCAGAGAGTTTCTACTCCTCTTTAAGCCTCTTTCGTCCGTGACCAACCCCTCATACATTTCTGCCATGTTTGGATTATGCATGTTCCTTATTTGGTCTTGCAAGATCTTTTGTTCACGAGCTTTAAGCACACCATTACGACGGATGCATGAAGTCATGCTATTTGCCAAAGCTTGTCCTCGCTCTTTCTATTCACATATCAAAAAGAGTGTTAAGAGATTATTTCATAATAATCATTAATCTTAAAATCCAAAGTCATGAGGATAACAAAATTACGTACCGACATGAAATATAGCTTCTTCCAAGTCAAACCAAATAGACCTTTTTTCTCTTTAGTCTCGTCGACCGCCTTCCTTTGAGCCATAGCCTCTTGAATATATGGTTGGGCCTCCGGATCATTATTGATCACATATGGATGACCAAAATGAGAATACCAACCCATGTAATCAGCAGTGGCTTCTTTCGTGTTGTTACAAGGAATTGCCTCTCCCGCTGCGAGTTGGTATCTTTCTTCATGGCGGTTGTTCCAAGCATCAACCGTTGGAGTTGGCCTGTAGTTGAGCACAATGGTGGGCCTTTTGTCTCGGATCCTTCCTTGGATAATTTGAAGTTTTCCTTACAACCCTTTGTTGAATATGAGCAATTTGGCGTAGAGTTCGACGAGGATTGGTCATAACGTAACCTGTGGGATGATACAATGGTCCATTGTAACCTGCGGTCTCTGTGAACCTACGAACATCAACTCCATTTTCAATCCTCAAATAAGGGTCAAAGATAACATCTTCAACAGTGAAAGCATCTATTTTCTCCCTCATTTGAATGAGCTTCTCCTCTTTGTTCCTTAGTTGTCTGCCAGTGAACTTGAACTTCTTTCCCGTAGGGCCATAATCATGTTCTTCCCACTCAGTAGGAGGTCTCAGGCTCGGAAAGTGGTCATAAACCCATGCCTAAAAAATAAATTAAGTATAAACAATTGACACATGACTAAAAATATAACAAACAAAGAAAAATGTAACCAAACTTACCATTAGAAGCGCAACATTCCCGGCAATTTCAGTAGCTCCAACCCTAGAGGCCTTTCTTAGGCTGTCAAGTAAATATGCAAGGGTTGCAGTGGCCCACGAATAGTTTTTGATGTTGTCCAAATTCTTCAACAGTTGTAGGTAATGAACATTGACCCTATTTCCCGAGTTATCGGGAAAGAATACGGTCCCAAGAGAATACAACAAATACCCTGTGGCTGTACGCCTAACTGTTGTTTCATCCATCACCTGACCTTCCCTTTCCTTTGTTGTTGTTTCTTCAAACTTGGTCCTCAGATTCTTCAACAATATCTTTTTGATGATTTTTGGTTTATGTGGTTCAGCAGGGTCATAACCACCAGCCAACTGAAACTCCATCTCAGTTTCATCTTTCTCCCACCCAAGTGTTTCTTGAACAAGGATATAAAGGTCAGTCCAAGACATGTTGTTGTAGAAACCTTCAAACACAGATTGTCCTTCAACTTCAAGGTCAGTAATTTGCTTCACATCGTCCGATGTTATTGTCATCTCTCCAAATGGAAGATGAAACGTATCGGTTTCAAGCCAATATCGTTCCCTGAAGGCAGAGACCACAACACTATCATACTCCGATTGAAGGTGAAGAATTCCAGGCCCTAGTCCTGTACTAGCCACTAGATTGCGAACCGAAGCACATTCTTGACTTAATGGCCAATGTTTACCCCTTTGACGCTTGAGCAATTTAATGCATCTTGCGTGGTCCTAAGAAAACAAATATACAAAAATATAAGCATATTATGGTGAACTGAAATAAACAAACAAAATGTATCAAAATAATGAATGTTTTAAGAAAAGTAACAAAATACATACCCTTGTCTGACAGACTTTTGCGGACCAGGAACCGGTATAACCAAATAAGATTGAAGACTTATCTGGGGCCTCGCCCCAAGGTCTTTTATTCTTCTTCGGTGGCAACAACAAATCTTTGCCTTTAGGAATATGCATCCCTTTCGGTGCGGGTCCTTTCTCGGCTTCTTTTCTTTCTTTTGCCTTGGAGGTGCAGCTACAACTACCTCTTTTCCTTGGTATTTTCTACCTCTTCATCATTTTCTACCTTTCATCTTTTTCTCTTCCTTTTCTTCATCATTTCTTCATCTTCATCTTTTCTTCTCATCGGCCTCCTCTTCATCATTTTCTTCATCTTCCTCCTCTTCATCATTTGCTTCCTCTTCCTCCCCTCCATCATCATCGGTTCCTTTAAATTCTTCTTCATCTTCATCATTATTAGTTTCTTCCTCCACAATTTCATTTTCGTTGCCTTCACGGTTAGTTTCGACTCCGACCTCTTCTTGATCATTATGTTTCACTCCTTCTAGCTCAACTCCAGATTCAGCCACAGGTTGTTCCCTCAACTTAATTTCAAACTTATTCTTCATCTTCTTCTCATTCTTGTGGATACCTCTATTATTAACCCCTAAATGTTTGTCACCGCGAGGGGTGGGCGTATGATCAATCGGGGTTAATTCATTTCCTCTCTTTTTTTCCCTACACAAGCATTACAATTGATTGATTTACTAAGGTAAAACAAATAATATAGACAACAAAAAACAAAACAAAATGGTGAGCCTGCATAGTTACGGTTTGTAACCAATGAACAGAGACCAGCCGTACCACTCACACGGTTGGTAAATAGTGAATCGAGACCAACCGTATCAACGATACGGTTGGTAACTGATGCATCGAGATCAACCGTAACTAAACTGCGGTTGGTATTTTATCTTAGTTTTCAACCGTAAGTTTTCTTTGGCCAAATACTAACATACAGGATGTTCTACGGTTGGTAATGGATGTTGAGTTACAAGTCATAACTCAAATACGATTGATAACATTGATGGAATTACAAACCGTAGAAACCAAATGAAAGTTACAGAACAATGTACGATTCATAACTCAACACACGAGACCAACCGTAAGCTACTTACGGTTGCAAAAAAAAAAACGTAACTGAACAATTTCTCATAAATTCAAGAACTTACGGTTGGTATTTCAGTTATTACGAACCGTATCATCAATAAAAACCATAGTTACGGTTGAAATTGGAGTAATTATCAACCGTAACTCACATGCAACACACAAATTTCAGTTTCAATTTCGATCCAAAATCCTAATTTTTTATACCAAAATAACTAAATCAACACAATAAACTAAACCCTAACTGGGTTTTTCGAAACATACCTCATAAAGGTCATTGTGTTTGATTTTGACGGTTGAGGAGTTTCAAATTGATGTTCTTGACCTAATGGAGGATTTGGTTCATTAGAACGGCTACAATCTTCGTCAACCTTCTTCTTCGACATCTCTAATATAGTTTCCAATCAACGATTATCAATTTTTCAAATCGCCGATTAATCGAAGAGGACGATGAAAAATCAGTTTTAATGGTGGAGAGGAGGAGAAGAGAAGATGAAGTAAAGTTGAAAAAAAAACTGTTTTGATTTTCAGATTCAATTGGGTTAATAATGGGGAAGGACAATTCAATCTTTTCAACCAAAAAAGCAACGGTAAATTAGTCCATTTGAGGTAAAAAGGGTAATCTAGTCAATTAACAACCCCTATAGGACACCCCCTAACCAATAATAGGGACATTGATATCACCCTTGTCGCCCCTCCAATGGAGCCACCCGCCCTTTAACATGATTGAAAAATTAAATCATTTGTTCATAGCATGATACATGAATCGTATATTAATATTTGGACCTCTAAAAAGCTTAAACTTAAATTACTTAGCCAAAATGAATTTATGATTTATGTGTATTCATTCAAACGGGTATTCACATTTCTTTATTCCACAGTTACTCGATGGTGATGGAATTTATAAACTAAACTGTGTAACGTAAAACGGTAAGTACCAACCTTTCTCGCATTTTAGTACCTCAAATAGGCCTATGTTAGTGAGCATCCTGGTGGCGCTGGTGGAGGAGAGAGGGTAAATTTGCATGCGTCAGCGACAAAAGAAGTTATCCACAAAACCCTGTAGCCTGAACTGATAGATTATTCTTCATGCAGATTGCAGATTGACATAGTTTAACAGGGATAGAGCCGTTCCTTATATTTCTTCACAAAAGTGGAGCAAACAGGATGACTTAAGGAGTTGGGTTGCAGTAGACTAATTGGATTCTTTCACAGAGTGCAATCTTCAGAATGCTATGTAACATCTACGCTCACTCTACGTCCCTGTCACAACTAATATAGCCAGTTGGAGACTTCACATGATGATACTTAGAAGCCAAAGTCCATTCTCTAGAGAAGGTTTCTCGCATTGACCATAGAGCCATTCATCAAGAGTAGCGAAGTCGAATCGAAGTACCAATCCTGCAAAGCTATTTAAAGGTTGGGCCAAATCCATACTAAGAAGCATGATTTTGGCAATGAATTTGAACCAAAGCTTGGAAAGCTTCGCAGTGTACTGGAAAATTATATATAAATGAGACACTCACTCTTCCCAGGGAAAATCAAACACATCTCTGCCAAGGAAAACTTATAACTATATATCAGCAAGATCAGGGAACAAAATTTATGAGTGGATAAGAAAATAATACAAAATTAAAGAATTCCATGCTTTGTGCACCATCATTAGAAAAGAGCTCATAGTGAACCAACCGCATCTTGCAAAAACCAAAGGCACAAAGACATCCAAAGGGAGTATTAGGTTTTCAATACCAAGACGTGCCGAAACAGAGAGGAGACAAATGCAAGCATACCTTAACAGATCATGGATAGCACCGAAAAGATAAATTCAGTTGAATCAAAATCGAATGTATTTGAGTTCTGTTAGGATGAACATTTCATTGAAAAACAAAACAATTAGTTCTCAATTTCTAGGCATACTAACCTTGCATGCATTGTTTTCTGATTTTCCTCTCCCATTGATAGTGTGAGTTTATTAATTTGGGTATCAATAGTGTGAGTTTATTAATTTGGGTATCAACAATGCGACTGTAGGTGGATGTGAGTATTAAGCATCATGTACTGTTCATATATATATTGTTCATATATATTGTTGCGTCTGTAACAATAAAACACTCAAGAAAGATGTTAGAATAAAATTGATTAATTTCTGGAAGGTAAATGAACACTCAAATGGACAGCACACAGAGGACAGAGTCACGTGTTCAACACGCTGTCCTTAACACGATAGTTGACCGGTACGCCTCAAAAATGAGTGATGCTTATACTCTATGGTCAAGTCGTATCCAGGATAAAACTGCCCGTTGCAAGCACTGTTAGCACTACAGTACTTGCCCACTCTTACGACCTCAACAACAATTGCACACAGAATGAAAACAAAGGACCACACAGGGGGAGAAGACGAAAAGAAGAGGATAGTACCTCTTCTGGACACGAATTGAAATGAAAAAAATGATCGACTTATATAGGGTAGAAGTGAGAGAGGTCTCATTAACGCGCATTAAAACAATTAGAATTAATTTCCAAACGGTTTAAAACGTTCATGCATCATAATATCGATCTAAAACGTTCATGCCTCATAATGTTGATATAAAACGTTCATGCATCATAAATATAAAACGTTCATGCATCATAATGTCGCCCAAAGATTTATTTTATTTGAAATCTTTTAAGTATTAATTCAAAAATTCAAATTTGCCAAAAAAGATAAGTCTTGACCCACACCCACACCTTAACCCGAGCCCGGCCCGCCCGCCGCGCGTGTGTGAAAATGTGTGATTGCACCAACTAGCCCATTGCCTAAGTCCTCTCCCTCGCACAAAAGTGCTAATGACCCAAGGGCCACTCTAATATCAAAATTTTCAATACTTATGGAGAGGTATCATCTTTAGTTTTCCCTATGTGGGACTAAAGGTTCATTCACAAATAGTGAAAATGAGCTAGTGTCCTTAGTGACCAATAGATCCTAAGTTCCAATCCCACCAAGACCAAAAACCAAACTATTTTATAAACTCATTTTCTCTAACAATCCCCCACATGAATGAAATACCGATAAAAAATCAGAAAATGGAAAGCGAGAAATACCACTTAGGCAAGAGGTGTCCATGAGGTCTTGAACCTTTGCTTAGTGAGAAATTGACGGAACTACTTGATGGACAGTGAACGCGATGTCTTGAACTACCATCGTTTGGTGTAATCCGCGATAATAACCACGCGTGATATCTCTCTAGGTGCTGTCGAGTTCGTGTCGTTGTGTCCTTTTTGGCCCTGGACAAATCCCGTTTCTCCGAATGCTCTAGAGAATCAGCTCTCTTCTCATAGGAAGCGACCCACTTCCACATTCAGATAGGTGAGTTCTATCAAGAGTGTTTACTGCTACACCCCACTTCAATCTAAAATTGAAACTATAGAACTCATTAAGACTTAATAGAAAGTCATCCTCACATGCAGTCACACTATCACGTCTACACCATAGGGAAGGGGCAGATAATGAATTCTCTGATAGTGTTTACCTTGACCTGCCACAAATTAGTTTCTCATTCGAAACCTTGATCTTGGGATCTCCAGTCAGCAAGGTTGAGTATCCTTCATGGCAAGTTTATTTAATGAGCCTAAGCCCCATCCCCTTAGATGCATTACTAACTATCTCCTTGGACAAACCTTTCGTCAAAGAGTCCGCGATATTCTCCTTGGACTTAACCCAATCAATGGAAATAACGCCTTTTGAGATTAGTTGTTTTAGGGTATCGTGTCTTCTCTTTATATGTATAGACTTCCCATTATAGTAGCTGTTTTTAGCTTTAGCTATGGAAGCTTGATTATCACAATGTATAGATATAGCCGGCACAGGCCTATGCCAGAGAAGAATGTCTTCTAAAAAGCATCTTAGCCAAGCGTCTTCCTCTCCTGCTTTATCTAGCGCAATAAACTCAGATTCCATAGTGGATCGAGCTATGCAGGTCTGTTTGGAACTCTTCCAAGAAACAGCCCCACATGCTAGAGTGAAAACATATCCACTCGTAGACTTAGACTCCTCTGAGTCTGATATCCAGTTTGCATCACAAAATCCCTCAAGGACGGCAGGATACCTTTCATAATTCAAACAAAAGGTCAACGTGTATTTCAAATACCTCAACACTCTAAAAAGTGCATCCCAGTGTTCCTGCCCTGGATTACAAGTATACCTACTTAACCTACTCACAGCATAAGCAATGTCTGTCCTAGTACATTTCATCAAATACATCAGACTTCCTATAACTTGTGAGTATTCAAGTTGTGATACTCCATTACCTATGTTCTTTTTGAGTTTACAACAAGGATCATACGGAGTATAAGCAGGTTTACAATCAAAATGATTGAATTTTCTAAGCACAGATTCAACATAATGAGATTGACTAAGACTATAACCGTTAGAATTTATCCTAATTTTCATCCCTAAGATTACATCTGCAGGGCCTAAGTCTTTCATGTCAGAGTTCTCATTCAGCATGTTCTTAGTGGAATTAATTACATCCATGTTTGTATCAAGTATAAGCATATCATCAACATACAAGCATACAATCACACATGCATCATTTACAAGCTTAGTATATACACACTTGTCAGATTCATTGATTCTAAAACCACTAGAAAACATTACATGATCAAATTTTTTTCATGCCATTGTTTAGGTGTTTGTTTCAATCCATACAAAGATTTTTTCAGTTTACAAACTTTGTTTTCACAACCTTTCACTACAAAGTCTGAGGATCAGACTCTGCTAGTGTTATGAAGTCAGGTCTAAAGGAGGTTTTGGTTCTAGCCCTTTTACTTCTCCTAGGATCAAATTCTACTTCATCTTCCTCTAAAAGTAAAGTATGACTGGTTGAAGGGACATCTAGGGGATCAACACCTCTCTTACGAGAGTCAGATTTTAAAGAAAAACACAGCATCCCTAGACTCCATAATAGTATTCACACCAATTTCAGAAATATCAGAATTCACAACCATAAATCTATATGCAGGTGTATGCTCAGGATACCCTATGAAGACACAGTCAACAGTTTTGGGTCCTATCTTGGTTGCTTTAGGTTTAGGGATCTGAACCTTAGCCAAACACCCCCACACTTTAAAGTATGCTTAAGAAGGTTGTCTACCTTTCCACAATTCGTATGGAGTTTTATCTGATCCTTTAAAAGGTACTCTGTTCAGGATATAACAGGCTTAGAGGACAGCTAAATCCCCCCACAAGTTCGTAATCCTGAACTAATTAACATGACATTAATCATCCCCTTAAGGGTGCGGTTCTTACGTTCAGCTACACCATTCGACTGAGGTGAATAAGGAGGGGTAACCTCGTGTATTTTGCCATGTTCTACACAGAAATATTCTATAGGAGTTATGTACTCACCACCACGGTCAGACCTAATGGTTTTAAAGGTAGTATTTAATTGGTTTTCAACTTCTAGATTTTACCTCTTAAATGCTTCTAAGGCATCATCCTTACCTCTAAGCAAATATATATGACAGTACCTAGTACAGTCGTCTATAAAAGTAATAAACCATTTCTTATCACCTCTAGTTTGAACTGGTTTCATGTCAACTAGGTCTGAGTGAATTAATTCTAAGGGTTTAGAATTTCTATGAACATTTTTGCTAAAAGGTTTTCTAGCATACTTTGATTCTACGCATATTTCACATTTGTGTTCCTTTTCCAAACTAAATTTGGGCATGCAGCCTACATTAGCTAGTTTAAGCATAGACTTATAATTTACATGTCCAAGTCTACCATGCCAAACATTCAAAGACTCACAAACATAAGCAGAAGAACCATAATTATTCATTATAGCAGAGTTCATATTAAGCTTATATAGACCCTAAGTCTTATAACCGTTGCCTGAAAAATCACCGCCCTTAGTTACGACAAGTTTTACTGATTAATTTAATATCTTAAATATTTTACCATCTTCAGTAGAATAAGATACAAGATTCTAGCTTGCATATGACCGGAACATGAAAATTCATTTAATGTGAGAAAGTTTTATATATGAGCTTCTGCTCGACCTTTCCCTTTTATGCAACCTCTGTCGCAAATGAGTTACTCATATAGAGTTTCTCAACATCCCTTATTCTCAGATAAGAGGTGAACAGGTCTTTGTTTTAACAAACATGCTTAGTGGCTTCAGAGTCCACTCCAGTCTCTCACATAGGTTATCATGCCACAAAGGTCGTTCTAGTTTGTTTTAACTAAATTAGCATTATCTTTCTGCTTATTAAGGTTTTATGTTGTCTACACATTTTTTACAAACATAACAATCTCCCTTAATTAAAGTAATGCTAGATTTAGATATGCGAAACGCACCTTTCTTACGAGAGCTATGCGTAGTGTTCCATTTAACATTCTCACCTTTGTCATCTTTGGAAGATTTATTTTCAGCCACATGCGCCTATTAGCCATGTCCCTTGTAGATGACACCTTTATTCACAAAACACAATTCCGAATCAGAAACTAAAATATGAATTTTGAAGATAACATCTAGATTTACAAACTTCGTTTGAACCACCATTTCAAAAAACTCATGGTTGCCCCATAAATAATAATTTATTTAACAACAAATTTCTGCTCGTCAGAATTTTTCATGAACATTTCTCTGTTTTGTAAAATATCGGAAAAATACTTTTACGACTCCAAAAATTCTGAAATTTTACGTGGCTAACTATCATGATGTCTATTACATTATTTCTAAAAGGGTTTATGAAAATTCTCTCTAGGTTAGGAGATAAACTCGAAACTTTACGGCTGACCCAAATTTTTTTTTCCCCTCCACAAATTACATCCATGATTGTTGAGCGCAATAGTTAAATGCAAGGAACAATCAAATAAACAAATGTTATTATTACTTATCTTCTTTATGAGTTCCCCAGAAAATTTTGTTGATCCATCAAAATTATTCTTACCCATTGTTACAGATAGAAAAAAAACCTATCGTGTTAAGATTGTTGCGTCTGTAACAATAAAACACTCAAGAAAGATGTTAGAATAAAATTGATTAATTTCTGGAAGGTAAATGAACACTCAAATGGACAGCACACAGAGGACAGAGTCACGTGTTCAACACGCTATCCTTAACACGATAGTTGACCGATACGCCTCAAAAATGAGTGATGCTTATACCCTGTGGTCAAGTCGTATCCAGGATAAAACTGCCCGTTGCAAGCACTGTTAGCACTACAGTACTTGCCCACTCTTACGACCTCAACAGCAATTGCGCACAGAATGAAAACAAAGGACCACACAGGGGGAGAAGACGAAAAGAAGAGGATAGTAGCTCTTCTGGACACGAATTGAAATGAAAAAATGATCGACTTATATAGGGTAGAAGTGAGAGAGGTCTCATTAACGCGCATTAAAACAATTAGAATTAATTTTCAAACGGTTTAAAACGTTCATGCATCATAATGTCGATCTAAAACGTTCATGCCTCATAATGTTGATATAAAACGTTCATGCATCATAATGTCGCCCAAAGATGTATTTTGTTTGAAATCTTTTAAGTATTAATTCAAAAATTCAAATTTGCCAAAAAAGATAAGTCTTGACCCGAACCCGAGCCCGGCCCGCACGGCGACGTGCTTCGGTGCGAAGCACTGCACGTGTGTGAAAATGTGTGATTGCACCGACTAGCCCATTGCCTAAGTCCTCTCCCTCGCACAAAAGTGCTAATGACCCAAGGGTCACTCTAATATCAAAATTTTCAATACTTATGGAGAGGTATCATCTTTAGTTTTCCCTATGTGGGACTAAAGGTTCATTCACAAATAGTGAAAATGAGCTAGTGTCCATAGTGACCAATAGATCCTAAGTTCCAATCCCACCAAGACCAGAAACCAAACTATTTTATAAACTCATTTTCTCTAACATATATAGCTCGTTAACTTCGGTACTAAGAAATTCCTTTCAACATTTTCTCTAAATTTAGCATAGATCGCTGGTGATAAATAGCATAACTTGCTATGTTTGTTAATAAATTCCGTTAATGTTTTCTCCAAATCTAGCAGGCGATGCAATAGCTATATTTGGTGTGATCTTCCAAATAGCATGATTCAATAGCTATATTTGGTGTACGACTAATGATTTATTTTCGACAGTTCCCAATGATTTCCAGATTTGCATACAAAATAAAGATTCGATAACAAAAATATGAATATATTTTCCCTATTCACAATCCCAGAAAAATCTAAAAAATATTGGCATATAAAAATATGCGAAAATTAAATCAGATTCTCCATATATATTTTTTTTTCTTCTATTTTTTCCTTTTATAAAAATATTCCACAGTTTTATCTATAGAACCTAAATTGATTCTCCATACATAAAATATGGGCCGGGATCTATTAACAAACGATTTTGACAAAGACATTTAACAAAACATAATTACCATTGGATTTAATTTATCTAGCGGCTAACGTTTTCGATGACATGGCACATAGTTTGGTTTTAGGACGTGTTTGGTTTAATCGCACAGAGAGAAGATCTAGCCGAGAATATGTGAAAGACTAGGATAACAGAGAATTTCCAGGAAAATGTGTGTATATTCTTTGATGATCAAACTTGGAGAATATGACTTGTCCATTATTTAGAACTTTGTTATTGATCAACTCCTGAGATATTAAAACTGGGATCGATTGTATTTTATAATAAATGGGGGTGAATTTTTTTTTAAGCTTCAATCAAACCTAGGGTTAGAAAAAATAGTTTCCAAGTAGCCGAAGAGTTTGATAATGAAACGGGATGAATGACGGAGCAAAATCAGTCATGTTGATTGATATATTGAAGGGGGTTAATAGTGTTGGTGAAAGCTATGGCAATGGCAGTGAAAGGGTTGGTGGTTTTTCTTGTTTGGATTTGGTAGCAGTGATGCTGGTGGTTTCCGAGAGTAGGAATTATAATTTGTATCCATTGTTGTTTTAAGAATAAGGACAGAGGCTTATGACTAGTACTTCAACTGTCTCTTCATTTCCAAGGAGGAGTCGACAATAGCAGAAGGAGAAGCAGTTTGTTGATATTCAGTACAGTATATTCGTTTTTAATTTACATAGGTAAGTCGCGACCAAACACAAACCAAAATGAATTAATGTGTCATATCATTAAATATTTGAGCCGTCAGATATTAAAGATCATCCGGTCATTAAGTTTTGTCAAAAGGTCTTGTTAAAACCTTTTGTTACTCGAACCCGATCCATAAAATATATGCGTCCTTTTTTTTCTATTAATGCGATCCTACGTCCCGGATTTTATTAAAACTACGTAATGGTGGTGTAGGAATTTTAACCAAAATTCAACCAATTAGGATCAAGAGTTTCGTCTACTCACAACATAAAAACTACGTAATGGTGGTGTAGGAATTTTAACCAAAATTCAACCGATTAGAATCAAGAGTTTCGTCTACTCACAACATAAAAAGAGGGTGGACGCTACCGCTCCATCTGGAGCATAAGATCAGATCAATTCGATTTAAAATTAACGGCCACGAAATATAAGGGGGCTAACTTTGATTTCGGCCAATCAGGAGCGAGGGTTTTGCTCACCGGCCAATGGGAGGGAAGATGAGCGCAACTCTCGATGTGGTGTAAGAGATGTGGTTGGGTGTTTAGGTTATTGATTAACAAAACGTATCAAAATTTTTAGCACAACTTTATGTACTCATTTGAAGTTAGGGTGAACGTTCTTCCTTTTATTAGGTTCTTTAGTTAACTCTAATTATGTATTTTTTATTATATTTTCAATTTTATACATGTAAATATGCATTGGAATCGCAGAAAATCTGGGTGAGAATCTAAATACATTGTTATAAACGTGTAATAATTATGTTAAGAAAGAATATCTAGGGTGAATCTCGTTTATTATTGGGATGTCCTTATATCTAGCCCTATAAATAGAGGCCTTAATGTTTGTCTAATACACACGAATAAGAAATCTCTCTATTTTCTGTCTCCTTCTCCTTTTACAAGACGTTATCATCACGTTGCTCTATCAATAGAAGCAGAGAACTAATTACACCTTTATCTGACCTTTATTTCTATTGGTTTGATTGAGTTTTTGATTTTTCTTTCTTCTTTAATTTATTGAAAGGATTCTGATATAGTTTTACTTTTATCACCTTTAAATAACATGCTTCAAAAAAAAATCACCTTTAAACAGGTACGCTGCTATACGGAGTCCACCAATGAGTTTACATATCCACAACTTGTAACACAATGATCTAACTGGTTTTGTGCGGAAGGTGGAGCTAATCACATGTAATCACTTTGTGGTTGTGTACGTAAGTGTTACCTACGAGCACAAAGTCAAAATTTATCTGATTTCTTTATTAATAATTTATATAATTTCTTCTTCATCTATGTATTACATGTGATTAGCCTAAAGATGGCTTCTTTGTAAATGAATAGACGGACCACTGATTGGGTTGTCCGAGGAGGAGAGAGAGTCTCTGCAAATCGGTTTTAACTGAGTTATCTCAGTTCAAAAATGGACTTCGCCATTAATGTTTTCCATCTAGCTCTGCATGTCTAGATTCCACTCTCCTAATAACCGTTATGAATCATTAATTCATCATAAACTAATCTCCAGTGTTAATTAAATGTTTGTTGTTGTTTTTTAGTGTTATCTTTTTTAGATTCCTCTCGTTCCCCTCAAATATTTTCTCACCTGTCTGTCTGAATGTCTTGCAGGCTTTAATTTCACCTGAGTTTTCTTGTCTTGTTTAAGATTTTGATGGTTTCAATGACGTTTGTCCTGGTCCAAGAGAGTTTTCTCAAGTCTACTGCAACTTCGACTACTCCGTCTCCTAAATTAAACGAGATTCAGAACCACCTCACCATGAAAGCTCTCTGCTTGAAGAAAAATGGCAGCACCGTTATGACAAGGTATACACGTTTCACTTCAATTCAAACACGTAGAGAAAGAAGATTCAAATTTCGCGCTATAAATTGGAAGCTGTTCTGGTTAGTTCTCATCGTCATCTTTACAATACTTCAGTTAAAGATTACTTTCTTTCAATCAACAACTCCAATGGCTTCAGAAGACATCAACAACCTTGCTAATCAGTTTGATTCAGCCTCAATTGATTCAACTGATGATATCAGGGAGGTCATCAATGTCTCTCAAATCGACCCATCTCTGTGTTTACAAGGGCAAGACTATAGCATCATTGGTAAAGTCATCTCCAGTGAAAATATGAGTCGAGGCTCCGCAGAAAAATTTGCAAGACTCTTATGGGGTAATCAAGTTGGTGACTTTGAATTAAGGAAGAAAAGCAAAAATTTATTCACTGTTAAGTTTGAAACTATAGAGGAATGGAAATGGGTCTTATCGGAAGCCCCATGGAGTCTTGATGGATTTATGTGGATTATCAAACCATGGAATCCAACCCAAAATTACAAAGATATGACGTTCGACAAACAATAATTTTGGGTTGTCTTCAAAGATCTCCCTTAAGAATTCATGAATGTTTTTGTTGCAAATAAAATGGGAAAGATTGTCGGAAATGTTTTGGAATTAGACCCAGAAGATGCAAAACCAGTGGAGAATAATGATGTTGCTGCTTTAATTGAAATTGAAATCTCGAAGCCGCTCTATAGAGGAGTTCTAGGCCAGAATGCTGCTGATTGCACTCAATAGATTACATTCTTCTACCAGAAACAACCTCATCAACTATGCCCTTCATGCTTCATTCTTGATCATGATAAGGATGACTGTAAAAATAAAGCTAAAGATGTCAGAGATTTCTCTCAGAAAATCATTAGATTTTTGGACAAGATTCCTTATAACATGACAACTAATGCGTTCTGGAAGATTGATGAGGCTCATACAAGAATCTCCCCAAAGAAGAATAACAGAAGCAGGAGAGCAAATATGATTCCATTTGTTAGGCCAGAGGATGGACATTATTGCAACTCCTTTTATCCTGAACAAACTCAGGAAGGAGAAAGCTCTTCAGAAACTCCTGCAAGCCAGAGAGGACAAAGTAGCAGAAGGGGTGGGGGGTGGGAAGAAGGTTTAAGAGGACCAGAGAAGCATAGAGATCTAGGAACAACTCTAATAAAATCACTGAACCTATTGAGGAAGAAGAAGAGAATGAGCAGCAGATGGACAATCAAGGAGTTGGTAACTGGGACAAACACATTGAAAGCCATCAAGGTGTTGTGGCAGGGCAAAGAAACTCTATGGTAATCACAACAAACTCTCATTATTCTATTTATCTTCAGTTTTCCAATAGAATTAAAGCCTCTAATCTTTTCTTGAATAAAATAAATATGAGAATTCTTAGTTGGAATCTTCAAGGGCTAGGAAATAAACTTACTAGGGATCACCTCAAGAATTGCATATTTTAACTATAGCCCAGATATTATATTATAAGCTGAAACAAAATCAACCATAAAAAAAGCTAGTTATCTCCTAAAACAAATGAATTACCCAAATATATGGTGCAATGAACATAGAATTAGAGTTGGTGGTCTAGCTTTATTATGGAAGGATGGCATAGAGTTTGAATTCATTCATTCCTCCACATATATGGTCAACCTCATAATCAAGAATAATGACTTTAATGCTGAATGGTTTCTTACTTGCTTGTATAGTTCTTCTTATGACAATGAAAGACAGGTGACAATTCATTCATGAAATGGGTGAAAATATGAATCTCCCTTGGGTCATTATAGGAGATTTCAACTCAACCCTATACAGCCATGAGAGACAAAGCTACTCAATACACCCTACTCAATCCCATCCAATCATAACCAACACTATCTCAGAGATTGGTCTTATAGATATCCCATTTACTGGTAGCCCTTTTACATGGTCAAACCATAGAGATCAACTCAATCAAGTCAGAACCAGATTAGACAGAGCTCTTTGTTTACCCAGCTGGATGACTATATTTCCAAATGCCATGCTTAATAACCTCATCCCATGTGGCTCAGATCATGCTCCTATCTTACTAAACACCAATTCTCAAAATGAAAGTCTCAGCAAATCATTCAGATTCTATGAACACTGGCTCACAAATAGCACTTGCAAAAAGGAAATCAAGAAACATTTGGTCGGCTCAAAGAAGGGTACTGAAGCTTTTAAATTCACTAATAAGCTAAGAGGAGTTAAGAATGGCTTGAAGATATGGATAATTAAGGAATATGGAGACACTTATATTAAAATAAAAGAGGTGCAGGAACAACTTCAAGCAATAATCAATCAGCCTCAGATAAATATGGAGGATCATCAAAGATGTCAACAACAACTTAAATCTCTATATGAAGTGAAGAACAAAACTGCATACCAACAATCAAGAGAAAGTTCAATAAAATATCAAGACAAAAACTCAAAGATCGTTCATGCTCAAGCCAACTATAGAAGGAGGACAAATCAAATCCACTCTCTAAAGAGTACTGATGGTGAGTGGAAAAATACAAGAGCAGAAATCACACAAATTTTGTTGGAACACTTTCAAAAAATAACTACTGTTAATCCTGATCAGAATGAGGAGATAATGAATCTCATAAGTCCTTGCATCACTGCAGAGGAAAACAATAAACTTAATGTAGTTCCAACCTCACAGGAAATTAGGAAAAATGTGTTCCAAATAAAGTCTTGGTCTGCTCCAGGCCAAGATGGCTTTCAAGCAGGGTTTTACCAGCAAAATTGGGAGATTGTCAGCACAGATGTTATTCAGATGGTACAGGAGTTCTTTAAAACTGGTAAACTCCTCAAGGAATTAAACCATACTTTTCAAACCCTCATCCCAAAGCATAACTGTGTTCAAAACCCTTCAGATTTCAGACCCATAAGCTCATGCAACATCTCGTACAAAATCATCTCAAAAATCATGACAAACATATTAAAACAAATCCTCCACAAAGTCATATCCCCATGGCAAGCTGCATATGTTCTACGTAGAAATATATTGGACAATACCATCATAGCTCATGAAATTGTTCAATACATGAAGAACACAAAATCTTATCATGGTGTTGTAGCTGTTAAATTGGACATGTCAAAAGCCTTTGACAGAATGGAGTGGAGCTCCATCAATGAAATTTTGCTGAAACTTGGATTCTGTGATAGATGGTGTCAGCCGGTCAACCAATGTATATCAACTACTACTATCTTTATTCTGTTAAATGGTTCTCTAATTCAAACAATGGTTCCAACAAGAGGATTAAGACAGGGAGATAGTCTATCTCCATATCTCTTCATCATCTGTATGGAAGGATTTAGTAGGATGATCCAAGATGAAGTGGATAACAAGGAAATAATTCCAATTCACCCTGCAAGATATGGTCCTCCAGTTTCACATTTATTCTTTGCAGATGACTGTATATTGTTCTCCTCGGCTAAAAGATCTTCTATAGAGAATTTTCAAAAGGTAATATATAAATTTTGTGAAGCTTCAGGACAAATGATAAACCTCAACAAATCCAGTATACACTTCAGCAAGAGATTAAATGAAGGCATCAAGATTGATATCTGCAACATGATGGGAATGAAAGCTATGTCTTTGGATGAAAAGTATCCGGGAATTAACTTATTCATGAGCAAAGGGAGAAACAAGTGCTTCAAAAACATCCATGAAAAGATGAAGACAAGAATCCAACATTGGCAGGCTGGTATGGTGAATCAAGCTGTCAGAAGTACTCAAATTCAGGTTGTCACTAATTCCATGGCTCAATTTCAGATGGGATGTTTTATTCTTCCTCAACAAACCATAAACCAGCTTGAAGCTACCCAAAGAAAATACTGGTGGAACAAGAACAATGGAAGAGGCTATTATTTCATCTCTTGGGGTGTTGTTTCAATTCCCAAAAGATGGGGAGGTCTTGGGTTCAAAAATATGAAAATCTTCAATGAAGCAATGATCACTAAACTGGCATGGAGACTAATTAATGAAAAGGATAAGAAATGGGCCAACATTCTAGAAGCAAACTATTTCAGAAATGAGAATATTCTTCATGAAGATATATTTGAGAGAGGAACTGCTATTTGGAAAAGCATCAGTAAAGGCATATAATTGGATCAAAAAGTTTCATGTTTGGTTAATTGGAGATGGTAAGTCAGTTTATGCCTTCAGAGATAATTGGATCAAAGGCTACACTGCCCAACATATCCAAGAAAATTTCAGAAACAGTGAAGACATTCCTGACAACATGAAAGTTGCAGAATTCATTGATCTCAACACAAGAAGTTGGAATATTGGACTTCTTCAAGATTACTTTACTCAAGACCAAGTGGAAGAAATTCTAAATATTATTCCTCTCACTCAACTAGAAGATAAGATGATCTGGTCCTTAACAACAAATGGTATGTTCTCTGTGAATTCTACCTACAAAGCCATTCTCTGCTACAACAATTAAACTCTCAAAAATAAAGAAGAAGAAGCTAAATTCTGGCTAGGCTTATGGCATCTCAAAATTCCTCATATGGAAAGCTGCTCAAAATATTCTCTCAGTCAATCAAAAGCTTAACAGATACAACCCAGCCTATGATGACATATGCTCTAGATGTCAAGAAGAAGAGGAGAGCACTACTCACATGCTTATTCACTGCAATTATGCCAGAAGCATTTGGAATGCTATCTTCCCAGATATTACTCAAGATCTCAGTAACACTGATAATATTCAGCATTGGATAAAAACTTGGGACAAAAAAGATTCTACAATCAATTTTGGGAGACAAAGCAATGTGAATCTCATTGTGATCACAATGTGGTTCATATGGAAGACCAGATGTGAGCTAGTTTTTGAAGGAAAACATTGTTCCATCAACAATCTGAAAGCCAGGGTCTATAATTATTGCAATGAGAATAAAATACATACTGACAATCAATTGATTCAGTTGCAGGTTTTAAGATCCAGGAGCAATAATATGGAAAACAGAAGACATAACATGAATAAATGGTCTCCTCCTTTAAGGGGAAGACTGAAAATTAATATAGATGCTTTTGTTTTGCCTGGTAACCATTATGCTGGAATTTCTCTAATAATAAGAGATTTTACAGGTCAATTGGTGGAGGCATGGACACTGGTAGAGAGAGTTAGGGATATAACTCAGGCTGAAGCTGTTGCGGCACTTAAAGCTCTGCAATGGATCATTCAACTTCAAATTCAGAATGTTATTGTGGAAGGTGATAACAAGAAAGTTATGGACAGTATCAATGGCATGTGCAATATCTCTCCCTGAGAAGATGGTTTAAAGAGTGTCAGCATCTTGTTAGTTGTTTAAGAAATGTTGTTGTTTGCTTTAGAAATAGGAAATATAATCAAGTGGCAGATCTTCTGGCCAGGTTTGTTAGGACAAACAATTGTAGTAGGAAATGGAGTATGAATCTCCCTGACTCTGTTAGAGTCAAGCTTGAAGCCGAAAAAGTTGTGATGTAACTCTTTGCCGTTTCTGGCTTTTAATGATTATCTCTATGTTTTTCTTTCAAAAAAAGAATAGACGGACCACTATCCCAAATAATGTGGTAAATCTCATAGTGGATGGATCTTATTTACCTCCACAACACTATTAACCCGTTATTTTTTATTTTGGGGTATTATTATTACGTGGGAATGTTATAAACACCCCTGCTATCCATGAGTTCATCACAAATATCGCTAACAGACTTCACAAATACCTGTAGTGGCATAATTGAAATTTCATCTGAAATTATAAATATTATATTTCCTTAATTAACCTTATATCTCATTTATTCTTTTCATTTATTCGTTTTTATCTCCATCTTCATCGCTCCCACCACCACCACCATTGCAGCACCACCTTTACTTCTGCCACCATTCGAGCGCCACCTCTACTGCAACATCGTCATCAGCGGTTCATCTTGTTTTTCTTCTTATCCTCTTCTTTTCCTCCTATTATCAGTGATTTTAACATCATCTAAAGATTCAGGCGATCGAGATATTTGTTTCTTAGGTTTCGATCTATGGTAATTTCTAATTGAAATAGGGAATCAAAATCAGACGAATTTCAGAGAGATTGATGAATCAGGTTTGTATCAAAAAACCCTAGACATCTCCAATTATTTGAGACTATCCCTAAAAAGTAATTCAAGGTTCCTCAAATCTAACTTCAATTCTTCAGGCTTTGTTAAAACTCAAGGAGTAATGATGATGATGTGGTGGTGGCGGCTTTGAGGGAGGTATGTAATTCAATCTATAATATGTTTTTGTTTTGAGATTGGGGTTTTTGATTACTTTGACAAAAAATGCATTGATGAAGTACGATTAGATTAGGTAGTTTTTAGGTTTTGGTTTGATTGAATTTAATGTTTTATGGTAAATTTATCAAAATTATCTCAAAAGTTTGTATGTCAGTATAAAATGAACTGTTTGATTTTTGGATGTGGTGGTGGTGGTTGTTTGATGTTGTGGTGGGGGTGATGGTGGTGGTGGTTGTGAAGGTGCTGGTGGTGTTTTTTTTTGTAGTTTGAGCCGAACTGATGCGGCTAGAGTACTTAGATTTCGTGGCTGATCATGTATGTCCTGGGTACCTGTACTTTTCAGGCACTTGTCTTTTGTTGATTTCGTGTAAAACCTTGTCACTGTGTTATTTAACATTATTCCTACAACCCTTGTTTGATCATTACTTGTCACTTCAAATCTACATTTTTATAGCAATGGTCATTGGCATGAATGCTCTTACCTCTAGTCAATTTATGCATTTTTCTAGGTTTGATGTATGACCGCTTTATGAAAACTTCTAATTAAATTAATTGAAAACTTGTATTCCTAGCTCTGTTAGCTATTTAATGCTCTGATAGCTAGTTACTTTAGGCGACACCTTTTATGAAGAAAAGTGTAAAAGTACAGTAAAGTTCTGTTAGCTTGTTAATACCCTTATAGGATCTTGGATTTTGATATTTATGTACTTTCATTATACTTTCTTTCATGCATAATGTCATACTGAGTCGACCGATTCAGTCTTAGTGAGTCTGCTGGTTTCGACCAGCGGGTATTGTGAGAAATGTTATTGCTGGATTCAGTTTGTGTTGACATTGTTCACTGAAACTTCTAGGGTGCAAGCTGAATTGTGTTTTGAAAATTTTAGGTGATTCTATTGGTATTGATTTTTACTGAAATTTCTTGGATTCTGGCTCAACTATGGGTGCATGCTATGGGTTGTGAAAATTTCGCATGATTATGTTGGTTTTGATTATGTGTTTGTCATGGGGGTTATGCAGATTTGGTGAACAATAGCAAGGTCTTGGACCAACGAGTTTAGGGACACTTTACAAGCTGGTGCAGATGTTAGTATGATTGGTGTTGGGTTTTTACTCTGCTTATCTTGCATCCATTGGGGTGAGTGGGGTAATGTCTGTTTATTACACAGGTGGACGTCACTGTTCTTTTTATTCATTTTTTTCTTGATTTTTATATATTCTGGTAGGATGTTTGTTAGTGGCTACATGATGTGTCACTCATTTTTGTTGTTGAGGGCAGTCATTTCATGTACGAGTTGATCGATTTGAAAATGCATATCCTATTCTTACGAACATCTAGTATGGTATAACACTTTTTAATGAAAAAGTAACAGCTCATTCTTGAGTCTATCTAGTTTGCCAAGAATATATGTACATGGTTTCATTCTGGCTTGGGATTAACTATAGGTTAACTTTATCTAGTTTGCTCCATCTCTTTCTCGGACTTTAGATTTTAGGGACAACTTAGAAAGTTGCTTTCACTTTTGGAGGCAACTTGAGCTAGTTGCTTCCAGATTCGGAAGCAACTTGAGCTAGTTGATTCCAGATTAGGAGGCAACCTGAGATAGTTGGCTCCGTGTTTTTGAGAAACTTGTTCCATTTTAATCGCTTTTACTGGTTACAAAAAATAATTAGCGGATGTTTTAGTTGTTCTCTTACAGTATCAATTTTGCCTCATTTTATCAAATTAAATATCAACTTTGTTCTCTTACAATATATCTAGAGATCTGTACTATCTACAGTTTTAACAAGAAGGTTATTATTGGGGCGTCACACTCCAATAGAGGGGCTTCACTTGGATTCTTAATGTCCAAAAAAGTGGTTATGGGATATGCTAACACATATACAAAATGTCAAAATGTCTAGATTATCCTTTAACTAAAATAAAAACTTAAAAACCGTAGAAGTGATTTTACGTCCAGGTTTGGATTAGTTCCAACCGTAGAATTTTATTTGCATGTAGTTTTACGTCCAGGTTTGGATTAGTTCCAACCGTAGAAGCTCATTTTACGTCCAGGTTTCTTTTAATTCCAATTGTAGAATCCGATTTTACGTCCAGTTTTCTTTTAATTCCAACCGTAGAAGTGATTTTACGCCCAGGTTGGAATTATTTCCAACTGTAGAAGTAATTTTACGTCCAGGTTTGGATTAATTCCAACCGTAGAATTTTATTTGCATGTAGTTTTACGTCCAGGTTTGAATTAGTTCCAACCGTAGAAGCTCATTTTACGTCCAGGTATCTTTTAATTCCAATCGTAGAATTCGATTTTACGTACAGTTTTCTTTTAATTCCAACCTTAGAAGTGATTTCACGTCCAGGTTTGGATTATTTCCAACCGTAGAAGTTTATTTTACGGTCAGTTTTTTTTCCCACAAAAATTTTGTCCCAGAATTCACCAAGTATACAACAAAATTCACTAATTTAATTTTTATCTAATTAAATTAAATTAAAATTAACTAAATAAGGGTTGTTTATTCATTACAAAATTATTTTAGATAAGGGGTTTTTGATATTACTTATGGATGACCCGTTTTTGTCATATTAGGTGACGCCCCTCTAATGGAATGTGACGCCCCAATAATAACCTTCTTTAATAAACTCTTATGTACTGATTTTGTTAAATTATTGTAAAATGTGCAGGTACCTAGCCACCTACTTCTGCTGGAACTAAATAAGTCGCATTTCAGTGGGTGTCGAGGTACGGGACTATTTAATATGATTATTAGTTGAGATTGGATGGTGTTTTTATGTCTTGCATCACCTTATCTATCAGGTATGCATGGGACTATTTCGGAAGGCATGACCATGACTGCTGCTTTTCATTTTGTGGAGTTGTGAGAGAAGCGTCTGGCTGCAGTTGCTATGAAGATATAGATACTGGAGTTTGATTGTCGCCGCAGTTGGTTCTCCGCGGGTTCAAATGGCCAGGTTGGAGCTATGCATGGAGTCTCAGTCCCGGTGATGTTCTTCTACAACAACAATGGGTATTATTCAATGTCGAAGCTGGGTTTCGCTGGTGGAGCTAACTGGTGACTGCATTTAAAGTATACCTGTAGTGGAAAATTATCTTTATGTATACGTCTTAGAGTAATCGCGACGAATTTGTGGTGCAATGGTAGTGCAACTGACTATATGTCAGAAGATGTGTGTTCGACTCACACTAGGTTCACTCATTTGTGTATAATTTTATTTTCGGAGACAACTTGTGATAGTTGCCTCCATATCTGAATACAACTTGTGCTAGTTGTTTTCATTTTTGAAGACAACTTCGTACAAGTTGCCTCCGAACACAACTTCAACAAGTTGACTCCACATGGTGGTGGTGGAAGTGGTGGTTGCTGGTGGTGATCAGTGGTGGTGTTTGGTGGCGGTGATGGTGGTTGTGGTGATGGTAGACAGAGGTGGTGGTTGGCGATGGCGGTGGGCGGCGGTGGCGGCGGACAGTGGTGGTGTTGGTTAGCGGCGGCGGTGGTTGGCGGTGTTGGTTGACAGTATTGGTGGTCGGCGGTGGTGGTGGTGGTTGTCGGTGGTGGTGGTCGTAGTCGGTGGTGGTTGGGGAGGCGGCGGTGGATAGTGGTGGTGGTGGAAAGTGGTGGTGGTTGTTGGCGGAGGTGGACAATGGTGGTGGTGGTCGGTGGTGGTGGTGGTTGTCGGCGGTGGTGGACAGTGGTGGTGGTGGTCAGTGGTGGCGGGCAGTAGAGGTAGTTTTTTTTGTTTTTGTTTTTGTTTTTTTTTGAATAGTGCTTAATGATAGTGGTTTTGTATAAATATTATACTAAAGAGGGTATTTTAGTAATGTATTAAGCTTAGGGGTATAATTTAAGTTACAACGGGTATATTTCATGGGGCCTTATACTAGGGGTATATAGATAATGTTCCTTATTATTATCCACCGGTCAATCCTAAATGGGTATGGTTTGGGATTTTTTTTTTTATCAAACTAAGTACAATTTTTTTTTTCTAATCTTTTTTCATGAAGAAAGAGAAAAAAGAAGAAGAAATCCATCGAAAGATGGTTTACAATTTCTATTCTTTTAATGAAATTGGAATCACCAAAAATTGGTGTTTTCGCAATTACCTTTCGGTAATTATTCACATGCATGGTTGAAAAACCTACGTCCAATTAAATTTGGTATCTTTGTCTTTTAGACAAGAATCATGTGATTTACATATGGTTTCTATTTTTTTTATATATACAAGAAACCATCTGTCAACCTCAAAGTAGATTTTTAAGCGATAAATAAAACGACAATATGCTTATTTTGTCGATACGAGTTTGATAAATCATAAGAACCAATTTCTGTGAATTTTCTCACTGGTTTCTATAAGATAAGAGAAAACATATTGGCATATTTTCTAAAATTTTGACAATAATGATTTAATAATAAACCATTGTTTTCCATTTTCCTTTACATGAAACCATTCATCAACTAGAAAGAGTGGATTTTATCTCTTTAAAGAAAAATAACGATAATGATTTCTTTATATTCTTAAAAAGAAACATATAATTCAGTCAGAATTTATTTCATCTATATCGATCCCTAAATGATGAAATATCGTTAATATGGTATAATCAATCGTTAAATACCGATGAACGAGAATTTGATGCATTCTTTAAGGATATTGAGCAATTTTATTTTATTTTTTTGTTTTTCTCGGTAATAATCCAAAATTCGGATTTTTTCCACTTATAGTTGGATTACGTTCGGACAATAAAGATCAATGGGTGCGCACCCGACATGTTAGCCAATATTATTAGTCCTTGTAGTGACTATATTGATCTTAATTTAATTTTCTTTTGATAAAGGAAGTCCGTAGTTTTATTCTGAAAAACTTAATTTCTCTTGAAGATTTATTTGCGTATTCTATATGTTTTTGGCTACTACCAACAAAATCCATGATAGATGGTAAATGTATAATGACTTTTGAATAGTCGATATATGTGGTACATAAAAATCAGAAATTATTATGAGTATATGTCTTCGAATTAATCGGATAATACTTTACGAAACTTGTTTTCGTTTTATGAGATGAAAATATTTTCCCATAATCAGGAGGAAACTATACACTAACAACAAAAGTTGGTGTTAATTAACTAAAATGTTATATCAGTTTCTCTCCCATCATGACCAAATCGAAAAAGGCTGCTATTAACTAGGCATAAAATGTTTCATTTGCTTTTATATAAGTGTTTGCCTCTTTAAGAGGAAAATCCAGTCACATCTCGTAAAATAAGTAGCGTTCCATGAGAGGCTACTGGTAGTGCTCCAATTGAGTATACCAAAACACCATTCACATTCTCAAAATTAATATCTCATCCCTTGATGATGATGAGATCATAACGCCCGTAGGCGTTGGTACTAGTAAATTTTGAATATTTCAAAATATGCATATACTTGAGAATTGTGTGGGATCGTGGTAAACAAAAATGATTGTCGAATAATTAATTTTGAATAATGATTGTCGCGATTTTGGATCTAAAACTTAACACCTTCAAATTGCCAAGTCTATTAATTACAGGTTGATGTAGTCATATTACATCATTATACGAGAAATGTATTCGTTGTAAAAACGATTTGAGGGTTTTATTTTTATTAGACCCTAGGATTGGTTCAATAATTGCTCTCCTTGTATAATTGGCATGGTAGTCCTTGAAGGACTCATTTATGGTCGGAGAACATTTTCGAATTTGTAATCCTTAGAGGATTCAAATTACATTAAAGCAGCCATTTGACTCGACAATGTCAGGTTTAACAATCCTTTATGTGTTTTTAGAAATTTGGTACAAAACCAAAAATCCGGATTAATTAGTTGATGAATTCAACGTTATAGGTCTCTTGAGGAGTCCTTAAAATACACAAAAATCCATGATTTAGCAGCATAAAATTATTTTTCTTAAATCTGCAGTTTAAATATTATGCTTGCATAAAACTTGTCTATCTGATATAGACTAGAGTTATGATGTTTATTTTTTATAATACTCATATAGTTGAGTTAGCATTCATAAATCGTCAAAAGTTGTACTCTTTTCCCTTCGTTTCAGGTTTTTCCAATGTGGTTATCCTGACAAGGTTTTTAACAAGGCAACATCTCTGACGTTTAAACTTCTTTTAATGTTGATATTATGCTTTTTTTACTTTGTCCATATTTTTTCCCATTGGGTTTTACTGGGAAGGTTTGTGTAAGACAATTTAATTCAACATGATGGTCATCCAAGGGGGAGTTGTATAAATTTTGGTTGTTTAGTGGATGCCTACATTTGATTAAACCAAATCAACTTAATCATCTTCTAAGAATTTGGATTTCCTTCTAACAAATACAATTTTTGTTCACGTATGATAAGGTATTCATATCTTGACTCTTTGTTGAAGAAACTACATCAACTACTTTTGCAAATCATCTCCGAGAAGCTACAAATCCAAGAACCAAGTCCTCAGTGTATTTGAATAATCGTGAAGACTCGAGAACTCTACTTTTAGAAGACTAACACAAAAGAGGACTTCATCAACTAGCAATTTTCTTCATGAAAGAATTGTTATCTCCGACATTCAAGAAATTCTTTCATCGAAATTGGGAAGTCTCGACTTAAAGATTTGCAAGCCAAGATTTAACTGAAGTACTTATCACGGGGAGCATCATAGTAAAAGGTATTTTACTGGACTATCACGTTGTACTCTTTTTCCTTCGTCAAGGTTTTATCCCACTGGGTTTTCCTTGTGAAGTTTTTAATGAGGCAACATATGCATGTCCAGCTCCGTTCTAAGTTTACTCACAATTGTACTCTTTTCCCTTCGATCGGGTTTTGTCCCTTTGTGGTTTCCTGATAAGGTTTTAACGAGGCAAATAGCTTAGACACAATGTCATCAGGAGGAGTGTTATAAACGTGTAATTATGTTAAGAATATCTAGGATGAATCTCGTTTATTATTGGGATGCCCTTATGTCTAACCCTATAAATAGAGGCTCTAATGTTTGTCTAATACACATGAATAAGAAATCTCTCTATTTTCTTCTCCCTATTTTCTGTCTCCTTCTCCTTTTATAAGATATATTTCATTTCTATGTGTTTTATTTTTATTTTTGTGTTTTCTCTTCCCTATCTAGTCTCTTCACTCAACGGCCTCGTTCAAGATTACTAAATAACTTTACCTTATTGAGTGCGTCTAAGTGCACCTCCCTAACTCGGGATGCACATTCCTCCATTTGTTACAGGCTGATCACTAACTCTGGTTATTTATTTTGTTTATTATTTTTAATACTCCCTCCGTTACTTTTTAATAAGCCAGTTTTTATAAATAAATATTTCAAAAAAATAGGTCAGTTTCCTAATTGGGAAAGTCAAATGTTACTTTAATTTTCTAGGACCACTTTTTTTTAACTTCTTTTGATGACAAGTGTTATGTGGACCATTTCACTTATTTCTTTGGCTGACAAGTTTCATGGGGACCATTTCACTTCACTTCTTTTATTAACAAGTGTCTAGAGGGCCACTTTCAATAATTAGTTTTTTTAATTTCCTTAATTTTCTCAAAAAGAAAACCGGCCTATTAAAAAGTAACGGAGGGAGAGTATGATACTTAGATAAAATTACATTGGAAATTGGTGAACTAAAAGAATTAGAAACATATTTACACCTCTCTCTTCTTCCTATTTATCTATGGCTCAACTTCATATTTTCATCATGGCTCTCTAAAACTACCAAGTCAATCTCTAATTTTTGCCTCCTATTTTCCCCAAGATCTCTTCTAACCCCTCTATAATTTTTCTTCATCTTCTCAATTATAATACTGGTCTTATTAATTACTTTATTTCTTACCTTTGATTTTACTTCCTTAATCTTAATCAGATAAATTCCAACCTAAACAACCAATAATTTCACACTGTTCAAATAAATTCTAACCTAAACAACCACTAATTTCACATGTATCATAAAGGTATAGTGAAATCTTGAATGTGTATTTAGATTAAACATAAACACTGCATTCAACAACGTCTTTCATAATTGCATGATAATTTCTCTTTCTAAAAGAAAGACTTATTAGATTCTCGATCTTAGTGTAAAAACACTAGTAGTACTGAAACATGAGGACTAGCAGTAGTATGTTATAATGAAATTACAGAGAAATTAAAACCACATTGCCACAGTTGTTGATGTTGACTCATTAAAAACCACATACCAAATGAGGAACAACATATCAAATGGAATATTTGCATCTGAATGTTCAATGAGATTTGATGCATGATTCCTCCGAAGAAAACTAGATGTATTGTGATTCAGGTTTGGATTTATGATTCGATGATGATCTGAAGAATGAGGGAGACTGCAATTATGGTTAGATTAATTTTCTAATTAGTTTGATTGTTGATAATGGCAAATCTATGGATCTGCTAGCAAAAATTATTTATTTACTATTAGTGATCCCTTTAAAATAGTTGACTGTTCTGTGATCTATGAATTTCAATTGGATTTTTCCATTTAATACTTGACATACTAGCCGCTGACGGACTACAATGATTAAGATCATCCATTACAAGTCGATGAAGAACACAAGACGAGATGTAACATGTTTAAAAGAAGAGATAAACATGAAGAATAGAGATGTGTAATTTTTTGGTTTACCAATTCCCGATGTAATTTTATATAACTAATATAATATTAAAAATAATAAACAAAATAAATAACTAGAGTTAGCGATCAACCTCTAATAATGGGAGGAATGTGCACCTTGGGTTAAAAGGGGTGCACCTAGATACACTCTCATTTCAACATTCAACATAAATTAGGTTTCAAAAAGACAAGTCTTAAATATTTTCTTAACCAAGGAAAAGATCAAGAAATTAGAAATTAGAAGTAACTGTAATTTTGATGATCAACACAAACAAAATTTAGTAATAGTAAAAAATTAGTGAAAGAATAACCTGTTTTGGAAAATTAATCAGTCTTTCTTTTTTATTATTTTCATACTTAACAAAACTTAAAACCAATCATCAGAAAAACGAAAATTATCCCAAAACCTCCTTGTAAATTAAAATTTTCATATCATAAGAGTTGCGCTCTATATGCAAAATTGATACGTCTATGTTTTACCTTTAATGAACCATATTCTTTTAATGACAATACTTATTCCTCTTGTATCAAACAAATTCCCATTTCAGCACACATTACCAAATCATTTTAAGAAGATTCACAAAATTGTTCATGTTTAACTCACTTTACACCTCTAAGGATCTATACGATGGAAGAGTGATTGACCATGAAAATTTGTAACGAGGAATTTGGTAACCCATGCAACTTGTACTTTTGAGGTTGGAAGCTAGGACCATTATAATTTAGGAATATTTAGATTTTGAGTCTAACTTTGCGATACACGTTGCATTTGAGTCCCAGAAAGTTCAGTATTAGAATTTGGGTCTCAGTCAAGCAGAGAATTATAGTTGATTACTTTGACCAACATTTAATTTATTAATTTTAGTTAATTAAAAAAAAAGTCTCTAAGACCTTTTTTCCTCACACTAGACTTGACAAATTTCACTCTCCAACTACTATTAATCTCATAAAAATCCAATTGTTTTGCCACCACAATACGAAATATGACAACAATCCTTATTATAGAATGTTTGTTGAATCAGGTTATATTATTCACCTAATCGTCCATTTATTCATGAATTTTCGATGCTTATGAAGATGATAATCAGCTCTCATCAACAGATACGATAAATACATGAAGGGTCATTTGAAATGAAAATATGGAAGTTATGGTACTTTGAGTTTGATTTAGTGAGCGGGGGGTTTCAATTTCTATCTAATGAGGATTCATATTTTTCATTAGATGATTAGGGGGCTTGGGTTGTTTTTCATAATTTGAATAAGGGTTTTTATTAATTAGGTATGAATTAACAATAAGACAAATGGATTATTATTGTATTTTTTAGCTGAAATTATTCCTAAAGTGGTGATTATATTTTTGTATTGCTTAGGTGGTGATCGTCTTTGTAATGTATCTAGCTAGATTCCTTAATACTTTATGTATATCTATTGAGGTTAAAGTAACCAGATCTAAAAGTTACATAGTGATCGGTTGTCAGTTAGTCAAAATTGATGCAAAGTCTTTTCACTTCGCAAAAATAAATAAGAGTATAGCAGTGTTAGAGCATTGTTCGGTCGAACTCGCAAGCGTTGCTATCTCAAGCTTGTTTGTCAAATTTAGTTGTCAAAACTATATGTCTTGATTTCTAGTCTACTTATAGCTAAGTCTCGGACTAGGATAGTTAAGTGTAGTTGAGCTCCAGACTCCACGACAATCATCTTACGAAGACGAAGAACTACTCAAGGAACCAGTAGAACTTCATCCGACTAAAAGGTATGTGGAGACTTAAACTTATCTATCACTCAAAAGTCTACCTACTCTATCTCCTACTCTTGAGACAAACGTCGTATAAGTATGATAGTTTTCATACATACACATTTGCTATTTCGAGCTTAGTTTACTCGCCTATCTATTTATCGAAATATGTGTTGGTAAGCTTTCACTTTAACCATTTTTCATATTTATCCGTCACGAAAGTCATGATGACGTTTCAATCTTGAAAATAGCTTTGATGACGATAGTTGTGAATAACGACTGTTATAACATTATAGAAGAATGTTTCAATGATTGAAATGTGGAGTTGAGATTACCATCTATGGATATAAGCATATATAGTGTGTTCGCACATTAGTGTATAAATCCATGTACCGGAAACCAAGTGTGTGCATACGGTATTGGTAAAGGAGACAGGTTGGGTACGCGTACCTGTACGCGTACTGGCGGAACTTTTCCTCCCGAAAAATCTGTTGAGTTTGGAGTTTACGAACTTATAAACCAGTCACCTTAGGTACGAGTATTTGCAGAACTTTTCTACCCGAAAAATTCTGCTGAGTTTGGAAACTCAAATCCGGTAGCTAAGGTACGCATACCCATACACGTACCCAAGCTGGTTATTTCTCAAATCGGTAGTTCATGAACTTAAACAACAAATTATAAGGAATGCAATCTTTGCAAACCGTGGCTATATTGTTCATGAATTGATTCAAATGAATCAAACGGATTTTGTTTCAATTGTGTCTATGCATAAAGACCTAATCAATTGAACAACTCTTCAACTAGTTCTTTTGAAGTCATTTGAACTAGTTATGAGAAAGATGAATACGGTAATATGAAAGTGCTCATACGGATAACCATTGGTTAACTATTTGTGAACCAACTAAGTGTACACGTTTAGGTACGGTTACTCAAACCTAAATGAAATACATTTCATTTGTGTGTGACAAGCTAAGTTTCGATCTAACGGTTGAAAGATATTAGCTTGGTTAAATCAGGTTTTTCATCAAACGGTGAATATTGAATGCTTTGTTACTAAGCTAACATTGATTGCAAACCCTGATTTGAAAACTATATAAAGGAGAACTCTAGCAACTTGAAAAACTAATCCCCACATATCCTGTGTGATACTAGTTGGTTTAGCTAGAGTCGATTCTCCTTTAACCTTAGGTTTCTTCTCGAGACCCTGTACGTTAACGACTTAAAGAATTCATTGGGATTGTGAAGCCAGACGAAACTACTTCTCTTGTAGTTGAGCGATCCGATCTTGTCATTTTTTATCTTACAAGTTCAACTGAAAGACTGACTTGAGATTATATCTCCGATAGGGCAAGATAAAAAGAAATCACAAACATCTTCGTCTCATCGTTTGTGATTCCGCAATATCTTGTTTCGCTACCATACGATTAAGATTATTGTGAGGTGATTGATAATTCTAGGTTGTTCTTCGGGAATATAAGTCCGGGTTATCAATTAGTTCTTGTTCACCTTGATTTTATCAAAAGACGGAACAAACTCGTATGTTTATCTGTGGGAGACAAATTTATCTATTATCGTAGACTTTTCTGTGTGATACAGATTTTTTTATTCAAGTCTTCGACTTTGGGTCGTAGCAACTCTTGGTTGTGGGTGAGATCAGCTAAGGGAATTGATAAGCACGAAAGTGCGACGTATTTTCACCCATAAATACATTAGCTGGGACTATTTTTATCACTAATAAATTTGTTTTAGTTGTTTCTAGAAGAATAAGCTCTCGTGGAGAATTGGCTCGAAAAACTGTTATTTGCACCCGAAGGACACGTGTTATTCGGACTCTCGATGTTGGTTAAGGGGCACCTCAATTACTAAGGGGCGTCCAGTTTCTAAGGGCCACCTTCCTTACTATTTACACCCCATAGGACAAGTGCTAAAGGGACACCCATACAGGATTAAGGGGGAGTTCATCTTCAACAATTCAAATTTCAGTTTTGGCGGGAAAATGACAGCAGAATTAGGGTTTCAGTTTTGGAGGTGTTTGGGTGAGACTAAATGGCTGAAATCAAATGGGTTTGTTCCTAAGGCCTAAACAGAGATGGTAATATGCTTTGTTTCAATTACATTTGGCTGGATAATCACCGATTGATGAAAATAGAAAGGACAGAATTTGGCGAGAAAGGATTGAGTCCCAACATTCTCATTTACTTGCTATTCCTAGTTGGTTCAATATCTCTAGTTTCCAATCCTGTTCAACATTCTAGAATGAAGCATATTCACATAGACTATCATTTTATTAAGGAACTAGTGTAATCCAAGCTTTGGATGTATTTTTTGTCATCAAATAGCTAACATATTTGCCAAGAGATTGTGTGGCCTAGATTTTCTCTTCTCAAAACCAAGCTCAAGTTTGTACCTCCCTTGTGCTTGAGGGGGATATTAGCACTCATATAACTGGCAGAAAAGGTACAGTACAAAGAGTGTTGTGTAGCTCAAAGTGTAATTGGGGTATCAGTATACTACTCTCAGTTTTTATTGTAAGTTTGTCCTTTGCACACTCATTTTTGGTAATGGTTTGTTAACAACTAGTCACTTAACGATTTCTAAATATTCATACAATAATTCTATGTGTTTTCGGTGAAAGAATTTTGAATTATCTTCCTCATTTTTGTATCTCCAATACCTCCATAAATACTATCAAACTAGCCTTTTAGTCTTTTTTATTTTATTTTATTTTATTTTGGACCAAACATTATTTTTTTTCTGGTTTAAGGAAAAAATCCTCATAAGCTAACCAAGAAATGTCCTCCATGTATACCAAATTTAAGTAAATAACTACCCTTGAATTACCAAGTTCAAATAAGTCCACATTTAGGAAGATCTATTTTGGTGGAGTTTGGACCACTGTGGAGGTAGGGGTTCGGATTCTGTAATCGTTGACGCTCCAATTTAAGGAGTTTGGATGTAGTCTAGGGACCACTAATAGGGCATTAAAAAAAATTGGTGGAGTTTTTTCTTATTCAAAATATGCCATGTGTCTTGGACTATTCTATAACATTGACTACCGATGCTTGCAACGAGTAGTTATTTTGAGATGGCAAAATCCGGAGATATAAGATCTGATATTATTCCAGGGCCTTTCATAAGATTTTTGTTAAAGGGAGAGTAAAATGTGATCTGAAGAGCGCAAAAATCGTTCTCGTTAACTAAGGCCAACTCGATATATTTTCCCGAATCGGACTAAAGTACCCTTATGTACCACATGTACTCCTCGTACACGCTCACAAAAGTTTTTTCTTTATTCGTTTACCATACTTGTGAACCCAGACAGAAAAAAATGATTTTTTGGAGAATCAAACAGACAAGGCAAGCGAAATTGTTAATTTGGTTTACATATAAAGAATACTTAAAAACAATAAAACAGAGAAAGAAGAATCGAAAATAAAAAATTAGACTTAAAAATCAAAATTGATGAAACCCTTTCGAATCAACAAATAAAAAGAATGAATCATTTACGCCCAGTGATTAAGCTTGGTCTGTTATGATGAGAACAAGAAAACCATCCTAATTATCAATTATATATGTTTCGGTTTGTATATTATTACACTTCACGTTTTCCCTAAAAACGGGAAATGGTATTGTACCGACATTAAAGAGCAGCACAAATTTCTTGCTCTTAGAAAAGAAGACAACCATCAGGGATAGTTTCTTTGAAGATCTAGTTTCAATCTAATGATTTGAAACAGAAAATTGGCTGATTGCGAGAATATTATCTTTATAGTTGTTATTATCAGAAGAAGAATATCATGGGTTTTGTTTCTTATCTCTTGTTCTACAGCAAGGTAAGTTTGCTAGGGTTCTTAATTCCTGAGTCCTGACTGAGAAGAAGATGATCAATAATTTTGAAAGTGTGCGGGGAAAACATGGGGAAAGTAAGGTTATTTTAGTCTGAGTTAAAAAAATATATCGAGTTGCTCCTAGTTAATGAGTCGACCACGATTTTTGCTCTGCTCGGATCACATTTTGCTCTCCTTTTAACAAAAATCCTTTCATAAGTGTTACTTCGTCTGAAACAAATATTCCCTCACTTGAGAAGAGAAATAAAATAAAATAGAAACAACTATTCCAAGCTGCACATGCGGTTTGTCTTTCCTTCAAAGGAAAACCATGTGGAGCCAGGAGCTCTAGATACTGACTAAAAAAACATGCATTTAAATAATTTTTTTGATCAATAATTTATACTCACTCCGTTCCTTTTTAATAGGTTGGTTTTGTTTTTATAGAAAATTAAGGAAATTAAGAGAACTAATCATTAAAAGTGTGGTCCTCGTGACACTTGTCAATAAAAGAAGTGAAGTGAAATGGTTCCTATGACACTTGTCAGCAAAAGAAGTATAGTGAAATGATTCACATGACACTTATCATCAAAAGAAGTTAAGAGAAAAGTGGTCCCAGAAAACTAGAATAACATTTGACTTTCCTAATTAAGAAACCAGCCTATTTTTTTGAAACATTTATTTTAGGAAACCAGCTTATTAAAAAAGAACCGAATGAGTACTTTAGAACTAAAAGTTTGACGCAAAATGCAAATATGTATAACCATGATTAAACATGATCTGAATGGATACGAACAAAAAACAAGATATTAATATATGCCTAGGAAGGTCTCGTGGTAGTGCCGTAGTGTCAACCCACTGACAAATGTAGATGCTCATATTCATGTGTGTTAATCCATGATGACAGGGGAGAGCGGGTAATATTATAGGGCAGCATTTCTGAATCTTGCTATGGACATCACAAATCAGCAGGGCTAACCTTGAGACCAGTGGTGGAACCAGACTTTTCAACCTCGGAGACAAATATATAAAGGGGAAGATAGTACAAATGGCGGCCGGAGGACGCCCGAAATTTTTAGAGTTTTTTGTGATAAAAAGAACAGAATTTGCCTCAAGACTCCACAAAATATCATCAATACTTCATAGAACCTTATGGTATGTAATGTAAGCCTCGTGCTAGAATTTGTAATAGGAAACTTTAAAATGTAAATAGTTACACATATGAAGCATATTATAGTAATTTTGTAAAATTTAGGGGGACAATTATAAAAAACCTAAAATTTGTAAGCCTAGTCAGATTGTAAATTCTAGGGAGGACAATTGTCCTCCCTAGTCCTCACTCAGCTCCGCCCCTGCGAGACATGGTTTTAGTTTAGGGTGCTTGCACTCTAATATCAAGGTGACGACAGTTCATTATGTAATCAGTAGTATCAACTTTATGTTTGAAATGTAAAATGTGTTGTCACTGCCTCACTTCTTCTCCTCTTTCATGGAAGGTTAGACTTTCAAGACTCAAGAGTATAAAATAAAACATATTTTGATTTTATTTTTTACTACTCAGTGTGTGGCTGTGGATGGAATCATCAACTCCTAAAAGCCTAGCTAAAGTAAAAAAAGCAAGAAGTCCACGATACAAGACGAAAAAACTGTCAGAAATTTGTATACTTTGAGTTTGAACATGCTATTCAAAAAATAAGTGCAAGCTATGAAAACGGAAAAAGCTAATGGTAGAACGAATTTAATAGTCCACTTGTGGACCAATGAAATCCAACCATCCAACAAAATTGGTCTACCTCTAAAAACACTAGTCTTTCCCAAATGCGGAGGCAAAATTCAAACACTAACTAATCACATGAAAAAATGTGGTAATAAAATAATATCAAAATTTAAAGTAAATCTTCAGTGTAGTACTTACCTGTGGTTTTGGGGCTATTGATGTGTGTTGGTGAAGAGATAGAAAATGCAGCAGCAGATTCAGCAATTTCTTTACTGAGTTGTTCAAACTTGCCTTGATCAGGATGCTCAACCTTGACCCTAAATGCAATCAGAGCATCCATTTGCTTATTTAACAAAGCAGCTTCATTCATAACTTGGTCAACTTTATCCTTGTAAAACTTGTTAACGTAGTTGAATTCATCATCAAGTCTATAGAAAAATTTCTGTTCTAACTCTCCTCCTTCTTCATTTGACATCAAGAACTTGGTTTCATATCTATGATAACCTTGCTTGTTATTAGATCTTCCTTGTTCTACATTATTATGATCAAATGATTGCACTAATATGACTGGTTCCTCATGGTGTATAAATGCATGATGGTGGTGATGATGATGATGGCTATGGTTAGGACTATTGGTTAGGCTGATGCTAGGAATACGACTCAAGAGACCACTGAAACTTCTGTACATTGTAAAATTTCTGCTTAACCCATCTCCACCTGCAGCAGCATTAGTAGGATCATGAGAATGTTTGTGGTTTTGGTGGGGGTTTTTGAGTTTGAAAAGTTTAAGATCTTCAAGTGCAGATTTGAGGGATGTGTAATCCATGTAAGCCCCTTGCCATTCTGGCACCATTTGAGAGGCAAACTCTTTTCCAAATTTCATCTCTCAGACTCTCACTATCTAGATCTTACTGGTCATGATGATCAGTAACGCAGATAGAAAAAATGTGAGACCAGAGATGGAGAGAGTATATCTATTAAAGAACAGCTTCAATAGGAAGGCAGTCGATAACTATTCTAGACTCACTTACTATACATTATGTTTTTCTTTCTGTACTTGTTTTACATTTTTTTTCCTAATGGTGATCGTGCGACAATTTTTTCTTATTTTTTACTTTCAATTTTATTTTTTAAGAGAGGCTTCGGTAACCCCATTTCATTTGTAGAATCCAAATGATAATGAAACGAAGTTAAGATAAGGGCACCAATCTGACAGACAAGAAACAAGTAAAGAAAATACCAAAAATACTTTATACCCCGAAATTCTTCCACCAAATCTTTCCCGCGGCAAATGGCGGGGTATGAGTGGGGGTGCGTAGCATACAATGTTATTCTTACCTCTGACGTACATAAGTCACTCCTATAATCACAAAGATTCAGACGGGGACACTATCCCCTTGTCTTTTTTTTAACAAAAATTCTCAAACCGAGAAAAAAACAAAGAAAAAAAACCCGGGAGAGACGGTTTTGCCATTGTTTCCTTCCCTCTGTTCTTTTAGAACCACTGTTTTTTTAATAAGAAGAAGAATAATGCGAACAAAGGTGCAAGAGGAAGCCAGGTTAAGTAATAATTTGGAGGCTGTGAGTGGCTTTACTACCGAAGCTGCTACATATCCCCGAATCCTTTCCACCAAACCCTTCTCCGATAGGTGGCATCATCCTCCCAGAACGAATGATGTGGAAGAGTGACTGAATTTTCTCTACGACTGGAGCAGTGGCTACTATCCGCCTCTTTCTAATTATTAGAATATATAGCAGATACAAACAAGTAGCCGAGGTGCAGAAAAGGATCGAGGAAACTATATGGTGAAGTGAAGACTAAATCAAGTAACTGTGCAGTAAGACACGTGAAGTGGAGGTTAAGTCAAGTGACCGTGATATACATGGCACGTGAAGTGAAGACCATACAATATACAAACTGAAGTCAAAGTCAAGATGAAGTGATCAAGACTCAAGTTACCAGAAGATCGACGGAGATTAAACAACACAAAAGATCGAGGGAGATCAGTTAAGTTTCCAAGAATAAAAAGATCTCGTGTAATTTAGGTAGTTTTCTAGATAAGTCAAATATCTAGCTAATTTCATATTATTCATATTATAGTTAATTAGGATATATATTCTAGAGAATAATATAATATCATATATTAATTATTCATACTGTATAAATAGAGTGTCTCAATGTAATTGTAAAACAATCTCAGAATGTTCTGATGATCAATATTATTATTCACCCTACGGGGTTGCTTGTGGACGTAGGTCGAGTTGACCGAACCACGTTAAACATCGTCTCCATTATTGTTTTGGTATGTAGATTTATTTATTCTTGATTGATTTATTTTATCATTGATTTGTTTTTATTATTTATCTAACATCAATGATATCCATCTTGAATTTGATCTACATATCAAAATTTAAGACTAATGTTACAAGAACTTTACAAGAACTTTACTTTACACTCAAAACTACATCCATTAACTACGTATAAAAGATAAGACAACGACTACTGACTAAGGTTAGCTTAATTGATGATATTGAAAAACCAACGTCATTTCCTCACCGAACAATATCTACGGTCCCATTGTTAGATGAAAACTCTTCAGTCATCTTTATCATCATCATCTTCATCATAGTTGAAAGGTAGTGGCACTGATTTAAATGCCCGATACTTGCCCACATTGTTCAAATGCTCATTCTCCAACCTGAAACATCAATTTATATACTTTTAGTACCTTTGTCATCATAGCGGTATCTGAATTGGTAGCTATTCATGCAAGTTTTTCGTTTTTATTTCTATGCTTGGAAAAATGCAATATTTTTAGGTTATTCTTTGTGTAATTTTAATTATCAAGTTCAAATCAGTATCTCTCAGATCCAAACACCGATAACGGGGAAACTTGGTAATAACTGGCTGACCAATTGATGAACTTATCATTTAACAGTCTAAAGGCTATAGTTATGCAACTCATTCAATATGAATTTAATCTTTGATGTCATACCTGAAGAAATTCCACATTCCACGACGAATGATCTCTAGACAAGCAAAGATCGTGACCATGGCTTCCATATGTAGGAAAGGAAGTTTAAAATCAAAAATACTTTGCAACCAGGCAAATCTGAGCAAGATATTCAGTACCTGCATTTAAAGCAATGATATTGTTAATGTTTCACGAACTGCATCAACATCAAGCTAGCAATTGAGGCATTCAGCTTATTAGCTTAATCAATTACTTACAATGGCTCCAAAGTATACATTTTGTTGTGGGATAAGAAGTTTATCTCGCAGAAAGCGATTCCTGGAGTTGCTCTGAAAGAGTCCCCAATCTGTAACAATATCCCAGTAAGTGCTAACAACAGCGGAAATTATTGAACTGAGCAATGCCAGTATGAGCCATGCGGTTGTGTCATTCAGCTTATAAGCTGCTCTAATGGCTACAGCAACAATTGTTGAGAAATATTTCAATGCATTATATCCTTGCATTCGGTCTTTCTCCTCAAATAAACGGCGCAGGCACTGTAAAACAGAACAAGCTATCTACTATGAGAATATGGGAAAATTAATGTGCACATAAAGCTATATTACCAAATACTGTCTACTTCCTAATTTGTTCAAAGGCCTGTGGTTCCTAAGCTATATGCATTGCTATCATCTTTCATCTGGACCTGAGACACAGGAAAGCAAACCAACCTGAAATAAACGGAACGAATATGGTATTGAGGCTATGATGAAATTGAAAACTTTAAAAACACCGGTCTTCTTGCACGAGCTATCCCTGGATTTAAAACCTCCCCCGCCATAGTAGCAGATGTAGTATTCAATACTTCTAATGGCTTGGACCTGAAAACAAAGAAGAAGAATATAGTTACTAAAATTAATAGTTTCGAGTGATTCTTTAATTTTACGCTGTGATTTCTAAGCATCAACAATCAAGATCTAACCTGGCTAGTTAACTGATCTGCCAGGAAAATATCAGGTAGTAGAACCTGCGTTTTAGAAGAGACACATTAAAGATCATTAGATTGTTCCTACTGTCCGCATCATTATTTCTTAATGGAATATAATCTGATTATTTACCTTGTAAAAAGGAGCGCATATACAATGGAAGAAACTCACAAGCAAGAAATATCGGCTTGACGTTGGTTAAACTTCAACATAGAAGTCACTAACAAGCTGGTTAGGACAAGATTAGAAAATTGATGTAATCCTAAGGGAATTAGAAGTCATCTAGTTCTAAGAAAAGGAAAGACATGTAATAAGGTAATAGGACTAGGAAAAGGAATTCATAGTTCTATATATATATGATCACCAAAGTTGTGGTTGATCATATGAGCAAGATTAGAGCTTGTGTTTAGTTTTGAGAGATTTTCTAAACATCAATAAAGAGAGTTGTCTTTATATAAGCTAAGTTTCATCTTGCAGTTGCCATTAATTGGTATCAGAGCTTGTTTCTGAGCCATGGAAATCGAAACCACCATTGTGGGTGCAAAACAGTTCACACCACCATCAATACAAGTTCCAATCCTCAACGCCACAAACTACACAATATGGGCCATGAGAATGAAGGTACTGATGAAAATCTACAAAGTTTGGGAAACAATTGATCCTGGTACATTGGACCCAGACAAAAACAATGTTGCCATTGGATTACTCTTTCAAGCAATACCAGAATGTCTTGTTCTACAAGTTGGTGAACATGAAACTTCAAAGAAAATTTGGGATGCAATAAAGGCACGTAATCTCGGAGCTGATCGAGTTAAAGAATCCCGTCTGCAAACCTTAATGTCTGAATTTGAAAGAGTGAAGATGAAAGACACTGATACTATTGATAGCTTTGCAGGAAAGCTATCAGAGATAGCCTCAAAAGCTGCGTCACTTGGACAATCCATTGATGAAGATAAACTGGTAAAGAAGTTTCTCAATAGTTTACCAAGATCCAAGTATATTCATATCATAGCTTCTCTCGAACAAGTCTTGGATTTAAAGAAGACTAGCTATGAAGATATAATTGGAAGATTGAAAGCATATGAAGAAAGAATCCTTGATGAAGAAAACAATGGAGAAACTCAAGGAAAACTTTTGTACACAAACTCTTACCAACAAAACTCTGCGACAAGAGGAAGAGATCGTGGAAGAGGTGGTAGAGGAAACAGAGGCCGAGGAAGGGGAGGAAGGTTTAACTCACAAGATAGAACAACAAGTCAGAATGATCAAAACCAAGGGAAAGAAAAGAAGGATAAATCAAATAATATTTGTTACAGATGTGATAAAGCAGGACACTTCTCCTCTGTATGCCCTGAAAGAATACAAAAGATGGAAGAAACAAACTAGAATGAAACAAGGGAAGCAGATACAGCTCTTTTCATGCACGAAGTTGTATTCTTAAACGAAGGGAAACTAATACCAAAGAACTACGAATCAAAGGATGGAGAAGAAGGAATCTGGTATTTAGATAATGGAGCCAGCAATCACATGACTGGTAAGAGACACTACTTTTCTGAACTCAATGAGAAAATCAAAGGAAAAGTGAAGTTTGGGGATGGATCTTCTGTAGAAATTGAAGGGAAAGGATCAATTCTATTTCAGAGCAAGACCGGAGAACAGAAGCTTGTCACAAACATCTACTTCATCCCAAACTTACAAAGCAACATTCTAAGTTTAGGACAAGCTACAGAAGTTGGATGTGATGTTAGAATGCGACAAGATTATCTAACAGTTCATGACCCAAGTGGAAGACTTTTAGTTAGAGTCTCACGCTCACAGAATAGACTCTACAAGATAAGTCTCATGATTGGAAGGCCATTGTGTCTGAATATGAGACTGGAAGATCAGACATGGAAGTGGCACGCAAGGTTAGGACACATAAGCTTTAGAAATTTAAAGGCAATGTCTCAAAACAAGATGGTTCGAGGACTACCACAGATAAATATGAAGCAAAAATCTGTGAATCATGTTTAGTTGGGAAACAAACTCGTCAAGGTTTCCCAAAAGCAACAACATTCAGAGCCTCAAAGCCATTAGAGCTTCTTCATGCTGATTTATGTGGTCCTATTACACCACAAACCCTTGCAAATAACAAATACATATTTGTTATTATAGATGACTTCTCAAGATATATGTGGTCTATTCTTATGAAAGAAAAGAGTGAAGCATTTGACAGATTCAAAGCTTTCAGAAATCTGATAGAAAAAGTTAAAAGAGGAGGTCAAAATGCTTAGAACTGATAGAGGAGGAGAGTTCACTTCCTTAGAGTTCAACAAGTTCTGTGAGTCAAATGGAATCAAAAGGAACTCACAGCACCATATACACCACAAACAAAACGGAGTGGTGGAGAGGAGAAACAGGACTCTAATGGAGATGACAAGAAGTTCTTTAAAGGCTATGCAGGTACCTAATTATCTATGGGGAGAAGCTGTACGACACTCCACATACCTAATAAACAGGATACCTACGAAAGCTCTGAAAGACATGACTCCATATGAAAGTTTGCGAAAGAGAAAACCAAACATAGATCATTTAAGAGTGTTTGGTTGCAAAGCATACGCAAAAGTTGATTCTGCAACTCTTAAGAAACTGGATGATCGATCTCAGACTCTTGTGAATCTAGGAATTGAGCCTGGATCCAAAGCTTACAGATTATTCAATCCAACAACGAAAAGAGTGATAGTGAGTCGAGATGTGGTATTCGATGAAAAACAAACTGGAACTGGAAAGAAAAATGATGGACCAAGTAGGGATCCAGGAATGTTTCACATGAGATGGGGTCAAGTAATTGATGAAGGCGAAGGACCCATAATCATCAATACCAATGGAAACAATGATGTTAATCAAGAAGAAGAAGAGAATAATGAAAACACTGAGAATAACGAAGAAGTAGAAGAAGAGAAGAAGAAGAAGAAGAAGAAGAAGAGGAGATCCATGAAATAACTCAACCCATTCCACTGCGAAAATCAACAATACAGATACAAAAGCCACAGTATCTGGAGGATTATGTTCTTCCAGCTGCAGAAGAATGTGAGATTATGCTACTTTCTGTTAATGATGAACCAAGGAATTTTCAGGAAGCAAAGGTCTCGACTAAATGGACACAAGCATGTAGAGAAAAATTATTTCAATCAACAGAAACAAGACTTGGTTTCTAGTTGATAAGCCAGGTGGGGTAAAAGTGATTGGTCTTAAGTGGATCTTCAAAATAAAACGGAATGCTGATGGTACTGTCAACAAATATAAGGCAAGACTTGTATCTAAGGGATACGTTCAAGAATCAGGCATAGACTTTGATGAATTTTTCGCACCAGCTGCTAGACTAGAGACAATTCGTCTCTTAATAGCAGAAGCAACATCAAACTCATGGGAAATTCACCACTTAGACGTTAAGACAACATTCTTACATGGTGAATTGCGAGAAGATGTGTATGTTGAACAACCAGAAGGTTTTGAAGTAAAAGGACAAGAGCATAAGGTTTATAAGTTATCAAAAGCTCTATATGGTCTAAGACAAGCTCCTCGAGCCCGGAATACAAAGTTAGATCAAATCTTAAGAGAAATTAGTTTTGTTAAGTGCTCTAAAGAAACATCAGTATACAGAAGAGAAGAAAAAGGAACGCTTCTTGTGATTGCAGTCTATGTAGATGATCTATTTTTGACTGGCAACTCCCTTAAGGTGATCAATGAGTTCAAGAGAGAAATGTCATCAAAGTTTGAGATGTCAGACCTCGGAAAACTCACTTATTACCTTGGCATAGAAGTCCATCAAGGAGTAGATGGGATTCAGATTAAACAAGAAGCTTATGCAAGGAGAATTCTGAAAGAAGCAGGACTTGAAACTTGTAATCCAACTAAGATACCAATGGAGTTTGGACTTAAAGTTTCAAAGGCACAAGAAGAAGCTGAGATTGATCCAACGAGTTATAGAAGAAATGTTGGATGCCTTAGATACTTGTTACACACAAGACCAGACTTGGCTTTCTCTGTGGGAGTAGCAAGCCGTTATATGCAGAGTCCACGCAAGTCTCATGGTGATGTAATAAAGCAGATATTTAGATATCTAAGAGGAACAATCAGCTATGGATTGAAGTATGGTCGAGGAGAATCAAAAGGAATTGTTGGGTATAGTGACAGCAGTCATAATATTGACCAAGATGATGGAAAAAGTACAACTGGTCATATATTTTATCTAGGAGAAGCACCTATTACATGGTGTTCACAGAAGCAAGACACTGTAGCGCTCTCATCCCGTGAAGCTGAGTTTATGGCTGCAACAGAAGCAGCTAAACAATCAATATGGCTTCAAGAACTGTTGGGTGAAATCAAAGGAAGAGAACCTGAAAAAGTTCTCATCAAGATTGATAATAAGTCTGCAATTGCACTTACTAAAAATCCAGTGTTTCATGGGAAGACGAAACACATTCACAAAAGGTATCATTTCATACGAGAATGTATCGAGAAGGAGATCATCAACGTTGAACACATACCAGGAACTGAGCAGAAAGCAGATATATTGACAAAGGCATTAGCTCGGATCAAGTTTGAAGAAATGAGACAATTGATTGGAGTACAAGATATGTCACGGGTAAGGTTGAAGCTTAACGGGGAGAATGTTGGTTAAACTTCAACATAGAAGTCACTAACAAGCTGGTTAGGACAAGATTAGGAAATTGATGTAATCCTAAGGGAATTAGAAGTCATCTAGTTCTAAGAAAAGGAAAGACATGTAATAAGGTAATAGGACTAGGAAAAGAAATTCATAGTTATATATATATATGATCATCAAAGTTGTGGTTGATCATATGATCAAGATTAGAGCTTGTGTTTAGTTTTGAGAGATTTTTTAAACATCAATAAAGAGAGTTGTCTTTATATAAGCTAAGTTTCATCTTGCAGTTGCCATTACTTGAACGATATACAATATTGAAAGGGAAAACTGTTACGAGAAATACAAACTGCACAGAGATATTTACTTGTTAGTTTAGTTAGTTCGTGATTTAATTAATATGGGATTGATTTAGCTAGGAAAGAAAAAGAAAGTATCTTACAATGACTAAAATAAGAGGGACTAACTCGGTTAGGGACTTGTAGTCTTTGGTATGCTTGTTCATTTCCATATCTAAGTTTGCGAGTACGCTTGCCAACGCTAGTGTTGCGAGGGCTGAGCTTATGAGGAAGACTTCCCTGTAGCCCAATTCAGTCCCTTGTTTGAACCCAAATATAAATGGATAATTTACCCGATAACGTCTCCAGGCATAGACATTAATTGCATACATGAGCATATGAAGGACAATGAATCCAAATAGGCTGCAAAGCACAATTTAGATCAATTTAAGTGATGCTGAGAATATACGACAAGAATTGAATAGATGATAATAAAACAAGACCTACATTGATGTCATTGATTAATGCAGTTAAAATCAAAGATTCTAAAAAATTCAGAATGGAAATTTTGACTTACCTATAAAGGGGAAACAAGGTTTCCATATACTCCGTCCCCAATATGTTACGAGCACGTACAATCAATATAAGAGACGCCAAGAGGGCTAACGCGCATCCAGCAAAGAAACCTGAAGAAGCATTCGAACAGTTACAATTAGTGTATTACAGCTTGAAAACATTTCAATACGAAATAGATTCTCTCACTTTAAAAGAAACTGGCGATTCAGGAGCTAACTGATTGTGCAAGAGCAAATTCTAGTACTTGGTTATGGATGAGTTTACCCAAGGAAAATGTAGTCCTATGCCTTTCTCTCTTTGCTGCTGGTCTCAAAATTCTTATGCCTTTGCTACGGTTTGCATTTGTGAAGTGCTTGATGAAGGTGGCTTCAACTCTCTCCATAAGCCTAGTAACCTATAAGCCGAGAACCAAATGACACAATTATAGTGATTGGTTGGTTTGGTTAGACAAACATCAGAGCAATAATGAACAAACATACCCCATCATAGCTGCCAATGTAGGAGTTATCCACCATGTGTAGGTAAGATTTTGATGCATTTCTTGAAGTGATCTATGTCAGAGTAAAAAGATCAATAATTTTGTTCACTAGTGATTTGTGGTAACCTAGTGTAACTCTGAACCGATGTAAAGAGGAGGAAATTTCACCTTGTCATACTTCTTCATGATCTTAGAAAATGCCAAGACGTTCAGAAAACTGTTTCATATAGCATTTCGAAAAGAATAAATGGTTCAAACAAACTGTAAGCATAATGATCCAGGAAAGTAATCAAAGTGTACATAAGTATATTTGTAACCTGTAACTCTTTAAGAGACGAAGTTTCTGATAGAACTCGACGAAAGCTCGTTGCAGTTGTAGCTCAACTTTTTGCAAGTTCTCTCTTCCAAAAACAATGTCGTTGTTCTTGTTAACGTTAAGTATTCCTTTTATGGTTGACCGTGGTGTTTCAAGAGTATTGTTAATGGTCACACGATCAAGGACGTCTAGTGAAGCTGGTCTACTGACGTCCATCTTCTTTGCTTTCGTTTCGCTCACAGTAGTACTAGTTGAACTAATAACTCGGGTACCATTAAGAACAACATCATCTCCGGATTCCTCAGATTGTTCTTCAAGGCTTTGCTCAATCTCTTTAATGGCATCCATATGAGGCATTGCTGCATCAACATCAGCACATAGTTTTAATTTGATAATTTGATATCTCACTATGTAAGTTAAAAACTATTAGAAAAAAATATAACCATATATCATCCACAACATCATCTGGCAACATGAAGGCATACACATTTGTTGGAAAAAATTGGGTTTCACAAAGGATGAATGAATCAGATAAGAAAGTGTTGCACTCCAAAACTTTCAAGGCTTGTATAAATTTCTTTTAGACAAATATTTCTACCCTCCCAATAACAATTGGCGATTACAACAGGTATGCGAAATATTGCCTTCAGGATACAATGAAAGCCCTGCAACGAAAACTGAATTCAAGGTTTGTACCCCTTGATTCAATCAAGAACACACAAAGAGATTTCTGATTTCTGATGATGCTTTTTGAAACAGAGAAAACAGATTGATTTTTCTTATATGTTTAAACGAAACTGGGAGAAGCTATTTATAAAGGGTTTTGCACCTGTTGGGAATAGGTTTTTATTCGCCAACAGGTTTCTATTCACGAAACGTCGGGTTCCTTCATCAACAGACATCAATGGTGTCTTTTGGATTCGAAATTTTCGAACAGGCTTTTATCGGCCAAATAAAACCGTCAGTTCAAAAAATTCTTCCGGGGGCGTTGCCCCCTTGAAACCCCCACCAGGGGCGGTCTCCCCTGGACCCCCACGACCTGACCTGTCAGGTCGACCACAGCCTGGGGGGCGATGCCCCCCAGGACCCCCCTTTGGTAAGCGGTGTTGAAAATATTCCAACAACATTAGCAGTAGATTTGTCACGACAGGAGGTCGAAGTTTGCCTATATATATACACTAATTTGTTGATCAAAATAGAAAGGAATTAGCCACCAAAATTATTTGGGAAAGTTGTGTACATACCTTCTCTAGATACATTTGACGATCTGCTGTTCGATCTTGAAGTACCAGTTGGAGAAAGAAGCGAATTAGTTTGTGGAGAAGTAACTCGAGGCGAGGTTTGCGAAACAGCTGCAGCAGAAGCAGCAACATCGGAAGCAAGTTTAGTCATCTCAACAGACCAATTGACGAAATGATGATTAGTTCCATCAGGATTTTCAATCTTAATCCTGAAAGCAATCAAAGCATCCATTTGTTTGTTCAAAGCTAGAAGATGAAGTTTGGGTGAAATTCTTCCACACTTAATATGCAGATTTTAGAGTTTTATTTATACTCAAAAAATACTGCAATGCAGTTACAGACTCAATCAAAACAAAGACTTTTAACAAACTCAAGACTCTAATGTAACTGAGCGTAATCCTAGCCTTAGGAGTCTTCCTTGTTACTCGGTCTTCTGACTCTCTGATGGTGCTTATCTTGTTTTTGTTAACAAGGTGCAGCTGAGTCATTGTGCTAACTAACACCCTCCCTCAAGTTGAGTTGGAGTTTATGGATGTTCAATTTGTCACGCAGAAGCTGAAACTTAACAAAAGGCAGGCCCTTAGTAAATAAGTCAGCTATTTGATCCCTTGAACTAATGAACTGCACTTTGAGTTGTTTAGCTGCGACACGTTCACGGACAAAGTGATAGTCTATCTCAATATGCTTTGTCCTTGCATGGAAGATAGGATTCGCTGTCAGATAAGTTTCCCCCAGATTGTCACACCACAAGGAAGGCACAGGCGTAAGAACCCCTAATTCACGTAACAGAGACTGAATCCAAACAAGTTCTGAAGTTGCAATAGCAATGCCACGATACTCAGATTCAGTGCTTGACTTTGAAACTGTTTTTTGTTTCCTGGCACTCCAAGAAATAAGATTACCCCCAAAGTAGATACAGTAGCCACTAGTGGAACGCCTATCATCCAAATTACCTTCCCAATCTGCATCTGAATAGGCATTGAGAGAATAGTTCAAGACTGGTGAGAAGAACAAGCCGTAGTCAATTGTGTGCTTCAAATAGCGCAAGATTCGTTTAACAAGCTCCCAATGCTCCAAATAAGGCTCATACATAAACTGACAGGCCTTGTTAACAGCCACTGCTATGTCAGGCCGTGTAATGTGTAGATATTACAAGGCCCCTACAACACTTCTGTAAAGAGTGGGATCTGCAAACAATTCAGCACCTTGGCGACGAACTTGGAGGTTAGTAGCCAGTGGAGTGCAAACCGGCTTAACCCCATCTAGTTTGGTGCGATGTAGTAAGTCTGAGATGTATTTCCGTTGAGAAAGCACCAATTTGCCACCTTGACGTAAAACTTCAACACCTAGGAAATAAGAAAGGAGACCCATATCTTTTACAGCAAATGAAGTACCCAAATCAGTCACCAGTTGATCTATTAAGTCAGATGAAGAGCCTGTCACAATTATATCATCAACATATATCAACGCATATGTTGTGGAATTACCAGAAATACTGATGAAAACAGATGAGTCCGCCACTGAAGCCTTGAAACCCAACAGGAGAAGATGACTGCGGAGACGAGAAAACCATGCACGCGGTCCCTGTTTGAGGCCATACAAGGATTTATGGAGCTTGCTGACGTGATCAGGGAAGTTAGGATCGACATAGCCAGCAGGCTGCTTCATATAGACATCCTCCTCCAAGACACCATGCAAAAATGCATTTTCAACATCAAGCTGACGCAACTGCCAGCCATTCATCACTGCAAGCGATAGTACTAGTATGATAGTGCAAGGTTTGATCACCGGTGAGAAAGTTTCGCCATAATCCACCCCCTCTTGCTGTGTAAACCCTTTAGCAACCAAGCGTGCTTTATATCGCTGTATTGAACCATCTGGGTTTCGCTTTATCCGGTAGACCCACTTAGACCCCACTATATTCATGCCAGACTCAAACTTAACAAGTGAGTAAGTACCATTTCGGATCAGTGCATTTATCTGAGTGTCCATGGCGTCTCTCCATTCTGCTATTTTGCAAGCTTTAGAGTAGCAAGTCGGCTCCATAAAATCTTCGTCATGGAGAGGATATTTAGTTGCAGCAAGACACAATTTTTGAATTGGTTTGGTAAAATCTGACTTTGCACGTGTGACCATTATGTGACCTTGTTGCACTTGCTGATCAGCATGATCAGGAGACAAGGAATTAATTGCAGACTCGTCTGAAGCAGCCGGAGAAACATCTGGAGAATTTGGAGCATTTGCCTGAGTCTGCAGCTCTAACACTGGTGACAGCGGCTGCTGTAGCTGTAGCTGAGCAGGAGATGAAGGACTGAAAACTGCAGAGCTAAGAATATCTGTGCTTGATGCAGGAATCGGCTGACAAACGACAAGAGCTTGCTGCTGCTGAGGAGAGAATGGGAATGTGCTTTCTTCAAATCTCACGTGACGTGATATATATTGCCTATTGGTTTGCAGATGAAGGCAAATATAGCCTTTATGCACTGCACTGTACCCTAAAAATACACAAGGAAGTGACCTGGGTTCTAACTTGTTTGCATTGTAAGGCCTTAGACAGGGATAAGCCAAGCAACCAAACACTCTTAAAAAGGTATAATTTGGTTTCTTATTGTACAGCAGCTCAAGAGGTGTGAGGGAATTTGTTTTAGATTTAGGCACCCTATTGATAAGATAACAAGCGGTAGTAAAAGCATCTGACCAAAAATCTTTTGGAAAATGAGCGTGAAAAAGAAGTGCTAGACCACTCTCTGTTACATGTCTTATACGACGCTCTGCAAGACCATTCTGAGCCGAGGTGTGAGGGCAGGAAAATCTATGTTGGATGCCTGAACTATTTAAATAGGAGGTAATTCTTTTGTGCTCAAGAGCATTGTCAGATTGAAAAACTTTGATTTTTAACCAGTTAAATTTTCTACTTGTTTGTGAAAATGAACAAAGATATTGTAAGCATCAGAACGATGAACCATTGGAAATACCCATGTGTAATGAGAGAAGACATCCATTAACAACAGGTAATAACGAAAACCATTCCTTGACAGTTGTGGAGAAACCCAAATATCAGAAACAATCAAACTTAAAGGAGTATCAAAGGTAGTAGTACTGAGAGAAAAGAGAGTTTTCTACTCTTGCTAACATGACAAGAGTGACAAAAATCGAACTTCTTATGCAAAACAGGAAGAGAGAAATTCCTAATTATTTTTGAAACAGTTCCAAGCATGGGGTGACCCATGCGCTGGTGCCAAACAGGTAAACTGGCTGAGAGAAAAGACTGAGGCATTTTGGATGTATGAAAATCACCTACGCCATCGAATACATACAACCCATTCTCATTCCTCCCCTTTAGCAGCACTGCCCCTGTGCATTTGTCCTTCACAAGAAAAAAGCTTGTGTGAAACTCAAAAATCACGTTGTTGTCCTTACAGAATTTAGAAACAGATAGAAGATTTGTTTTAATATTAGGCACATGATAAATCTGATTTAATATAAAGCAACGTGACTTATGAGTGAATTTTGTGTTACCAATATGTGCAATCTCCATACCATTACCATTACCTACTCTAACTTGATCCGTGCCCTCATACTCATGCGGTATGCAGATGTTGTTCACATCAGGAGTTAGATGATGGGTTGCACCAGTATCAGTCACCCATTGTCCATTTGGTTGACCACCTGGTAAGGCTATATAAGCCTCAGGCGTTTTTGCAGGTTGTTGAGCATCTCTGTCATAGCGAAACCAGCATCGATCTGCAGTATGGTTACGCTTTTTGCAAATATGACAATAGACTGTGCCATTACCAGAATTTCTAGGAGGCTGTTGAGGCCGACGATTATTGTTTGGCGGATTTGGTCCTCTCGGTGTATTTTGAACTCCTCTTGGTGCAGGTCTGCTAGCAGATGAGGAAGAGCTGACATAGTTTGCAACTGGTTCTTGCAACTGAGACAGTTGATGTTCTAACCTCATCTCAAAAGTCAAAAGATGAGTTATGAAGGTTGATATGTCCATTGTTTCAGCAGTACTTAAAGTAGTAACAATAGGGTCATATGTATGAGCCGGTACGGTGTATCCAGGTCCAAAGACGCGAACCCCCCTCGTTACCTGTGGCTGCAAGTTGATCAAACAAACGCTTAGCATCATTTAAATACACCTTCAGAGACTTATTACCTTTGTGCAGATTATGGGGCTGTCTCTTTAAATTCATCTGGTGAGAAAATGTTTTTGGAGCAAACTCAGACTCCAAGGTGTCCCATATCTCTTGTGCAGTCTCAAGTTCTGCAACTACACTGAGAACCTCAGGAGTTAAGGTAGAATTCATCCAACCAACGATCAAAGAATCTTGGTGCTCATATGCAGTGAACGCAGGATTAACAGCCTCACTTTCTGGTAGAGTTCTTGGTGGTTTTTCTTTTGATCCATCAATAAAACCTGTTAAGTCATAGCCTTTCTGTATAGGCTTGAACTGAGCCTTCCACAATACATGATTAGTACCAGTATGTTTCAAGGTAACAAGGTGATGGATTTGAACCTGGCGTAGAGTAGTTGTAACCTCTGCCATTGATTTGATTTGTGGTTGTATAGGTTTCAGAATAGGCGCGGAAGCCGGTTTTTGGATCTTGAGCCTGATACCAAGCTAGAAGATGAAGTTTGGGTGAAATTCTTCCACACTTAATGTGCAGATTTTAGAGTTTTATTTATACTCAAAAGATACTGCAATGCAGTTACAGACTCAATCAAAACAAAGACTTTTAACAAACTCAAGACTCTGATGTAACTGAGCGTAATCCTAGCCTTAGGAGTCTTCCTTGTTACTCGGTCTTCTGACTCTCTGATGGTGCTTATCTTGTTTTTGTTAACAAGGTGCAGCTGAGTCATTGTGCTGACTAACATTCAACAAATCAGCTTCTTTCATAACTTCCTCAACTTCGCTTTTGTAAAACTTATTAACTTTGTTGAATTCATCATCCAGACTTCTGAAATACACAAGTTCATATTCAGCTCCTTTTTCAGATGACATCAAGAACTTGGTTTCATAACGATGATCAAGATTTTTGTCTAGCTGCTGAGGATGATGATTATGTTCATGATCAACGGCAGTAACTAGTATGACTTGATCTTCAATATCACCATGACCTGCTTCTCCAGATACTTTAGTAGTAGGACTTGTTAAATTACTGTATCTTCTAGTAAGACCACTAAATGTTCTGTACAATGTCATAGTTCTTTTCAGGGTCGGAGCAGTAGGATGCGGTTTATGTTTATGATTAAAATCATGAATATCTTTCAGAAGGGTTTTGAGATAATCATAATTCATGTATGCTTCTTCCCATTCTGGCACCATTTGAGACTTGAATTCTTTCCCAAACTTCATGTTTAGCTTAGCTTAGATGATCACAGTAGCTTAGTTGGGCAGAGGTTTATATGTGACATACACAAATATATTTCTATCGAAGGAAAACAGAACAACTGATTATAAGGATGGATGTGATGATTTTTCTAGTATGGAGTTATTATATAGCAAGAGAAGAGAAAAAAAATTCTTTGATGTTTCAACTTAATTTATTTACTTAATCAAGAATTTGGACATTCAATTCAACCTACTAAAGTTTGATTAGCACAATTACTTTATTGCAACTTGAAACTCCTTTCGGGTTGCACACCACGAGAGAGAGAGAGTGGTGTGTGTCACGTTCAAAAATGACACGGGTTCTGCTGCATTTGCTGGTTTTCGATCGATCATTTGTTTGTATTGAAGAAACTATACTATTTTCGGGTGACAAAAAACTGTAGTGGGAAAAGGGTCAGAAACATCACAACTTTGCCAGTCTTTTACTCTGAATTAGAGCACGTGCATATACATCTATCCATATATTACGTGTATATATTTTACTGAAACAGTGTGAAATCAACCCCCACTGAGAGATCTGATCTCATTTCGGTCACATTCTGTGAAATCAACCCCCACTAAAGGCAGCGTCACCTATCTCTACGAAAAAAGATAATGTAGGAGCTGCACTCATTTTAGCAGGAAGATAAGATGTACATTATGGCGAGGCATATCAAAAAAGACGCCTTTCTGAACGTCACACGGTAAACCTCCACAAAGAAAATTACTTCTGATTTTTTTCTTTTGTGAGGTCACGTCGCATGCAAAAGGATAGTAACTTAGGGACGAACATATCTCCCCAAAGGACTAGAATTGAAATTTGTAGTTAGATGACCACCTTGACAGTACACTCGGTTAGACTCAATGTTGTCATGGATGGTCAAGAATGGATGGTCTAACAAACTTGCCGTTTTGGCATTGTTAAGAGTTAAATATGCAATTAAAAAAAGACTATTAAGGAAATCTATTGCTATTTTATTATAAATCCAAATCGTCTTTGACCCAGACATTACTATTATCCAATGTTATCTACAGTCATTTATATTTTTCATATTACTCGAGCCGAGCGTTTAACTCATTACCTGTTGAATAGAGCACTGATCTACAATGATAATCTATTATAATTGACCTATTCTGTCAACATGCGCCTCACTGGTTGACCTATTCCGCCAATATGCTTATCAGGGAGAGAAGTTGGCTCTTTTATGGTGATGTAACAAACATCAAACATCCGAGCTACAAGCAACAGAAGAAACACGAGACCAAGCTGACACCGAAGCCCAAACCAATAAAAGTTTTACCCCACACCTACTAAATGTAATAATTAAGGCCAGAATTTCCCCCCACCCCAGATCAATGTCATTACAGTGACAGTTTATCTGTTGCACTGTTAATGCATAAAAAAAGTATGGTCCAAGTATACAAGAACACGAAAGAAAGAAAGAAAGAAGAAAAGCACAAAATAGACACGCTTCAAAGAAAATTAGTTCCACACTGGCGTAAAAAGAAGACCAATATAACAAAGTTCAATGCTCTTAAATGTTCTCGCTAAAACTACCTATTTCAGACACTTTTACAAGAGCAAAAAATTTGAGAGATGAATTAATGGAAGTTTGAAAACCCAATCCAAATTAGTTCACATATTACACGAAAATAGAAAAGTAAACCATTGAACAGATATAATACCATTAGTTTTAGACTTTGATAAAGAAAAGCGTGAGTGAGAAGAAAACCAAACATTTAGATTGGAAGAAAATTAAATCCAAGAACCGACAGTATTCAACAAACAGTCGTGGCAGTTTTATGATGGTTTTGTTTGGTAAAGAATTAGATTAGATCAATTAAATCAATATGGCTCAATTTAGAAAAAAATATCCAGACTACATGAGCTGACAAAGATTACAAAAGAGGGAGACAACAAGGCAGTAGCAGATGGTATGAACACTTCACCTCTTTTGTGGCTTAAGAATGGTAAGACAAAACTTAAGCAATGTAAAGCCTTAAACCGGTAACATTATTACTGAGGTTAATCTACACAGACAAATTCAAGTTTCAAGGTTATTCCACAAATAATCAACTACAAGATGAAAGGCTTATCTTGCTAAAAGAAGTTCCGTATCAGAGTAAGCTGAACTTAATACACTTCGCTTCCTATCTACTAAGCCACGTACAATGATCTACATTGCCTCCAGGACACATCCAAAATTAGTATTGGTTCATGCCTTGTGAGCCCAACGAAGACTCGGGTTCCAATTCCAACCTTTTATTTTCTGTGCACTTGTGCAGAAAGAATAGTAGCAGCCAATAGAATGTACTAACTAAAACGGGAATGAAGCTTTTTAAAATGACAAACACCCATTTTCAAGAAGAACCTATTGAAACAAACTAACAAATGACTGCTTACTTGTATGTATTGAACGCCGAGTCTTTTCAATTATGTTTGTAACTCTGCATCACTGAGGCACAAAATAGCACTCTTATGGGGATCAGGCAGCAGTACCAGGAGCAACACCTACAATATAAAAGAAGAAATGCTTTAAGAAAATTCTAATCTTACCTAGCAGCCAGCACAATTATCTGAAAGCAAGAAAATCAGAACTGGCAGGTTAATTTGTTGATTCTCTGATCCTGCTTGGAGTCAAGAGTATAGAAGCAATATCCTTGCAAAAGATGTACTCCCTCCGTTTCACAAAGACAGTCCGCTTTGACTTTCTCAAAATTTTAAGGAGACCATACTATTTTACTTGACTACCCTTAGTTACTTACCTATTTTATTTTAATAAAAATGCTAGCAATAAAGACTATCCAAAATTGGTGTGAGAATTATAAATACAAAATATAAAAGGGAAATTTAAAAGATATTGAATTTAAGAAGTATAAACTTTATAAGAAATCTAATTTTTAAAGTTAAATGTATATTTCCTTAAAAGGAATGAAGGATATATTTGTTTCCTCAATTATACTAATTTCTTTAATATTTTAGATTGGGTCACATTAAAAATGGATTTATGAATATAAAGAATTCAAGGGTATATTAGAGAGTTCATTGAAAAAGTATGAATATAAACAGAAGCTGGACACAATTTTGAAACTGACGAAAAAGGAATAGAGAACGGTCTTTCAGAAACAGAGGGAGTAATATAAATGACAACATAATGAAAGTTCAAGTCAACTTGTTATGGACAATTCAACAGCAATAATTCAAAGGTACATCCTATTGTCAAATGAAAAGTTGTTTCGATCCTTACGATATATCATAAGTTTCAATCATTAGAAGAATCTAGATACCTTTTCCAAATCAAGAATATGTTTTTGAAGAGTCTTTCGTAACCTGTCAACTTATTACAGTATATTTCAAAAGAAACATCTGACAGACATACTAGCTTGAGTAAATTATGAAACTATATATATAACCCCTTCACTATTAGTAAATCAATTCAGAGTGTCATAAATATACAGACCATTTGAGCCCTTGAAGAGTCCGTTCTAGTAAAGATGGTAGCCATTTTACTACTCTAGCTCCATTTTCCAACTACTGATACCTACCATGTTTACTGTCAGGAACTCACTCTGTTCATGAAATACACAAATAAGATGTTCAGACATATCATACAAATTGATTAAGAAACAGATCTCTTTCCATTAATTTTGATCTTATAGAAATTAATGTCGAGGGATATGCGAATGCACCGGGTGTTTGCACTATAGGCCAAGAAACTATGAAAGAACTCTGTGTGTTAAGGATGCTAAGAACTGAAAACATAGACAAATACCAGAGAATTATGAATTATTCACCTGACTAATAATGGATCAAGCGATTATTATTTCACAGCATAGTTCCCTTTATTTGCATCTACATTATAGTATCAGATTTTTTCAACAGTACAAGATTTTCACATTAAGTTAACAAAACAATGATTGATTGAATTGAAAAAGAGGCTTACCTCTGTAGCCTGCACTACTGAAAGGCTAACCAGTTATTACGGACTGTGACAATTTGGTTATTGATTGCACAGATGACAGATGGAATCAGGGTTATGAACATAATTTCGTAGTGCAGATGATCAATGAGACTGGATCCGGAAATGAAGGGGTGCTGGAAATGGTATCCTCGCCATCATCAAAGTGGTATACCAGAAGGCCTAAGTCTGCTGGTAAGAAAGGAGAAGTGCCTGCCAAAACTGCAATAGGTTACATTAATCTTTTTAGTATTTTAGATTTTGAACATGAAAGTGAAAATGAAATGGAGGGAGTAGACAATCTAGAGGTGGCGGTGAATGCTCAAGTTCCTGTCTCTATTGAAGAGGAAAATCTCTCCAATTTCAATGAGTGTGATGATTCTGAGTACGAAACAGACTATGAAGAGATGGATATGGAAAAATTTGGGACATCTGATGAGGGTGTAGTCAAAGGAAAGTTAAAGCTTATTAAGGATATTCCTCCTAAGAGTCCCTTGAGTAAGGATAATCATATGGATAGACTACTGCGAATGTCTGCTGCGTTAGGTGCGTCGGACATAGATAATCCTGTAGAGACTAAAAAACTTTTGAGTGGCATTGTTAAGGACTACAACAGTATAAGTGTCTCTAGAGCCGAAAAAGAACAAGCAAAAATATTCTGGCCTGGCCTGGGGTTTCTTGCAACGAAAAGCTAGGAAGAGGGAAGAGAACCCCTGCCAAAAAAGCTAAACAGAGAACTCTTCACTTTGATTTGTTGTTAGCCTTCTTGGTTTTCAACCGAGATTGCATGTTTCTTCGCATTGATTCTGGGTGTTTTCATACCCATTTGTATGCACCTAGGCGCCTTCTCTTCTTGTACTTCAGTTTTCCTTTTTAATATATTTTAACCTTGTACTTCAAAAAAAAAAAAAAATCAGGGTTTCCTTTTTAAGCTATCAAATTCTTTTGTAACACGAAATCTTCATTTATCAGCTCCATCGTTTTCATTCCCTATATAATTTTTATAAGCCACCATAAGATCCAATTTAACACACCCATTAACATAACTAACCCTGTATTGGAAAAGAATTGCCAGATTGTGCTTCATCTGAAACTAAACTCTTGGATAGTAAAAGCTGGAAACAATTTACACCGGGGTATCAAATAAATAACAGTAGACTTTGTAAGCAAAGTTTGCTGATCAAGGCCCATCTGCTAATTTCTTCTTTCATTGCTTGGTTAAAGAACGCAAGAATCTATTTAAGCAACAATGCAATATTCAAATTTCTAGGTCCATATACTCAAGCTTGTAAATATGAAGACCATTAACATAATTAACATCGTTTACTTCAAACAGTCCAAATTCGTAACGAATACAATTGGGGTTTTATTAAAGATTTTGAAGGTGAATCTGGACTTTTTACCACAAAAATTGAACGTTTCTCGACAGAATCATTTCATGATAATAGCGAAGAAAATCTAAAAAAGCATGTTCGGTAAGTGGAAGAAGCCTTTCCCATCCAGTAAAATTAACGAAGGAAAATTAGGGCAAGAATTTGTCTTACTAAGTATAATTTCCAAGGAAGACAGCAGAACGAGCAACAACATCAGCCAGCTCTTCACCAGTGGTGGTGGCGATGAATACGAAAAGGGGGAAGAAGATGATGAAGATTTCTGAATGTCTGGAACAGAGGTTAAGAGAGGGAAATTTAAACAGTGTTGTTAAGCTAGGAAATAAAACAGAGACAGAGTTGTTGATTTCTTCAGTATCTTCATTGTTCTTCCTTCCTAGCCTAGGGCTTAATGAAGGTTTGGAACTAGACTGGACCAGTCATCGTTTTTAACAGATACAGTATATCTAACCAGCCTGCACCATCTCCGGTCCTCATGGCTCATTTCAAGAGTAACAAATGTGGACTAGAGTCACTGGACTAGGTGGAAGAGTTGGGTGTAAATATAGGTGGACTATTTTCTAATTAACTGAGAAACAAGGTGTTCCATTTTTTATGTTTAAAAGAGGTAAAGCATCTAAAAATGAAAACCAAACACGGTCCAACAACTAACAAGGGTTTCGACTCTTGAGTTTCCGCAGGCATGCTCTAACCAAGGTAATCTCTCGCTCTCTCTCCTTGTAATCCTTTGATCATCTTCGTAAGTTAAGTTGAGATCATAGTGATGAGTCTAATGAGCTTGACCATACAACTGTTTGATTCGCTCTGTGAAATACGGATGCGTGTTAGAGTTCTTTATATCTTAATGTTTCCTGTCTTCTTTATACATGCAACAAGTTGGGTTTGGGAATTCCATTCTACTGATTTCGAGCATCTACATATTTATAGGCATTATTGTTCTCGTTTATCATTTTTAGTGTACTAGTATTCGGAAACCTTCTATTAGGTTTTCCTTGGTAATTTAGTTTTTGAGAAATCAAAAATCATGTGTCATTAGTTGATCTTTGTTGTTTCATTTGATATCAATAACCGATAGCTTACGGTTATATGGATTTTTTGTTTGTTTGTTTTTTCAATTTCCTTCTTGTAGTCGGTTAATTGCTTCTCTCTTCTTATAAACGGTTTGGTTTGCTTCTCTATGTGGGAAAACAGAACACTGGATATATTGTGATCATATTTCAATGGAGAACCGTCTTCTAACAGACATGAATATTTCAATGGAGAACCGTCTTCCAACAGAGATCAAGTTAGACATATTTTCCCGCTTACCTGCTGAGTCAGTCTTTCAGTGTGAACAAGTATGCAAAACGTGGCTAGCTCTCCTCAAAAGTCCTAGCTTTGTGGATATGCACCTGCGTCGGTCACTTGAGCTTGGTAAGGTGAGTCTTCTTTACTTACATGGGGAGGTTAATGGTCATGATAAAAGACTGCACTATGGAGAATATTATGAGAATGATGAGGAGTCTACCAAGGTTTTTAAAAGAATCATCCACCCTCCTCTTGACATGGAAGGAAAGATCATGGGTTCGTGCAACGGTTTAATTTGTGTCGATGAGTCTGACATTGGTGGGTCTATCTATATATGCAACCCCGTTACTAGAGAATTTGTTAATCTTCCTTCGTATGAGAATAAAGATATTACAGATAAGGGTTAAGTAGCAAAATATCCCAATTTGGACTACAACGTTGTGAAAATGATCCGGACGTTAGGTAAAAGATCAAAATGCACCAAAACGGAATCAAAATGCCCCAATCTGTTATGTTTTCCGTCTGACATGGTTAAGTGGTCAAAACAGTAAGCGTGTGGCCCCGCACGTGTAAATAAATATCATTTGTACCCTTCTGTCAAAATGCCCCACAAGCACGTGACTACTTAACCATGTGCCACATTTAGTTAGATTGCGACACGTGGCTAGACTAAAATTGGACGGCCAGAGATGAAGTGGTTATATTTACTGAAATGGATGTTTCTTTTTCTAAAATGACCAGCATGTCCTGTTAACTAGGATTGCGACACGTGGATATTCTTTTAGTTGGACGGCTGGAGATTTGGTTGTTATATTTACAACAATGGGTTTTTTTAAGAGAATGACCACCGTGTCCTACAATCTAAGATTGCAACACGTGTCACATGAGTTCAAATCAACGGCTACAGATTTCGACCGTTTTAAATCCGACCGTTGTAGATTCCGACCGTTGTAATAACAGTCACTTTCTTGTCTCGTCTGACTTATATAAATGGGGAATTTTCACAACCTTAAATCAGTATATTGGTTTTTTTTCTTCAAAATGTCTGCTAGCTCAAGTGAGAAAATGAAAATGGTAAGAGCAATTTCAAGATTTTTTCAAAGAAGAACATAGTTAAGGGGTGAGTATCTTATCCATCTTACTTTAATTTTTACTTAATTTGCAGGAATGTGAGATGTGCAACGAAAATAATCATCAATCAATTGATTGTCCTTGGATCTACAGTAGGTGTAAATTAGTTCCTTGTAATGGTATTCGGAAACTTTTAAAGGTCAAAGAAGGTGCTAATTCAGGGAAGAAATTCTTCTCTTGCTCTAATCCTATGTGTCCATACTTCGAATGGTTTGATGATGCTATTAAAACCATGACACCTCAGTACAAAGGAGGTTGTAAAGCTTGTGTTGGTGATCACAAATTTGCTGATTGTCCTTGGTCATATACTCCTTGTATCAACCCCAAATGCAATTCAACTAAGGTGAGGATGTTAAACATAGCTCAAACATCATGGAATTATGGTATTGGCTACCTAAAATGCAAAAAATGTGAAGATTTTCAATGGGTGTTTGATGCTATCTTTGTGGAAAAACAAAAGCAATCTTATAATTCTGAAGATCAAATTTGTGCACAGTTTAAAGACAAAGTGAAGGTAAAGTGCAGAATTAGAAGTTAATGTATGTAAACAAAAGCAATGTAACAAAATATTGTCAACATTCATAAAACAGAACTGAGTACTACTATCTCTGATATTACTGATATTTAGAGTTAGACTTTCTGACCCTTTTTGATGGTGGCTCAGAAATGTTGATTGTTTGGCTAGAAATATTAACAGTACCATGATAAGTCTGGTTAAAACAGGCAGATGAAGGTGTAGAAGAAGTAGATGGATGTGTTACCTTCCTTTTGGGTGCAGTGGAGGAGGATGTTGTTGATTTCTTTGATGCAGATGTTGATGCAGTTTTTCCTTTTGACAATGGTGGTACCTCAGCTGATTTCTTTGATGCAGATGATGTTGCTTTCTTTGATGCAGATGATTTTGCTTTCTTTGATGCAGATGTTGATGCAGTATTTGGTGCAGACAAGGCCTTCCTCATCTTCTTTGTTGGTGAAGCAGTAATACATAACTCATCCCCATTAACAGAACACTCCATTCTCACTCCTTTCTTCTTGGGGTTGGATCCAACTGGAGGACCTTGACAGGTTAGAATGTTATGATCAATACCTTTACATACACTGCACTTTGTTACTCTTTTGCGTGACTTGTTCTTCTCATACCAGGACTTCTTTCTTTTGACACAAGGTCTTCCCTTATCTCTCAATCTGTGTGGATGTATAATCTTGATACCAGTCTGCAAAAGAAGTAAGGTTAGGGTTAGTATACTTTAAATGCACAGATCTAGAGAATAATGAAAAAATAATAATACAATAAAGTAAAAGGACAAAAGTAGATAATATTATTCATTGAAAAGATTCTCAAAACAAGAATACTTGAAAACAGACAATGGAAAAAGTTAAAGCATTTGAAAGAAATTTATGGTTATCAAACCTTATTGGGATACTCATCAATGTCTCTCAATGGTGTTATTGACCATGAGTAGGTGGTCCTATAGTAGTCTACTGTGTAGTATTTACTGCAGTACCTGCACACATAATTGATCCAATCACTCATCATACATTTATTGCATAACCACATTCAACTATTTAGGTGTAGTAAATTTACTCACTTGGACCAATCAGGATTCAATTTAAACAATGCAACTACACCATGTATGCAGGGGAACTTCCTCAATTTCCATTGTCGACATGTACAAGAATTTTCTTCCACCCGAACAACAAACACTTTGCTAGTAGATTTGTTAGTAACCTCATACACTTTGCGCTCTATAGAAGGATCACATTCATAGTTACCTCTAAGATCACACATCACCTTAATGAGATCTTTCCCAGCAGGAACAAGGTCACCAACTTGCCAAGTTGCAGCAAGCTTTCTTCTATTTGAAAACAACACCATCACCAAATGTGTGTACATATCGATCAATTGAGTGAGAGGATTGTCTCTGAATTTCAGGGCCATGTTATTAAAACTTTCTGAAAAGTTAGAGTAGATGTGCTCACAAGCAACATCATGAGGAAACCATGACCTTTCCCAAGACTTAGGCTTTGCATCAATCAGGTATTGATATGCAACTGAACTTATCTCTGCAATTTCTTGCATGGCCTCCTAGAAAATAGGTGTATAAGTTAATTCATTTGATGCAATAAGGCTTGACTGAAAGAATGAACGTTCATTATAACCAAACATTTCTTACCTCCCAGTGATGATACTTGTATGCCTTTGCAGCCTGCCAAAGAAGGTGTGTGAGTCTTGGATTTCTGAATCCCTTGGCCAAGAAATTCTTGTATAAATGCCTGGAAAGAAAGAAAAAAAGGGCAAACATTAATCATTTCCAAAAAAAAGGGCAAACATTAATCAATTCCAAAACAAAATCTACCTTAGGAAGTATCTACTATTTGCCAAAGGAAACAATCTTTTTACTGATTCAAGAATGCCCTTCATTCTATCAGAAATAAAGGTTAGTCCAGGCATATCAGGTATCCTTTTTCTCAATTCTTTTAACATCATAAACCAATTTTCTTCAGTTTCACTCATACAAATCATCACACATATAGGAAATACCCCATTCTGGCCATCTATACCAACTGCTGAAAGCATCACACCACCTAGCTTACCATTCAGGTGAGATCCATCTAAGCCAATAACCAATCTACAACCATGAACCTTTGATCTGTGCATCATAGGCCACAATGACACTCTCAAACCTGTTATCTTAACCCTCTTTGGACCAACTGAAATGACCAATGCTATTTGGGTTCAATGAAGTAGCAACTGTGACCAATTGTGGTGCTTTTGTGTAAGAACTCTCAAATGTTCCATTCCTTTCTGCTAGCACCAATTTCTGTGTACACACAAACAAACAAAATTAGCATTTCCAACATACCACAAGGTTATCAAATAAACAAACACAAGGGAACCAAAACAAGCATCAAAATCATACCCTTGCATTATTAGCAACCCATTTTGGTATGTCAGTTTGCAACCGAGGTCTAATGATCTTTTTATCTATATCAGCTGCCTTGTCCACTGGTGAAGCAACATCCATTGTCTTCAACAAAAACTTGGCTACAAATTTTGCATTGGATTTCTTGCTGTAGTCTTCATTCGGATTCTTACAGGTGTGTTCTGTGTTGCATTTTCTAACTGTGATTGTTGGATCGTCTTCATCTGGTAACTTTCTTGCATTCACCATCCAAGCACAATTTTGGGTATCCTTGTAAGTACAATAAGAATAGTGTCTCTTCTTATCTGCCTTCTTCACCTTAAAATCCCTATGTTTCAACACTGCATATTCCCTTAAATGATCCTTGTAATCTTGCATGTTTCCAAAAGCCATTCCACTACTTATTTCACCAGGTACAACCTCAGGAACATCTTCATTTATCATTTCTAGACGCTGGTTCTTTTAAATGCTCACCAAAATCTTTTTTCCACTTAGCTTCTTCCTCTTGAGTGAAATCATATCTGGGAACTTCTTCATCTGAAGTAGCATTTACTGGTGCACTCTGCTCTTCATAAAACCCACCTACATTGAAATCTTCATTACAATCATCAGTCTCATTATCAATATCTATACCTCTAGCACACATAGAAACCCAATCTTCATAATTGTACTTTTCTTGTGTTTCTTCATCTTCATTTTCATCTTCACTTTCCTCTTCACTTTCATCTCCACTTACCTCTTCCTCATTATGTTCCTCAAACAAAAAATCAGGCCTATCATTAGGATGACAGTCATCTGATTGTAGATTAGGTAAATTCACCTGGTCATCATCTTCATTCCCCTGTACTTGGTTGTCTGCAACAGATGCTTGTGTAGCATTAACTTGTGCTTCATGCACTGGGTTTTCTGCAACAGATGCTTGTGTAGAAACAACTGGGTCTTCATGCACAAAATCAAGTCTTGTTGGTCTCATATCACTTAGCCCACTAACACTAGCAGTCTTATTAAGTCTTGGACTCCTCCTAACCTCAACCCTTTTATTAACAGTTTTCTTCTTCACTGGACTCATAAAATCAATCACACCACTTACCCCACTAACACTAGCAGTATTACAAACAAAACCCCAATGTGTAATTGTAGGAATAATTACATTGAACCACAGTCTTACCAAATTGTCTTTACCTGGTTTCCCTTTATTCCAAAATGAAATAAAACTCTCCTCTGTTTCACACTTATCATATGCATTCCCATTATCATCATCAAATAAAAACAGTTCTAGTGCAGAATTCATACCCTGTTCATTCACCAACCTGCTCTTTAGCATAGCCATGAAAGCTTCTCCACTGGTACCAGCTTTACAACCAAAAAAATAAAGGTCCTTAAACCTCTTGCCTACATATGTAATCCATAAATTCCTATCCTCACTACCCATTCTGAAACATTTAAAAAAATGAAACAATAATCAGTTTCACAGTAATCAACAGTTACCAAAATAGACAAAGATACACAGAAATTCGTCAATTCTTATCCCCTAAAAATGGAAAACCCCCAATTATAATCCCCAATTTCGTTTCTTTCAAACCCTAATTAGAAAGAGAGTTAGAAACAACCCTAAATCATCTGCTAAAAATTCAATAACCCAAAAATATAATCCCTAATTTCGTTTTATTCAAACCTTAATTAGATTTATTCAAACCAAAAATTTGCTTCACTAAAACCCAATTTTGTTTCCCTGAAATCCTAATTTCATTTATTATCTTTCAAACCCTAATTTCATTGATTCTCTCTGAAACCCTAATATCATTTCTTCTCTTTGAAACCTAATCACAGTTACCAGTTTCACAATGTTTCGAAAACCCTAAATCGTAAAACCCAAAACAAATTTAGGGTTAACATTTTACCTGTTCTTCACTGGGTTAAGAAACGTGATTCTTATCTTCTCCGCATCTATCTTCACTGGGTTAACGTCTGTATCTCGATCTCTCTGTCTCTCGATCTCTATGTCACTCGATCTCTCTCTGTATCTCTCTCTATCTCTGTCTGTATTTTGATTTTTGTGGCTCAAACACGACCAAGGTTGAAGATAAGAATTGAAATATTCGTGCGAACCACACGGGTGGTACAGGTGTCTCAGCCACGTGTCATTCAAGTCTACGTGTTCATCACTTTCCACGTGTCGCCAGTTTACATTGCACGCGTGTCATCAGTTTGAAGTCTACACGTGTTATGAATTTTTTTAGCACACGTGTGACAGCAAGTCAGGCGATATTTCTGTCCAAGGGCAAAAAAGACATTTCACAACACCGTTGACCAGTCAAGAGTGATCAAAATGCCCCATTTTGACTATTATAGGAAAAATTAACGGATTGGGGCATTTTTATCTTTTGCCTAACGTCTGGGGCATTTTCACAACGTTGTAGTCCAAATTGGGGAATTTTGCCACTTAACCCTACGGATAAATATGATTTGCTTTCGATGTCTTGTGGATTCGGTTACCTTCCTGCGACAAATGAATACAAGGTTGTTAGGATTATCTTTTGCCAAGAGCTTATTAAGTTACACGAACGTCCATCCAGAAAGATGGTTGAAGGATACATCCAGGTATACACTCTTGGTGGTGGCAGTGGGTGGAGAGACAAAGGTAAGATTATGTTTTCACTATCAGGATCATGTTTCCATGCAAACGGGGCTCTTCACTGGTTGGATGTAAACTTGAATATCATGGCATTCGATTTGGCAGATGAACAATTCCGCACGCTCCAAACACCTCCTTTTGTGGACCCTAATGATGGAAATCCTTTTGGTTCCGATGTTGGCTTAGATGATGATGCTTTTTTACGGGTTTTAGGTGGGAACTTGTGTGCTGTTCACAGGAAGCTTAATAAAAGCATATATATGGTCATTCAGAAAAACAGCTAGTACTAATCTAAAGGTGGGAGAACAAAAGCACCAGATATGGAGCTGGCACATGGAAGTTAGTATACCTAATCGTGCTCTAATTATGAACATGTATGACCCGTTCGCGTTTTCAAAGAAGAATGAAGTTTTGCTGTGGTATGATGAATCTGGTAAATATCCAGATGACTACAATCACAACCTTCTGTTCATCTATGATTGTGATCAAGATGTTTCTGACGATGGTTATGGTTCTGAAGATGGTTATGGTTATGGTTGTGTTTATGTACATATCGATCAGTTTGCTACTGCTTTTATGCATCTTGAAGCAATTCCTCACTTGAACAGCTTTATTTCATTGGAATCCCTAGGAGAAGGTGATGTAAACAAACTTCCATACGCGGAAGAACTACTAGAATCCGACATGTCGGAAAGTAACTCAGAGGTACAAAATTTCCGCTTGCGTCTTGTGCCTATCTTATACCTCGCATTTTTAGGGGCCAACCGAAAGGATTTAGGGGCCATCAATTTATACCCAGCCAAAGACTCTAGTTAAGGGGTACCCTATATGATATTGAAGTTACATAAATGCCCTTCTGGTAAAACTGTATAAAAACCAAATCAAAAAAAAATTCTACTCATTTCAACTCTTCTTCTTCCAGTTTCATATTATCTTCCGATTGTGGAAGAAAAAAAACTTTCCCTCGTTCCTGTGTTCAATCGAAACATCGCCGCGAATCGTAAAATCAAAACATCTTCGATTCGTTTATAGAACAATGGATAAGGGAAATGAAACCCACAGACCTAGACCCAAAAACGTTGCTCGGGGTATCGATCCAAAGATTGGGATTTTAGCAAGAAATAAAGAAATTGTTGTTGCAAATGAAGAAGAACGCGAAGAACGCGAAGAAGAAGTACCCGTCGATGTAGTCGGTGGTTGCGATTATGATAGTCAAACACTTCGTCAACTTCAAATGGCCCCAATTAGGTAAGAATCTATCATTTTTGGGGTTTATTTCGCTTTAATTCGACGAATCGAGAAAAAAAAATTCTAGGGTTTTCGGTTATTTATCCAGATTCGGGCGATATTCATGCTTATTTACTTCCGAATGTAGTCGTGTTCTTCATTTCTCAAGAACATCGACAGTATTCGGGAGAAATATTTGATGGTTATCGGCCGAATATTGTTGGCCATATTTTCCTGGATACAAACTGGTAATGATCGATAGTTTAATGAATTTTTTGGCTCCCGAATATATTTAAGTAGACACACAGTATTCGGAAGTACACTCACTACCGAATATATATATTGAAAAAATCTCAAAATTTCTGATATAGGAAAAATCCCATTTTGGGGCCAGTATTTATTCGGAAGACAATATAATGTTTTATACCTCCGATTGTGTAGGATAAAATTTTAGAGTTTCTGAACTCCAGTTGATGAATATTCGGTTGTAAACATGTTTAGTTATATTCCGATTGTTTTTCATTCGGGAAAAATATTGTTCCTTTCTTTGTTGTTTAGACAAAGTCGAGAAAGGAGGAAGAAAGTGACAGCTAGTGCTAGGAGGGAAAGGAGTGCCAAAGATAATTCAAGTGCTCAACAAAGCTTACAAGAACAAAGCAGTCAACAAGGAGTGCAACCAAGTGGTGAACAAAGTGTAGAACAACAAGGCAGTGAACAAGGGGTGCAACCAAGTGTTGAACAAGGGGCTCAACAAAGTGCAGAACCAACTGCTCCACAAGTTACACCCCACCATGAAATTGAACCAGTTGATCCAGTGCCAAGAGTAGAAGAAGAAGGACAACCAAGTGGTACCCAAAAAGCCAAAAAAGGAAAAGATGGTGTAAAGAAGGATATTGCTAAGAAAGCATCACATCTTGTCCCTCAGCACTTGAAGAAGAAGGGTATTCCAGTAGGCACAATCCTTGGGATACCGGCGGATGGAGGAAAATTGCTATTTGGATACAAAGACTCATGGGCCAGAGAAATATACGAAACCGAGGTAATAAAATTACTATTTTTTATTAATGTATTGTCTATGTGTTATATCGTAATATTTGTATTAAGGATTTTTTTATGTACTTTAATAGGATCATCAAGATGCGGTCCGTCTACTCAAACCTACCGCCGCACCAACAAAAATGCTTGCGTGGCCTTTATCCGGTGAATGTAAAAGGTTCAAGTCAATTGTTTCCAACTCGGGGTTAGCTAATTCCGCCGAGAATTCATTGTTGGAACATGATCGCGTGGCCATATCAGCGTTCATGGAGAGAATATATCCTGAGACCGATACTTTCCATATGTCGTTTGGGGAGATGACGATTACTCCGGATGATGTTGTGCAGATTCTTAACCTTCCCGACCAAGGCACAGCTGTGAAGTTTAACTACACAAAGCAGTTAAGTTGGGGAAAACTTTATGCTCTAACTAAAAAGTGATTAGGTTGGGATGAAGAGACAACAACAACAGAGTTTAGGAGGCATGCAAGTTACATAACAAGACAGATCAACATTACAGCTTTGATGAATATGTTCCGAGGCACCTTGGAGAAGGAAAAGAATGGAACGTTAACTGATGAGCAAGTGAACCACGCTGCCACCGCATATCTCCTTTGTGTATTGGTATGTGTCATATTCCCCAATACTTCTGGCAACCGGATCGACGCCAACCTTATACAACTTTTGGATCCTCTCCATGAAGTCGGTGACTATTCTTGGGGCACGACATGCCTAGCATTCTTGATGGAAGAGTTGAGAAAGGCTTCGAGGCTAGGAACCTGCCAAGTTGCCGGGAACGTGGCTCTATTGCAGGTTTTTTCTTTAACTCTATAACTCACTATATAGTTATTCGGTAGACAATACATATGATGCATATTCATAACTCCAAATGACGCATATTCGGTAGGAAATGATCCATCTCTTTTTCCGAATGTTGGTTATTCGGTGGCTAGGTACTTATTTTGTTTTCCGATTATATATAATCGGAAATATTCTTTTGATACTAAAACCGAATATACAGGCGAGAAAAACTATAGGTTACTGAACTCCAAATGACGCATATTCGTGGAAATGATCCATCTCTTTTTCCGAATGTTGGTTATTCGGTGGCTAGGTACTTAGTTTTATTTCCGATTATATATAATCGAAAATATTCTTTTGATATTACTACCGAATATACATGCCAGAAAAACTATAGGTTACTGAACTCCAAATGACGCATATTCGTTAGGAAATGATCCATATCTATTTCCGAATGTTGGGTATTCGGTGGATATGTACTCAGTTTTATTTCCGATTATATATAATCGGAAATAATGTTTGGAAATTACTACCGAATATACACAATCTATTTACTAAAACTTGGTTTCTTATGTATATAGGCATGGATCTATGACCACTTCCCTACCCTGAAGTTGTCCGGAGAGAACCCGGGGTGGTGCAAAGGTACTCATAGAGGAACAGAGTATATATTTGAAGACAACCGTTCTAGGAAAAAAGAGCAGCAGTTGATTCGCATGAGGGAGATTTTGGACCAATTGAAGGCCTCGGACGTATGCTTTGATCCATACAAGGAAGATCGAGCCAGTGGGCATATAAATGTTCGGTCGGACTTGTCCCTTTATTTTGGACCATTGTGGCACCCCACAGGATATGTGATGTATAACCCCTCTAGGGTGATGCGACAACACGGGTATATACAACATCAACCTGTGGAGAAAATGGGGGATTACTACAAATTGGAGTTGGAGTTGTGCTCTTCTAATGGTGATAATCTCACGATTGTTCACACAGGCCCACCTACTGTTCTTGATAACTGGGATAAGAAGAATGACTTCATTATCGACACTGGTAGACGAACCACCCGAGGTGATGAAAATTCTCCAGACTATATGAGTTGGTATAACAATGTATCACATCCTTTGGTTATCCGTGAAATCAAATCCAACACTACTGCGGCGGGTTCAAGATATAATTGTATCATCAAAGACAAACCAGCTAGTTATGATAGACTGGTGCGTGTTCTTATATTTTTGTTCATTTTATATTACTCCTATAAATCTTAGGTAATTACCGTTTGATGTTATTTCATTACGTATAAAAAAACAGGTGAATAGGTTCAAGCGTGTTTCCAAAATGTTAACTGCATGCCTGAAGAGCGGAGATCCCATGCCAACTGAGAAGATCAAAGAGGCTAGAGACCTAGTTGATAATATGGATAACGAAGATTATGCTGCCCAGTTTGGGGAGAAAGTCACGAAGAGGCATCCGCCCAAGGTGGCAGTATCAAAGACGGGTAAAAGAACTCGAGCTTCATCGAGCGCTGAAGGTGCTCCAACTGAAGGTGCTCAAACCCGTGGTCGTGCAGGACTGGGAGGTAGTCACGGTCGTAAAGTAAAGAAGAGAAGATAAATTACAATGATTTTTGTTGTACATTCGGAAGTTTGGGTAACTAAGTTTACTTCCGATTATTGCAAGTTCAAAATTTGAAAAGTATCAGTTTTTCCCAAATTCTGATTTTTGGGCCATCGTACATTCGGGACTTTACAAAAAAAATTTATCCTCCGAATATTACAAGTTCAAAAAAAAACCATGCAGGTTAGACAACCCATATTCGGAAGTTTGGGTAACTAAGTTTACTTCCGATTATTGCAAGTTCAAAATTTGAAAAATATCAGTTTTTCCCAAATTCTGATTTTTGGGCCATCGTACATTCGGGACTTTACAAAAAAAATTATCCTCCGAATATTACAAGTTCAAAACAAACCATGCCATGGCTCTAGGTGGTTCCAAGTGCCAATATAGAAGGTTAGATAACCCATATTCAGAAGTTTGGGTAACTAAGTTTACTTCTGATTATTGCAAGTTCAAAATTTCAAAAGTATCAGTTTTTCCCAAATTCTGATTTTTGGGCCATCGTACATTCGGGACTTTACAAAAAAAATTATCCTCCGAATAATATAGTCGTGTTAAGAAACACCAACCTAATCGGTAGATAAAAATTTAAGTTCGCTACCGAATGTCCTATTCGGAGGGAATACGTGTATCGTTAGCAACCGATTATAGTGCATCATTGATACGAAACCTCAACGGCCATATTTTCAGAAACCTCAACGACCATATTTTCAAAAATTAGAGCCGTTGGAACTCTAATCTATATAAGGAGGGTAACCCCTCTCAGTTATTATTGAGTAAAAAATCAGAATGAAAAACCTTTTCAATGGCAAGTCCATCATCAATCGAAAACATACTTCGAAGATGCAAGCGAACAACTACATCAATTGCAGCAATGGAAGAAGAAATACAAAAAAGGAACAAACAACCCAAAAAAATTAAACCATCGTTAGTGGCAACGAAGGAGGAGGAAGAGGAAATCAAGGCTAAGAAGCGAGGTCAAGAACAATTCCATCATAGAGAAAGATTAAAACAAGTTGAGGAAGAGACCGAATGGATAAAAAATTATTACATTGTGAAAGATCTACCCAAAGAACAGCAGGACGATCGTATATTTTGGATTAACGTTTCATTGGGTCCTTTTGTTGGTAAGTACAAGAAGCCACGCCACAATTATGAACCATCCCATGTTTCTTCAAGGGTGCACCATGTTATAAAATTGTGCACCGAGTACAACCGTATTCTTGCTAGGCACAGAGACGACAGGTTTGCGGCACAAGATGCTTATTCCAAGTGGAGAGGAGAGTCGTTTCTACATTTCGAAGCCGCGTTGATTGTTGCATCTCTCGGACTGGGAAAAAAGAATAACATGTGATGTTTGAGTGCTGTAAATTCAAATTTTTAATATTAATCGGCGGTTTGATAAAATATGGAATTCCCGAATATGATTAATCGGATTGAAGTGTTATAATACTGTTGTTCCGATTACATAGTTTCAAAAAAAATTATAGTCGTGCCTCGAAATACCCACCAAATCGGTAGATAGATATTTAAGAGTTCTACCGATTATAATATTCAGAATCAAAACGTGTATCATTACCAACCGATTATAATATTCGGAATCAAAACGTGTATCAAAGAGCCCGATTCCTACATTCGGGAGACAACATTGTATTTTTTGCGACCGATTAAATCATATATCTTCACAAAAAAGTTTCCAAAAAACTTGTACAAATTACATGTTCGAAAAAAAAACGATCAAACATCGTCATCATCCGAGGGGATCAATTCGAGTAACTCAGCGGGAAAGTTGTTGTCCATAACGCGATCCCAATCAACCATGTTGGACTCATATTGTTTCACACCCAATCCTTGCAATGGTTCATCGGGAAGTAATCGTGCCACTTACTCAACGGAGGTAACGGACAATCTTTCTTTACTCTTAAACCGATAAAATGCATTTCATTCACAAATGCCATTACGATTCTTCTATCTTTAACCGACTCGTCGCAAGCCGTTCTTGTGGGTGCAAACGTCATGCTAAGTCCATACATAGGAGGAACAAAGAAATGTACCACGCAATTCAAAACGTCCGCTAGGAGATATCCAAATTTAGGCATTGTCATCCAATACTTGGATCCGATTGTCTTCAATCCCTTTCGGCACTTCACACGCGCAACTAAGTCTTTGAACTCTTGTTCTTTGTCGTATCTATCTCCTCGCCTCATCATCTCCATATAAAAACCCTTGTCCTTCACTAGTTGTACCGCCATCTTATTTCTTAAATATTGGCATTGGGTGACATCTTCGATATCCGCCTCTCTAAAGTAACCCATTTGTTCCGTAGCAACGTGAAACCCACAATTTCCATCCCCATCAACCTCGTCGGTCGACAAAACAAATGGAATGATAAGTGGAGGGAGTTGTTCCAAATACTCTTTGTATATTGTATATGTGGATCGATTTGGTCTTCCATTAAGATCTCTAGGGCAACGAAGAGTACCTTTGTCCTCTTTTATAGTAAGAATTTCCATTGGTTGGGTTTGTTGCGAGGCGTTCATTTGCTCAACAACTTCTTCGACAACATTGGGTTGACTTACTTGAGAAGGCTCTGTAGAGATCTTTGGCCTTACTTGTCGGGTGGTTGGTCCACTTTGATCATTTCTTGGACGACCTCTTTTCTTGGTTCCGGCTCATCTTCAAATTCGGCTTCCGAACGCTCGTGCCTAGACAATATTCTTTTATTAGACAAATACTCCTTCAACTCTTTTCTTTGGATGGTCCTCGACACTTCGGTGTTCGGCCTACCGGTGTTCTTTTGCTTAATAGGTTCATCAACCTCCCTTAAACAAGGGTGAAGGGCTTCCTCCAAATTATGCATCAATATTTGCTTTTTGGTGCCGTTTGATGTAGCGTAACGCTCGGCTATTCGTGCACACAATTCCGACTCCAAGAAAGACGGACCATCAACTACCGGGGTGTTCGGAGTGAAATTTAATTGCTTCCAAAATGGATGAATATCATTGATGTCAATCACTTCAACATACCTACCCAACTTATGACGACACGGGAGTCCAATACCTATCATATCCTTGCAAACACAAACCGTATTCTCGTCATCATAAGTTTTATATAACTTCAATTGTTTCATCATGCGATTTATTGCCCATCTTGAAACTTTATGAACAACTCCCCTTAGAAGCAATTTTTCCTTAATATGTTCCATCGGGAATTGGTGTACACTAAATTGCATACATTTCCTAATCTTTACGAGATCACGATTGGTGAATTCATGGATTGCTTCTTGGATCGACACAACTCCATTTTGACTACCAATTAGTATTTTTAGTCGACCATGAGACCCCTCCGCAATGCTTGTCGCCTCGTTCTTGAAGTTACGATATTCATATGTCCATGCAAACACAAACCTCTCCTTAATCGTTAACCATTGTTTTTTACAATACTCAACCGGTTTTGGGTAGTCCGTGCCGTATTCATCCTCAAATTTCTTCAAGTTACATTCGTAAATTTCCTCGGTCATCGACCAAACGATTTTGTCCCATGCTTTCATGAACATTTTCCAAATAATTCCATCCTCCTTCCACTTTTCTTCAAATAACCTATCCTCTTCCTTACGTTCTTCCACGGTTAATTTACTAATGCGCTCATCCTCTTCCTTTGACCTCTTGGTACCCTTCCTTGGTCTTTTAGCTTGGAAATGATGATGGAATTGGTTTTGAGATTGCATTGAATGTGCCACGTACATTGCAAGTTTTGGGCTTCCGGAAACACTACCTATTGCATGCATTAAGGCTTGATCGTTATCCGTTACAATAACCCTTGGAAAATTATCACCGTTATAAATGGACCTCAACGTCTCCAACATCCAAATGAAACTCACATTGTTCTCATGATCCATTAAACCCCATGCAATCGTAAACGTGTTTTTGTCCGAAGTATGGCAAGCAATGTTCAACAACGGCATGTTATACTTGTTTGTCTTATAAGTAGCATCTATCAACAAAATTTGATGAAAGCATTGAGCCAATTGGATCATTTCGGGATGTGCCAAGAAAATACGAACCACTATACCATCCTTTTCTTCCCTTCTCAAGGTGTAGCCGTGTAACTCCGCTAACCACTCCGATTGTTGCATGACTGTTCTACCATCCCATTCAGTCCTTTTGATCGTAGCTAGGGCCGACTTAATTGTAGACAAAGAAGACAAGTTGTTGGGGTCGTCCTCCTTTATTTTACTTAAGATCGCACTCGCTTTTTGGATCCGCATAGACCTCACCGTCTGCATTTGATGTGGTTTTAACTTGGCAACCATTACATGTCCAATTAAATCCAACGGATCATCATGGTTGTGACAACCGTTATCAACTTTATACATTTTATACTCTTTACCTTTAATACCATCGGGCTTATAGAAGACAATCTTAAATGGGCATCCTATCTTCTTGGTATTGGTTCGGTATTTCCTATTCGTCTTCCGTACGTACTTACTATTCTTTCCCTCGTGACTCTTTCGCATCCCACCTCGCTCACAAATCATTTCAAATCGAGTGTCACTAACATGATTATTTTGAACTACCACACACATGTTATCTTTTGCCTTGTTCATAAGCCATTCCTTTGCCTCCTTCTTACTTCCAAATGTCTAAACGTGCATAAAACAAAACAAATCGAATAAGCATAACCATTTAACATATAAATTTTGAAAAAAAAAAGAAAAGTAGTAATGAGTATACCAAATCGTTTGCATAGTATAGGGAAGTGTCGGGCCTCAAATAGAAATCATCAACAAACTCTTCAACGGCCTGCATATGAAAGCAACAAATTATTATACAATAATCGGAGGTTATTAAATAAGTCAAGCTGCCGAATATAATATATTCGGAATCCTATCGGTTACCCAAAACACCCGATTTATGCAAATGAATGTACACAGTTTACTGAGTGCAAAAAATGATATAATCGGAATCTAAAATATATAGTAAAACAGCCGAATATAAATAACCGGGAGATAACTTTAATCGATAAACATCCGATTTTCAAGTTTTCGGAAATTTTATTTTGAGGCCACTGTTATATTCGGAAGTCAAATAATGTTAAACTATTACCGATTGTAAAGGATAAGAATACTGAGTTTTGAAATTTTTTGAGGAATTCGTTTTTGGGGCCATTCGGAGGTAAATAACTCTACTTAACTATCGAATGTAGTTTTTTTTGGAAAACCAGTTTGGGGTTTTTTCTCATATTCGGCAGTAAACTACTATCTTGGAACTACCGAATATACATATTTGGTACTCAGTGTGTTATATTCGTAAGTTTATTCGAGAAATTATCTACCGAATCTGGGTAGTTCATGGCATTCAATGCATGCAATAATTGGTTTTTCTTGTTTACAAAAGCACACAAACGCATGCAAATCGAGTATTTGAGTTTCTTAACACAATACCTGTGTTTTACATGCATCGTTAGCTTCAATATCAGGCGATTCTCCATTTTCTTCCATGAAAGGGTCGTCTAGGTTTTCCTCTCCACAAAAGTTTGGATCATTCAACATATACCCCAAATCGTCTTCGCCATGATTCTCACCTTCTTCTTCATATCCATCCATTTTTGTAGTGATAAAATGGGTTTTCCCTTTTTTCCTTCACCTTCTTCTCTATAACTCTAACAACTCAAAAATGAAAATGAAATGGAAAAAATGAAACAGAAATCATTCTAATACTGCACCGACTACAATCGGAAGTCTGGGTAAATTTTTGTCTTCCGATTGAAATCGGAGGATAAAAATGTTATCATATCCTCCGAATATATAAGGGTAATTTTTCCATTACGAATTACGCGAGATAAGGGCTGACTACATTTTCCCTCTGGGTGACCTTTTTTGTTTTATTATTAGCCCCTAAATTCTTTTAAGTGGCCCCTAAAAACACGAGATCTTATAATCAGGTCTTGAGCTTAGATGTCTTTACTAGGTTATGCCTTCCCACAAAATAGGAAGCCTTTTATCCCTTCATGCACAACATATTCGTATTTTTGTGCCACATGTGAAAGCTAAATTATTTTGAAAAATCTTCTGGAGAACCCATGATAAATGAAGCATTTCTTAAATTTCATTTAATCGTTTGCTTATTGTTGTAGTCTTACATCACAAGTACTTGAACCATTATCTGTCACAGTCTTTAGACTGTAGACAGTATTCTTAGTTTTACGACTTAAATTAGATTGAATTCATGGCTGAGTTACCAGTGCCACCCGGTACAGAAATCAAATTTACATAATTGGTTTCAAGTCTCATGATGAATATGTCATATATCCCATGAATGTAACTTGAACCAACCAACTGAATTGCTGATTTTGTTGCAAATATTTCTTTCCTTTCCTAAACATCTTTTAAACTTGATCTGGTATTGAGATTTAATTTTTGGTTTCCGGCCAGTTCGGAGGATGATGATGAGTATATCTGTGATAATTGCAAGTCATCTTGGGTTGAAGAAGCAGATGGAGAAGAGGAATACCATGAGGATGAGGATGACGAAGATGAAGATTAAATTTATGGTGCCTTACAACTTCAAATCCCATTATCCACTTACTTCACAGTCATTGTTTTTCTTATTTTTACGGTCGACTGGAAAACAAATCTGAACAAACATAATATATCTACTAGTCGTGGCTTAGTTACTTATTACTGAATCTGAATGAATTTTATTCTGCTGAGTTTATTTTGTGGTAGCCTGGTAGGCAACTGAAAGATCCAGCCAAAAATCTTTTGTTCTCTCTTGGAAGTTTATGATACAGTCAGTATGTGCAGAAAAGAGTTGTCGGTACTCATATGAGACAGGATCACCGCACTACTATGGTATTGAAAGCAATTATTGGGGCGTCACATTCCAATAGAGGGGCTTCACTGATAGGACAAAAAATGGTTACCCGTTAATAATTTCAAAAAACCTCATATCTAAAATATTTTCATAATGACGAAACAACCCTTATTTAGTTAGTGGTAATAAATTTAATTAGCTAATATTTCGATTAATAAGTTTTTTTTTGTATAGTTAGTGATAAAAAATCAGATTAAGTGTAATATTTTAGTGAGAAGGAAAAGTAGAAGAAAAAAAATTGGATATTTTTTTCTAACTAAAACCCTAGAGTTTAATCATCCAAAAGATTGAATTTTTTAGCTTTTCCGACCGTTTGAAATTAAGTTTTTTCCTTGGCCATAAGTGAGATTTACGGTTAGATTATGATGAACTCCTAACCGTAACAAGATAAATTTGGGGAAAAACCAAACCAACTACGGCAAACATGTTACTAGCCGTAAATATTTCTTTGTGTTGGTTTTAGTTTTTACGGTTGGGAATATATAAATACGGTTGAGAAACTAAATTTACGGTTGGGTCTGATGTTTTTTTAAGTTAGACGTAAGGAACAATATTACTTAAGATTTGTACCTAATCCTCTTTAAGGACCATAGATTAAACCATATCCAACGATCATGGTTCTGGGCCAAATTTACTTGATCTATGTAATCGGCTTGGTTGGAGCCGAACTAATTTATCCCTATCTGAATGATACAATTTAGCTGAAAAAATTATTTTACTATTGTTTTGTTAGGTAATAAAATCTCCAAGACCCAAACACCGAAGGATCAAAACGCCTAATATATTTCACCTGTATTTGGATGTGACCGAGCAATTGACTAACGTGTTAAAAAGCAATTGTCTATGGTCTTATCAAGAATCTTTTAAAGATAAATAATATTTTGTGAAGAATCTTTCCTCTAACAAATTAAACAAACTTTTAAGATCGTTAAGATAGAACCTAGCCGACTTTTAAGAGATCGTTAAGATCGTTAACAAACTAAACTAAACTAAACTAAACAAACTAAACCGACTTTTAAGAGAGATTTTGCGGTTTGATGTGATTCAATTTTAGAGTTGAAAACTAGTCAGAAAAATGAGTGCGATGATATAGCATAGTGAATTTTTTACCGTTTGATAAAAGAAAGCAACCTCAACCGTAAATTAGCTACAGTTCCTTTTTCAAACCTGCCTAGCCGTGAAAACTTGGAAAAATAATATAGTTCCAAGAATTTTACGGTTATATTTTTTGCAACCGAACCCAAACGTATCGTACATTTACAGTTAGGAATTCATAATGTCTAAGTTATGGTTGATGAAGGAGCAGATTTTTTATTTGAATTAGGTTTTTATTTTAGGTGGAGGGTAACTCAGACATTTGCTATTGTATCAAGATACCCCATAACCAACTTTTTAGTCACTAAAAATCCATGTGAAGCCCCTCTATTGAAACGTGACGCCTCAATAATAGCTTTCCTAGTATTAGTCATGTCTTATCCTGACTGTGCACTTCTGGACTCTTTAGAGCCCATTTTTAGGAGTTGTTTTTTTCTCACCTTGATAAGTGGAGACTTTGTAAAGTTGAAAGAGGAAAAAAAAACATGGCCAGTTTGAGGTTTATCTCAATTATTTGAGATTACCACTAGAAGATAAAATGGACATTTTGAAATAAAATAAAAAACCTTATCCAACTATTTTAGTTAATGATTAATTAGTGTGTATGTTTTATAAATATTGTTAATTCGATTGATCAATAAATATTTAAAAATAAAAATCAACTGTTGTTAATGATCATCAAACATAACATCTTTTTGATCTTTTTTTTTTATAAATCATCAACCAAGAATCGGTGTTCTCGTAGTCCGACTCTGGTTGATGTTCATCATTTATGAAGAAAATCTAGAATCGGTCGATACTAATTAATACATAGACCGATACTAATTAATAAATAGACCGATTGTAGCTTCAAGAATAAACAAAAAAAAAATAATTAAAATTTTCTTTTACCCGGATCGGTCGACGTGAACTTTCACCTCGACCGATTATCTGCTGATGTTGAACAATATCAAACATAATTCAAATCCATACTCGAGCTAAGAATGCGTACGATCTCATACTCATTTTCAGATCGAGAATGAAATCACATTCTACTTGAGAAATAATACTCATTTTGAGTTCGAGTATAAAATCATACTAGTATAAAATCATATTAGGGGTTTAAATATCGTACTCATACTCATTTTCAACTCAGGTCTAAAATTATTTTCCATTTCGAGTATAAATTGTACGCTCGATTTGATATCGGGAACACACTACTCGGCTTTGGAATAAGTATGATCCCATACTCATTCTATGATCTTGTATTAACTGAAGAAAAAAAAGGCTAACCAGAATCGGTCTTAATTTATGAGTGTCCGTGTTGGCCAATTCTGGGTTGATGTTCTTCAACCACTAAGAACATCAAGAACAATCGGTCGACATGTATTTGAACATCAGTAGATTGTTCAAAAACGGGTAATGTGGACATTCATACCAACTTATTGTGGATAAACTCAAAAAACCTAAATTCAGAAAAATTTCAATTTTGAATGTATGATGTCATCAATAACTTAATTAAGAGGAGTGCGTTGATAGAAAAGTACTTAAGAGAGTGGAATTTAATCGATTTGATTTAAGTTTTTAAGTTTTAATACTGAAGGTAACTTGGTACGTTCACCCTCTTTAGACACTCTAATCCCTTTCATCTAGGTGGGTAAAGAAATTAGTAGGCCTTAAATAGATGAGATAGGCCTCAAACTAGTCTGGAAAAAATAATCTTCTAATCCAATCCCCGATTTGTCAAAGCCATAAAATTTTGTGCAAATGTATTGAAAGGGAAATGAAATTTAAATACTGGGTACTTCCTTCTCGATGGTTCGTAGACTCTAATGATTCCGCTAGACATTGAATAACATGTCAAGTTAGTAATGGTTTTACATTAGCTGATTGGGAAAAGTAACCCAATTTATATTTTTATTTATTTATCATAAACTCACTAATAAGATGTTATGATTATAGAAATGACCTTTAGTCCTTAAAAAAATAAATAATAAATAATAAATAATTTTAATTATTTAAAAAAGAAAAAACTATTAAAAATGTATTTTAGAACCACTTCCAAAAATAACTCATTCACTTATTATCACGCCCTTTTTAACTCTTAGCCTCTTTGAAATCTTCCTAAAATAACTCGTTCAACCCCTTGAAACTCCAACCGACGACTGATAAGTGCATAGTCTACCATATTTTAGTGTCAGATTCATATGCTTATTTGATGGTTTTCTTGTGTACGTTGTATTACTTTTATTTTCTATTTTGTAGCCTTTGTTATGACAAATCATACAAAAAGAAATAAAAAACGCTATAAAAGTGATGAAGAAGTGAAGTACTATAGCTGAAGATGAATCAAAGACATGGCGGAACTTGTGCAAATTTATAGATAATCACCTTCATCTTGTAGAGAACGATAACAAGATTACACACAAGCCAAGAATCACTCAAATCTGATATTGGATGAAGAAGTTATGAGCAAAACAATGAAACCAAACTTGGATTTGTTTACTCACAGGTTTGTTTCGAGCCTATGCGTGAAAAGAGAGAAGAGATGCGCTTTGTGCTTGTCTTGGACTTGAAAATAAGAGATTTTGTTGGTCTTTAGGAGTTAAGTCTCCTAGTTGGACAAGAATTAAGGGGATATTAATTAGTATTTGAATAGATTAAAGACCGGGAATGCACAACAGTCGGTCAGTCTGGTTTTCAGGCAAAACCGTCGATGGAACCGTACATACTACGTTTTCATTTTCAAAACCGTAACTGAACTGTGTTGGCACTGTTCGGTTTTAAAACTGATCCGAGTCGACTCGATTTCTTTTACCGGTTATACGGTTTTCACCGATTTCACTTGGATAAAATTAATAATCAGACCGAACACCTTCTGTTCCTCTTCCGCCAGGAAAAAAAAAATCAATCCAATATTGTAACTCTAATTGATGGTTCATTCTAAGACCTAATAGGTTTAATAATTTAAGGGATTTGACCATTAGTTCCAATTTCAACTAATGGGTTACAAAGAGCTTGAATCGGACATGTTGAACATGAGAAGTTTACAATCTCTTGCTGGCATGTCTTGACCATGGTCAATTTCAATATCCACATTTAATAAAGATTGAACATGAGATCGCTATCACCCAATTATAAAATAAAATACAACGTGTTGAGAGGTAAAGATGATATAGGTCCTACATGTCCTGGTCCCAACAATGACTACACCTTTTCCTAGAATAATATGAGAGAGAGCTTACTTTCCATTGTACTATATCTTCTTTTATAGGCTTTTCCAAAAATCCCTTCTTCTCATGACATCATGCCACATATCATTGGAACCTTCTTATTTATTATTGTTGACATTCTTCTTAACATAACCCCTAGTTCCTTATTAATCCCTTCCTTATCCTTGCTATTTCATGAACATACTCTATTGGACTTGGGCCTCAGTCCCCAAGTACCAATTTTCATAGTGGGCATGTCCTCTCTCTTATAACTCCCCTAACCCTATTAGAGGGTAATTATTTTCATGTATCAACATTAGTCCCCTAACTATTGGGTTAATTATCAAATAACCCAGTAGACACCTTGGGATTTATCCTAGATTTCAGTGGCGGATGTAAATAGGGTCAAGTGGGGTCAGTTGACCCACTCGAATTCCAGTTTTAATGCAGGGGATAGTGGTAATCTGTGATAAGACTCTTCTAATTCTAATCTTGACCCCTCTCAAATATCAATCCTTGACCCCACACATAGTAAAAATGAGATATTCAAGGAGAAAAATAAGGAAGTTAAAGAACAATTCCCATATGTATGGTAATGAATCTGGCCTGTAATAGTTATTATTTGCATTACGAATTAATTTTGGTTCTTGCTGTTGTAAAATTTGGTTATTTCTTATAATAAATTATGTGATTTGCGTTTTTGGAAATAAAATCATTAATTTTATGTGCTATAAAAGATAATTTCGACCCAGTGGAAGAATCATGTAAGAACTTGGGAGTGCATTACCATCAAAAATGTTTCGAGAACTAGAAAAAGTCTAAGTGTGGGGGAATTTGATAGGTGTCTTATATCTAGTATTTATGCTTTCTTTGCTATTGTCGATTACGTATCTTATGATTGATTTTGAGTTTATTAGGTGTTTTGGAGTCATTGACATAAAAGAGGAGAAATATAGGCTCAATTCACCACTCGGAGACTATGGGCGTGCACAGATTTGAAGCTAGCAGGACACAGGTTCAGTTGTGCTTAAAACAGGGATTGCTGGAGCACCAACACTATTGGATCAGGGAAGCCACCTGCTAACCCATCCAATATACCCCCTAATCGAATTAGGTCGGGAAGAAAGTTTTCCACTTTTTTTTCTCATTTTCTTCTGCGGCTTTGTCTGAAATTCAGAGACAAGGGAAATGATGACTGCACCGTGAATTGGATCTGATGTCGTGAAGAAGATGGGTTCAATGGCTGATTTAAATGAAGGGATTGGAGAATTTCTGAAGCTGAGATATATCAGGGAAGGTGGTTGATTTAGGGTTTGATTCAAATACGAATCTATGTTGCAACTAATGATGCTCAAGTGGGTTTGATGGTCGATTGGAGAAGATGGGTTTGTTATAATTTACGAGGAATTCTGATTCGAAGAAACAGGAAAGATGAAATTCAAGAGTTGATGTGGGTTGATCTGTAAAGAGATGTGATGAATTTCAAGGGTTTCTGTTGCTATGTATAAATGATGCTGTTGGGTTTGTGGAAGATGTTGGTGTTGTGTAATCAGGGAGAAGAAGAAGGGAGGTAAAGGCTTGAGGGACTGAAGCTGTGATGTTGGTTGTGGTTGTGCAACTGAAGTTACAGGAGCAGCAAAGTGTTGGTGGTGGCTGTGCACAAGAAGATTGAAATGAATCTGGTCATGTAAGTGAAGCAGATGTACCGGAAGTTGCAGGGAAGAAATGTTGATTCTGGTGGTACAAGTTGATACTGCATTTGGGAGACAATGTTGCTGTTGCTTCTGCCATTTTGAGCTGGAGTTGAAAGTGATGGGCAGGAGTTGTCGGTGCGATGGAGAGTGTGCTTTAACTGTTGGTTCTGAGATGAAGAATGAGGTGAGATGCTGCTGAAGGATGTGCAGCTGCAATAGAATGCAGTTGAACCAAGAAGCATTGGTTTTGGCAGTAGCTTGTGCTGCTATTGAAGAATTAGAAGCTAAGTGTGCAGTGATGTGTTCTCAAAGTTGTTTTAAATAGTGATAAAAAGGTTGTTTTAAGACTTGTGAAGGCAATGAATTTTAGAACAAAGAAAACTTATTACAAAATTGACTTCAAGATATTAGAAAACAACCAAGACACTGATTTCACTATTACACATGAATAAATTATGGTAAACAATCCAAAACTCTAATTATCTTTTAAGACTCTTATTTCTTAATTCACAAATAATCTGGAAAATTCTCAAAAATTAATTGTGTCCCTAAGCATAGATTATCTAAACAAAGCATAACCTATCTAATTGAATCACAACTAATGAAGAAATTTTTTGCAAACAATTAAAATTCTGCAAAAGCAGTGATTGAGTGAATTATAAATTAGAAATTAGAGGAAATAAATGATTACCAATTATTCATGCGTAAATAGCTTCCTTACTGCCTTGGTTGTGGGAGAAATTAGCCTCTCATCATGTTGGAAACACGCTCAAAAGTTGATTTCATTTATGCTCAAAGATGGGTTTACAAATGATAAAAAAGGAGAAATACAATGAAAACCGGATTTGTAACAGTTATATGTGTTACTGTTTCTCTAAGACCCACGGTTCTGTGTCGCTGTCACTGTTGCAGATAAGTATGCCCTAGTGTAGCTGTTACTGTGCAAATAAGTCAGTCGTTCCACTATAGCATAAATGACGGTTCTCGTGGGTCGTTGTTCTTCGTGTGTTCTTCACCAGCAGCAACAATGGAGTTCTCTGCAACTTTGATTTATCGCCTCTGTTGTCTTCTAAAGTCTCCCTAACTATTCCTCTCACCTCTCTGAGTTCCCATCACCCTATATATACTCCACAGGACCAAAATATCTCGCAGTAATGTCTCCAAATTCTCTCACAGCAAAGCCATTACTCGGGAATATATTATTTCCAAAATTATGGTTTTATATCCTTCTTTACTTCCTTCACGCGTCTAAAATTATGGTTTCCAAAATTATGGTTTTATTTTGAGCTGGAGTTGAAAGTGATGGGCAGGAGTTGTCGGTGCGATGGAGAGTGTGCTTTAACTGTTGGTTCTGAGATGAAGAATGAGGTGAGATGCTGCTGAAGGATGTGCAGCTGCAATAGAATGCAGTTGAACCAAGAAGCATTGGTTTTGGCAGTAGCTTGTGCTGCTATTGAAGAATCAGAAGCTAAGTGTGCAGTGATGTGTTCTCAAAGTTGTTTTAAATAGTGATAAAAAGGTTGTTTTAAGACTTGTGAAGGCAATGAATTTTAGAACAAAGAAAACTTATTACAAAATTGACTTCAAGATATTAGAAAACAACCAAGACACTGATTTCACTATTACACATGAATAAATTATGGTAAACAATCCAAAACTCTAATTATCTTTTAAGACTCTTATTTCTTAATTCACAAATAATCTGGAAAATTCTCAAAAATTAATTGTATCCCTAAGCATAGATTATCTAAACAAAGCATAACCTATCTAATTGAATTACAACTAATGAAGAAATTTTTTGCAAACAATTAAAAACTCTGCAAAAGCAGTGATTGAGTGAATTATAAATTAGAAATTAGAGGAAATAAATGATTACCAATTATTCATGCGTAAATAGCTTCCTCACTGCCTTGGTTGTGGGAGAAATTAGCCTCTCATCATGTTGGAAACACGCTCAAAAGTTGATTTCATTTATGCTCAAAGATGGGTTTACAAATGATAAAAAGGGAGAAATACAATGAAAATCGGATTTGTAACAGTTATATGTGTTACTGTTTCTCTAAGACCCACGGTTCTGTGTCGCTGTCACTGTTGCAGATAAGTCTGCCCTAGTGTAGCTGTTACTGTGCAAATAAGTCAGTCGTTCCACTATAGCATAAATGACGGTTCTCGTGGGTCGTTGTTCTTCGTGTGTTCTTCACCAGCAGCAACAATGGAGTTCTCTGCAACTTTGATTTATCGCCTCTGTTGTCTTCTAAAGTCTCCCTAACTATTCCTCTCACCTCTCTGAGTTCCCATCACCCTATATATACTCCACAGGACCAAAATATCTCGCAGTAATGTCTCCAAATTCTCTCACAGCAAAGCCATTACTCGGGAATATATTATTTCCAAAATTATGGTTTTATATCCTTCTTTACTTCCTTCACGCGTCTATCGCAACTAAGAGTCCTCCATACACGTTCAGTACACGAATTAGAGTCCCAGCAGCACACACAATTCATAGCAAATCCCGTGAAAAACTCTCCACGAACGTGTAGCTCTGTTTGCTTCTCGCGGAATATCCAGCCAAATTGGATCAAACCAAAGGCCCATACCAAGACTTTTAGGTTATATCACGTCCACCCATAAAGTTTCAGCGATTTAGTCTACCTCTAACCCATCCAAAATCCGATCGAGAAAACTGCCAGGAATGAACTCTTCTTCCCGCCAAAAAATGAATTTGAAATGAAGAAGAAGGGTTTCCCCCTATCCGGTTTTGGGGTGCGGTTAGCATCTACCTAGAAATGGGGTGTCCCTTAGTAACTAGGTTACCCCTTATCCAAAGTGAGGGTCTGTATAGCAAATGTCCTCCGGGGGGTGCTCCGAGCAACTTTTCGAGCCGAATTTTCCAACAATATTTATTTCCTAAAAATACATAAAAACACAATATTAGTACAAAAATCGAGTTCCAACAAAACATACATTGAGGACAATTTGGACACAAAAATGTGTCTATCAAATACCCCCAAACTTATTATTTGCTAGTCCTCGAGCAAAACTAATAATATAAAAAACAAAACCGAGTTAATCTCGGGAGGGTTTACCAGAGGTGTACCCACAAAACCATGACTTCTAATTGGTCACAAGTATCCAAAGAGCTATGAGGACAAACAAATTCTCAACCTATCTCCAAGTAACTAGAATGCCAGAGAAATTAAAGGTGTCAGCTCTAAAGTTGACTGAAGAAAAGGGGAGACACATCCGCAACACTGCTAGATAAAGAGATATCCGCTACACAGCTAGATAAACATTGTAAGATGCGTCCGCTGCTTTACAGCTGGATAAGATTAGGAGAGAGATAAAGATGAGAGGGACATCTGCTACACAGCTGGACTAATTACGTGTGATGAGTTAAACCAGTGCTAGAAAGATCTTGTGCCAGATTGAAAGCGGACTAACAAAGCAACCAAATGTATCTTTCTTCGACTCTCTCATAGTGCTCAGTAGAAACAACGTCTTCTTCGGTCTTCAACTGTTGATGATAAACTATCGAACCTCATAGAACCTTGACAATTAACTCTTCTCTTCGATTTCTTGCTCGACTTATAAATTTCTACTTCCCTTTGGCCTTATTGAACAAAACGTAACGATGATTTTTTTTTTTTTTTTTTGGTAACAAAAATTACAAGACAACAATTTACATGGCCATGAGAGAAGGACTTTCAAAACTTGGATCTTCGCAACTTGTGATGTCTTGGTGTCATGGATTCTAACAACTTATATCATTTGCTCTTATAACTTCAACTTGATTTTTGAATTATTCTTTTCTATTGTTGCTTCTAAACCTAAAACGTCTTCAACTTTCTTCATAGATTTTGATGTCGCTCTTGTTGATGATGATAAGTTTCTACTGAGAGAGAGTCGCAATCCAGTAACTAAGACTACATTGTGAGGTTGCTTTGTCTTTCTGGCATTTCCTGACCTACTTGCCTTTCCATCATGTATGGTTAGGTCCATCACGGTTACCCTCTAAAAGGAACAAGTTCTCTCCTGAATTTCAAGGATCTCAATGTCTTTTTCTCTAATGTCTCAAAAGGTTGTTATCCCTAGCATTCCAATTTCTATCTTTTCGGTGAGAAACATATGTAAACTTAGCTAACCGGATACCATGTGACGCTAGAAGTTTCAAAAGTGCAACTAAAAAGTTCTTCCCCACCCCCAAACTTAAATCTAACATTGTCCTCAATGTTTCTAATGAAAGAGCAATACCAAAAGTAAAATAACACGAGGAGAAGTTGGAAGATAGTACCTGGGTGAAGAAAATCAAAAACTAATATACAACATACAACTTCCTCGATGGTCAATCAAGGGTAAACAGGGTCCTCCAGAGGGACCTCCTCAACATCACCTGTAGGAAAGGGCTCTAAAAAGGGTTTCAATCTCTGACCGTTAACCTTCGAAGAACTACTACCATCCGGTGTCTCAATTTCAACAGCTCCATGAGGAAAGACAGTGCGAACAATAAAAGGACCCGTCCACCGAGAACGTAACTTCCCAGGGAAAAGATGTAAACGGGTATCATACAGAAGAACTTTTTGACCTGGAGAAAATGACTTCCGTAAAATATTTCTATCATGCACAAGTTTCATTTTGTTCTTATACTCCTTCGCACTATCGTAAGCATCTATACGAATCTCGTCCAACTCATTGAGCTGGAGTTTCCTATGGGCTCCTGCCTTGTCAAGTGAAAAATTTAGCTGCTTAACACCCAATAAGCTCTATGTTCTAACTCAACAGGTAAATGCATGCCTTGCCATACACAAGCCGATAAGGCGACATTCCAATGGGGGTCTTAAACGCAGTACGGTAAGCCCATAAGGCATCAGTAAGCCTAGACGACCAGTCTTTCCGATTAGGATTAACTGTTTTCTCTAATATACGTTTTATCTCCCTATTGGAAACCTCTACCTGACCACTAGTCTGCGGATGATACGGGGTAGCTACCTTATGTGTAATACCATATTTCTTCATCAGAAGCCTAAAAGGTCCATTACAAAAGTGCGACCCTCCATCACTAATTATAGCTCGCGGTGTACCAAAACGTGTAAGTATATTATTTTTCAAGAACTCAATCACAACCCTATGGTCATTGGTTTTACACGCAACCGCCTCAATCCACTTAGAGACATAGTAGTCTACGGCGACAAGGATGTATAGGTTACCAAAAGAATTAGGAAACGGACCCATAAAGTCAATACCCCACACATCAAAGACCTCAACAACTAAAATAGGGTTCAAGGGCATCATGTTCCTACGGGAAATGGTTCCTAATTTCTGGCAACGCTCACAAGTAACACAGTAACTAGGGAGTCTTTAAACAACGAAGGCCAATAGAATCCACACTGCAATATCTTAGCAGCAGTCTTCTTAGCACTAAAGTGACCCCACAAGCATGATCATGACAAAAGGAAATAATACTGGACTGGTCACTCTCAGGTATACATCTCCTAATAATCTGGTCTGGACAATACTTAAAAATAAGGATCATCCCAAAAGAAGTGCTTAACCTCGGCTAAAAACCTAGAACGATCTTGTTTACCCCAATGTTGGGGCATTCGACCAGTAACAAGATAATTCACTATATTCGCATACCAAGGTGCTTGGGTAACAAAGAAAAGTTGTTCATCAGGAAAACTATCCCTTATAGGAAGGGATCATCAGGGGAATCAACAACTAGCCTAGACAAGTGGTCTGCTACTACATTTTCGGCACCCTTTTTGTCTCTAATGTCTGGAGAAAACTCTTGCAACAAAAGTATCCACCTAATCAATCTAGGTTTCGTATCCTTCTTAGACAAAAGATATTTCAAAGCAGCATGATCAGTATATATGACGATCTTAGAACCTAAGAGATAGGGTCTAAACTTGTCTAAGGCAAACACAATGGCTAACAGTTCCTTCTCGGTAGTGGTATAGTTCAACTGGGCATCATTCAGAGTTTTGCTAGCATAGTAAATCACATGAAGTAATTTGTTTTCTCGCTGACCTAGCACAACACCAATAGCATAATCTGAAGCATCACACATGATCTCAAAGGGTAAGTTCCAGTTGGGTGCCTGGACTATGGGGGCGGTAGTGAGTAAAGTCTTAAGCTTCTCAAAAGCCTCTAAACAAGCATCATCAAAGACAAACTTAACATCTTTTGCAAGCAAGTTGCAAAGAGGTCTAGAAATCAAGCTAAAATCCTTAATGAATCGACGATAAAAACCTGCATGCCCTAAGAATGACCTAATATCTCTTACGGTTTTTGGGACCTGTAAAGTCTTGATAAGGTCAACTTTGGCTTTATCTACCTCTATACCCTTAGAAGATACGATATGCCCTAAGACAATTCCTGATCGAACCATGAAATGACATTTCTCCCAATTAAGCACTAGATTCTTTTCCTTACACCTAGTCAACACTAATGACAAATGATGCAAGCACTCATCGAAAGACGAACCAAACACTGAAAAATCATCCATAAAGACCTCTAAAAACTTTTCTACCATATCGGAAAATATGCTCATCATGCAACGCTGAAAAGTCGCAGGGGCGTTACATAGCCCGAAAGGCATGCGTCTATACGCAAAGGTACCAAAGGGACAGTAAAAGTAGTTTTTTTTCTTTCTTTGGGGCAATAACGATCTGATTGTAGCCTGAGTAGCCATCTAGAAAACAGTAATGACTATGTCCAGCTAATCTCTCTAGCATTTGGTCGATAAAGGGAAGGGGAAAGTGGTCCTTCCTAGTGACCTTGTTCAATTTCCTATAGTCAATACAAACACGCCAACCCGTGGTCACTCGGGTCGGGATTAACTCATTGTTATCATTCTGGACTACAGTAATACCGGATTTCTTGGGAACAACCTGAACGGGGCTGACCCACTTACTGTCTGAAATGGGGTAGATAATGCCTGCATCTAACAGCTTAAGAACCTCGGTTCGAACTACTTCTTTCATATTAGGGTTTAGTCTTCGTTGCATCTCCCTAGAAGGTTTGGTATCTTCCTCTAAATAGATCTGATGCATACAAACAGTAGGACTTATACCCTTAATGTTGCTATGGTCCACCCTAAAGCTTCCTTGTTGTTTTGAAGGACGGTCACTAGCCTACTTTCCTGATCACTATCCAAGTCGGAAGCAACAATCACAGGTAAAGTTTCAGACGGGCCTAAAAACACATACTTCAGGGTATCTGGCAATGGTTTTAGGTCCAACTTAGGAGGCTCTTCTAACGAAGGAACGAGGGTAGACTTAGAAACTGGTAGTGGTTCGAACTTAGGTTTCCATCCGTTACTATGTCTAACAAAGGGGTTGAATCTAACAAAGCATTCACCTCATTAATCACATTATCATCATCGAAATCAATCCCAAAGTGAGCTAGGCATTTCTCTAACGGATCTTCTAACAAAGTGTTTGGTAATGACTCCTCGACTAATGTTCCTATCATGTTTACCTCTTCTATGCTCGAGTCATCTAGTTCAGAGGGTACTTACTAATATGAAAGACGTTCAGCTCAATAGTCATATTACCAAAAGACAAGTTCATAATACCAGTTCGACAATTAATGATCGCATTGGATGTTGCTAAAAATGGGCGACCTAAAATCACTGGTATCTGGTTCTCTGGGTCAGGGACAGGTTGGGTATCTAGGATAACAAAATCCACTGGATAAATAAACTTGTCGACCTCAATAAGAACATCCTCGATCACACCACGAGGAATTTTAACGGACCTATCAGCTAACTGAAGTGTCATCTGGGTAGGTTTCATATCACCAAGTCCTAGCTTGAGGTACACATGGTATGGAAGTAAATTCACACTGGCTCCTAAGTCAAGCAAAGCTTTCTCAACACGGTATTTACCTATTGTGCAAGAAATGGTAGGGGACCCTGGGTCTTTATACTTAGGAGTAGTGGTATTCTGAATAATGGAACTCACGTGACTAGCTAGGAAGGCTTTCTTTTGGACACTAAGCTTACGCTTTCGTGTACACAAGTCCTTAAGAAACTTAGCATAAGCGGGAATCTGCTTAATCGCATCCAACAATGGTAGGTTGATAGTAACCTGCTTAAAAACCTCCAATATATCATTAAAGTTCGACTCGCTCTTAGTTGGAACTAGCAGCTGGGGAAACGGGGCTCTGGGAACAAAGCCGGGCTCAGCAGGACCCTCATTGGTTTTTAGAGACTCTATCAGTCCTCATTTTCTGGCTCAGAAGGGTGAACTACCATGTTCACTATCAGGCATGGCAACCTTATTGTCAACTTTCTTTCCACTCCTAAGGGTTGTAATAGAGTTCACATGATTGTACGATTTCTCTGCTTTAGGATTGGGTTGAGTTTGACTAGGAAACTTACCTTTTTCCCTCAAAGATTCATTTATCTGACTAACCTGGTTTTTTAACTCAGAAATAGCTTGGGAGTTAGCATAACCTATATTTTTACTTTCTTCTATCCCTTGAGCAACCATTAGGTTGATCTTATCAGAGTTTTTAATAAACGAGGCTAGAGTGTCTTCTAAACTTGTGATCTTTTTATCCGAAGGGTTCTGAAACTGGGGTTGACCTGAAGAGTTCTTAGCATAACCAAAACCTGGGGGAGGCTGAGAATTACTAGACTGACCTTGATTCTGGCCCTTAGACCAAGAAAAATTAGGATGGTTTCTCCAACCAGGGTTGTAGGTTTCTGAGTATGGGTCAAACTTCTGACGGTTCTCAAACCTAGCGTTGTTATAGACAGCATGGGCTTGTTCTTCACTAACATGACCTTCCCAAAACGAGTTATTGGGCTCTACTCCACAACTAGAGACTTGAGCGGCTCTAATCCTATCATCAGGTTCAACAAGAGACCTATAATTAGGCTGATTCAATTCCAAAGCTTCTAACCTTCTAGACAAAGCAGCAAACTTAGCATCTGACTCGAAGCTTGTATCTACCACATTGGTGCTACTTCTATTGACCAAGAGTCTTTTAGGGGGTTCAACACAAGACTCCCACTGTTGGGATTTTTCAGCGATAGCTCCTAAGAAGGTAAAAGCATCATCAGCATTTTTACTGGTGAACTCACCAGCGCACATAGACTCGACCATGGCTTTGGTCGAATAGTCTAAACCATTATAAATAATCTCAACAAGTTTCATCTTATCAAATCCATGGTGAGGACACTGGGATAGGAGATCATTGAATCTCTCTAAAAACCTATAAAGAGACTCTCAACTCTTGTTGCACACTAGCACTAATTTTCTGCCTAACAGCTGCAGTTTTATGTTTAAGGTAGAATTTCATATAGAAAGCAGCAACAAGTTCCTGCCATGTTTCAATGGACTCGGGTGGTAGGTTGTTCAGCCAGGTCTTGGCTTTATCTCTCAAGGAAAAGGGAAACATCTTAAGTTTCAAAACTTCATCAGTGAGGTCTTTTATTCTAACTGTCCCACAGATTTTCTCAAAGTCCCTAATATGAAAATAAGGGTTCTCATCATCTTTTCCTAAGAACATAGGGATTATCTGAAGAACACTAGGTTTTATCTCGAAATTAGTCGTACTGGCTGGCAATTTAATGCACGAAGCTCGGTTGGTCCTAGTTGGGAACATGTAATCTTTCAAAGTTGTCATCGCTGGCACAGCTGAAGTACTAGGGGTACCTTCCTCACGAAGAGACAGATTTTCAAAACTGAAGTTTCCAAAAACGGGGCTCTCAAAAGAAGAGTCTTCGAGCTCCCCGCTTTCACAAGAAGAACTTCTAGGCTCGTCACTAATCAAACGGCCAAAAGTATTTCTTTTCCAATCCCTTTCGGGAATACACTAAAAAAAAGAAAAGAAAAAGAAAAGTCCTAAAAGGAAGGGAAGTTCTATGCAAACACAAACAAGGCTGACTCCACCACAACAAACCTACTGATTTCTAGCAAACAAAAAGCATGATGGCTCCACTTAGATTGTTTCTAGACCAGCTTATAATCCTTCGAATGGGAATTCGTTACAATTTGAGCAAACCCCTCTGGAATCAATCCGAGTCAAAGTAAGTTGAATAGAGGAGAAGGAAGCTACGTAGAGCTTTGATACCCAAGGCCTCACCGCATTCCAAGGCGGCGCAGTCACGCATTCAACTCACAGAAACCATCATGAACTTCGAAGTATGCTCAAAAGAGTAACCAATATTTTTCAAACGACTTTCCTATTAAGCTCGTTACCCTATAGGTCTCGTTCTATTCCAAATTTTAGGTTTAGGTTCGCGTTTGGTTTTGTTTTCCTAAGGCGGGCAAGAAGAGAACGGTAATGAAATCCGAACCCTTATCTTGTATGTCCAGTCCTTGCCCTTTACCAGGAAATTAAAGCAGCCGTTTTCAAGTCCTCAGCATATATGCAAACGAAGGAATACAGTAACTCGCTGACAGGGGATTCGCGAGTGTTTCGACAAACTTACCTCCCATTCCAGACGGGGGATGAACCGCTGAAGTCGACTCGGGCCACAACTCCAATGTCGTGTACGAACCCGAGGGGCCAAGGTGATATCGTAATCACCGTCCTTCTCTGCAAACAGTTTAATATTTAATACTACCCTTCCGTAGGCTTTAAAAATAAAAGAATGTCCAAATTCCAAAGTCCAAAGTCCAAAAGAAAAGGAAAGTCTAAAAAAAAAATTGTCTCTCTTTTTTTTTCTCTCTCTTTTTTTAATAAAAACAAAAAAAAAATTCTTCTTTCGCTCCTTTCGCTTTGTCTTTTACTCCAAGTCTTTAAGTATTCACCAAAGCTTTGGCAAAATTTTCTTTCGCTCCCAATTCCAAAATCTGTAAGGAAAAGACAAAAACCAAAAAACGTAAAGAAGAACAAATAAAATAAAAAAAAATAAAACCTAAAAAAAAAAATCTAAAAACTCTAGCCTAAAGACAAGTCCGCGTCGGCGGCGCCAAAAATTTGATGTGTTCTCAAAGTTGTTGTAAATAGTGATAAAAGGGTTGTTTTAAGACTTGTGAAGGCAATGAATTTTAGAACAAAGAAAACTTATTACAAAATTGACTTCAAGATATTAGAAAACAACCAAGACACTGATTTCACTATTACACATGAATAAATTATGGTAAACAATCCAAAACTCTAATTATCTTTTAAGACTCTTATTTCTTGATTCACAAATAATCTGGAAAATTCTCAACAATTAATTGTATCCCTAAGCATAGATTATCTAAACAAAGCATAATCTATCTAATTGAATCACAACTAATGAAGAAAATTTTTGCAAACAATTAAAAACTCTGCAAAAGCAGTGATTGAGTGAATTATAAATTAGAAATTAGAGGAAATAAATGATTACCAATTATTCATGCGTAAATAGCTTCCTCACTGCCTTGGTTGTGGGAGAAATTAGCCTCTCATCATGTTGAAAACACGCTCAAAAGTTGATTTCATTTATGCTCAAATATGGGTTTACAAATGATAAAAAGGGAGAAATACAATGAAAACCGGGTTTGTAACAGTTATATGTGTTACTGTTTCTCTAAGACCCACGGTTCTGTGTCGCTGTCACTGTTGCAGATAAGTATGCCCTAGTGTCGCTGTTACTGTGCAAATAAGTCAGTCGTTCCACTGTAGCATGAACGACGGTTCTCGTGGGTCGTTGTTCTTCGTGTGTTCTTCACCAGCAGCAACAATGGAGATCTCTGCAACTTTGATTTCTCGCCTCTGTTGTCTTCTAAAGTCTCCCTAACTATTCCTCTCCCCTCTCTGAGTCCCCATCACCCTATATATACTCCACAGGACCAAAATATCTCGCAGTAATGTCTCCAAATTCTCTCACAGCAAAGCCATTACTCGGGAATATATTATTTCCAAAATTATGGTTTTATATCCTTCTTTACTTCCTTCACGCGTCTATCGCAACTAAGAGTCCTCCATACACGTTCGGTACACGAATTAGAGTCCCAGCAGCACACACAATTCATAGCAAATCCCGTGAAAAACTCTCCCACGAACGTGTAGCTCTGTTTGCTTCTCGCGGAATATCTAGCCAAATTGGATCAAACCAAAGGCCCATACCAAGACTTTTAGGTTATATCACGTCCACCCATAAAGTTTCAGCGATTTAGTCTACCTCTAACCCATCCAAAATCCGATCGAGAAAACTGCCAGGAGTGAACTCTTCTTCCCGTCAAAAAATGAATTTGAAATGAAGAAGAAGGGTTGCCCCCTATCCGGTTCTGGGGTGCGGTTAGCAGATGCCTAGAAATGGGGTTCCCCTTAGTAATTAGGTTACCCCTTATCCAAAGTGAGGGTCCGCATAGCAAATGTCCTCCGGGGGGTGCTCCGAGCAACTTTTCGAGCCGAATTTTCCAACAATATTTATTTCCTAAAAATACATAAAAACACAATATTAGTACAAAAATCGAGTTCCAACAAAACAGACATTGAGGACAATTTAGACACAAAAATGTGTCTATCATGCAGTGTGCAAGAGTTGGTGATCCAGGTGGAAGAAGAGGCGCAGATGTTGTTACTTCTGCGGAACAACGAAGCTTAAGAGCTCAATGACCTGAGAAGATATGCGAGGAAGCTGAGCAAGAAATTGGTTGTTTACTGTGAGTAGAATGATTATTACAGTTCGAAATGAGAACGGTTGAATGGCTGCATTGCTAGTAGATGTATGTCTAGGACAGGTTTGAGCTCAATGTGGAGTTGTTAGTGATACTGCAGTTCAGATACAATTGACAAGGGTGTGTGCTTGTAAGCATCAGAATGTTGTTGTAGAATGAGTTACAGGGATTTGAAGCTGCAGAATAAATTTAAAGAAGGATATTGCCATTGGTTGTAATGATTTTGATGCAATCTGAGGTGGTGCGGTGACTGGTGCACGATGTGTGAGTAATCAACGGAACTGGTGGTGATATGCATAGAAACAATGATACAGTTGAGGCATTGCAGGATGTCTGGTGGGTGTTTAGAGTGGCAGGAAATACTCAGCGGAGAAAGTGACAACAACGAGGCTGAAGTACTGGAGTATGTATGAGTTACAGGGAAGTGTGGCTGAATTATGGAAAGTATATGAAGGTCTGCAAGCTAACTAGTGCTTGCAAATATGCAAAAGGTCATGGAGCTTCAGGTTTTAACTGATGCAGTTGATCTGAGATAAGAAAGAAAAGGGAATGAGCTGCTGCTGTATGAATTGGAAATAGAACTGGTGGTATTCGAAATTTCAGATGAGGTGCCGTGTGTAGGTGAAATTGCAGGCATGAATTGAATGGTTGTGTGCAGATTATTACATTTGCAGGAATTTATTGTTGATGTTGCAGTGGAACTAAAGCAGGCTTGTGGCAGTTGGAGCTGCAGAGCTAATACAAGAGTTGGAGGTGCAATGATTTGAGCCGGTTGTGTTGGTTGAAAGCTACAGATGTTGCAGTATGGACTGAATTGTGCATGAGAGGTCTGAATGGATGAATGTATAAATGATTGTGAGCGGTGCAGGGTTGTGAGATGCCTGAGTTTGCAGTCGAGCTAGGACAACAATGCAAGAGAAGGACGACATACACTGGTAGTTATACAGTGGTCTAATGGTGAAGCTGTAGCAATGGGATGAGTGGTGGACCTCAATTGGCTTGTTAGTTTTGTGAAACTGACATGCATAGTAATGGACCTAAAGGGCTCAGAGTTGTGGGCTTGAATGTTTGGGCTTTTTAAGCAGAAACTACAGTTAGCCTACGTTTTGGTTAAGCTTTGGCCGAGACTTGGAAATTGGTCGACCAAGAGAAAAGATATAGAAGGGACCTCTTTCTCTATTCTAGGGGATCTGATCTTCTCTTCTATTTTTTTGCCTAGGGTTTTGAACATGATAGTCTTATTTCTTATTCTTGTTTATGAACTCCATGGATATGATTAGATAACTCTCTTTTGGTTAAGGAATAAGTTGGAGTTCCAATCATGATATTTATGCAATGAATTAGTTTTGTCTCCATATTTTGTTGCTTATGATTCACTATTAATATTTTTATATGATTTGAATCCATGTTTAGTCGAGTCGCGAATCGATTGAATTAGTTTTCATCTCTATTGCTAGATTAGGGCTATTATACGCAAAAGTGATAATTCCTGATTGCAAGTAGCATAATTGTGAGTATTGCTTGTAGTGATACATCCTAGTAGTCACAAGTGGATCATAACCTTTGTTTGTACAGATTAGTGCTTTTACACGTTCGTTTGCATTGATTAGTCTTATTTCATAGAACTTAGTGCTCTTAGGGAGTTAAACTTAATTGTGCTTTTACACTTTAGGTTGTTTTCTAGGTAGAATTCATATTCACATCTTTTAATGTGTTTGTTGATGACAAGAGGAAATTAGCGGGATATTCTTGCGATCAAGGTATCCTCGGACTTTTGATAAAGTTGAGATTAAATATCAATTCTAGTTATTGTTACAAATTCATGTTTGTGAATGAAAACTAATCTTTGACCAATATCTTCATCTTATTGATTTGCTTGTTTATTTCATTATTTGCTTTTAGTTTATTTTCCTTTACATAAAAATCAGAAATCACCCCTTGTTTATATAGGAAACCGAAAAAATTTGACAACCTAGATCCTCTCTGTGGGGACGATCCTTTCTTGCCCTTGCTTCATAATATATTTTGAGTAGTAAGAAAGTGTAATTATTTTTGACGCCTACGACATCGATCATTTATATGGTTATACTGCTCTAGGATTCCCGTCATGCATTTATTGGGGTGGTTGTATCCCGTTACATACATTGGTGGATATGTGCGGTTACTGTATCATTTATGGCATGAACTCATCTAGAAATAGATGGCTTATGGTTCCCGTAGTTACTTCCTGTAGTTTTTTATACCCTGAATCCTTACACCTTCTCCCTCTCTCGCCTCTACTTTCACAAATATTCTGACGAAATCGCGTGCCTCCTTCACGCTATGTTTTGACTCTGGCACCTGTACCCAAGCTGGTTATCCCCTGTACAAGCAGGGGGAGTTGAAGCGGTTGCTGCTTGTGAAGGCTGAGGTGGAGATGCTTCGGGAATTGAGAGAGATTAGCAAGCGTCTGGTCGTGTGACGAGCAGTACGAGACATACTTGATTTCCCATAGGGACCAAGCGTCTGTTCATGTGACGTTTGATGTTCAACGCGTATTGAACAATGTCGTTACGGCTCGATTTACGGCTGAAGGTTGTTCAAAGAATATGTTGCGACGGTCGCTAATGTAGACCGTTCTGTAGCCGATTGCCGCTTATATTTTACTGAACAAGCGACTCCGCGACTTCACGGGTATACTTTAACCATGGTGGCAGTATCCGCACTCGTGCGTTCAGTCGACATACGGGACGAATTGGAGCGTTTATTGGTGTTGGGGGATGAGGTGGGCATGCTTCAAACTCAATGGGTGATTCATCACGACAAGACGCGTAAGCTCCGTGATGAAAATGAAGAGACCCTTAAGCTTGTGTAGGAAACGCGGGCTTCTGAAAAGGTCCCTCGAGATGTTCACAAGCTGATTGGTAAGGCTTGCCAAGTTTTTGATTCGGCGAGTCTCCAATCTGAGGAGGTACTTCTGATGATGCGGCCCCTGGACGAGGGCGTTGCTAATTTCCGCGCTCTTATAGCGGAACGATCATGAAGAGGGGAATAACGGTTGGGGATCCCCATTTTTTTCGTGTTTTTTTTGAAGCATGATAATATATTGAATTAATAAGAAATTACACGGGGTACGTTGTACCTAAAGAGTCAGCTATTACAATAGGACTAATACATGGGGGCATTTTATGGTCCCAGATTGTTGTTGATAAATTTCCTATTGCGTTTTCATCCGTTGCTTTGTTTTCCAATCCGTATGCTGCCTGATTTCCTTCTTTGTAGTTGTGTTTTAAGATGCAGTGTGGGATTTAGGACAATCTAAGCTTAATTTCAGCTATCATATTGCTTAAGTACCAAGGTGGTTATGTGGTCGAGGTTATAAACCTCAGAAGATTTTTCGAATCCTTTTCAAATTGCACCTTTGGCCATCCTCGTTGTGTATCCGTTGTTGACACGATAAACATAACCCACGTTTCAGCTATGAGGGCGGTGGTTATGCCAAGAGGTTGGGAATTTACTAAGATTATGGTGGCTTCATTGTTTCTGGATATAATACCCGCTCCTGCCAGTCCTGGTTGTCCTCTAGCTGCGCCGTCTGTGTTGATTTTGATTCAATCTAAGTGAGGTTTGATCCACCCCACTAATATTGTAGTTGAACTGGGAATCCTATGTGCAGGGTTTGCAGATAGTTGCATTCAAGGTATCACCGGTGAGAGGTCGTGCTGAGCCTATGAATATTCATGTTGAATGTTAGCGGCCATTTGCATTATGCTTATGAGATCTTTGGGAAGAGTCAGTAATCTCTATCTCCAAAACCGGCCCCTTGGGATCTTTGTTTTTCTCAGCATCTTCTGATTGCACAGTTCGTGTACCACTTCTCAATATCACAACATTGATAGAATCCCTCGGATTAAGAGGTTTGGAAGGGAGTTTCCCATTATTATATGCTTTCAGATGATTAATCTCAGTTTCCATAGTGCCCAATTGGGTTTGTAATTCTTTGATTGTATTATCAGTTGTCTGCTGATTTTTTTGCATCATTGAAGTCATATTCATCATTGCAAGCATCTCTGATGATTCTGAATTCTGAACTTATTGTGATTGTTGTTGTTGGAAACCACTAGGACGATTGAAAACCAGTCCTAGAGTTGCAGCTTGCTTGTTTGCATAACTGAAATTGGGATGATCTTTCCATCCTGGATTATAAGTATTTGAATAAGGATATGACGTTGCTTATTTGGGAAAATAGAATTGACTTGATCATTGCTTTCTTCATAAAGTTTCGGAGAAGATGGTACCCCTACAACTGCAATTTGTTGCATCATTGCTGCCATATTACCCATTTGTTGACGAAGCTCAGAAACTTCTCTCACTTCATTGACTCTTCTGACGAGCGGTTCTGACCCACGACTTAAGAATTATTGAGAATTTGCTGCCATGTTCTCAATTAACTCTCTAGCCTGAGATACTGGGTTATTCACTAATGCACCACCACCTACAACGTCGAGAAGATTTCCGTCACTTTCCTGAAGACCCTCGTAGAAATATTGGATAATCAACAAATTACTGAATTGATGATGCGAACATCTAGCCACCAATACCTTGTAATGTTCCCAGCATTCATACAAAGATTCTCCTGCCATCTGCTTAATGCCGCAAATTTCTTTACGAATCTGAGTTGCCTTTGATGCAGGAAAATACCTCTCTAAAAAGAGTTTCTTCAAGCCATTCCAAGTTGTGATACTACCAGAAGGTAAATAGTATAATCGTTCATTAGTTAGCAGTATCCATCAAGGAAAATGGAAAAACACGTAACATAACCTCATCTGCCTCTGTATCCTTTGGTAGCATGGCCATGGCTATGTTGTGGAAATCCATCAAATATTTATTTGGATCTTCATTAGCCATTCCATGAAACTTTGGGAGCTCTCGAATCAACCGTGGCTTCATTTCAAAGTCTGATGTTGATTGAATACACCATTGTTGTGTATTTAACTTGTAAGAATCTAAATCCTTGAGTGTCCGGTTTGCGTCACCCATTGCTTCCTCTTGTTTGTCTTTCAGAACAGTTCTCGTTGTAGATGGGGAAAAACGATTTGATGGTTTTTAAGGAATTATGGAGACGACCGTGCGGAGGAGACTCCTCGAACCGAGCAAAATGTTAAACCTCACGCAGATGCACCGCTGCAAAGGAGGTGCTTTAGATTCGAGAGATCAATCTGTAGTACTCCGGCCTAAATCAAGACAATGACCGTCCAGAGTAAATTCGGTCATAAGAGAGGATGTGTTGATCTGTAGGAGGGAAGCTGGGAAATGTGTGGAATCAATGGTAATCAAAGATTGTGGGTGTGTGAATTCTGAATATGATAAGCTCTGAATGATTGAAATTGCTCAATTGAGAGTAGTTGCTCAATTGATGATTTGACGATCTCGTGTTGTCGATGAGACGTGAGATTGATGATACTGTTGATGCTGATGATTCAATCATGATTCAGAGACTTATTTATATTGCTGGAATTTTAGAAACCATGATCCCATGAAGTGTGACAGTTGATGGAATCAAGGAGTGGGGAAGTGGAGATCGTGTTTGAAACCAGTTGCTCAACGTGTGGAGCCTTGGTCTATTTTCCACCCACTACCTCGTGAATTCCTTCAACTGATTGCGCGACTTGCTCACATTCCATCGTGTGTTTGAACACATGTGTCGTAAAACGCCAGACCAAAACCCTAAGTGATATCCCCCAAAGTGACACGATTGACGTCTCGTGGTATGTTAGTCAATTGATGAATTCGTGGTTTGATGGGACGATGAGTCCATGTAGTTGCGGAGTTGAACATGATGTTCTGAAACTCATGAATTGAACATGTCATGAGACAGGGGTATAATTATTACGATGAAGTGAGCAAGTATTGCTCATTCGATGGATCGTTGAATATTGATTGTTGAACCAATATTCCTTGGTTTGAGCAAATATTTATCATCTGAGCAAGTGTTTCTCATGTGATGAATTGTTGAATATTTGATCGTTTGAGCATGTGTTGCTCATCTGATGGATTATTGGCAGCGCACCAAAAATATTAATTAGAATACTGGTCGTTGAAACGAGCATAATTAATAAAATTAATGACCACGAGGCCGTCGTAAAATTATTAAGGTTGGAATCTGGAATGATGATCCTTGGATTCAGAAACCCTAATTTGATCAATTGATGATCAATTCATGGTTCGTCAGAAGTTTAACCATAGGACGAAGGAGGGAGTGACTATATGGGACCGTGCATCAACCCTGTAGTGTCCATATTCTCACGTGAGCAAATACGAAGAACTCCTAAAGAGTTGACGACTTGTTGGTGGAAGAATGATTAAATGCTGGCTTAATCATTTATTCAAAAATGCTCGTCTGAGCCTTAGGTGAGAAAACCTAATTAATTATAATGAGGCGAGGGACCGACCATGGAGTCATGAAACCGGCCCTGGGTTGTCACGTGACCGCCTGACGATCATTTCATGAAAATCCAAAATGTTTGGAAGAGTTTTGGACCTAATACGAGCAATTGTGCAAATTAGGTCAAAACTGTGAAAGTTGATGGGACCGGCTTCCGTGAGCCAAAGAGCCAATCTTAGTCGGTCAAGATAGCGTGCTCGTGTCCCCAAGGCATCCGCGTCTCAGTCCTGAGAATTTTGATATTTTCTGGCGTGCAATTGAGCATCCATTCGAGAAAATATGTCAATATTAGGGTTTCGACGAAACTGAGGAAAACACCATGAGATGATGAAAAATAATTATAAAATAAGGAATGAGGAGGCGTGGGACCTCCGTGGTCAAGGCATGGTTGGCCGGTCGTGACCACGGTCCCGTGGTGCCTTTTCCTTAATTTTATAATATTTTGATGATTTTATGAAAAATTCATGAATTTTGAGAGTTTCCATGAATTGAAGGAGTTTTCATGAGTTCATGGAAGCAAAATATTAAATTAATAAAAACACGGGAGTGTGGGACCATGGAGGCATGGTCGGCCGGCTATGGACCGGTCCAACGAGTTTTTCATAATTTTTTAATATTTTTAGGTATTTTTGATGATTTGAGGGAATTTTTCCTAATTTGAGAGAAATACCATAAAATCAAGGAATTTGATGAATTCAAGGAAAATAGGATAAATAATAATAAAATAATAAAGCAAAGGGCGTGTGGGACCGGCCGGCTAGTGGCCCGGTCCCACAAGTTTTCATAATTTTATTTTATTTTATTATTATATGATGATTTGTGCAAAAAATACCATGAAATCAAGGAGTTTTTCATGAAATTAGAGAAATAATAATAATAATAATAATAATAATAAGGAACCGAGGGGTGTGGGGCCGGCTAGGACCAAGGCATGGATGGTTGGCCAATGGTCACGCCCCACACTCCTTTCCTTAATTTTATATTATTTGTTATGGATTTATGGAAGTACCATGAAACCGAGGAGCTTCCTCGAGACGAAGGAGATTTGATCAGATGAGATAATTTTCATCAAATGATGGAAAATAATAAAAATGTATTAAAAATATAAAACTGGCGTGGAACTGACCATGGCACGGTCGGTAGGTCGTGTGTCCGTGTTCCCAGCACCTTGGTCAATATTTTTAATTATTTATTATTTTCTTCCCTATTTTGCATAGGTTCATCGTTTCGTTGTATTTTGAAATACTCGTTCGTGCGGTGACTGTTAGTGTATCCTCGTTGAATACACTTTCACCATTTGAATCGGGGCTTACTTAGAGGTAGCTCAGACGCCCGGTTGTTGATTATTTTTTACTAAATGTGGAATTCAGTGGAGAATAATTCACGAAATTGAGTAATAAGATGTTTATTATTAATTCATAGGATAGCTGAGGATTCGACTACGAATTCAGAATAATAAAGTGAACATTACCATTCCATGGGATCGTAGATTCGACCATAGAATCGGAGTAATTAAGTTTTATCTATTACCATTTATGAGACCAGTTGTGGATTCGATCATGAAATCGGAGTAATGAGATAATATAGTTATTGCTATTCTATGAGATCAATCCGTGGATTTGATCATAGAATCAGAACAATTGTTTATTGCCATTCCATGGGACCAGTCGTGGATTCGACCATGGAATAGGAGCAATTGTTATTTCCATTCCATGGGACCAGTCGTGGATTCGACCATGGAATAGGAGAAATAATATATTATTCTGGGAATTCAGTAGTGAATGTCACGGCAGAATTAATCTTAATTAGGAATAATTAACTTTGTGGATCTATACTAGCAGAGCAAGCTGTCTAGGAGCATTAATTATCCCGATATGAGCTTGTCGGTAAGTCATATCGTTTATATAGTCAGGGTAAACTCGTTGTTTGTTCCTGAAGACGTTATCGCTCTATACTAGAAGAGCAAGCTGTCTAGGAGCCGTCCATCTCGTGATACTATATAGAAATAATCACTGAAAGTGTTCAGTATTCATGAGATATGTCGTTGTCCAGTCGTGAGACTACATATCTACATGTACTCTGAGAGAAAGTACTCTCCGTTGAGAATTCGATGAGAGACCCGTGTCTCAATACTCACGTCTGATTGCTGGATCAGAACTTCGTATAATTATGAGTTTACGATTTTAGCCCTTGTCGAAAATCCACCATCTACATTAAGTCCCCTGCTTACTGAGGAAAGCTGTGTTCCTCAGTCAGCATTAAATAGTGATTCTCCGGCCATAAATAATAATACCAGTAATTGAACTTAGTCGCAAGTTGAGACGTTACCGGATTTAGAGAGCATGAGCAAACCACGACTTGATGAAGGCTTCAATGTTATGATTGGAGCGTCGTTTGATGAGCATAAATTGGTGCAGAACCGCTGATTCGATGGTGGAACCTTGGTCGATTTAGGATTCACGGGACCGGGACCAAGAAAGGGAATCCGCGGACGTTCGTTCGTTAGTTTAAGAAACAAACAAGATATACCTGAGTCTAATGATAAAATTTTGTCTATGAGCTTTCACGAAAAACAAAATTTTATTCTTTTTTAAATATGTGAGATTTCACAAAGTGGAATAGACTCTCGTTTCAAAGGTGAATGCTCGTACGAGAGAAATATTTTTTTTTTAATTGACTTGCATCTCTGTTAGTAATAAAATTTTGTTTATGATCTTTCATGAAAATTTTATCTTCGAGCTTTCAGAAATCTTTGAAAATATACTCTCGCTTCAAAGACAGATGCTCGTGCGAGGGAGCAAAATATATAGACATCTTTTTTCAAATTTACGTGAGTTTCACGTTAAATATTTATATATTTTGTAAAATCATGTTTTGATTTTGAACAACTGTTGAAAGTAGACAATTATATATGATGAAATAATGTCTGTATGTGAGTTTTCACAATTGTAAAATGGACGTCTGTCCAATTTTTGAAAAACCAGTGAATGTTAAAATTTCATGTGGGTTGTTCACGGTTTGACGAAAATCAAGTCATGATTTTGAATAATGAATTTTGCTCGACTTTGCAGGTTTGAAGGAACGAGCAAATTTTCGAAATTTTGACATTATAATCACTACAGCTAGTGAAATTGTAAATAGGTAAGAGTTGGATTGTTATCGTTTCAGCGCGTGCTTGTTGTTGGTATATCCATGACTCCATGTACTTCGCCTCAGATAGTGGTGACTTCTGGTTACAACCACCCTTCTGGATCTTCCGGAGAACACTCTAGAAATATCAAGTCAAACATGAATACGTTTGAAGAGATGTTCATCCTGGGATGAATCAACCTTTCAGAGACGCTGGAAAGCTGGTACTTTGTATGTCTCTAGATCATCTGTGAGTCGTCCCTTATCAGCATAAGCACTAGACGATTTCAGAAAATGAGACTATCGGCTGAAGATGAAGTTCGGACTTGTGTTGATGGTGTAGCTCCTGATTCAAATGTGGATGAACGAAGAATTTCGCCATAATTCGTCATCAGAAAATTCAGAAATTAGGTCTTCATTGAAATTGTTGTAGAATCTTCGTTCGATGTTGGATTTTCGCGGTCTACCCATGTATTCTCATGCCCAGGAAATTTACAAACTTTGACAAAGAAGCTTTTTGGGTTCCGAGCATGTTCAGGATCCGAAATCGACGAAACAGTAAACTTTCAGGAGACCTTCAGAAAATTTTCAGCTGGCATGTGGTCCAATGTTTTGGCCACAACTCTTCGCTCGTTTATTCAATTGCTGTGAATTTTGGATATGTTGAAGAGGAAATCCATACGAAGAGAATGGTTTACGACCCATCCAAAAATTCTTCACCAATTTCTCCCGGCTCGTCGGTTTGTACAGGGCAGTGTAAAATCATCTCAGACGAGCTTTTTGTAAAACATTCATGTTGTGTCTTTAGACCATTCGCTTGTGTCTTGAACAGTTGGTGAAGGCTTTTAATGTCATTGATTCCTTTGATATCAGGACCCTTTGATTAATACATGAGCATGGTGCTTGCAGCGCCATCTTGCTTCTGTCAGTCGTAGAACATCACTTCTGAAACCCTGGTCACGAGACCGTAGCTGAGGTTGCTCTCGAGACTGAATGATGTAATGACCATGGTTTCATGTCCCGGTGGTAGAATTGCTTTTATGATGAATGATTAGCACATGAGAGTCTGGTGTCACGAGTCTTGGACTGTAAAACTGATCGTCATGATCAGTGGATCGTCAGTCCCCAGTATTTTGTTAAATCTCTCTTTTTCGTTTCCTCTTCTTCTGGAAAGACTTGGATAGAGGACTCAGGTAGAAAAATTGATGTAAAGACCCAGGTGTTAGAAGTTGGAGGTACCTTGATGAAGGACTTAGCGAAAAGACCTGGTGGACACCGATCGACTGTGGAAGTTATGAATCCCGTCTAAGAATTGCTGCATGCATGTTGTACGCTCTGGAAGCTGTAGGAACCTCATACGACGTCGTAATTTGATGCTTGACCCCAACGTTTGAAGCTAAGAGACTGAGTTGTCTAATGAGACAAGAATGACTCAATTTGGAGTTGTAGAGGTCATCCAACGAAGCGTGCACAATTGTAATTTGTAATCCCGTACAAATTTTTTAGATTTCGTAGACCTGACGGTAAAGACCATATCTTTCATCTCTTATGTACGATTGATGGACCCTTTTGGTATGTTGTAGAAGAAACATAGACGAACATCTTTCATTGAGGAAACATTGTCTCATTCCTCACCCATTGGTACGTTTTTGCAAACCCATGGCCTGAAGTGTGTTGTATCTCATTTGTAGAGGTGATGAGAACATCTTGTAGAAGACTCTGGATTATGCCCACCAGTCGTGCCAGCTTTGGGAAGACTTTCATGTGAGAATGTTATTAGATATACACATCTTGATGTGAATCATTAGTTCTTAGAGAAGTCTGCTTCATATGTAACACTTCAGAGAATGATTAGTTGATGAAGCCCTGAATATGTTGCTCCTGAGACCGTTGTTGGTGCTGAAACCATAAATGATTACACTCCATAGATCTTTGTCGATGTTGAGATCATGGATTGTGTTCCTCTATAGATTATTGTTGATGCTGATACCATGGTTGAAGTTGCTCCAAAGACCGAAAAGGCTAGAATCATGATTATAGATATAATCTTTGCTCCTTCATCCAGTGAGCCTTTTACATTCACGAATTAGTTGATGAGTTGAGCGTCCCTAAGATGAAGGTGTACTGAGAGTTCAACTTGAATGCTCCTGAAAGCATAACTTTATCATGAACTGGCTTTGTCAGCAAGTCGACGTTGTTGCGGTAGATAACATCAGCAGTTTTCGTACTGGACGTGATTTGTAAAGAGAAGAAGTTCCTCAATCATGCAGGGGCTTGTGATGTAGAGAAATCCCGTTGATGAAGTTTCATGGAATCACCTCAGGTTGCCCAGTGTATGTTGAAGGAGTTAGTTCCATCCATGTATGAATGATGTTACATCTGTTTCAGAAGTCTTATCATGGGATAATGAAGACTTATCGATTGTAGTTTACTTTGATCGTGCTGGTGTTGAATCAATGTATCATCGTTGAGATATTTGTGCTACTCTTTGATTGTGAGTACAATTTGATGGCTTCTTAGATGCTTGAGTGTTGAGGCGTATATTCCTTAAGTATCAAATGTCTTAGGGGTTTGATCATCTCGGCCTTGGAGTATCTTCAGTTGATTCAGCATCCCTTTTGCTGCAGTAGTGGGATTCGACACTTGTGCAGACATCAGAGCTTTCTGATTTTGTGGAACACATGGGCTTGCAGGAGAAACTCCCAAAGTGTTCTTTGCCATTCTTGGACATCAGTAATGAATGTTTCAGTGCTTGATTCGGAGAAACGTCAGATTCAACCACTTGGTAAAATACTAAGGTGGTGAAGCTACCATTCATAACATCTTGTAGAGTTGATAGCATAATTAAGTCCCCATGCTAGGATAGCATATGGGGAAATAAATGACATAGAAATGGAATGAGACTTGCCTGAGTGCGGAACCTCTTGATGAATGTCTATGCATCTTTTGCAGGTTCTTGGTTCAACCTCGTCAAAGTTTGAAATTCCTCAAAGTACTCTGATGATGGAATGTCCGTCAAATCTTCTGAATCAGAACTTTCTTCGTTGGAGAGATGTGTAACCAAAGGTGCTTTGCAAGTACCCATCTTTTCATCGCGGATCCACGCTCGTCTGAAGGACATGTCATATCCTGGATCTTCCTGATTGTGTGAAACTTGGTTGAACTTATGTTCACTTTGAGAATGATGTAGCCATAAATATCTCTGACCACTCCTTCAAGATATCTGATTGAGATGGAGCATGAGTATCTTCTTGTCAAGTGATGCATGTGAATCCGATGGTTTTCAGTGGAATGTTATTGATGGCGGTGTCAGCATCGATCAACGTTCTTGCAAATTCGTTTCTTCTGAGATTGAGTGTGATCAGCAGTCCCCAGTCGTATATCTCTTGATCTGTAGCTGGAGGCTTAAGAAGTATTTTCGAAATGGACTTCTTGACACAATGTGGTTTAGTACTGTGAACATGTCTCTCCTTTGTGCCTTCGACAGATAAAGCAATTCACGTTCGACCAAGGATTGAACTGCCTCTTTGATAGGTTGTTCAGAGAGTGTAAAGGTTTTTACTGGGAGAGGATTCTTGTGTACTCCTCCAGTCCCCAGTTGAAGATATTGTGGATCAACCTTCTCTTTGAAAATGTGCTTCAAAACTCTGCAGTCGCTTTTCGGATGATTGACGAACCTGTGGAAGTCACCTCTTCAATGAAAAAAAGGAAAGTCATGTGCTTCTTGATCAGGAACTCTTGTGTGTTGGTAAGAGGCTTGTGCATCTTGCTTATCCTTCCCTTGTGATTTTGAAGGAGCTGAGGTATGCTTGCGCGGAGGTTTGGCTTTCCGTTTTCTCCCTTCTGCAACAGTGTTTGTGGAAGGCTGGAGGTTTTACTGCTTCTTGATCAGACGTCTGCTACCTCGAGTGTCTCGCGGTTCTTCAGCCTTTGTAGCTTTTGTTCTTTACAACAGAGCAGGCGCAGTAGTTGCTGATATCTTTACAGCTTCGTGAAGCTCTGAGAAAGTCTAGAATCAAAGATTCTCCAGTAGAGCTCCGTAAACCGGGAGCATGCCGTTGATGCACAAATCTACTAGTTATTGCTCCGTGACATTTGGGTCATGACAATCCAGGGCTTGGTCTCTGAATCTTTTCACATAGTCGTTGGGATTTTCACTGACCCTCTGAAACATTCTTCCAAAGTCAGAGAGAGTAACTTGCTCTGACACGAAAAAAGTACTTCCTGTAGAAGGCGCTGATCATTTCTCCCCAATTGTTGATGTTCCCCGGTGCGATGTTGTTGTACCAGGTATATGCTCTGCCTTTCAAGGATTTTGAAAACTCCTTGAGACGAACAACATGGTTATTTTCATGCTCTCCCAAGGCTTAGAGGAAACGAGAGACATGTTCTCGAGCATTGCCAGTTCCATTATACAGAGTGAAAGTTGGAGAAATGTAACCTTTTGGAAGGGGATTCCTCTGCGTAGCGGCAGGATAAGGAGGTTGGTGATGATGGACATGTGATGTCTTGTCTTTTCCACGGTTTTCCAGAGGGCGCTCCACGTCTTCCCGAGTAATGAAATTCGATGATCCCTTCTCTGATGAGTTATCTGCAGCAATTTATACGGACTTCGTCGTCTTCTACTGTATGGATTGGAATTATTTCAGGATCGTCGTCTGAGTATTTCTCCTTCTCCTTTCCCTTCTCTTGAGTTTTCTATGACATCTTGTCAGTAATAGTTTTGAGATAATTACACAGCTCCTTCTGTATAGCAGTCATGTCAGTCTGATTCTTTGCAAGAGTCTCTTGCGCTTTGATAAGATCAGCAATGGTAGGTGGTGGATCTCCTCTGACTTCTTCAGGGTGTCGTCCGGACAGTGGATGACCTTCGACGTGAGGAGGATTAATGTCACCACCATCAGTGTTGGAGGTCGGAATTGTCTCCGAGATATTCTGATTGTTGTTGTTACTAGTGCTAGCACGGTTTGTGTTAGGATTCGTAACTGAACCTGACCTGAGATCAACCATCTTGTGAAATTGTAATATTGCAACCGAGAGAATGATCTCCCACTGTGTTCGCCAATCTGTAGATGGGGAAAAACGATTTGCTGGTTTTTAAGGAATTGAGGAGACGACCATACGGAGGAGACTCCTCGAACCGAGCAAAATGTTAAACCTCACACAGATGCACCGCTGCAAAAGAGGTGCTTTAGATTCGAGAGATAAATCTGTAGTACTCCGACCTAAATCAAGACAATGACCGTTCCAGAGTAAATCTGTGGTCGATTTTCCACCCACTACCTCGTGAATTCCTTCAACTGATTGCGCGACTTGCTCACATTCCATCGTGTGTTTGAACACACGTGCCGTAGACCGCCAGACCAAAACCCTAAGTCATATCCCCCCAAAGTGACACGATTGACGTCTCGTGGTATGTTAGTCAATTGATGACTTCGTGGTTTGATGGGACGATGAGTCCATGTAGTTGCTGAGTTGAACATGATGTTCTGAAACTCATGAATTGAACATGTCATGAGACAGAGGTATAATTCTTACGATGAAGTGAGCAAGTATTGCTCATTCGATGGATCGTTGAATATTTATTGTTGCACCAATATTCCTTGGTTTGAGCAAATATTTATCATCTGAGCAAGTGTTGCTCATGTGATGAATTGTTGAATATTTGATCGTCTGAGCATGTGTTGCTCATCTGATGGGTTATTGGCAGCGCACCAAAAATATTAATTAGACTACTGGTCGTTGAACCGAGCATAATTAATAAAATTAATGACCACGAGGCCGTCGTAAAATTATTAAGGTTGGAATCTGGAATGATGATCCTTGGATTCAAAAACCCTAATTTGATCAATTGATGATCAATGCATGGTTCGTCAGAAGTTTAACCATAGGACAAAGGAGGGAGCGACTATATGGGACCATGGATCAACCCTGTAGTGTCCATATGCTCACGTGAGAAAATACAAGAACTCCTGAAGAGTTGACGATTTGTTGGTGGAAGAATGATTAAATGCTGGCTTAATCATTTATTCAAAAATGCTCATCTGAGCCTTAGGTGAGAAAACCTAATTAATTATGACGAGGCGAGGGACCGACCATGGAGTCATGAAACCGGCCCTGGGTTGTAACGTGACCGCCTGACGATTACTTCATGAAAATCCAAAGTGTTTGGAAGAGTTTTGGACCTAATACGAGCAATTGTGCAAATTAGGTCAAAACTGTGAAAATTGATGGGACCGGCTTCCGTGAGCCAAAGAGACAATCTTGGTCGGTCAAGATAGCGTGCTCGTGTCCCCAAGGCGTCCGCGTCTCAGTCCTGAGAATTTTGATATTTTCTGGCGTGCAATTGAGCATCCATTCCAGAAAATATGCCAAAATTAGGGTTTCGACGAAACTGAGGAAAACACCATGAGATGATGAAAAATAATTATAAAATAAGTAATGAGCAGGCGTGGGACCGTGGTGGTCAAGCAATGGTCGGACAGTCATGACCACGGTCCCGTGGTGCCTTTTCCTTAATTTTATAATATTTTGATGATTTTATGAAAAATTCATGAATTTTGAGAAATTTGATGAATTTAGGGAGTTTCCATGAATTGAAGGAGTTTTCATGAGTTCATGGAAGCAAAATATTAAAATAATAAAAACACGGGCGTGTGGGACCATGGAGGCATGGTCGGCCGGCTATGGACCGGTCCCACGAGTTTTTCATAATTTTTTAATATTTTTAGGTATTTTTGATGATTTGAGGGAATTTTTCCTAATTTGAGAGAAATACCATAAAATCAAGGAATTTGATGAATTCAAGGAAAATGTGATAAAGAATAAAAAATAATAAAGCAAAGAGCGTGTGGGACCGGCTAGGGCATGGCCGGCCGGCTAGTGGCCCGATCCCACAAGTTTTCATAATTTTGTTTTATTTTATTATTATATGATGATTTGTGCAAAAAAAAAACCATGAAATCAAGGAGTTTTTCATGAAATTAGAGAAATAATAATAATAATAATAATAATAAAATAATAAGGAACCGTGGGGTGTGGGGCCGGCTGGGACGAAGGCATGGCCGGTTGGCCAATGGTCAAGCCCCCACTCCTTTCCTTAATTTTATATTATTTGTTATGGATTTATGGAAGTACCATGAAACCGAGGAGCTTCCTCGAGACGAAGGAGATTTGATCAGATGAGAGAACTTTCATCAAATCATGGAAAATAATAAAAATGTATTAAAAATATAAAACTGGTGTGGAACTGACCATGGCACGGTCGATAGGTCGTGTGTCCGTGTTCCTAGAACCTTGGTCAATATTTTTAATTATTTATTATTTTCTTCCCTATTTTGCATAGGTTCATCGTTTCGTTGTATTTTGAAATACTCGTTCGTGCGGTGACTGTTAGTGTATCGTCGTTGAATACACTTTCACCATTTGAATCAAGATTTACTTAGAGGTAGCTCAGACGTCCGGTTGTTGATTATTTATTACTAATTGTGGGATTCAGTGGAGAATAATTCACAAAACTGAGTAATAAGATGTTTATTATTAATTCATAGGATAGCTGAGGATTCGACTACGAATTCAGAATAATAAAGTGAGCATTACCATTCCATGGGATCGTAGATTCAACCATAGAATCAGAGTAATTAAGTTTTATCTATTACCATTTATGAGACCATTTGTGGATTCGATCATGAAATCGGAGTAATGAGATAATATAGTTATTGCTATTCTATGAGATCAATCCGTGGATTTGATCATAGAATCAGAACAATTGTTTATTGCCATTCCATGGGACCAGTCGTGGATTCGACCATGGAATAGGAGCAATTGTTATTTCCATTCCATGGGACCAGTCGTGGATTCGACCATGGAATAGGAGAAATAATATATTATTCTGGGAATTCAGTAGTGAATGTCACGGCAGAATTAATCTTAATTAGGAATAATTAACTTTGTGGATCTATACTAGCAGAGCAAGCTGTCTAGGAGCATTAATTATCCCGATATGAGCTTGTCGGTAAGTCATATCGTTTATATAGTCAGGGTAAACTCGTTGTTTGTTCCTGAAGACGTTATCGCTCTATACTAGCAGCGCAAGCTGTCTAGGAGCCGTCCATCTCGTGATACTATATAGAAATAATCACTGAAAGTGTTCAGTATTCATGAGATATGTCGTTGTCCAGTCGTGAGACTACATATCTACATGTACTCTGAGAGAAAGCCCTCTCCGTTGAGAATTCCATGAGAGACTCATGTCTCAATACTCACGTCTGATTGCTGGATCAGAGCTTCGTATAATTATGAGTTTAGGATTTTAGCCCTTGTCAAAAATCCACCATCTACACTCGTACACTGTGAAAGAACTGGTTCTCTAACTTGCATGAAAATCTCAAGGTCTGCTCCAAAGATAAACCATTTAATCTTTGCATACGATTGCATTTTGTTCTGCAAGGAAAATGATATTCAAACAAGTAAGCTTCTTCAAGTTATTAATCAGTTCAGCTCATGGTCTGGCCAATTAATAAACTTTAACAAGTATGCTGTTTATTTCTCTGCCAATATGGATCCAACTGACTGCCAAAATTTAAGTGAACTGTTAAAGGTTAGGGAACTTAACATAAAAGAATAAAAGTACTTAGGACTTCTTTTTTTTGTACGCAGAAGTAAAAAGGTTCTTTTCTCTATTCTTGTTGATAAGATGGATCACAGATTCTCAAAGTGGAATGCTAGCAACATGTCTGAAGCTGCCAGGTCGATCATGATTAGGAATGTCACTAATGCAATTCTTATCCATCATATGACCAGTTTTAAGCTCCCTGATGTCACTATCAAAAAACTGAATTCTTCTCAGCAATCTTTCTGGAGAAATAAAAAATCAAATAAAGTAAAACACATTGTCTCATGGAGAAGAGCTAATCATCCAAAAGCAGAAGGTGGTCTTGGTTTTCGTGATATGAGTATCTTTAATCGTGCATTGCTAGCAAAATCTGCTTGGAAACTCTGTACAGACAGGCCATCCATAATGGCAAGATCTTTACAGGCTAAGTATTTTCCAGATGGTGATGTTTTTAATCTCAAAAAGAAATATAATTCCACTTGGTCATGGAATAACATTAGTTCAGAACTGCACTTTGTGAAACAAAACAGTTGCTGGAGCATGGGAAATGGTAAAAATATTCTAATATGGAAGCACCGGTGGATCCCTGAAATTACTTATCCACCTTAGCCCAAGACAGGATGCCTTACTTCTCAGGAATATACTCATGTTCATCAGTTATTTGTGCTTGATTCCTCTTCATGGAATATATCTCTACTTAATCAATTGTTTGAGTCTCTGGTAGTTACTCATATTCTTCACATTACAATTCATCTTAACTGTGAAGACAAGCTTATCTGGCTTCTTGAGAAAAATGGTAAATTCACAGTGAAGTCTTGTTACAGGAAGATGTATGAAGAAGCTCATATTCCACAGTCAGTTGGCCCTAGAATGCAAAAGATCTAAAATACTATTTGGAAACTACCCACTCTGCCTAGAATCCAACAGTTCTTATGGAAATTGGTCTCGGGTCTTCTTCCTACAAAAGATTCACTAGGACAAGCTATTGTTGATGACAGCAACCTATGCCCATTATGTAACCAGTGCACTGAAACCGCAAAACATCTCTTTATGAACTACAACTTTAGTAGGCTGATCTGGTTTGCTATTGTTGGTTGGAATTCTCATAATCAAACCAATCTTACAGAATGGGTCTGTAGTTAGTTTGATATTTTGCACAATAAACAAATAAATGAACAAGAAGTGGTTAAAAGAACTATTATCTCCTGGTGCCTGTGGACTGCAAGATGTGACAAGGTTTTTAAAGATAAAAGCTTGAATCCAGACAGTATTATTCAGAATTGCAAAAATTTAATAGAAGAGCATGCAACCAGAAAACCTATTCTTCCTAAGGAAGTGCAGAGTTTTAATCGTCATAAAGCTCATTGGATTCCTCCTCATATTGATCATTTTACCATTAATTGTGATGGTTCTTTTCAGCATTTAAATAAATCAGGTGGCATAGGACTAATTATTCGAAATTTTGCAGGTCAACAACAAGGAGCAAGGTGCATCCAAAGAGATCAGAAATGCAGAGCAAGCTGAATGCATTGGTTTGTGGAAGCAGTAAAATGGGCAAAGGAATTAAAGCTGGCTAAGGTGTATTTCGAGCTTGATGCTAAGGAGGTTGTGGAAGCAGTTAACAAAGAAAATGCATCCATCGACTGGAGACTACTCAACTATATCACAGACATTAAGTCTTTTTTCGCTGTTTTTAGTTCTTGGAAATGTTATCACATTCCAAAAGAAAGAAATAAAATTGTTGATATCCTATCTAAGATAGCTAGAAAGGATGAGTTAACTAAACTATGGACTGATTCTTCTCCTACGGAAATCAGTTCTCAGTTACTAATAGACATGTCTTATGTAACAGTTTAAACCATCCAATAATATATTCTTTTCGTTTCAAAAAAAAAACAAAAAAAACTGTTCCCGTACGAGTCTCGATTCCAATCTGCAGATAACCAACAGGTTTTGGTTTCTTTGGTTTGGGAGCCAGAGGATAAGTACCTGAAAAACAATTACAGAAAACTAAGTTAGAAACTAAAAATAAGAAATCAAAAACAAAATAACAATCCGCTACGCCTCCCCGGCAGCGGCGCAAAAATTTGGTCGGTTATCATCCAAGCAAAATTATTTTAAGTTATTTCACTTCACAATTATATAAGAGTATAGTTATAAAAACAAATTCGATCCACAGGGAGATACGGGTTGTTATGCGTATTTGAAAACTTAAGTAAACTTGGGAGATTTTATGATTAAGGTATAAAGTAACTAAACTAAGTATAATAGCAAAGATTGAATAAAGAGAATCAATAGGTTGAGAATACTTGTTAAGGGTTCATCATCAATCATAAAGCATGCACTTTGACTAATAATTAGAGTTGTCACTCAATCATTCATTATCAAGAGTCCTAAAGTACCCAGTCGAGAGCATATTCCGGTAAATTCCTTATGTTATCACATACCATAACGATGAATATGTGAATACTACTCAGTGAACAACCTAATGCAACATGCTATTAGGTTTAATCTTCCAAGAGCTTTAATTTTTGTGAATTAGACTAATCCATGCAATAGAAATACTACGAGTAAACTATTTAACATAGGCCAAGCTTCTACTTGCAATCACACAAAGGTTTTGAATACAATTGGTAATCACAATATGCTACTTATGACAAGGTTTATCAACAATTACGTATCTGAAAACCCTAGTCTAGTTATAGATATGCATTCATGGTCATTTAATAACGCTCTTAAACAAACACTCATGCAATCATACATAGCGATAATAAATGGTAGAACAAGACAATAATGATTTAATTAAGATAACAAAACCAAGGTATTAATTTAGTAGTATGTTTATGATATCCGACTACATCCTTAACCAATATGAAGTGTTTAGCTACTCATGGATTTCTCAAAACCCATGTGAAAATAATATGAAGAAAAAGAAAGCAAACCCTAGGTTCAATCGTGATGATCAAACGCCAAAATCGCCAAGCCCTAGCTCTTTTTTTCTCCTCCAGAGTATGATAAAAGATAATCCTCGAGATATTTTCAAAATCTCCTTTAAATAGAGTTCCTAAAAGCATACTTGCCCGTACATGAATCCCGGTCGAATTAGGTTGCGACCACTTGCCAAAAAATAGCCAAATATGGAAAGCATGTCAGTTTTGGAGAACTAACAGTGTAAACTGCCTTGCTCAACTGTCAGTTGCATGGTACTGACAGTACATGTTTTCAGTTTTCCCACGGATACCAGACTATCCGTGAACTTTTATTTCTTGTGGATTTCTCGACTTCGGCAGAACTCACATACACTAGGCCCTCCGTGAAAAATAAAAGTTACAAGATTTTAATCTCGACCAAAATACTCCGCGGATACTTCCTCCTTCGTGAAATATCCGACAGTGTGTAGCAGTTCATTTTAAAGTTGGTGGTTGCCTTGAGTAATTCAAACAGGTTCCTTCATTAATTCTGTATGTTCACCTTTCGACAATTTTGACTTGCTTCCAGTGCTCCTAACTTCTTCATACGATGTCAGAATGACTTCATTCTTTTGCACCTTCGTCTTTTCGTCCTCTTCAAGATGATGCGTAGAAATCCCGGATTTGAATGAGTTCCTCTTCCTTTTGGTTAAGATAGCTTCAAACACCTAAGAAATTCAAGAACAAACAAAATCAAAACATAACGATACAAAAAATGTCAATTAAGCAAAGCTTTTGAGTACCAAACTAGTGCAAATAATGCACCTATCAGCATGATGTGATCTTCATTAATTTTGGCCAAATCTTCAATGTATACCTTCATCCAATCATCTGCCTCGTCGAATGTTAAGTCTTCCTTCCAGGTGTTAGGAAGTTCTTGCCTTTTTACAGTTACCGTACCTTCATCTTCGTCGTTTAGTTGCATCTTGCTTGCTAAGGTGGACAGTGCATCCGTGTGACGATTACCCCTTCTGCCTGTATATTCCACTATTGACCCCATCTGGGAGATGAGATTTCATGCTTCCGCCCTATAAGGTGCCAAAACCTTTTTTTGACATGAAAATCCCCGTTTACTTGGCTTTTCACTAATTTAGAATCTCCTTTCACTACCATGCTCCCGAGGTTGAGTTCTTTGGACGTTCTTAGCCCTAATATCAATGTTTCGTACTCGTCCACGTTATTGCTGCATGGGAAATCCAGTTTGTATGAGTGAGATAGTAGGTCGCCTTGTGGGCTTCGAACACTACTCTCTCTCCTCAACCGGTACCGTAGGAAGATCTATCAAAAAACATAGCCCACGACTTCTCTGTTTCTGCGTCTGCTACCTTTCCGGGTATGTTTTCATGCACTTCATCACTACCTTCTCCTGGGACATTTCCAGTAAATCCGCTATCGCTTGGCACCGCACTCCTTTGGGTCCTTGATACTTGAGCTCAAATTATGACAGTTGTAACAGCCATCGGGCAGTTCTTCCTATCAATACCGGTTTGGACGCCAGGTATTGTTATCCTCAATTTTCTAAGTTGGTACTCAACTTCTTACTTATTATGGTGTTTTACGTGTTTGTAGGTATTTTTGGGAAATAAACATTTTTGGAAACTTCGGCTCGAAAAATTACTTGGAGCACTCCGAAGACAACTGCTAAATGGGACCAGTTTTGAATAAGGAAACCTCAATTACTAAGGGGCACCTTCTTTACTATTTGCACCCCAAGGCGCCAACTGCTAACCACACCCCATCATTGGTTAATGGGCAACCATAATCCTCTTCGTTTGAAATTCAAAATTTGGCGGAAAAATTGGTTTTCATCTGCAGAGATTAGGATTTGAGAATTAGACGTGTTTTAAGGAGATTCAATCGCTGAAACTCTTTGGGTTTACTCTATTGGGAAGGAAAGGAATGATAATAGTGTTGGAATCAACCAGAATTGGATGGATAATTCGATTAAGCAAATCAAGGAAAGATGGGTTTTTCTCGGGTTTTTAGTTTGAAACAGGGAGTGATTTGAGAGAGATTATTTCGGTGATTTGGATTAGTATGATCTTGTTACGACAAAACAGGATGGGTATATTGGTTATAATCGGTTGACAAGGGTTAAATCATTGCTTTTGGATAAAACCGAGTAACACGAGTTCTGTGTGTGTGATATGGATGTTTGCGTGTGTCTGCTGCGTGTTTAACCACTTCTGGGATGTTGACTGAGCGTGTTTGGAGTGTTTCAACATGAAAAAAACAGCGTGAGAAGATAAATTTGGGAAGAAAATATCTCGAGGATATATTCTTTTACTGCCGAGTGATGGAAGAAGTTTTGGAGTGATTGAGCGAGATTTCTTGGTGTTGTTGGATATATAAAGGGTGCTGGTGTTGTATAAAGGGGATACGAAGAGTCTGGGAGAGTTTAGAGCATCAACATAACGAAATTCAGAGTTGCAGAGAATATTTTTCTGCTGCTTCATGAGGAGGAAGAACGAAGAACATTGACGCCAGAAAACAGTCGCAAAGCTACAATTACTGTGACACTATCTTTGTATCGCTCCCTGTAACAGTTATTTTGTAACAATTATAAGTGTTACAGAACCCAATTTTAATCATTTTTCCTCCCTTTTCATTATTTGTAAACACTTTTTGAGCAATGGAATCATATTTTGCGTGTGTTTCCATGATGAGGAGCTAAACCCAATCTTTGGGGTGATGGAGGAAGTCATTCCTCCAATAGTTATGTGGTAAAAAAAAATTATGCAATTCTTTTATGATTATTTGCGTCGAATGAAAATTGGGTAAATGATTTTTATTAATTAGTTGTATTTTCTCTTGATGAAGTAGACTTAGTTTAGGGCTTTTGATACTTCATGCTTGCGATTAACAATTGATGTTTTGAAAATATAATATAGGTAATGATTAGAATCACAACTTAACATTGAATTGCATGATAAAAATTAACATTGAATCACATGAATATTGGTGAACGGTGAAATCCCGAGCCTCGGGGTCTCTAATATAATCTTTACATCAACTTTAATTTACTTTATTTTCTTTGCTTTAAAATTAAGCCTAAAAATCCAAATCTCTACAAGTCTTGAACGAACCACTTTCTTACCACTGTATAAAATTCCATCAGGTATGCTATTGGATTGGAATGGGATACAACAATCGTTTCGTGGGACAACAGGTATGTCGTAGTTTCTTCCTAACATATATGGGATCTAGGAATGCTTGCTCCACCCATGGGTATCTCAGCTCTGCTTCCATCAGAATTCAGCTAACGTAATATATAGGTGACAGATTGTCATTTCCCATATCTTGCGCCAGTACGGCCCTATCACTAGGTTGGTAAATGTCGTGTACAGGTATAAAGGGACTCCCCTTATTGGTGGTCTGAGCACTTGTGGGCTAACTAGGCATTGCTTGAGTTTCTGGAATGCGGAACATTGCGCTCCACCCATGCAAATGCGACGCCTTTCCTTAGCAGTGGCAGGAACGTGGATAACAGTTGGGCGTCCTATGAATGCTTGTAGCTCCTTGACGCTTGTCGGTGGTTCCATGGTTGTAATGGTTTCAACCTTGTTTGGATCCACTTGTATTCCTTCATCAGTTACCACAAAACCCAGGAAATTTCCGGATGCTACTCCAAATGCGCATTTAAGAGGGTTCCTCTTAAGCTTAAAGTTGCGGCATCATTCGAAAACTGTCCTTAAGTGCGACACATGGTCCTCCGGAATCCGCGACTTGACTACTATATCATCTACGTATACCTCTACTGTCTGGTGTAACAAATCATGAAAGATTTCATTGCTCAACAGGTGTATGCATATATGTTGAGGAATTGAATACGGTTTTAAATTTCTAGTAAAGGGAAAGGCCTGACCCAATTAAGATAAGGACTCGGATTTCATCACCGTTTCCTTCTTGCCGTCCTTAGGAACACGTAACCTACGCCAACCTAAAACTTAATAGGAAAATAGTGTGGTGTTCAATCTGGACTAGAACGAGACCCTAGGGTAACGAGCTTAATAGGAAAATAGTTCAAAAGATGTATCGTTGCTCTATTAAACATATCTCAAAGTTCATGATGATTATTGTAAGTTGAGCGAGCCGCTCTGCAGTCAGGGAAATATTACCGTGAGGCGGGTGTATCAAAGCTCCACTGAGCTTCTCCTGTCTCTATTTAACTTACATTAATACAGATTGATTCCAGAGAAGTTTGCTGAAGTTGTAACGAATTTCCTTTAGAAAGAATAGAAGCTGGTCTAGAAACAATCTAAGGGAACCATCATGCTTTTTATTTGCTAGATAAAATAAGCATGTTGTGGTGGAGTCAGCCTTGTGTGTGTTTGCTAAGAACTTCCCTTCCTTTCAGGACTTTTTTTTTCTTTTAAGTTTTTTTTTCTAGTGTATGCCCTGAAAATGCGGGGGTATAACAACCACACCCAATATTTCAATTAGAAATCTGTATGGACTAACTCCAATATACTTTATAGAGAATCAACTAGACAGTCAGACTCAATTTAGAGAAAAGTATATCGAGGAGTTAATATCTCTCTTTTTATTTGCTTTTACTCAAGCAAATAGAAATCTGCGAGTCTTTATCAATACAAGGATAATAAACTTGGATGGTACCAAAGAACAATATCAAAAGATCAATCAATTTCCAATCAACAACCAAAGGTTGGATTTCACAATTGATCGATACAAACGCACAACCTGTATTATTTCAATTATATAACAAAATATAATGCGGAAAAGAAATAACACGGACACCAGAAATTTTGTTAACGAGGAAACTGCAAATGCAGAAAAACCCCGGGACCTAGTCCAGATTGAACACCACACTGTATTAAGCCGCTACAGACAATAGCCTACTACAAACTAACTTCGGTCTGGACTGTAGTTGAACCCTAATCAATCTCACACTAATTGAAGGTGCAATTGTGCTCCTTACGTCTCTGATCCCAGCAGGATACTACGCACTTGATTCCCTTAGCTGATCTCACCCACAACCAAGAGTTGCTACGACCCAAAGTCGAAGACTTTAGTAAACAAATATGTATCACACTGAAAAGTATACAAGGATAGATAAATCTGTCTCCCACAGATAAACCTAAAAGTTTTGTTCTGTCTTTTGATAAAATCAGGGTGAACAAGAACTAATTGATAAACCGGACTTATATTCCCGAAGAACAGCATAGTATTATCAATCACCTCACAATAATTTAAATCGTATGGTTGTGAAACTAGATATTTCGGAATCACAAACGATGAGACGAAGATTTTGTGATTTCTCTTTATCTTGACCTATCGGAGATATAATCTCAAGTCAATCATTCAATTGAACTCGTACAATAGAAAATGGAAAGATCAGATCGCTCAACTACAAGAGAAGTAGTTTCGTCTGGATTCACAATCCCAATGACGTCTTTAAGTCGTTAATCGACAGGGTCTCGAGAAGAAACCTACGATTAAAGGAGAATCGACTCTATCAAACCAACTAGTATCACACGGGAGGTGTGGGGATTAGTTTTGCACAGTTTCTAGACGTCTCCTTATATAGTTTTCAAATCAGGGTTTGCACTCTAGGTTACCTTGGTAACAAAGAATTCAATAATCACCGTTAGATGAAAAACCTGATTTATCCAAGCTAATATCTTTCAACCGTTAGATATAAACTTAGCTTGTCACACACAAATGAATTGTATTCATTTAGGTTTGAGTAATCGTACCTAAACGTGTACATTGGTTGGTTCACAAATGGTTGACCAATGGTTAGCCATATGAGTGCTTTCATATTAACTGTATTCATCTTTCTCATAACTAGTTAAAATGACTCATAAGAACTAGTTCAAGAGTTGTTCAATTGCTTAGGTTTTTATACATAGACACAATTGAAACAAAATCGGTTTGATTCATTTGAATCAATTCATGAACAATATACCCACGGTTTGCAAAGATTGCATTCCTTATAAATTATTGTTTTAAATCCATGAACTACCTATTTGAAAAATAACTAGCTTGGGTACGCGTACCTTAGCTACCGGATTTTGAGTTGGTTTTAGTTTCCAAACTCAGCAGACTTTTTCGGGTGAAAAAGTTCCGCCAGTATGCGTACGGGTATGCATACCTAAGGTGACTGGTTTTTGAGTTCGTAAACTCCAAACTTAGCAGAATTTCACGGACATGAATTTCCGCCAGTACGCGTACGGGTACGCGTACCCAACCTGTCTCCTTCACCAATACCGCATGCACACATATGCACGCACTTGGTTTCCTGCACATGGATTTATACATTAATGTGCGAACACGCTATATGCTTACATCCATAGGTGGTTACATATTCTCAACTCTACATTTCAATCATTGGAACATTCTTCTATAATGTTATAACAGTCGTTAGACATAAAGAATCGACTATCGTCATCAAAGATATTTTCAAGATTGAAACGTCATCATGACTTTCGTCACGGGTAAAGATGAAGATGGTTAAAGCAAAAGCTTACCAACACGTATTTCGAGAAAAAGATAGGCGAGTAAACTCGGCTTGAAATAGCAAATGTGTATGTATGAAAACTATCATACTTATACGACTTTTGTCTCAAGAGTAGGAGATAGAGTAGATAGACTTTTGAGTGACAAGATGATTTCAAGTCTCCACATACCTTTTGGTCGGATGAAGTACCACTGGTTCCTTGAGTAGTTCTTTGTCTTTGCAAGATAATCGCCATGGAGTCTGGAGCTCAACTATTCTTAACTATCCTAGACCGAGACTTAGTCATAAATATACTAGAAATCAAGACATATACTTTTGATCACTAATATTGACAAACATGCTTGAGATAGCAACGCATGCGAGTTCGACCGAGCAATGCTCTAACAATCTCCCCCTTTGACAATTTAAGTGACAAAACTATCAATACATATGGATTACATAATAAATAAAACTTTGTAGCTTCTCGTCTACATGCTTGATCTCCTTGGTGCTTCAACGTTACTTGAAAACTTCGTCTGTCCAAGTATTCCCATGATTCCATAGATGTTCAATTCAGAATCATAGTTGTTGAAGTTCCATAGCCATAACAATGAGAAAACAAAAGCTCTAGATCATTGTTATACAGTGTCATAGTATTATTACACAACATCAAAGTTCTCATATCATAACTTCGACAACAATAGTATGGTGATATGTATCACTCCCCCTTAGTCAATACTTTCGTCTCAACATGAAAACCACTTCCCCTTACATAATGACTCGTAAAGCACGTAAATCATATGTATTTGTAGTGTGAACTACACATTAATTCTCCCCCTTTTTGTCAATAAAATTGGCAAACATACGAAAATGGGATCCTAATGAAATTTCCACGAAGACACTTCAAGACCAAAGAAAAGTACATATCAACTTGTTTAGATGCCATCATAAAGCCGAGGCTAAATGCATTCATCAAGGAGTTTATAAAGATACAAGATAACCCCTAAATAATTCCACAGCCGCACTCCCCACAAAGATATGAAAATTAAGCTCAAGTTCAAAAGAACTCTCCCCCATTTGATGTCATTCCCAAGAGAACAACAAGAGCGACCTTACTTTTACAAGAAAAGAAGGATTTTATTGGACACCAAAAACCAAAAGTAAATGTTTTTCTATATCCAAAAATCTCAATTAAACTAACCACAAGAGAACCCATGATTAATTTAACCGGAATACACAACCTAAATAACCACAAACGAATCTATGATTAATCTAGTTGAAAATGCTCGACATAAGAGAGCTTACGGAGCTACGACTAAGTTCATCATAAAATAATGATTAACTCAATCGTCTTATGATCAACACAAGAAAAACTTATGGAGCATTGCAGTATAAATATAAGATATGGATCAGGGAATGATCAATACTGCGGCATATACAAGGATTCATTCTATTTTCCATCACTATTTGCACAATGACATACAATAGACATAATCCTTGTAAACAAAAGATTTTAACCTATATTCCATCAATAATTGACATAATAGGTGTGGATGGGGAAAACCGGTTTACTGGTTTTTTAGGGAATTGAAGAGACGAGCGTGTTGTCGAGACTCCTCAACCGAGGAAACTGTTCAACCTCACACAGATGCACTGCAAAGGAAGTGCTTAGATTCGAGAGATCAATCTGTAGGACTCCGACCTAAACCAAGTCAATGCCCGTTCCAGAGTCAATTCAGTCACAAAGAGGGAGATGGGTTGATCTGTAGGAGGGAAGCTGAGAATTGTGTGGGATCAATGATGATCAAGGATTGTGGATGTGTTGAAGGTTTCTGCAATAATTGGTAAACTGTGAAGTTTTTTGAATAAGTTCTGAAAAATTGATGAATTCTTGAGAGTGATTACTCGTAAAATTCTTGTTAGACGAGTGTTCGAGTGTTCGAATCTTGTCCTTCAATCATGGATTCAGCGACTTATTTATATTGTCAGAGTGGTGAACACATTGATCCTTATAAGTGTGACGGTTTCTTGAGTGAAAGAGTGAGAAAGTGGGAGATCGTGTTAAAGTCAGTTCCATGTCGTGTGGAGACTTGACTGATCGTGCACCCAATACTTTGCTAACTCCTTCAACCGTTTGCACGACTTACGCACATTTCTCGTCGTGGATGAATCCACGTGTCATAGACCGCCAGACCAAAACCCTAAGTGATATCCCCCCATTTGTGACGTGATTGACGTCTCGCGAATCGTGGAGTCTGTATGACAAACATGTCTTAGTTAGTCAGTTGTTGACTGATTAGACAGTGAGTCTAGATTTTGTTGAATCGATCATGATTGACAAATGCTTAGCGATTCATGAATATTAATATTGCTCGTCTGAGCAAATATTGTAAATTCGACGAGTTGTTGAATATTGATGAGTTACTGAATACATGTGGATTATTCGAGCAAACTACTGAATATTGATAATGGGATCAATATTCGAGCAACTGAGAAAGTATTGCTCAATTCGACGAATTACTGATAAATTACTGAATATTGATAGTGGGATCAATATTCGAGCAACTGAGCAAGTATTGCTCAATTCGACGAATTATTTACTGGTGACATAACCCAATAAAATATTAATTAAAATACTGGTAAATTACTGAATATTGTATAATTAATCCAGATGTTGCTCGCTGGATCAACATGATTTAGTGTTTGAACTTGCTCAGAATGGTGATTCATGGAGCGTTTGTTCGAAACCCTAATTTTTTGATCAATCCTTCGTCAATTGACAAATTACTGAAAATTGGTCATGAGTGAAGAGGGACCGACCACATGGGATGATGGACGACCGCGTGGTTCCTGAATGCTCGAGTGAGCGTGCATCAGGGTCTTGAGTTGACCAGTCGGTGAAGGAATGATGATTAATGTCGATTTCATCATTTACTGAAATATTGTTGGGTTCAGCATTAGGTGATAAAACCTAGTTATGAAAGATGGGGAATGACCAAGAGAGCATGGGACTGGGTCTTGGTGGTCGCGGGACCAGTTTTTGGTCGTTTGAGCAATCCCCAGGTTGGTTGGAGAGAGTTTGGGCCCAGTATGAGCAATTGAGCAAATTAGGTCAGAATTATGAAATCATGTGGGACCGGCTTTGTGCAAGCCCTAGGGATGACTCTGGTCGGTCACAAAGGCATGCACATCTTGCCGTGGTGTTCGTGTTTCCATACTGAGAGTTTCAGTATTTTCTGACGTGCGTTCGAGCAACATTGTGAATTTTCAGAAGAGTTTCATCTTGACTGAAATTCTTGATTTTTGTTGGAATGACCATGTACGCTCAATTGATCAATATTTTGTAAATATTAAAATAAGATTATTTTAACATTTAAAATTGTCGTGAGAGGCTAGCCGGTCGTGTGACCATGTCGGCTTTTGGTTTTTCATGATTCGAGCAAAATTTGAGAAATTACGACGAAATCATGATTTTTGCTCAAACCAAGGAGTTTCATGAATTGAGGAAAATAATAATTATAAAATACTAGGGATTGCAAGGTGTGGGACCGTCCATGGTTAGGGCATTGCCGGCCAACTATGTTGCCCGGTCCTGCATACCTTTTCCTATTTTATAATATTATTTTTCATGAACCCGTGAAGTTATGGAGAATCCATGAGTTTTCGTGGAAACGGAGGAGTTTCATGAGTTTAGGGAATAATAATTATAAAAAGCTAGGGATTGTGAGGTATGTGACCGGCCACGGCTTGGGCATGGCCGGCCGACTAGGTTGCCCGATCCCGCACACCTTTCCCTATTTTATAATATTAGTTTTCATGAATCCGTGAAGTTACGGAGAATTCATGAGTTTTGCTCAAACAAGAAAAGTTGTTAAATTGAAGGAGTTTTTCATGAGTTCATGAAAATAACAAAATAATGGAAGAGGCGTGGGACCGGCCACGACTAGGGCATGGCCGATCGGCCGCTGGGCCCACCCCCTGGGCGCCTCTTATTATTTTATTATTATTTGTTGTTTTCTCATGTTTTGCGTAAGATTCCTCATCTATCCATATTTTTGGATGCTCGTTTGTGCATCCGGGTGCTCAGTCGTGCATCATTGTCGAGTACACTTGCACCATTTTTGCAGGGCTTACTCAGTGATGATTCAGATGCCCGATTGTTGGGTATTTATTACTAATTCATGAAATTCAGTGGAGAATGATTCATGAAACTGAGTAATAAAAATGAGTAGTTGTTTATTATCAATCCATAGGATCAGCCGTGGATTCGACCATGAATTCGGAATAATAGAGTCGAATATTACCATTCCATGGGATCGTGGATTCGACCATAGAATCAGAGTAATTAAATATTACCATTCCATGAGATCAGCCGTGGATTCGATCATGAAATCGGAATAATGAGATGATATAATTGTTTATTGCCATTCCATGGGATCATGCCGTGGATTCGACCATGGAATAGGAGCAATTGTTATTGCCATTCCATGGGATCAGGCCGTGGATTCGACCATGGAATAAGAGAAATAATAGATCATTCTGGGAATTCAGTGGTGAATGTCACGGCAGAATTAATCTATTGCAGAAAAGATATTAGCCAGTTAAAGCGTCACATCCATTCTGAATGATGTATAGTCAGGGAGTCACGGGTGTTGTTTACGACCTGAAGGCGTTATTGTTCTCAATCTACGGAGAACCGCCTGAATCTATACACGGTCTCTCCACATAGTCAGGGAACAGTGAGTGTCACCGACGTCCTGAAGGCGTAAATGCTCTCAATCTTTGGAGAACCGCCTAATCGTTCTTTTATGTGAAGGTGGGTCTCTCTCCTGCAGTCAGGGAACAATGAGTGTCACCGACGTCCTGAAGGCGTTAAGCTCTCAATCTACGGAGAACCGCCCAATTATGTTTGGACTGAGGTCAGCAGGCGGTGAGAGTTGAAGAATGGTTTCCTGCAGATGTTTGGTCTGAGCATGAGAAGCCAAATAGCAGTACTTCGAAGTGTCTGCCATAGTGTAGATGCCGAACCCTTCATCCTTGATTGGCAAGGTGGCTAAACGTTGTTGGAATAAGCCAAACCCAGGACCATCACCTACCGTGAGCTGTCGTAAGTATTGGAGTAGGTGCTTGTCATAAACTGTAGAGGCGGCTTGCAGATGAGCAGGGCAAGTGGTGCGCATTGCGAAACAGAGTCTAGTAACCCCAATACAATTTCTCAGAAGCAACAACTCACACTGTGGGTCGTGAAGTTGTTGTACTTTCTGCATCAACTGGATGGTTTTATCCACCCTGTGAAGGACAATATCACTGCAATATTGAGGTTTTAGGCTAACAGGGCTTCCTAATAGTTTTAAACCATGCAATGGCCTGCCAATATCACTTGGGAAGACACCACTTTGACTGCATGTTGGATCTGGTGATGGCCAGTAGATTTCAGTCTTCTTGATGTTCAGTTGTAGTCCTAGCTTTGGCCCTGCCATCTGTATGATGTTCAAAGCCTTAGCTACCTCCATTGTATCTCCAGCAATGGTGCCATCATCCAGGTACCATGCATGGAGATCTAGTTTACATTGATTAGCAATCATGTTGACAAGAGGTTGTAATGTTAGAGAAAATAATAGAGGGCCAAGGGGATCTCCCTGTTGCACGCCTTGAGCTGATGAAAGTATGGAGTCATTATAATAGAGCCGGGCAGGATTTGAATAGCAAAACTCCACCCACCGAGATATGCTTGGGCAGTGGGTTCTTACTTCTCTAATCATTGAGGATCTGTCTACAAGGTTAAAGGCATTGCTGAAAACTCCTTAGTTTCAACAAACTCCTCAGTTTCATGAGATTTCCTCCGCATCATGGAAATAATATAAAATTAGGAAAGGTATCGCGGGACCGTGCCTACTAGCCGGCCGACCATGCCCTAGCCGTGGCCGGTCCCGCACCTTGTAATTCTTTATTTTATTATTATTATTTCCTTCATATCATGAAAACTCATTCCTTTCAACAGACTCCTCAATTTCATGATATTCCCCCGCATCATGGAAATAATATAGAATTAGGAAAGGTATCGCGGGACCGGGCTTACTAGCCGGCCGGCCATGCACTAGTCATGGCCGGTCCAACACCTTGTAATCCCTCATTTTATTATTATTATTTCCTTCATTTTATGAAGATCCTCAGTTTGAACAAAACCCTGATTTCTTCATATTTTCTCAAACGTTGCTCAAACGCACAGGTTTGTGACACGAACACTATGGTGACATGGGCATGCTATCTTGACCAAATAAGGTCAGCCCTTTGGCTCGCAGGAAGCCGGTCCCACATATTTTCTTTGACCTAATTTGCTCATATTAGGTTCAAACTCTTCCAAACAACTTGGACTTTCATCAAACGATCGTCAGTCGGTCCCATGACGACCAGGGCCGGTTCCATGACCCCTTGGTCGGTCCCTCACTTCTCCGTAATTAGGTTTTATTACCTAGCTCAGACGAGAACTATTTTAATAAATGATTAAACCAGCATTTAATCATCCTTTCACCAACTAGTCTTCAAGGGACTTTGGTATTAGCCCACTTTAACTATAAACATTCATTCGAAAATTATACATTTGTCTCAACAGACATGTTCAATTCATGAATCCTAGAACATTCGTAAATCATGTTCGACTCAACAATACAAAGACTCATCGTCTCATCAAGTCAAAAACTGACTAATACATCTGTCTTGCAGACTCCACAATCACGAGAAATCAATCGTGTCACATGGGGGATATTAACTAGGATTTTGGTCCGGATGCTTACGACACGTGTGTTCACCCACGATGAGAATGTGACTAAGTCGTGCAAGCGGTTGAAGGAGTTGACGAAGTAGTGGGTGGACAATTAACCAAGTCTATGTACGATGAGTAACTGGTTTTAACACGATTTCCACTTTCCCACTCTTTGACTCCAGCAACCGTCACACTTGCTGGGATCAATGTGTCTACTACTTCTTTCCATATAAATAAGTCTCTGAACCCATGATTGAACAAAAAAACAAGAACTCAGCGTCTGAGCAATTACTCTCAACAAAGCAAATTCAATCATCAGAACTTATTTTCCTCTCGCAGAATACACAACACATTCATAATCCTTGATCATCATTGATCTCACACACTTCTCAGCTTCCCTCCTACAGATCGACCCATCCTCTCTTGTGATCAAATTGATTTTGGAACGACCATTGTCTTGGTTTAGGCCGGAGCCTTACAGATTGATCTCTCGAATTCAAAGCACTCCCTTTTTGCAGTGCATCGGTTTGCAAAAGGTTAAAGAAATTTGCTCGGTTCGATGAGTCTCCTCCGCACGGTCGTCTCCTCACTTCCTAAAAAATAGTAAATCGTTTTCTCCCATCAACATATTGGATACCACAGTGGGAGATTAATCTCGGTTGCAATCTCAACTTACACAAGATGGTCGGTCTTAGGTCTGATTCAATTACTTCAAACTCTAGTCAGAGTCTTTCAAATGGTGACGCTCGGCGTGCTCATTCAAATGACTCTGGTAATATTCATCATTCATACTTTACAACTCCTTTCCCCTCTAACAATGCATTTGATGGAGAAATGCCGTCATTGACTGAACTAGCACGGAGGCAGAAAATTTTGGAAAGAAACATAAATCGATTGAAGGGAGCAATCAATAATTTATTCAACTGCATGGTGGATCTGACGAGAATCTTAGGAGCTCAAGTCGTGGAACGCTCGTCTCTTGACACCACTGACGTCGGTCCTCAAGCCAACAGTTTCACTACTTATGAGAAGTCGGTGGATCAGGAAGTTACACATTTGATCGATAATTTATGTGAACTCCTGCATTTCTCCAGAGATCAATGTATGAGCACGTTTGTTGCGCTCAACCAAATATCATCTGAAGTACAACTAGATCCATTGTATCTAGCAGTTGAAGAAATATCCTTGGTGTCTGAACATTCGATCAACAATATCACCTTTGGTGAAGAAGACCGAATGGCAAAGGAAGGACATAATCGAGCCTTATACGTGACTGCCTTTATCAAGGACTCTGAATTCAGGAGAGCTCTCGTCGATACAGGTGCTTCTAAAAATATTATTCCTATGAAGACTCTCAAAACGGCCAAGGTCCCACGGAGTAAGATTATTCGTCATCCCATCTTGATGACAGGTTTTGAAGGAAGCAAGAGCCATACATATGGATATGCATATATAGACCTGAAAGTAGGACCTATTCAATCAAAAGTAAAATTTCACGTGATTGAGCAAGAACCTGATTATCATATGATACTCAGACGACCGTGGCTCCATGACAACAAGGTGGTTCCCTCGACATACCATCAATGCATGAAGGCTCTACTCAACAACAAGATTGTTCGCATTGCGGCCTCATCATCTCCTTATGTTCCGGTCTATGATGCTGAATTCCTTGAATCTCAAAAAAACATCCCCGAACCTCCAAGCAAGATCTACAGTACCCTACTCCCAGGTTGGAAGTCTATTGAAGAAGCTGCTGACAAACCATCATCATCTTCAGGTGCTAAACCGATCAATTCACCTGCTACACCGATCAAGCACCGTAAGGATCAGGTCTCAACTCCGGGATCTAATTTCATAGCCAGTCATGATGCGGAGGGGAGGATCATTTACCTCCGGCGCAAAGATTAGCAATTAACAGGGGAGATCGATGAAAAGTCTTCCCGCTCCGAAGAATCATGTCAGAGCGAACAATCACCTGATGAAGAGATTCAAGATGCTCCACAACAATTTCAAGATGGCACTGATCCACTAATGATGATCTTGAAACAATCAAAATCAGGACGGGGGATGATCCGAGGCCCATCTTAATTAGTTCGGCACTGTCACCAGAGGAACGGATAGAACTGATAAGTCTGTTGAAAGAGTATCAGGATATCTTTGCTTGGACATACGAAGAAATGCCTGGTCTAGACGACAAATTAGTCACTCATCATCTGCACATCACTCTCGTCTCCAAAGTTGTAAAACAACCGCCTAGGCAGTTCAGACACGAAGTCGAGGAGCAAATCAAAGTCGAGATTCAGAAACTACTGGAAGCAGGATTCATCAAACCCATTCAACACCCAACATGGCTAGCAAACGTTGTCCCAGTCAAGAAGAAAAAATGGTCAAATCAGATATTGCGTTGATTTCAGGAATCTGAATAAATGTTGCCCGAAGGATGATTTTCCCTTACCCAACATTGATATGCTCGCCGATGCAACCAGCGTTCATGGTATGTTCTCATTCATGGATGGTTACAGCGGATACAATCAGATCAAGATGTATGAGCATGATGCCAACAAGACTACATTCCGTATACCAATTGGAATTTTTACTACATTGTGATTCCCTTTGTATTAAAGAACGCAGTTGCTACCTATCAACGAGCTATGACTGCAATATTCCATGATATGATGCATAAACAAGTAGAAGACTATGTTGACGATGTGGTGGTGAAGTCGAAAACTCGAGCATCTCACCTAGAAGTCCTGAAACAAGTTTTCGAAAGATGCAGAGAATACAAGTTAAAGATGAATCCTCTGATGTGCGCTTTTGGTGTCTCCTCTGGAAAATTCTTAGGTTTCCAAGTCACGGCGGAAGGAATCAAAGTTGACCCAGACAAGATGAAAGCTATTACCACCATGCCTCCTCCACGCACCGTGAAAGAGCTTCAGAGATTTATGGGCAAGGTAAATTACATTCGACGCTTCATTCCTGAGTTAGCTTAACTCATTGCTTCATTTACTCCTTTACTGAAGAAAGGAGCAAGTTTCACATGGAAAACTATTCAACAAGATTCCTTCGAAAAATACAACAAATATTATTATCACCTGCTGTCATGAAATTTCGAGTGCAAGGGCGACCATTAATACTCTACACATCCTCCAGTGATGTTGTTGTTGGAGATCTTCTTGCTCAAGAAGATGAAGAAGGCATTCGAACATCCGATCTACTACTTCAATCGTACAATGAGAGATGCTGAACTAGATACCCAAAAGCTGAAAGAGCATGCTTGGCATTGGCTCATGCAATCCATAAATTCAGATACAAAGCCGACCCTATAAATTTCTTACTATCAAAACCAGCCTTGATAGGGAGACCAGCGAAGTGGATACTTCAGATGTTAGAGTTTTACATAGCATGTGTACCTCCCAAAGCAATCAAAGGCCAAGCAGTTGCAGAATTTCTCACCTCCTTTCCAGGGGAAGACGTCATAATATTACATGAATATGTACCCTGCGGATTTCCAGAGATTTCAGTTGTCAAAGAAGAAACATGGATTTTATACTTTGATGGATCCGCCACCCCTAGCAACGACACTGGAGGAGCGGGCGTGGTGCTAGTATCTTCTTCTGGCGAAGTCTTCTCACACTCATTCAAGTTCGATTTCTACTGTACCAACAATTCAGCAGAATATGAAGCTTTCCTACTAGGATTGTCTTTGTCCAAGCAAGCAGGAGAAATGCACCTTGAGATAATGGGAGATTCAAAGCTACTTCAACCAAATGAATGGAGTGTACTCTCTCAAAGAAATAACGCTTGCTCCATTCAGAGCCGAAGCACAACGGCTACTGACTCATTTTGCTGATGCAATGATCGTCCATACCGGTCGAACCAAAAACAGGCATGCTGAATGCCTAGCAACTCTTACCTCCAAGCTGCAATTTGAAGGAGCAGAGAAAGCTATCAAGGTGCTGAGGCGTGCTGTGTCGTATACCTGGCTCACTCAAGTTGAAGACGTTCAAGCGAACGACTGGAGAGCACCTATCATTCATGAATTGAGTAGTTTTCTTTCAGAAGGGAAAGTTAGCCTCAAGGAATTAAAGAATTACTTCTTGCTTCATGGAGCATTGTACTATCGAAATCCTGATGGGTCTTTATCACGATGCCTTGGAGACGAAGAAGCGAACGAGAAACTCAAACGCATACATGAGGAAATATGCGGACATACATTAGTGGTTACAGTCTACAGAAGGCTTCAAAGGCTCGGATATTACTGGCCTTCCATGGAGACTCAATCAAGAATTTTGCAAGGATCTTATCTAAATTTTCAGACGCATCCTCATCATTTAGAGGTTTTGACAATCCATCACACTGGGGACTGGAAGGAACCCTACATCAAGTACCTTCGGGACAATGACTTGTCGTTGGAAAAGAAAGAAGCAATCAAACTCACTCAGAGATCTAGAATATTTATCTTTCTTGATGGAATCCTATACCGCAAAAGCTTCGGAGGAAACTTGTTGAGATGCTTAGCTAAGCATGAAATTCCAACAATTTTAAAAGAAATGCACGAAGGAGAGCATCAAGGAAAGAGAAAATTATTTCTCCAAATTCCTGAGAAATATTATTGTCCGACCATGGAAGACGATGCAGCTGCGCATGCACGTTCAGGAATGTCATCAATGCCAAATATATGGTAATCTCATTCACACTCCTTGTCTCCCATTAAACTCTAACAGTCCATGGCCTTTCTATAGCTGGGGACTGGATATCATCGCAAAATCAATCCAGCATCTTCGAAGCAGCATGAATACATCATCACAACAACTGAGTATTTTACCAAATGGGTTGAAGTTATTCCTCTTCGAAGCACCATCAGAATCACAATTGCAGCCTTCATCAAAGAATACATCATATGTAGATTCGGTGTTCCTAAACACATCATCACGGATAATGGAACTCCTTTTTCCAACAAACATGCGAAGGAATTGCTCTAAGAATACGAATCAAACCAGTTTTCTCTACACCGTACTATCCCCAAGGAAATGGACAAGCAGAGAGCACCAACAAAATGTTGATCTTAATTCTCAGTCGAAGAATTCATGATAATTCTCGAACGTGGAACGAACAATTTCCTATGGATTTATGGGCCTATCGAACAGCACCAAGAAGCTCGATAGGAACTTCACCATACTCCCTCGTCTATGGAGACGACGCCATACTCCCAGCAAAAATCAAAATTCCTTCAACAAGGATTGCAACAGTCAGTTAAGTACAATGGGACGAAGCCGAGGTGTCTAATTCGAGAATTGTTGAACTGGACATGCTCGAATCAAGAAGGGCTAAAGTGGAGAAATATGTGGAAGCCTACAAACAAAGGATCTCCAGAGCCTACAACAAAATTGTAAGACCCCGAACATTCCAATTAGGAGATTTGGTATTAAAAACAGCAAAAAACATTCAACAAGACATGTCTGCTCCCAAGTTCTCTCCGAAATGGGAAGGGCCATATGTAGTCATCAAGGATGTATCCAGTGGTTATTACAAGATCTTGGCTATTGATGGAGGAATAGAAGGAAATATAATTAACGGCAAATGGCTCAAAGCATATTACGCCTGATCAACATAAAACAATTACCTTTTCATCATTCAAGCATATTTTAATGTAATTTTATGTTCCTCCAAAGAGCGCGCAAAATGCTCATTTTTTCATTAAACATTTCATCAAATGAACAAAATTCTATCACATCATGATCAATTATTCTACCTTACTTAAAAGATAAGCCTAAGCCTACTCAAAACAACAATCATAAATGCTCATATAGAGAACACCATCCAATAACAGATAATTCTTACTAGACATAATGTTCAACTACGTCTGGAAGTTTTCAGTTCTCACTCTCAGAGCCTCAATCTCCTTGTCGACCCTTATTGAATCCAGAGCTAACGCTCTTTCCTCAGCCATGATCGCAGTTGAAGAGGAGATCATATTAGCAACAATGGCAGCCCTGTCAATCTTTATGATCTCAAGACGACGACGAAGCCTGCCCACGTTGAATTTCAAGAGATCACAATTCGAGATCATGTCATTCCACCTATAAAGCTCTTTGTTTTTGACATCCTGCAAATTCTTCTTGTTCATTTCATCGATAATGGGTGAAAAAGTGGGGGTACAACAACCACACCCAATATTTCACTTAGCAATCTGTATGGACAAACTCCAATATACTTTCTAGAGAATCAACAAGACAGACAGACTCAATATATATAAAAAGTATATTAAAAAGTTTATATCTCAATCTATCGATTTGATCTTTACTCAAGAAAATAGAAATCTGCGAGTCTTTATCAAAGAGAGATAACTTGGATGGTACCAAAGACCAATATCCAAGTGTCAATCAATTTAAATCAACAACCAAAAGGTCGGATATTCTAATTGATTGAACAACGCACAACCTGTGATATTTCAATTATATAACAAAATATAATGCGGAAAAGAAATAACACAGACACCAGAATTTTGTTAACGAGGAAACCGCAAATGGAGAAAAACCCCGGGACCTAGTCCAGATTGAACACACACTTTATTAAGCCGCTACAGACACTAGACAACTCCAAATTAACTTCGGTGTAGACTGTAGTTGAACCCCAATCAATATCACACTGATCCAAGGTACAGTTATGCTCCTATGCCTCTGATCCCAGCAGGATGCTACGTACTTGATTCCCTTAGTTGATCTCACCCACAACTAAGAGTTGCCACGACCCAAAGTCGAAGACTTTAATAAACAAATATGTATCACACAGAAAAGTCTACGATAATAGATAAATCCGTCTCCCACGAATATACCTATGAGTTTTGTTCCGTCTTTTGATAAATCAAGGTGAATAGGAACCAATCAATAAACCGGTCTTATATTCCCGAAGAACGGCCTAGTATTATTGATCACCTCACAATAATCTTAATCGACGCAGCGAAAAAATATATTGTGGAATCACAAACGATGAGACGAAGTGTTTGTGATTACTTTTCTATCTTGCCTATCAGCGATATAAAATCTCGAGCCAATTATTACAATCGTACTCGTAACGATAGAAGATGCAAGATCAGATCAACAACTACAAGAAAAGTATTATCAGTCTGGCTTCACAATCCCAATGAAGTCTTTAAGTCGTTAACCTGGTTTAGAAGAAGAAACCAAAGGTTAAAGGAGAATCGACTCTAGTTATGCAACTAGTATCACACGTAAGGTGTGGGGGTTAGGTTTCCCAGTTGCTAGAGTTCTCCCTTATATATTTTTCAAATCAGGGTTTACAATCAATGTTAGCTTGGTAACAAATCATTCAATTGTTGGATCGAAAACTTAGCTTGTTACACACAAATGAAATGTCCAATTTTGGGTTTACGAACCTTTCCCAAACATTAACATTTGTTGGTTCAACAATAATTAACCAAATGGTTAGCCATATGATTACTTTCATATCAACCATATTCTTCTTCACCATAACTAGTTCAAATGACTCAAATGAACTAGTTATAGAGTTGGTCAATTGCTTAGATCTTATGTAACTACACAAGACACAATCGAAGCAAAAACGGTTTGATTCACTCGAATCGATTCATGAACTTTATAGCCACGGTTTGAAAAAGCATTCCTTAGTTCAAATAAACATGAGTTCAAGAACAACCGGTTTTAGATATAACCTGCTCAAGTTCGCGGACTTAAGCTCATGGAAGGAGTTCACAAACTCAAGCAGAAATTCTCGGGTTGAGAACTTCCGCCAGTTCGCGGACTTGGCTCACGCCACTTCCATTTCTCTTGATCAACAAAGTTCGCAAACTTTGGTTCAAAGAATAAGGACTTATACATATATGTGTTTCCACAACAATGCTTATATCCTACCAATGGTTATGTAATCTAAACTCTCATTTCAATCATTGAAACATTCTCAGAGGAAGAATATAGCCGTTATTCACATACCATTTTTCGTCAGAACGATTTTCAAAGTGATTGAAACATAGCATGACTTTCGTCACTAGGTAAAGATGGATTCGGCTAAAGCGAAAGCTTGCCAACATATATTTCGAGAAATAGATAGGCGAGATAAACTCGGCTCGAAATAGCAAATGTGCATAATGAAAATCTATATATCAAAACGACTTTTGTCTCAAGATTAGGAGATAGAATAGATAGACTTTTGAGTGACAGATAAGTTCAAGTCTCCACATTCCTTTTAGTCGATGAAGATCTACCAGTTCCTTGAGTAGTCCTTCGTCTTGTATGATGATTGCCATGGAGTTCTTGAGATCAACTATACTTTCTATCCTAGTCCGAGACCTTTAGCTATGTAGGCTAGAAATCAAGACTTATAGTTTTGATCACTAACATTGACAAACATGCTTGAGATAGCAACGTATGCGAGTTCGACCGATCAATGCTCTAACAATGGGTAACGATCCAGCAACTGTGGTTAAGAGATTTGGCAGAAAACCTCTTCATACTTCTGTGGTGGCGATATGCTCGTACTTCCACCAGATTTTGGTGTACATCGATGCATAACATTTGGGAACAATGAAGCCGCATATGAGCTGATTATCTGGACAAGAATTTTCCATGGGGATGTCAAATGGAAGGCTGGATGTGGGATACTCCAAAACTCCAAGATCGGCATTTACAGAGTTGATTGAATCATCGCCAGCACGATCGTCATCATCAGCTACGGACTTTCCATTTCTTTTCTTTCCCGCTTCGACAACATGAATATCAACCTACAACAATAAACCATTCAAGCTCAACGGAGATTTGGATAAACGTTCATTTTATCAAACTCACAGATGTTCCAGCATCCGCACGAGCAGTTTGGAAACGAGCAGGGATCTTAACAGTTCGTTTGGGTCTTAAGTTATACGGAGAGGAAGAGGAAAGTCGGTCACCTTGATTCGTCTGCAACAAATATTTTTTCTTTAATCAGTCATTAGTTACACAAAGGGGGGGGGGGGGGGGTGGAGAAGAGTACTCTGTTACCAAGTTGGGTGCTTCACTTCCGCGCCCTGATGGAGATGCGCTTCGAGAAGATGAGCTACTGTCAAACATATTGTCGTGAGGTATGATGATAATTAAAATTCTTTCTTTACGATGAAACTCAAGAATGGAAGAGGATGTTTTTGTAATTTGTAAACCCTAAGTCTTGAAGATATACAAAGACACGGTGGATACTTATCTTCTACAAATGGTTAAATTAGTTGCGAGTTTTGCTGAAACCCTCAATTCCAAGGGAGATTGATATTGGTGACGTAGAGGAAAGTAGTATACTGGGGAATGTCAATGAAGCTGAATACGGTCAGAGGTCAACACCGTAGTTTGGGATTGATCGTTAATGTATCACACATTTTCCCAACTTATGTGTTGCACGGTCTAGCACTTTCTGCAGACGAAGTCCACTAAATGGAACTATTGAGTGCAACACATGGACATTTGTTCATTTAGTTCAATCGACGACACAATATAAAAAAACCAAATACATAATAAAAGGTTTTTCAAAAATCTTAATTTAATGTATATAAAATGCTCAAATGATCGGTGATATATCTACTACGAAGACTAAAAAGACGTTTAAACGTTCAAGAAGATTGCAAGTAAGACTAATCATCAGATTCGTCATCTTCATGATCATCGTCCTCCATGGAATCCTCTTCAAGCTCTTCCTCGGAGTCATTGTCAAAATTTTCACTGGGGACTTCTTCCAACTGATCCTCAGGATCTCCATACATTGCATCTAAATATTCATCTTCTTCGTATTCGGCTCGAAAATCAGCCTAAGCCAATCTCTTAGTTTCCCTACCGGGTGGATATGGACTAATTATACGTTCATTAGGCTTCCATATGGATTCAACTTCCTCAGCGTCTGAGTCTGAAGCTACACCGTCAACACGAGATCAAATTTCGTCCTCAACTGCTAGATTTTTTTGCTGAAGTCCGCGCCGTTTTTGATAAGCTGCAAGCTTTTCATCTTCGGCTTCTCTCTTTAAAAACCTATCACGGCAACTTTCAGATGATCCAGGGACATACCGTCTATCAACTTTCCAGCCCTTTTTAGAGACTGAGCTACCTCGGCGCGTGCATCTGCAGAGCTTTTCATCTCTGGCTTGGACGTGTCGGAATATTCCTCAGAGGAACTTGAAGAATGATCACTGGAGGTCACCATTATCTGTTGCGGAAAATGTGGAGTCAAGACACATCGATAACAACACGCATCAAAAATGGTAACTCTTAACTGTTTACGATTCCACTAACAATAGTGATTGTGATACAAGAGTTAACACTTCAAAACTTGCTCGTTTCTTTGAACCTGCAAAAATGAGCAAAATTTTGATATTTGAAAACTTGATTTTTCATAAAATCATGAACATAATTTTCACTGAGTTATAAAGAAGAAAAAAAACTCACGCCAAGGCAATATTTCATCATAAATAATTGTCTACTTTTAATGATGACTCAAAATCAATTTTTGATTTTCAACAAAAATAATATATATATATATATATATATATATATATATATATATATATATGTGTGTGTGTGTGTGTGCATATAAAACGTGAATTACTCACGTAATTTAAAAAAAAATTGACGTGAGCAAAACTCACGCAAATAAAAAAAAATCGTGATTTCACGGTTTTGTCAAAAAAAAAAAAAAATTCCGTCGTACGATCGTCCGTCTTTGAAACGAGGGTTTATTCCGATTTTGTGAAAAACTCACACTTTCAAGATAAAATTTTGGTTTTCAACAAATCTCATAAACAAAATTTTATCACTAGACATAGGTCTACAACAAAAAAGAAATCTCTCTTAGGTCAGGGATTATTGTTCGTTTCTTAAACTAACGAACGAACGAACGTCCGTTCCTAAAACAAGGGTTTTCTGTAAAACTCACGTCCACATATATGTATTTACATATAAAATTTTATTTTAACATGAACAACTCCTGAACGAATTACAAGCTTCTGAAAAAAATAAATAAAAAAAATTCACGTATCTGGCCGGAATTTGGCCGGACGGCGGTGGCTCCGGCAAGATTTCTCGCTGCTCTCCTCGACTGCTCGGACATGAAGGATAAGGGGGTGGTCGGTTGTGGAAAAAAAAAGGTGCTCCTTCCTTATTATATCAAATTTTATTTCCAAAACTTAATTCCACAAGGATTTCCTTTCTTGGGCCCGGACCTGTGAATCCTAAATCGACCAAGGTTATACATCACGCCACCAAAATCAGCAGAGCCGCACCCATTTACGCATGCTCTATCACGTGGGATCTTCTTTCAAGTCGTGGCTCACTCGTACACGACATTTGAGAAAATCGAAAATCCGGTAATATTCTTTCTTACGATTAAGTTTAAATTACTTATTTCGTCGTAGCTAGAAAAATCACCATCCGGTGCTTGATAGACGCATTTATGTGTCTAATATATCTCATTTGTATATTCTGTTAGTGCCCGTTTGTGTACTTATTATGGTGTTTTATTTATTTATAGGTGTTTTTGGAAAAATAAGGTTTTGCGGCGAAATTGGTTAGAAATGCGGCGTATGGAGCTCCGTTGACGGTATACCGGAAGCGCCCCAGAAGTGTGCCGGAAGTACCCCGGAAATGTCCCTGAGGAACCCCGAAAAAGTGCGGAAAATATCCCAAAAGAATTGCTAAAGGCACCCCTTGGTTGGATAAGGGCACCCCATGGATATTTACACCCCAAAAAGGATGTTTCCGCCCCAGTTGCTAAGGGGACACCCAATAGTGGTTAGGGGGACACCCTTCTTCACGATTTGAAAATTCAAAATGGCGGGAAACATGCATGCAGACGCTGTTGAATTTTCGATTTGATTTTGGAAGATTTCTAAAGAGATTCAATACCAAGAATCAGTTGGGCTTAACTTGATAGAGCTAAACAGGGATATTGTAAGCAATTTGATCGATCAAAATGGGCCAGATAAGCCGTGGGAGGAAATCAAAGTTAAACAGAAGAAGATATTATCGGGTGCACTGTGAGCCGATTTTGGAAAGTTTGTGGACAAACAGGGGAAGATATCTTCTCTTATAAAGTTTGTATGTGACTTATGGAAGTATTACAGCTCATTTGCTCAGGCATAAGAGATGGAAAAGATCGTATATCGGCTGACAGTGAAGAAAATAAAAAAAAAATATTTTCCGAGTAAATGAGAATTATGTGGAGTTATTGTGAGTGATTTGTTGCTCCTGTTGTGTATAAATAACATCCTAGGGTCTCATAGAAGGGGATGAAGAGATTGAGGTCGAGCCAGAGCCGAGAGGAGCGAGAAAAAAAAAGTTGCAGAGCTTGTCTCTACTGTTGCCATTAAAGGAGAACACGAAGAACAAATCACGAACAGAGGCAGTCGTTTAAGCTACAGTAACAACGACAGCCACCTGTGGGTCATACATACTACAGCACTTTTCAATTATCGTTCTTTGTAACGGTGTTTGCAACAATTAAAAACGTTGCAAACACCCGATTTTCATTATTTTCTCCTTTTCATCATTTGTACACCTCCTTTGAGCAATGAAATCAACTTTTGAGCGTGTTTCCAATATGCGGAGCTAGAACCCATCACTGGGACAACGGAGGAAGCAACTTTTCATGATTGTGGTAAATGAATTAATTCTTTATATGACTTTTTGCAAAGATTTAATTGTTTAATGATTTCTATTAATTATTTGTTATTTTGTCTGATGTCGCATGCTTAGTTTAAATTACTTTTGATGCGTCATGCTTACGACTTACAGATAATGTTTTAAGAAATCTACTTTTGGCAAAGAATTAGAGTCACGACTTCTTTTGTTTGAGATATATTGTCTAAAGTTAATGACTGAACCACAAGAATATGAAAAATTGTGAAATCCTGCGTCCTAGTGTCTCTTCATCCTGTTAATAAATTTTGTATAAAATCATTTATTTATTATTTAAAAAAAAAACTTTAATCTCTACAAGTCCGAGTGAACGACAACCCTTTTACTACACGGAAAATAATTAATCATAATGGCGCCGCCAACGCGGACTTGTGTATAGATTTATTTTTATTTTATTTTTAATTATTTTTGTTCTTCTTTACGTTTCTGGGTTTTTTGTCTTTTTCTTTCAGATTTTGGAAGTTGGAGCGAAAGAAAATTTTGCCAAAGTTTTTGGTGAATACTTAAAGACTGGAGTAAAAGGCAAAGCGAAAGGGGCGAAAGAAGAAGATTTTTTATTTTTTTATTTTGATAAAAAAAAGAGAGAAAAAAAGAAGAGAGATATTTGTATTTTTTTTTATTTTTTTATTTTTTTTAGACTTTTTATTTTCTTAGACTATATTTTTTCTTTTGCACTTTTTTTATGGACTTTGGAATTTAAATTTTGGGACATTATTTTTCATACCCTACGGAAGGGTATTATTAATTAAAAAAAAAATTATATATAAACTGTGTGCAGGGAAGGACGACGATTACTATATCGTCTCGGCCCCTCGGGTTCGTACATGACATAGGAGTCGTGGCCCGAGTCGACTTCAACGGTTCATCCCCCGTCTGGTACGGGAGGTAAGTCCATCGAAACACTCGCGAATCTCCTGTCAGCGGGTTTACTGTATTCCTCAAGGTGATTCATTGATTGAGGACGAATTTGGAATGTTTTTTAAATTCCTAGTAAAGGGCAAGGCCTGGCCAATACGAGATAAGGGTTCGGATTTCATCACCGCTCCCTTCTTGCCCGCCTTAGGAAAACGAAACCTAACGCGAACCCAAGCTTAAAACTTGACTAAAACGAGACCGATAGGGTGTCACGCTTACCAGGAAAAAATTTCGAAGGATATTGGTTACTTTCTTAAGCACACCTCGAAGTTCATGATGGTTTCTGTGAGTTGAATGCGTGACTGCGCCGCTTTGTGATAGCGGTGAGGCCTTGGGTATCAAAGATCCACTAAGCTTCCCTCGCCTCAATTCAACTTACTTTTTGAATTGATTCCAAAGGGGTTTGCTTAAATTGTAACGAATTCCCATTCGAGAGATAGAAGCAAGTCTAGAAACAATCTAAGTGAAGCCATCATGCTTTTTGTTTACTAGAAATCTTTAGGTTTGTTTTGGTAGAGTCGAGTCGGCCTTGTTTGTGGTTGTGTAGAATTCCCTTGCAATTAAGAATGTTGAACTGGTATGATAGAAGCCAATATAATGATTATCGACCTGAATTTGAATATGGACATTATCCTTTCTATGACCATGGTGGGAATAGTAGTTGGGAACGCCAACCTTTTCAAGGCTATGGTTCATACCATGGTGAGCCCAATTACTATCCACACGCGAATTGGTCTTACGAGCAAGAAAATCAGGAACACTGTAGTACTGGTTACTCGTTTTTGGAAACTAGTCCTGATTATGATATTTCTGAACCTGTTCCATCTCTATAAGAGACCCAACAACGGATTGAAAGGACGTATAAACGTTTAGTTGCAATGAATAGTTCAAAAGAAGAGTGTACACGATATTCTGAGATGATAAACGAGAGTGGTGAACGTATAAGTGTTATGCTCAGTGAAATTCAGGCACGTCTAGAGGCAGAAAATGAACAGTTGGCTAATGCTGCTCGAAATAATCTAAATTTCCAAAATATGGTTTCTAATTCTACCCTTGATATCAATAGTGAATATTTGCCTAATTTAGAGGACGAGTCTAGAATAAAAGACACTACTTATTTAGATAAGGTTCAATCATCTTTGTACTATTATGATGATGAGGATACTAGTAATGAAGAATCTGAGATATGTAGGCATAGTGATCAGGAACCTATTAATCCAATTGAGCTTTATAATGATTATATTTCAAATCCAAATAATTTTTATAATTATTCACCTATTCAAAAGGATGTCGATTTTACTAGAGATACCACCGTTTTAGACGATGTAGTTCATGATCCTTTAGCCTGCAGTATGTTGGATAATCCATTATTTGATGTGCCTATCAGTGAATCGGAGGAGGTAACTATGATTAAAACCTTAGTTGATGAACCTTTATATGAAACTTTCTATGATAATCCTTTATATGATTGTGATGATGGTTTAGGGGAAAGAGTTTACCCTGAGAATACTGTTTTAGAATCTAGCGATTTAGAAACACTAGTCTTAGAAGATGATAAACTCGTAGAAATGAGTGAGGATGAACCCAACTTAGAAGAATCTATTGACCATTTCCAGGAATCTGATGACCTAGAAATTAGGGAAGTTGTGACTAGTCTTTCTAGAGACACAGAAAACTCTAAGTTTGGGGGTGATTATCATTCTCCGTGTGCTTTAACTCTTAGAAAGTACCCTCCTGTAGGACTTGACATTTGTGCCTCAACCATCTTACAAGATTATCTTCATACACGTTTTCCCAAACCTAATGATGTCCAGAAAGAAGCTCAGTTGTTAGAAACCCATCCTCTGGTTGATGTGGTTTTCCCAGGCTATGATCCCCAGATTGACTTTGTTTTCCCACCAAATAGTTTTCTTCCAACTGTGGGAATGTTTATATTCCAAATGTGTCGAATATTAAGTTTTGAGACTAAACCTAAATGCTTTAGGAAATTAGAATCGACACATTTGCTTAAGAATGACCACTACTCTCATTGTGGTCAATTATGTAAGTAAAATTTTATTGACTTAGAGGATCCTCAGTTATTTAGGTTATTATTGTGCGCTTCTAATATCATATTTGAGTTTTTCCAGACTCTAGGACCTAATGATTCGGATCCCACCTATGAAGAAACGCAGCCAATGAAAATTTTCTATTTAGACCCTTTCATAGAACCTGAACCTGAACCACAATTAGATATAAATTTCTTAATCAGGAAACTAAGTAAGGGCATGCTAGTCTTGTTCACTTTCTTGGTTCATTGGAGTTTCCTTTGGTCAGCTTTATTTAGTTTTGAAGACCCACAGTTATTTCGACTGTTACTATATGATTCTACGTGGTGACTAATCCCTGCTTAGTCTGGCTGAAGACTTTAAACTTAGCACTTCTTGGGAGGTAACCCAATATTCATGCGACACGGTGATATCTTTCCTTATCTATTTTGCTTCATTGGTAACAGTTTCTCCTTGTTCATGTTTTTAATTTTATCTTTAGAACATTGAGGACAATGTTAGGTTTAAGTTTGGGGGTATGGGAGAAACTTTTTAGTTGCATAATAAATAAACTCCAGAGCCTAGAAATTTATGCTTATTTAGGATGACACTAACCAATCTAAGTGGATGGAAGCATTTTGGTTTTAGGAGTTGAGGGACCAATCTGACTAGATGGAAACATCTAAAGAGTCTATTCATAAAAGCACAGAGCTCAGGTGTTAGAAATAACATGATAGTTTCGCCATATCTCGTTGAGTCCTTTTCATTTCTGTTTCTATTTTTATTTGTAAACTATGTTTCTCTAGGTGATTAGGTGGGGCTCACGATTCAAGTTGTTACCACTGCTAGGGTAAAATAGAGTGACTGAGTATTGAAAAAAAAATGGAAAAAAAAATGAAAAAAAAAATTATTAAAAAAAAAAGTTTTAGACCATACCATTTGACCAAACGGAATAAAATTCAATAAAGTCGACCACTGGAACCCTTGTATATGCCAGTTGTGTTGACCTAGAGTTAGGATTATCGAATACTGGTTCCCTTGTATATGCCAGTGATTTGATATTAGTCAGACTATCTCAGTCATTTAGGATAGGTTTATTTTGGCAGTGGCCTTCAGACAGATATGAGAAACATCGTTCACCTAGTTAACATCAAAACCATCTATATTTTTTTTATATCCATCTCTTAATCTATCCATATGATTAGTCTGACTCCGAGTATGATGTCCATCGTGAAACTATCTTAGTAGAGCTCTGTCACTTTTATGAATTTTAGTATGCTTGAGTGAAAACTCGTATACAACAATTGGAATTTCGCGTCAGGGTACTTCCTCCTGTAATTAATAAGTATGCCAACCAAGGAGGTTCTTTAGTGCTTTCCAAGATTTTGCGTAGATAGTTAGGGTCTGGAGTAATGATTTTGTGGGTATATCTCTGGTAAGCCCTCCCGAGACTATAACTCGGCCGCTAGGGCCACCTACGGGTTTAAAGGCTTATTGCATACGCTAAATGCAATCGACGATGCCTGCGAAAGTGAGTTAGGATTTTATTTTGTAGTTTTGATTTGCTCGGGACTAGAAAATAATAAGTTTGGGGGTATTTGATAGACGCATTTATGTGTCTAATATATCTCATTTGTATATTCTGTTAGTGCCCGTTTTTGTACTTATTATGGTGTTTTATTTATTTATAGGTGTTTTTGGAAAAATAAAGTTTTGCGGCGAAATTGGTTAGAAATGCGGCTTTTGGAGCTCCGTTGAAGGTATACCGGAAGCGTCCCAGAAGTGTGCCGGAAGTACCCCGGAAATGTCCCGGAGGAACCCCGAAAAAGTGCGGAAAATATCCCAGAAGAATTGCTAAAGGCACCCCTTGGTTGGATAAGGGCACCCCATGGATATTTACACCCAAAAAGGATGTTTCCACCCCAGTTGCTAAGGGGACACCCAACAGTGGTTAGGGGGACACCCTTCTTCACGATTTGAAAATTCAAAATGGCGGGAAACATGCATGCAGACGATGTTGAATTTTCGATTTGATTTTGGAAGATTTCTAAAGAGATTCAATACCAAGAATCAGTTGGGCTTAACTTTATAGAGCTAAACAGGGCTATTGTAAGCAATTTGATCGATCAAAATGGGTCAGATAAGCCGTGGGAGGAAATCAAAGTTAAACAGGGGAAGATACTATCGGGAGCACTGTGAGCCGATTTTGGAAAGTTTGTGGACAAGCAGGGGAAGATATCTTCTCTTATAAAGTTTGTATGTGACTTATGGAAGTATTACAGCTCATTTGCTCAGGCATAAGAGATGGAAAAGATCGTATATCGGCTGACAGTGAAGAAAATAAAAAAAAATATTTTCCGAGTAAATGAGAATTATGTGGAGTTATTGTGAGTGATTTGTTGCTCCTGTTGTGTATAAATAACATCCTAGGGTCTCATAGAAGGGGATGAAGAGTTTGAGGTCGAGCCAGAGCCGAGAGGAGCGAGAAAAAAAAAGTTGCAGAGCTTGTCTCTGCTGTTGCCATTAAAGGAGAACACGAAGAACAAAGCACGAACAGAGGCAGTCGTTTAAGCTACAGTAACAACGACAGCCACCTGTGGGTCATACATACTACAACACTTTTCAATTATCGCTCTTTGTAACGGTGTTTGCAACAATTAAAAACGTTGCAAACACCCGATTTTCATTATTTTCTCCTTTTCATCATTTGTACACCTCCTTTGAGCAATGAAATCAACTTTTGAGCGTGTTTCCAATATGCGGAGCTAGAACCCATCATTGGGACAACGGAGGAAGCAAATTTTCATGATTGTGGTAAATGAATTAATTCTTTATATGACTTTTTGCATAGATTTAATTGTTTAATGATTTCTATTAATTATTTGTTATTTTGTCTGATGTCGCATGCTTAGTTTAAATTACTTTTGATGCGTCATGCTTACGACTTACAGATAATGTTTTAAGAAATCTAGTTTTGGCAAAGAATTAGAGTCACAACTTCTTTTGTTTGATCTATATTGTCTAGAGTTAATGACTGAACCACAAGAATATGAAAAGTCGTGAAATCCTGCGTCCTAGTGTCTCTTCATCCTGTTAATAAATTTTGTATAAAATCATTTATTTATTATTTAAAAAAAAACTTTAATCTCTACAAGTCCGAGTGAACGACAACCCTTTTACTACACGGAAAATAATTAATCAGTACTGACTGAGGAACATGATTGTCCCTTACTAAGCACGGGACTTAATGTTGATGGTGGATTTTTGACAAAGGCTAAAATCGAAACCTTACATATTCCTGATACAGTAGTCAGAAAAATATTGAGATTCATGTCTCTCTTTTAAGCATGAAGACTCATGCCACGATGATCTCTGACTGAGTGTACTGCCTCTCAGAACATCCCTAAGAACCTCTGATCGAGCGTATTGCCTCTCAGAGCATACATATGCAGTCTCTCAACTGAGACCACGACACAATTCATTGACTGAGTGGACGGCTCCTAGATGTATTAATCACTAGTGTAGAGCAATAACGTCTTCAAGACGTCGCAATGTTCCCTTACTTTGCAGAATAAACATTCAAATCGAGTATTATGCTTCAACTAGCTCATACCTTGATCTTCGAATAATTATAATGTTCCTAGCTTACCTGCTAGTATAAAGTCATCAATTGATCAATTAATTATTTCTAGTCGCAAGATTCATCAATTGAATTCCTAGAAAATATTCTATGTTCTTCATAATATTTCATTATTTCAATTCATGGTTCTTCCTAGTGGAATTCCATGAGTTAGTAATAAATATTCAAGGTACGGGCATCTGAGCCACCATCGAATAAGCCCCGAGGAAATGGTGCAAGTGTACTCAGCAATAATACACTAACGAACACCTGAATGCACGAACGAGCATTCGAAAATACGAAGGAATAAGGAAACCTATGCAAAATAGGGAAGAAAATAATAATAAAATATTTATTGAGGCGTCTAAGGGGACCAGGCCCACTAGCTGGCCGGTCATGCCTCCATGACGGTCCCATGCCTCTTCCTTTATTTTATCTTATTTTATTATTTTTCCTTGATCTCATGAAAATTCCTTCATTTGAGCAAATTCCTTCATTTTAGCAAAACTCCTTAGTTTCATGATATTTCCTTCACATCATGGAAATAATATAAAATTAGGAAAGGTGTCGCGGGATCGGGCCTACTAGCCAGCCGACCATGCCCTAGCCGCGGCCGGTCCCACACCTTGTAATTCCTTATTTTATTATTATTATTATTATTATTTCCTTATCTCATGAAAAGTCCTTAGTTTCAACAAACTCCTCAGTTTCATGAGAATTCCTCCGCATCATGGAAATAATATAAAATTAGGAAAGGTGTCGCGAGACCGTGCCTACTAGTCGGCCGACCATGCCCAAGCCTTGGTCGGTCCCACACCTTGTAAATTCCTTATTTTATTATTATTATTACTATTATTATTATTTTTTTTATTTCCTTCATCTCATGAAAACTCCTTAGTTTCAACAAACTCCTCAGTTTCATGAGATTTCCTCCGCATCATGGAAATAATATAAAATCAGGAAAGGTGTCGCGGGACTGTGCCTACTAGCCGGCCAACCATGCCCTAGCAGTGGCCGGTCCCACACCTTATAATTCTTTATTTTATTATTATTATTTCCTTCATATCATGAAAACTCCTTTGTTTCACAAACTCCTCAGTTTCATAATATTTTCTCCCCATCATGGAAATAATATAAAATTAGGAAAGGTGTCGCGGGACCGTGTCTACTAGCCGGCCGACCATGCCCTAGCCGTGGCCGGTCCCACACCTTGTAAATTCCTTATTTTATTATTATTATTATTATTTATTTTATTATTATTATTATTTTTTTATTTTTTTTATTATTATTATAAGAGCCACTCAGGGCGTTTTATTAGCAAGACGACAGAGTGTATATTACAAGTCGATAGAAGGCAACAGAGCGACAAGCTGGGCGCCAACACCTTTTTGAATAATAATACCTAGCCTATGGAACAAAGAATTGCCTATTTTGTGATTAACATCGTGACTAACTAGGCAGTTGCTCAACCTCTTAAGAAATAAAACTAAGTCATCTCCCAATTCTCCCATGGTAGAAAAAGCTAGTGCCTGGAAACCGTAACCAAGTGTCGTACACTTATGTAAGTATTTTGTACGCTTACGACTCACTGCAGCGATGATGGCTTGGCCCGGAGGAGTGTTACGAGTTCTGGAGGTAGTGAAAGGCGAAATTCCGGTCACATCAAAGCATACATCTTTGTCGTCTTCCCAATTATAGACCATGATATCAGCCGGTTTAAGTTCCTTGTCAGAGTTTGAAAGAAACCCTAAAGAGACTTATTATTATTATTATTATTATTATTATTATTATTTCCTTCATCTCATGAAAACTCCTTAGTTTCAACAAACTCCTCAGTTTCATGAGATTTCCTCCGCATCATGGAAACAATATAAAATTAGGAAAGGTGTCGCGGGACTGTGCCTACTATCCGTCCAACCATGCCCTAGCCGTAGCCAGTCCCACACCTTGTAATTCTTTATTTTATTATTATTATTTCCTTCATATCATGAAAACTCCTTTGTTTCAACAAACTCCTCAGTTTCATAATATTTTCTCCGTATCATGGAAATAATATAAAATTAGGAAAGGTGTCGCGGGATCGGGCTTACTATCTGGCCGACCATGCCCTAGTCATGGCCGGTCCAACACCTTGTAATCCCTCATTTTATTATTATTATTTCTTTCATTTTATGAAGATCCTTAGTTTCAACAAAACCCTGATTTCTTCATATTTTCTCATATGTTGCTCAAACGCACACCAGAAAATACCAGAATTCTCAGGACTGAGACACGAACCTTATGGTGACATGGGCATGCTATCTTGACCAAATAGGGTCAGCCCTTTAGCTCGCAGGAAGCCGGTCCCACATATTTTCTTTGACCTAATTTGCTCATATTAGATTCAAACTCTTCCAAACAACTTGGACTTTCATCAAACGATCATCAGTCGGTCCCATGACCACCATGGCCGGTTCCATGACCCCTTGGTCGGTCACTCACTTTTCCATAATTAGGTTTTATTACCTAGCTCAGACGAGAACTATTTTAATAAATGATTAAACCAGCATTTAATCATCTTTTCACCAACTAGTCTTCAAGGGACTTTGTATTAGCTCACTTTAGCTATCAATATTCATTCGACAATTATAAATTTGTCTCAACAGACATGTTCAATTCATGAATCCTAGAACATTCGTAAATCATGTTCGACTCAGAAATACAAAGACTCATCGTCTCATCAAGTCAACAACTGACTAATACACCTGCCTTGCAGACTCCACAATCACGAGACATCAATCGTTTCACATGGGGGATATAACTAGGGTTTTGGTTTGGCGGCCTACGGCACGTGTGTTCACCCATGATGAGAATGTGACTAAGTCGTGCAAGTGGTTGAAGGAGTTGACGAAGTAGTGGGTGGAAAATTAACCAAGTCTATGTACGATCAGTAACTGGTTTTAACACGATTTCCACTTTGCTACTCTTTGACTCCAGCAACCGTCACACTTACCGGGATCAATGTGTCTACTACTTCTTGCAATATAAATAAGTCTCTGAACCCATGATTGAACAAAAAAAAACAAGAACTCAGCGTTTGAGCAATTACTCTCAACAGAGCAAATTCAATCATCAGAACTTATTTTCCTCACTCAGAATACACAACACATTCATAATCCTTGATCATCATTTATCTCACACACTTCTCAGCTTCCCTCCTACAGATCGACCCATCCTCTTGTGACCTAATTGATTCTGGAACGACCGTTGTCTTGGTTTAGGCCGGAGTCTTACATATTGATCTCTCGAATTAAAAGCACTCCCTTTTTGCAGTGCATCTGTTTGAAAAAGGTTAAAGCAATTTTCTCGGTTCGAGGAGTCTCCTCCGCACGGTCGTCTCCTCACTTCCTAAAAAACCAGTAAATTGTTTTCTCCCATCAACAGAATTTTGACCCTTACTCAGAGACCTACAATCCTGGGTGGAGAAACCATCCTAATTTTTCTTGGTCTAAGGGGCAGAGTCAAGGTCAATCTAGTAGTTCTCAACCTCCCTCAGGTTTTGGTTACACTAAGAAATCTTCTGGTACATCCTAGTTCCAGAACCCTTCTGAGAATAAAATGACTAGATTAGAGGAATCTCTTAGTATATTAAAAAAGAGCCAGGATATATTAGATAAGAGCCAGGAAATGTTAGCAAAGAGACATGTTAGTTTTCAACAGGAAACCGAGCAGGATTTTAAAACTACTAGCCAAACTCTTGCTAAGTTAGAACTTCAAGTAAGTCAAATAGCTAAGACTCTAAGTGAGAGAGATAACAGAAGGTTCCCTAGTCAACCACAATCCAATCCTAGAGGAGTTCATGAAATATCTTTTTTTTGGTGAGAAATCACCAAACCATGTGAATCCAATAACAACCCTTAGGAGCGATAAAATGGTAGACAATAAGGTATCCATGCCTAGTGGATATAATGTAGTTCCAGCTTCTACTACCCAAGAGGAGCCCGTAGCTGAAGAAACTGAAAAAATCTTTAAGGATCCCCAAGAAATTCCTAATAGTAATACCTTTGTGCCTAGAGCCCCATATCCACAATTGTTAGCCCCAACAAAGAAGGAGCCGAATTTCAACGAGATAATAGACACATTTAAGTAGGTGAAAATCAACATTCGTTTATTAGAAGAAATTAGGGAAATGCTTGCTTATGCCAAGTTCTTTAAAGATCTTTGTACATGAAAGCGTAAGATTAATGTCCATAAGAAAGCCTTTTTAGTTGGTCAAGTAAGTTCAATTCTTCTGAACCAAACACCCCCTAAGTATAAGGACCCTGGATGCCCCACCATATCTTGTGCAATTGGTAATCACATGGTCTATAAGGAATTACTTGACTTAGGATCTAGTGTTAACTTACTCCGGTATCATGTATACACCCAGTTAGGTATTGGTAAGTTGAAACCAACTAAAATAACACTAAAATTAGTTGATAGGTCTGTCAAAGTCCCTCGTGGTGTCATAGAAGATGTTCTGATTGAGGTTGATAAGTTTATTTATCCAGTGGATTTTTTTGTTCTAGACACCCATCCCTTTCAGGACCCAAGTGCTTAAATCCCAGTGATTTTAGGTCGCCCATTTTTAGGCACAACTAACGTTGTCATCAATTGTAGGACCGGACTTATGAATATATACTTTGGTAATATGACCACTGAACTAAATGTATTTAATGTTACTAGAAAACCTTCTGAGAACGATGATTTAGAAGAAGTGAATATGATCAACACTTTAGTTCAGGATAATTGGCTTGACACTTTACTGGGAGATTCTTTAGATGATTTTGAGAAAATCATTCTCTTAGATCATATGTATGATCAATCTTTAGAAGAAGCTCTTGAGTATTTTAAAGATTCTATGGACCCTGAAATATTCAAGAAATAGTGTCAGGTTTGTCGGAAAATAATGATAACCCTAATTTTGGGGATAGTAATCTAGAGGAAGCTCTCACGTATTTTTCAGACTCTACGGATCTGGAAATTCAAGCAATAGTTAGAGGCTTGTCTGAGAGTAGTGAAAAACTTAAGTTTGGGGGTAGTAATGGTTCTTGTGATCGTCAAGTATCCGTAATTAGAGTCCCTAATTTGGGACTCGATCTTTGTGCGTCTGAGATATTACCTGAGTATATTCAGACTCTGCAACCCGATCCTCCTGATACTGTCTAGGAGGTAACCTAGGTATTAAAGACACATTTTTCGGATTAATCTATTTATCAAGACACACATATAAAGCTCAATTATGTGCCCCAGATAAACCCAGTTGCCTTGACAAAAAACTTAGATGAGGATGTGCTCCTTCTATTCATTTTTCTGAACCAATGCAGTTGTCTCATATTTGTTTTAGCTTTATTATGGACCCACAATTGTTTCGACTATTGGTATACGGTTTTGAAAAATGATTATCCATTTTGTACTATTTGATATCTATCTAAAGACTTTAAATATAGTATTTACCGGGAGGCACCCACGCTCATGCATACGGTAATATCCTTTCTTATTTATTTTCCCTCAAGTGGTAACAGTTTCTCCTTGTTCATGCTTTTAATTTCATCTTTAGAACACTGAGGAAAATGTTAGATTTAAGTTTGGGGGTAAGGGAGAAACTTCTAGTCTCACATAGTATTCGGTTAACTAAGTTTACATATTGTTTCTCACCGAAAATATGTAAATTCGAATTGCTAGGGATGACATTCTAGTGGGACATTAGATAAAAAGACATTATTGAGAAATCATTGACATTCAGCAGAAAAAATTTACCTTTTAGAGGGTAATCGTGATGGACCTAACCATCCATGATGGAAAGACAATTAGGTCAGAAGGAAATGCCAGAAAGACAAAGTGTCATGTGCCTGTCTTATAACTTGCCTGAGTGGCTGCCCTCATTTGTTTACTGGGTGCCTTAATAACTGTCTCTTAGTGGTTGATAGCTATTGTCGGCCAACCAATGCTAGAGAGACAGGTATGTGGACTATATTCGTCCTTAGCTTAGGATTCTTTCCTTCTTCTGGTTTTTATTTAAGCTGTAAGAACATCCCATTTTGGAAACAGTTATGAATTATTGAAGTGTTAATGGCTGCTTAGGCAGAGGTTACTAATTTTTCCGTTCAATTTCCGATTTATTTACCCTTAATCATTCTAGTACAGTACAATTGGTATCTAGAGCCGTTCGTTCCATTTCTAATCATGGTGGTTCCTACTTGCAAAGAGTTACATGATACTAACACCAGACAGCAGGTTGAGCTTGACTCGTTACATACGAAGGTAAACAATATCGCCTTGCAAATTACATCTACTGCTACTAAAGATGATTTATATTCTCTCAAGATCGAAATAGAGAATGGGTTTCATGCTCAATTGGAGAATTTTTTTTCTAATCGAGATCTAAATAACAGACATGATGCTGAGACTAATGGATCCAATTCAGGAGGTAACCACACAGGTGAATCTCAGTTCCATATGCATTCAGGAGGCATATCTTTTCCACCACCGCAACGTATGCCAAAAGTTGATTTCCCTCGTTTTGATGGTGATAATCCAAAAAGCTGGTTACAGAAATGTGAGTATTATTTTCAGATGCACGATCTTCCAGATAACACCAAAACTCGGATGGAGGCGATCCATCTTGATGGCAAAGCTTTTAAATGGTATGATAACTTTTGCCTCAATCAGCCTCATATTTCTTGGAAATTCTTCTGTGATAATGTGTGTGATCGTTTTGAAAACCCTGCAAATGATAATACCGTGGGATTTTTCAATAAGCTGACTCAACTCACTACAGTTGAAGCTTATTTTGAAGAATTTGAGTATTTGAAAGCTTTGTTATTGAGTGTTCGTCCACATTTTCCTGAGTCATACTTCATTGCTAGCTTTACTGGTGGTCTGAAAGAAGAACTAAGAATCTCAGTACCAATGTTCGATCCTAAAACCTTGTTACATGCTTTTGCACTTGCTAGAATGCAATAACAAACTCTCAACGTCCAACAGAAGGCTACCAAGCCACCACAAAAACTTTTCAACCCAAATTTTTCTACCTCCAAGCCATTTACTCCCACTACATGCACTCCAAAGCCTAGTGTTGTTCCTTCTACTTCACTAAATCCACAACCACTCCCAAAAATCAATGCACCCATTTCCCTTAAAAGGCTTACACCTAAACAAGTGCAAGCCAGAAAATCTAAGAGCCTATGCTTTAACTGTGATGACTATTACAGAAGAGGTCATATCTGCAAGAAGAAATATCTATGTGTTTTAATAGGAGAAGAAACTGCTGAAAGTTCTGAGCCAGAAGGGGAGTTACAATTGGATACAGAAGAGGCACCTGCTGTGGAAAGTGACATGGAGATTTCTCTACATGCTTTGACTGGTACTATCTCTACTGATACAATTAGAATACTAGGGTCAATTAATAAGAAAAACATTTCCATCCTTATTGAAACTGGAAGTACCAATAGTTTCATAGACAGTGCTCTTGCCAAAGAGCTCAAATGCCCAGTTGAACAAACTGCTAGTTTATTAGTTACTGTGGAAAATGGTGATAAAACTATCATCTCAGGTATCTGCTCTCAGCTAACTTGGTCAATGCAAGGGCACAAGTTTTGTGGTGATTTGAGGCTACTTCCCTTGGGGGGATGTGACATTGTCTTAGGGGCTGACTGGTTGAGAAACTTGGGAGATGTACTTTTCAACTTGTCTAAACTGTGCATTACTTTAAAGTATAAGGGTAAAAAGATTACTCTCACTAGAGTGCAACACAAACCTTCACTCAGCATGATGAGTGGCTCAGCAATGAAGAAATTTTTCCAGAAGCACACTCATGGATTAGTGGGTCAGTTATTTTCCATTTCTAGTTCCACCACCAACTCCACCACACCACCTCAAATATCATCATTACTCAACCAATACCCTGATGTTTTTTGTGAGCCAACAAAGCTACCCCATACCTGAGCATTGGACCACAAAATACCTCTAAAACCAAATTCAGAACCAGTTAATCTCAGACCCTACAAGTGTTCTTACTTGCAGAAAACTGTTGTTGAGAATTTGGTTAAAGAAATGCTCCAATCTGGAATCATACAACCCAGCAACATCCCCTTTACTTCTCCAATTTTGCTTGTCAAGAAGAAGGACAATTCCTGGAGATTTTGTGTTGACTATAGGAAGTTAAACAGCCTCACTATCAAAGATAAATTTCCTATTCCCATCATTGATGAGCTTCTAGATGAATTACATGGTTCCAAGTTCTTCACTAAGATTGATTTGAAATCTGGGTACCACCAAATCAGAGTACACCCATCTGACATTCATAAAACAACTTTCAGAACCCATCATGGGCACTTTGAATTTCAGGTCATGCCATTTGGCCTCACCAACGCTCCTGCCACTTTTCAATCTCTCATGAATATTATTTTTCAAGACCACCTAAGGAAGTTCATCCTTGTATTTTTTGATGACATTTTGATCTATAACCCTACCCTAGAAAGCCACTTGCTTTACTTACAAACTACATTGGAAATTCTCAGAAACAACAACTTGTCTGCCAACTTTTCCAAATGTTCATTTGGCCAACAAAACATAGAGTACTTGGGCCATATTATTACAGCCACTGGGGTTATGGCCGATCCTGCTAAAATTTCAGCTATGGTGGATTGGCCTATTCCTACAAACATTAAAGCATTGAGAGGATTTTTGGGTCTCACAGGGTACTATAGGAAATTTGTCAAGAATTATGGTATCGTCAGCAGGCCATTGACTGAGTTATTAAAGAAGGATGCATTCCTGTGGTCACCTGCTGCCACTACTGCATTTAATGCTCTCAAGACTGCCATGAAAACAACTCATGTGCTGGCCTTGCCTGATTTCAACAAACAATTTACCTTGGAAATTGATGCTTGTGACTCAGGTATTAGAGTTGTGTTGATGCAGGAGAATAGATCCATTGCATTCTACAACAAACCTTTGGGACCAAGAGTTGCTGCATTGTCTACCTATGAGAAGGAACTTTTGGCAATTGTGCAAGCTGTCACCAGATGGAAACAATACTTACAAGGTCAAAAGTTTATTATAAAAACTGATCATCAGAGTATACATTACTTCTTAGAGCATAAGATTTCTATTGTTTTACAACAAAAGTGGTTCATGAAGCTTCTTGGTTTTGACTATGCAATCCTCTACAAGAAAGGCTCAGACAACAAAGTTGCAGATGCATTGTCTAGAAGACATCATGACTCTGCACACTGTCACTCCATTACTTCTTCACAGCCTACATGGACTCAAGACATCATTGCTAGTTATATTGCGGACCCCAAGGTACAGCATCTCATCACACTACTCTCCCTCACACCAGATGCACCTACCAAGTACTCTTACACTGATGGCTTATTGAGATATATTATATGTGGGCATGTCTGCTAACACAAGAACCAATATTCTGGAGTCTCTTCACTCCTCTGTTGTTGGGGGTCATTCTGGAATGAAAGCAACATACAATAAAGCTAAAGCTTACTTCTTCTGGCATGTAATGAAGAAGGATATTTTGCTATATGTTTCCACCTGTGATGTCTGCCAAAGAAACAAAGTGGAGCATCAATTTGCAGATGGTTTACTTCAGCCCTTACCAATTCCTGGTCATCCTTGGCAGCACATATCCATGGAATTCATTGAAGAACTTCCAATGAGTGAAAGAAAGTCTGTCATTTTGGTGGTGGTAAACAAGTACAACCATTTCATTGGCCTTCATCATCCTTACACAGCTTCCTCTGTCTTCCTGCATCAATTACTTCTGACAGGGACAAGATTTTCACAAGTCACTTTTGGCAAGACCTGTTCAAAACTCTAGGAACTCAGTTGCACCTCAGCACTGCCTACCACCCACAAACTGATAGGCAGACTGAGAGAGTAAATGCTTGTCTAGAAAACTACTTAAGATGTATGTGCAGTCACCAACCCAATAAATGGCACCTGTGGCTTCCATTAGCAAAGTGGTGGTACAACAACAATTATCACACAGGATTGAAGATGAGCCCCTTTCAAGCTCTATATGGTTACATTACTCCTCACATGGCTTTTTCATCTGCTACTACTACTTCAATCACTGAGGTTGTTGCTTACATTAAACAGAGGGATGCTATGCTTTCTCTCTTAAATGACAACCTCCACCAAGCACAAGAAAGAATGAAATTTTTTGCTGATCAAAGGAGGACTGAGAGGGTGTTTGAGGTAGGTGACAAGGTTTACCTGAGGCTACAACCCTACAGACAACCATCTGTGGCACTCAGAAGAAACCTCAAGTTGGCAGCTAAGTTTATGGCCCATTCACTATTCTGCAAAAGATAGGAGTTGTTGCTTACAAGTTGGACTTACCTCCAGAGGCTAGGATTCATCATATTTTCCATGTCTCATAACTCAAAAAGCAGATTGGTACCTCCATTATTCCTTCTCCAACATTGCCAGCACTTGATACAGATGGCCAGATTTTAGTCATTCTTGCTGCTGCTCTGGATTCTAGAACTGTCATAAGAGGGGGAGTCTTTGTACCTCAACTACTGATTAGAATGACTAATGCTTCTGCAGCTGATGCTACCTTGGAAGACACCAAGCACATAACTCATCATTTTCCCAAATTCAATCCTTGAGGACAACGATTTGCTGATGGGGAGGGTATTTGTCATGTGCCTGTCTTATAACTTGCCTGAGTGGATGCCCTCATCTATTTACTAGGTGCCTTAATAACTATCTCTTAGTGGTTGATATCTATTGTCGGCCAACCAATGCTAGAGAGACAGGTGTGTGGACTGTATTCGTCCTTAGCTTAGGATTCTTTCCTTCTTCTGTTTTTCATTTAAGCTATAAGAACATCCCATTTTGGAAACAGTTATGAATTATTGAAGTGTTAATGGCTGCTTAGGCAGAGGTTACTGATTTTTCCGTTCAATTTCCGATTGATTTACCCTTAATTCATCACAATGTAGTCTTAGTTACTGTTTTTTTTTTAATAAAGAAAAGGCAGATTTTATTAAGAATCAAAAGCTGAAGTACAAGACCAAACAAGGACCATTATAGAAAAGAAAGAAACAAAAAGCTAAAAAAGGAAAAGAAACTTAAGCAAACCTATAATAGGGTTGGTCAGGGAATTCCATATGAGTAAGAGAAGTAGGTCTAGCATTGTATCTCTGAACTTGACCTTTAGGAAGAAACACACCCTTCTTTGCAAAATGGTCAGCTGAAAAATTCACCTCTATATAAACATGTCTGTATCAAACGGAATGAATCCCAGTTCAACTCTCTGCCATCTAGCTACAAAAAACCAAGGTACTTTATTGTTCATCAAAGCAACAACACAAGCTTTGGAATCTGTCTGCAGAATTACCTTGTATTTCTGATTATTCAAAGCTCATTCCAGAGCACAAATGCTTGCAATAAATTCAGCAATGTAATTTGAAAGAATACCCAAACCACCTGACTCAGCATATATGAAAGCACATGTATGAATTCTGACAATAAAACCATATCCAGCCTGACCTGGATTTCCCCTTGAAGCACCATCACATCATAGAAGAGTTTCATCCAAATTAGGGAGATGGAAGAAGATTTCAACAATTATTATGGTCTTCGGATTACAGTAATGAATCTGAAAGAAATTCAAGATTTGAATTTCAATATCAGTTCCCCACATCATACCTTTCATTCTTCTTTTACAGTCCTGAGCAGTTCTCATGATTTTGTGTTTTATCCTTGTAAGATTTGGTTTTGCATTCTCAAAACAGATGTTATTCCTTAAGAACCACAATTCAACTATAATAGTATAAGAGCAAATGGCCCATAATTCTTTTATCGTAGGACTAGAAGTTTTGCTGCTCTTTAAGACATTTTCAAAAGAAAGTGGATTGAGATAATGAAAAATACCTCCCAGCCAGCTCCAAAGCAACTTGCTGAAATTGCAATTCCATAAGATATGGTTCAAAGAATCACTATCAGTTTGGCAAATATAGCACCTAGAGACCATGTTGAACCCCTTTCTTGTCAAATTTTCATCAGTTGCACAAGCTTCTCTTGTAATTTTCCAGATGTTGGCAGAAGTAGAGGGTAAGACAGCTGAATTCCAAATCTTTTTGTACCAGTGCAACTTAGGCATGGGAGGACTGAGTCTTTTAACTGCATCAGCAACAGTAAAAGAACCAGAATGATTATTGCACCAAATTAGAGTATCTGCACCTTGTCTAAGAACATGGAGATGTTCAACATGAAAAAGCTGGAGATATTCTTCAAGAATCATCCATTGACCACTCACAATTAAGCTGCTAACTTTTAGGCTAAAATTTTGAGAGATCAGGGGGTGAGATGGATATAATTTACTTATGGTTCATCATAAATCCATCTGTCATTCCATAGAGAAATTTTCTTCCCATCCCCAACTGCCCATCTAGTAAGCTCATTGAAATCTTGTAATATCCATTTAATGCCAGGCCAAATGGAAGACCTTTTATAATAAGAAGTCCGATTTCCAAATTTATCGGTGTATTTATCTAAGAAGAAAAGAGCCCATTCATCCTCAGATTGAAGCATTTTCCAGAGAAACTTCATTAAAAAAGAGCTTTATTCATGTCTTCTAGCCTTCTTATCCCCAACCCACCTTCATCAAATGAAGTACAAACTTTGTTCCATTTTAGAGTAACACACTTTTTATCTTCAGCATTCCCAGACCACAAGTAATTTCTAATGATTCTTTCACAGGTTTTCAAAACCTTTCTTGGCCACTTATAGATTGACATATTATACACTGGAATACTGCAGAGAACAGATTTTACCAGAGTTAATCTAGCTTGAAAGCTTAATAACCTTCCGCTCCAAGTATAAAGTCATTATTGCATATACTCCACTAGGTGCCAAAGATGAGCTAATTTTACCTTCCCTTGAACCAGCATAACACCAAGATATTTGTCAGGGAAATTAGAGATATCCATATGGAAAAAATCAGCAATTTGTCTCTTTCTAACAGATGAAGTACCACCCACAAAACATCTACTTTTAGAAGTATTAATAATCTGACCAGTAGCAGCTTGATATTCCATTAGAAGATTTCTGAGATGAGTAATGCTTCTCATGTTTCCATTGCAGAACAAGAAAATATCATCAGCAAAGAGTAAATGAGTGGGATGAATGCCATTTCTTATCACCATGGCTTGAATTTTCCTCTCATGAACTAGTTTGTGAATGTTCCTACTTAAAATATCTTCAGCAAGAATAAAAAGAATTGGAGAAAGGGGATCACCTTGCTTTAAGCCTCTGCCAACACCAAAGAATCCAATAAGGCCTCCATTTAACATGATTGATAGTTTTGTAGTTTTAAGAAGGACCATAATCCAATCACAGAATTTCTTGGAAAAACATATCTTGTAAGAGCTTTATAAAGAAAATCCTAGCTCATAGTATCATAAGCCTGAGAGATATCTAATTTTAAACCCAAGTTGCCTCCTCTTCTTTTAACTGATAATTCATTCACTAGCTCAGAAGCAAGCAAGAATTGTTCATGGATATTCCTATTTTTGATGAAGGCACATTGCTGAGGAGAAATTATTTTTGGTAGGTATTTACTGATTCTCATGGTAACAATCTTAGTAATAACTTTAAAGCAGAAATTGCTGAGACCAATAGGTCTAAACTGCTTAGCATTCTTAGCTCCATGAACTTTAGGAATCAGAACAAGAAAATTGGAGTTCATCCCACTAGGAATAAAGTTGTTCTCCCAGCAATACTGCACTGCAGTTACTAAATCAGTTTTTATGACTTCCCAAGCAAACCTGTAGAAAATACCAGTAAACCCATCAGGCCATGGAGCACTATCCTGATTTAGATCAAAAACTGCATTTTTTATATCTTCTTCAGATGGTACTTTTTCCAGAAAGGAATTGTCTTCAGCAGTTATGACAGTTGGAGCAGCTTCAAAGAAAGAATCATGTATACTAACATTTTGGTGAGCAAATTTGGTGCTGAAGTAATTAATAAGAACATTAGAAATACCCAGTTGATCAGTAACAAAATTGCCAGAAGAGTCTTCAATTTCAGAAATAGCATTTTGAGCTTGTCTTAACTTGATGCTTGTATGAAAGAATTTAGAGTTAACATCACCATCTTGAATCCAGCTAATTCTTTCCTTGTCCCTAAGAAAAGTATTATAATTATTTGCAGCCATATCACAAAGTCCTCTAGCAGTAACCAAGTTATTTAGCAGGTTGATGTTAGTGGGGTCACTATCAGACTTTAGAGTTTCCTCCAATACCTTTTCTTCTGCTTTTTTAAGAGTATCCTTAACATCACCAAAGACCTCCCAATTCCACACTTTTAAAAACTTTTTTAGTCTTTTGAGCTTATTCATGAACACATAAGTGGGATTACCATAAATTTCTTCATTCCAAGAATTCCAGATTACTTGCAGGAAATTTGGGTAGTTCAACCACATTTTTTGAAATCTAAAAGGAGGACTAAGAGCTCTAGGAATGATAGCATCAAAACCCAGAAGAGGACTATGATCAGAAATCCCTCTATTACCAACTTTATAATGCCACCCATTAAATTTGTCCAACCATTTTAAGTTATATAAGGCTCTGTCAAGGTTGCAGAGAATCCTCTTTTTGCCAGCTCTCCCATTATAACAAGAAAAATCTAGCCCATTTTTAGGATCTTGTAACAAACCACAAAAATCTACACAATCCTGGAAATCTTTTGTTCCTGTTGAAATAGGACTTCTACCTCCTCTTTTTTCATCAATAGACAAAATAGTGTTAAAATCTCCTAGAACTAGTCATGACTTATTCATAAGACTAACATAAGATAAGTCTTGCCACATTTCTCTTCTGTTGATATTATATGAATTGGCATGAACTCCAGTGACAAGGACATCACCTACTTCAACGGTAATGCACTGACTAGTTACCTTGATAACAGAAGGAGCAGAAATTGAACAATTCCAAAAAAGCCAAATATTACCTTTAGAGTTATCCTTAGAGTTATGAATTATTTCATGATGCATCCCAAGAAGCTTAAAATGAAAATTTGAAGATTTAATTTTGGGTTCAATAATCCATACAAGAAAAGAATTATTGGAGTTAACTAAACTTATCTAATATTCCAAAAGATTACCTTCATTTAAAAGGTGGTGGTTGAGGAGATAAACTCCCCTTCTCAATCATATGCTTAAGAGATTCTTTACTAGTTTTTCTTGTGACAACTTCTGGCTTTAGAGGAGGCTTTTTCTTTGAAGATTTAGAAGAACCCACTTCTTCACTTGACTGAGAGCTAGTTGAAATTCTTGGGATAATAGTAATATTTTGAGGGATAGTACCAAATTCTTATTTACTGGATTACGACTCTCTCTCAGTAGAAACTTATCATCATCAACAAGCGGAGTGACATCAAAATCTATGAAGAAAGTTGAAGACGTTTAAGGTTTATAAGTGTTTATGGGTAAAAACTGATTCTGCTGGTTTTGGTAAATTTGGGTGTGCCGCCGAGAAACGAATCTAAACCCTAAACAAATGCACTGCATGGGAGTACTTTAGATTCGAGAGATCAATCTGAACAATCCTGGCCTACACCAAGAAATGGTCGTCCCAGTCTTGCTTCGGTCACAAAGTGAAGGAGAAGGGTTGATCTTAGGGAGGGAAGCGAAGAAGGTGTTGAGATCAGAATGGTTAACTCTGAAGGTGTAGCTATTTTATGACTTGTATCAGAATATGAAACTGGCACGCGGAATGTAAGCTATCAGTTCTTGGTATTTTTCTGGATACTTGTGTTGTTGTTAACCAAAAACTCTTGTTGGTCGAAATAGGCAGAAACCTATTTATACAAGTCATAATTGAACGCACCCTGATCTCGTAGGAAGTGGGAGTGGTTGAGTGATGGAGAAGTGGGGTAATGTGTAAAAGCTAGAAACCACATCCCTACTATGAGGAGAAACTGGTTAGTTTACACCCACTACTTCTTGCCGCCACTAACTGTCCACTTTCCTGACACTTTCTTATAATGGGCGTATTGCACGCCGCACGTTGTAAACCGCCAGACCAATACCCTGATGAGCATCCCCCAGTTTGTGACATGTTTGATGTCTCGAGTATTTTCGTGGAAAATGTGCAACAGTTTGCTGAGTGGGTCTTGTGTGCAAGACCTGGTTATTCTGATTAATCGTACGCCAACTAGGTGGCGGATAATAATGTGTGGCTAGTCAAGTCATGAGACTTGCTGCAGGAAAATGGCGTATGACGTTATTAGGTTAGTCTTGGACGGTCACCTAAGACTTATCATAGGCCGGTTATTCTATGGCAAAGCTAGACGACCGAGATTGTAATTTATGAGAGAAGGTGGCCTTTGATTATGGCCACATCCCGTTGGCACCTGGTAATGACATAGTGGCGCGACTGGCACATGACAGTGGTATAGTGGCACGATTGGCGCCTGCCAGTGGCATAGTGGCGTGAATAGCGTCTGGCGTAGCCGCGGCCACTATATCTTGGCATATTGGTGTTAGGTCCAAATATGGCTCAACAATATTGGCTCTAGTTTCATATCAAACTTAATTCCCTGGGTGGAATTATTTGGCATGGTTAGCGTAGCTGCCCTATCCAAATTAGGGTTTGGCATGCGAAAAACCTAATTAGCACGTGTGGCATGTGGCCGCGACACGGTGACGTTTTTTGTGCGGATAGTGCCATGGCCGCGTCAAAGCAATTATGGCAGGGCCATAATGTGGGAACGACCATAGGCGCAAGGATAGCCATGGGTGGCCATATCATGGCGCCATTTTTAGGGTTTTCTGGGTCCCACATGGCTTGTGGCATGTTGTAGGGCTGAAGCGGCATAATTTAGGCCATGACTAGGAATTAGGGTTTCGACTAATGCCACTAGAACAAGAGTCTTATTCTGATCAGAATACCCTAATTGGAATTTTTTATGGCATTAGCCATGAACGAAAAGTGGGTTAGCACGCAGCTGCGCTATTATGGCACGTTAGCATGTTGCTACCACGGAATGGCATGGCCTGCCAATTGGCACGCTGGAGCGATTTGGCAGGTTGGCTAGCCAATCGTCACCGTGCCTGCGATAATCACTAGGCGCGATTTGGAGCAGCGGTGTTGGCACGTTTCTTGCGGTGGATGGTGATGCCATATTTGGGCGTGTTAGGAGCGGCTAAGCTTAATAAATCAAGTGGCCAAACCGTGCGGCCTTGATTTTTTGGAGACTGGCTTGGGCCGTCTAGATTAGGTTCCTAATGGAATTAGGCGCATCGACCAACCAACTTCCAACTTTATTAAAAGTGTGTGTGGCGGTTTTGAGCTATCTGATTGGCCGATGGAAAAAATAGGGGGCCGACAAGTAACATGGGGACGACCTCATTCCAAATGTGTGTGGCGCATTTAGAGCGACCTGATTGGTCGATGGAAAAGAGGGCCGACAAGAAATATAGGGCCGGCCTCATTCTAAATGTGTGTGCCACATTTAGAGCAACCTGATTGGTCAATGGGAAAGAGGGCCGGCAAGCAATGTGGGCCGGACTCATTCCAAATGCGTGTGGAGCATTTAGGGAGACCTGATTAGTCGATGGGAAAGAGGGTCGGCAAGGAATGTGGGTCCGTCCTAATTTTAAATGCGTGTGGCGCATTTAGACGACCTGATTGGTCGATATAAAAAGAGGTTGGCAAGGGCAACATGAAGCGTGGCCAGCGGCTACAGGCGACGCCTGTTGGAGCGGACCTACCAGTTATGTGGCGTGGCCGCGCCTCTTTTATCGTCGCTCCCATTTGCCACAGTAATTCTTTATTCCTCGTTTTTTGATAGGACTTTGCTCCTACTAGCTCCATGGCGGATTAGTTCCCAGCTTATCTAGGTTTGGCCTCGACCAATAGGGTTCGAGATACTTGCACAAGGCGCAAAAGACCTAATGTTTGCACATTAATTAGGATGGAAACTTGAATCTTGTGAGTTATCACAAAATTGAACAAATTTAACAAATTTTGTGTGTTGACACAAAATTCTTTTATTCTCAGAGAGCAGTTAGCGCGTCTTATGATTGAGCATTTTCATGCAGACCTTAATTTTTGATATTTCGGGAAATTCGTGTTACTCAGCTGCGAGTGAAACTAATTTTCATGTCATACCAATACTAAGGATACAGCTTGGGAACATAGCATAGGAAAATACTCAATAAACCATACACTAATGAGTAATGCAGGCGAGAGTTTACAGCATATTTGGGATTGTTGCTACATGCACCATTCTGAATAAATATACTGAGTTGCTCAATACATGTGTGAGTAGAGAGGCCCAGGCACTCATTGCTTTTAAATGGCCCGGTCCTTTTGAAGACTGCGCATTAAATATAGGGTTTTACATTTTTAGCCCTGAACTAAAAATCACCATTAACATTAAGTCCCCTGCTTAGTACGTAACAGTGACATTGTTGCGGGGTAAGCACTAGATATTGACAGACAAAGCTAAAAATCGAAAAGGCAAGACATGTAAAGGTTACCAGGAAAAGTTCGACCGACCTTTGGAAGCAAGTACGAGCGGCTGGTGATCTTTGTACTGGCGCGCTGCTATCTTGGCCACGGAGCGTTGCAGATTGAGCGGCTGGCTTGGCTACGGAGCGTTGCAGGTTGAGCGGCTGGCCTGGCCACGAAGTATTGCAGGTTGAGCGGATGGCTTGGCTACGGAGTGTTGAAGGTTGAGCGGCTGGCCTGGCCACGAAGTATTGCAGGTTGAGCGGCTGGTGTTCCTCATGCTAGTGCGCTGCTGGTTCAGTCATGGAGGTTGGTGCCATGGAGCGTTGGCGTTGCGGGCCCAGTTGCCTTCTTCCGTGTATAATCCAAAAGGAAAACCCTCCTCTACTCGAATTCCAAAAGCGCTCTGCATATAAAAGGGTGTGCTAACTTCCTCCCCTTTTATTATCCGCTCGTCTGCTTCTTGTATTCGTTTGCAGTAGCTCGATCGTAGGCGTGCCAATCGTTAGCGGCAAGGTAAGTTCATCTTGTCTTCGTATTTTAGCTGTGAGTGTAATATCCATGAGTAGTTGATCAATCTTGGGAATTTAGCTCGGTGTGAATGACTTTATTTGTTAGTGACGTCAACGACAACAAAGCAATCTCCAATAGTTATAATCAGCAGCAAGGCGAGCCAGGAGAACTCAAGGTAGGTGTTCTTTTCTATTTTACGCATGTAGCCGCCCAACAGTACCATCGATCTTCTCCAGAATATGTAATAAGGTTCTGCCTCTAGAAGAATGAGCATCTAACCTCTCCAGTGAATTTCAAAATTTACCAAACTTAATCGCACTCTTGGGATAGATGGATGAAATATATGCTCGACAATGATCATGTCAGGGCTAATCTTGGAGAGTGTAGCTGTGTTGTTGATCCGTCCTTGACTTTAAGTTATTTGGTGTCTGGACTGCTGAGACGGTGTCTGGAAGAGTTATTTTTTCCTTTCTGATTGCGGTGATGATATGGCGTGGATGCTTGTACGGTCGAAATCTTTCGGAACCGCTGGGTGAAGTAGACGAGCTGAGAGGCGTTCCGTTGCCGACGTGCTGCTATCAAGTCTTCAAGGACTTCATTCCAAGCGACATCCTTTGGACCATCTTCCGAATCTTGGACTATTGTATCGAATGGGATGTGATGAGTAGTCCCCAGTTACACTTCTGTCTGGTCATAAGTCCGATGGCGTGGCCAGATATGTGAATATCTCTGCAGCGTGTTTTTGGGAGTCTTTGATGCACGTGTACAACTTCATCCTGAGAAATTCCTGCGGCTCGTAAAGCTTCGACAGTGACGATGTTGACATCAGAAATAACCTGGTTTAGGGAAGTGAAGGCATCCCATGCTGGTAGTCCCCATGTGTAATTATCCTGAGCCTATTTTCTCGTGGAAGATGTGCTTCTACTACATTCGCTGGTAAAGTGGTGACTGCGTTTAAACTTCTAAACCTGAAGGAGGCTTCAGTCCCCAAGTGTAGCCTACTTTGATTGTATCACCTTAAATCCATGCCTATGGGATTTGATACAATCTTATTGTACTCTCCTGGATGTGATGCTGGGATGCTTGGAACATCACATGGACGAAATATACCGTATAACGAAGAGATAGAAGTGAGAGAGTTATGTTGTTAATCATGGCTCCCCCTGTTTCTTCAAGAAAAATGTTTCAGCCGTGTCTATAGAGTTATCTCATGAATCTTTGATTGTTGTCGGGGATGGACTGCGATGAGCATCCCCCAGTCGCACTTCTCTTTAGTTACTGAATTTGTTTTCTCCGAGTAGGCTTAGGATCCGTCGCGGCATCGTAAAGTGTTGCATGCGCCTTCCAGACAGAGAGGTGGTGATATCCTTACGCTGCACCTTTGAAGAGTAAATGACCTTGTCGTGGCTATGACTTTTTGGTTGACCATGTCTTCTGAGCTTTGACAGTGAAGGGATTCCGTGTAGAGCCTCGGTCCCCAAGTGTGGTTTACATGTTTCTATCTTGTATGGCCGGTGGGTTGACCATGATAAAGATATCACCATCTTGCATCCGTACTGGTGACTCTATTACTTCTTCCATGTGAAACTAAAATAGGGAGAAGTACGGATTACCTTTGTAGTGGCTGTTGCTATGGTGAAGCTCTGGCTGGTATCAAAAAACGAGCAGCAAAGGTTCTTGGCAGCAGCTGTGATCAGAAGAGACTACATTGTCATGGGAACAAAGTAGGTTGGCTGGAATTGCATGGGCATCCATGGAATCAAAGGGATTGGTTGGATGTGTAAGCGAGTAAAACTGTCCACGACCATGAGCTTTGGCGGGATGGGACAAAAAATGGCCACAATTACGAACCTTGGCTGGATGCGATCACGATCCTTGACAGGGAAGAGTGTGGCGGCTACGGCACGATCCTTGGAAGGAAGGAGTGGCGGCTACGACACGATCCTTGGAAGGAAGGAGTGGCGGCTACAGGCACGAACCTTGGCAGGAAGGAGTGGCGGCTACGGGCACGAACCTTGGCAGAAAGGAGTGGCGGCTACGGGCACGAACCTTGGAAGGAAGGAGTGGCGGCTACGGAACGATCCTTGGCAGGAGGGAGTGGCGGCTACGGCACGATCCTTGGCAGGAGGGAGTGGCGTAGCGGCCATGGCCACAGACTCTGGTAACACGCAAGGATTTGCTCGGACATTATGGCCCAGAAGAAGGATTCCTCCTTTTAATATAACTCATGTCCGTGAGGTTATTTCTTCTTATCCTTCTCTTTTCTTATTTCGGCGAAGCAGATCTTCCATGATTCTCTGCGTGCGGCAGCTTGCCTACTGTTGCTTTCCTGCGACCTGGGTATATTGACTTGATGAAAATTTCAGATTCGTGTCTTCTTACCAAAACGGCCGCAAAATCTTCGTACGATATCGGAATGAGGTGATTGACCTCTCATTCTTTTGCTAAGAGGAAAATATAACTTTTGCAAAAAGAATTTATTCATACGGAGTCCATTTGGTTGGTGAAAAGTACCTGACACCTAGAATTCAGAACTTTCCAGGAAGAATTATGTAGGTTTTTCAGCTGTCACGTAGTCGAGAGTTTCGGCTTCTATTTACAGCTCATCCATAGGATTGATGTGCCCTTTTAGCATGTTGTAGAAGAATTCCATACGAATCGTTTGGTATATGTTTCTCTCCAAGATTCTTCACCAATTAGCACCAGTTTCAATTCTTCCAGAGGGCAGCGTAAAAACGTTTTTGACGGAGTTCTTGCAAAACGACCCGTAACCTTTCTAAACTACATGCCATGTCTTGGGTGACGCTGCTGATGAGGTGTCTCTCTTTGTGAGTTATCTGTTGATGTGTTAGTACCAGCAGTATACTTGGAAATCGAGGGCTTCAATTCTGGATCTCTTGACGTAGTCATCGAGATGCCTGTTATTTTGCTGGAACATTCCGGTGTAGGTTCTTCCGGTAGGCAATTTGGAGAACTCTTCAGCATTACCCGCTTTCCTGGGAAAAGGAAATACGGGAAACGTGGATCCTTTTGGTGCAGCAACTTCTCGAATCTTCCTCTGCGTGAAGTTATCTCGGTTGCGGATTCTTTCCTGACATGATGGTGCGGGCACCGTTATCTTCTTGAGACTTGCTCTTGTTGGGTCGGCATAATAGGTGAACCTCTATGAATGATTTGAAGATGTGTCAAGCCTCCTTTATTATTATAGATGTACGAATTCCCAGAATTACGCCATGGTCTGGATCTATACATTTTGCTGATGAAGTGATAGCGGATAATCCTGACCATAAAATGGTAGTAGTGGTGGAATGGAGATAGACCCTCTCTTTCGTGATCTCTGCAGGTGCCTTTCTATGACTCCACTGGTGTTGAGATATGTTGTCGACTATCTCCATACTGGAACAACGGCTGTGCGAATCTTCCTTTTATCTCCCTGAGTGTGGACCCTGGAGACATTTTTATATCGGTGGTAACTTTGAGGCGTTTCCGGCTTGCTCCATATAACATTTATGGTGTTGCAGATGTGGCTGCTCCATTCGGACCTCGAGAGAAGCTATTGTGTCTTCCTAAGTAGTAATCACGTCTTCATGTGTCTTCATGCGGCTTTATGGTCCTTTTATCTGAGAGATTTACTGGTGCTTAGCTATCCAAGGCATTTCCAGTAGCATTGCTTGAAATAACATTTTTGTGAAGCTTCTTAGCGAATGGAACATCGGAATTGAAATTGGATGTTGAACCTTAATTGAGTTTAATGATTGAATTGGATCTAAGATCCACCCTTTTGAAATTGAGAAAAATGGAATGAATCCTGAGAAACTGATTTTGTAACCGAGAGATGAATCTCCCACTGTGGTCGCCAGTTGTTTATGGGTAAAAACTGATTCTGCTGGTTTTGGTAAATTGGTTGTGCTACCGAGAAACGAATCTAAACCCTAAACAAATGCACTGCATGGGAGTACTTTAGATTCGAGATATCAATCTGTACAGTCCTGGCCTAAACCAAGAAATGGCTGTCACAGTCTTGCTTCGGTTACAAAGTGAAGGAGAAGGGTTGATCTTAGGGAGGGAAGCGAAGAAGGTGTTGATATCAGTATGGTTAACTCTGAATGTGTGGCTATTTTATGACTTGTATCAGAATATGGAACTGGCTCGCGGAATGTAAGCTACCAGTTCTTGGTATTTTTCTGGATACTTGTGTTGTTGTTAACCAAAAACTCTTGTTGGTCGAAATAGGCAGAAACCTATTTATACAAGTCATAATTGAACGCACCCCGATCTCGTAGGAAGTGGGAGTGGTTGAGTGATGGAGAAGTGGGGTAATGTGTAAATGCTAGAAACCACGTCCCTACTATGAGGGGAAACAGGTTAGTTTACACCCACTACTTCTTGCCGCCACTAACTATCCACTTTCCTGACACTTTCTTATAATGGGCGTATTGCACGCCGCACGCTGTAAACTGCCAGACCAATACCCTGATGAGCATCCCCCAGTTTGTGACATGTTTGATGTCTCGAGTATTTTCGTGGAAAATGTGCAGCAGTTTGTTGAGTGGGTCTTGTGTGCAAGACCTGGTTATTCTGATTAATCGTACGCCAGCTAGGTGGCGGATAATCATGTGTGTCTAGTCAAGTCACGAGACTTGCTGCAGGAAAATGGCGTATGGCGCTATTAGGTTAGTCACCTAAGACTTATTATAGGCCGGTTAATTCCGTGGCGAAGCTGGACGGCTGAGATTGCAATTTATGAGAGAAGGTGGTCGTTGATTATGGCCACATCCCGTTGGTACCTGGTAATGGCATAGTGTCGCGATTGGCACATGCCAGTGGTATAGTATCACGATTGGCGCCTGCCAATGGCATAGTGGCGCGAATAACGTCTGGCGTAGCCGCGACCACTATATCTTGGCATATTGGTGTTAGGTCCAAATATGGCTCAACAATATTGGCTCTAGTTGCCTATCAAACTTAATGCCCTGGATGGCGTTATTTGGCATGGTTAGCGTAGCGGCCCTATCCAAATTAGGGTTTGGCATGCCAAAAACCTAATTAGCACGTGTGGCATGTGGCCGCGACACGGTGACGTTTTTGTGCGAATAGTGCCATGGCCGCGTCAAAGTAATTATGGAAGGGCCATAATGTGGGAACGACCATAGGCGCAAGGATATCCATGGGTGGCCATAGCATGGCGCCATTTTTATGGTTTTCTGGGTCCCACATGGCTTGTGGCATGTTGTAGGGCCGAAGCGGCATAATTTAGGTCACGACTAGGAATTAGGGTTTCGAGTAATGCCACTAGAAAAAGAGTCACATTCTGATCAGAATACCTTAATTGGAATTTGTTATGGCGTTGGCCATGAACAAAAAGTGGGTTAGCACGCAGTTGTGCTGTTATGGCACGTTGGCATGTTGTTGCCGCAGAATGGCATAACCTGCCAATTGGCACACTGGAGCGATTTGGCAGGTTGGATAGCCAATCGTCATGGTGCATGCGACAATCAGTAGGCGCAGTTTGGAGCAGCGGTGTTGGCACGTTGCTTGCAGTGGCATGGTGATGCCTATTTGGGCGCGTTAGGAGCGGCTAAGCTTAATAAATCAAGTGGCCAAGCCGTGCGGCCGTGATTTTTTGGAGACTGGCTTGGGCCGTCTAGATTAGGTTCCTAATGGAATTAGGCGCATCGACCAACCAACTTCCAACTTTATTAAAAGTATGTGTGGAGGGTTTTGAGTTATTTGATTAATAGATGGCAAAAATAGGGGGCTGGCAAGTAACATGGGGCCGTCCTCATTCCAAATGCGTGTAGCGCATTTAGAGCGACTTGATTGGTCGATGGGAAAGAGGGACGACAAGCAATATGGGGTGGGCATCATTCTAAATGCGTGTGCCACATTTAGAACGACATGATTGGTCGATGGGAAAGAGGGCCAACAAGCAATATGGGGCCGGCCTCATTCCAAATGTGTGTGACGCATTTAGAGAGGCCTGATTGGTTGATAGGAAAGAGGGCTTACAAGCAATGTGGGGCCGGACTCATTCCAAATACGTGTTGGGCATTTAGGGAGACCTGATTGGTCAATGGGAAAGAGGGTCGACAAGGAATGTAGGGTCGTCCTCATTCTAAATGCATGTGGCGCATTTAGAGCGACCTGATGAGTCGATATAAAAAGAGGTTGGCAAGGGAAACATGGAGCGTGGCCAGCGGCTACAGGCGGCGCCTGTTGAAGCGGACCGGCCAGTTATGTGTCGTGGCTGCGCCTCTTTTATCGTCACTCCCATTTTCCATAGTTCTTCTTTATTTCTCGTTTTTTTATAGGACTTTGCTCGTACTAGCTCCATGGCGGATTAGTTCCCAGCTTATCTAGGTTTGGCCTCGACCAATAGGGTTCGAGATATTTGCACAAGGCGCAAAAGACCTAATGTTTGCACATTAATTAGGCCGAAAACTTGAATCTTGTGAGTTATCACAAAATTGAACAAATTTAACAAATTATGTGTGTTGACACGAAATTCTTTTATTCTCAGAGAGCAGTTAGCGCGTCTTCTGATTGAGCATTTTCATGCAGACCTTAATTTTTGATATTTCGGGAAATTCGTGCTACTCAGCTGCGAGTGAACACTAATTGTCATGTCATACCGATACTAAGGGTTCAGCTGGGGAACATAGCATAGGAAAATACTCAATAAACCATACACTAATGAGTAATGCAGGCGAGAGTTTACAGAATGTTTGGGATTGTTGCTACATGCAGCATTCTGAATAAATATACTGAGTTGCTCAATACATGTGTGAGTAGAGAGGCTCGGGCACTCATTACTTTTAAACAGCTCAGTCCATTTGCTGACGACGCACTAAATATAGGGTTTTACATTTTTAGCTCTGAACTAAAAACCACCATCAACAATAAGCAACAATATAAAAGCATAATTCAATATAAAATTTTAAGACTTGGTTACAAGAATTTATAAGAGCAAAGAAAATCAAACGGTGTAAGTTGTCGAAGTTCATGATACCAAGACATTACAAGTTGCGAAGATCCATATACTAAAGTCCTTCTTTCATGGCCGTGTAAATATAAGTCTTCTTATTACTGTGTCAAAAAAAAAAGATAATGAAACAAATATATATGTACATTTAAATTTTGTAGTTAGTCATAGGCTTTCGGGATAGTTCATGCCTATTTATAATAACCGGGATAGTTCATGCCTATTTCGGGATAGTTCATGCCTATTAGTTAGTGATATATATGTATATTTAATATATATGTACATACAAATAATTAAACATAGTTCATGCCTATTATAAATAACCGCAATCGCATGGTGTCCAACTAGTAGACAGAGGCAAGTACCGGTCGAACCCGCATGAAGCGGTGGAAATACTGTAATCAATATCTCTAATCGACTAACCAACAATGATGTTTTTGGATTTTTGAAATGAGAAATGTAAAACGAAATAATAAAATGAAACTAATAAAATCAATATGATAGTTGGTAACCAGGGTTTATAGCATCCACCACTATTTCTATTCAATTACTGAAATGAAACATAGTTCATGATTATTTATTGTTCGCTCTATCGACATCACCTATTATATGTATTAGAGTCGCAAATATCACTGGGACGCCCTAAGAATGGTACATCAAAAGACTAAACCAAAGCATGCACCATCAAATTGCATTAATAAGAAAGTTATATGAAACTAATTATAGGTTCACAAATAATATCTGGCTATTCTAAGTATATCCCATCAAAAGATTTAACCCAGCATGGAATATCAAATAAGTAGACACATATATTTGCAATCCTATTAATTATGCGCAAAGGTTACTGTAATGTAAAGAACCGGTGAAGCAACAACGAAATTCACAATCTAATCAATAAATAAAATCATGGAATTAATCTAGTCAAATCATAATAGCCTCAAAACCACATGTATTTCAAATCAAAGTGGTCTAATGCTCAAAACTGGTTTCTACCATAGAACCCTAGTTATATAATTTAGCAATACATAGAAAAGGATTTCTTAAAACCCATAAAAATAATAATCAACAGATAAGAAAGATAAACCAATAATAATCGCGTCGTCATCACGATAAAATCAGTCTTTCTCCCCTCCTCATGAGCACTTCACCGTCATCTCTTCTCATCTCACGGCCGCAACAATGTTCTTCTCCTCTTCGTGTTTGTGGACGGCCTCCCTTACTATGACATGGCTGCAAGTGTCGTACAATGATTGCGCGTTACAGAGTTGCAGTCCAAGTCAGTGTGCATCCAGAATGGCGCAACACTGCGTAGACTGTCAAGTACTAAGGATGCGCAAAGGTGGCGCTACACTATAAAGACATTTGGCTAAGTAATGAAGCTTATTGGCCGACACAATTAGGCTTCATTGATGGATTGGAAAGACATGGCCAAAGTTGACAGATGCAACATGCGATGTTGGCATTGATGCATATCCGTGGAATTGAGTTGGCCCAAACTCAAGGATGATGCAAGAAGGTATAATAGGACAAGAGTTGGTATATGCATTAGTTCAAGCTGGCCAAAGCTTGAATAATGCAAGCAAGCTAGTAATGCGAGAGTGTGCATTACTATTGTCAAGTAAATTGGCTAAGTGATGCATGAATAACGCATATGAGCATATGGCACGTATTGACATCAATTGGAAATTATGTTGGCATGAATTTGGATTAACTAAGGCATCTTAGCAGGTTCAGATCAAGGCCATATGCAGTGGTGCACAAAACTGGCGTAAGTGGCGCATTATGGCTCAAGTGTTGGTTATTGGCTTTGCAAGCATGCCAAAGTTGTGAGACAAATATGAACGGTTATAAAGTGAGTTTATAACCATATGATAGTGTCCAAAACCGTTTGGGACAGGTGTGGAATGAGGTGGCACAAATCAGAAGAGGCTAGTTAGTTATGCACACTTTATGCGGTTATGGAAACTACTTGGACACTTGGCTGTCCAAGGCTTGTGCAGGCGGTTTCACAAAAGTTTTGGCCTGATACTAGTTAGTATAAATAGCTTAGGGATCAATAACGTTGGTGTTGTTCAATTGAGAGAAGAACCACTAATGTATAGAGTGTTTTAGGCATTCACCAAGAGGGTGAATGGACTGTTTTGTATAATCTTCCTTAATGAAATAAAATGGGTTTATTGTGTTAGTTCTTTGTGTTAATTACGTTGCTGATCTTATGAAGTTGTCAATTGGATTGATGCATGGAAAACCTCTTATTCTTATGGGGCAATGAAGAGTTAGAGAGAAATAAGATGAAGACTTCCGTTGTGCAAAGCCTTTGGAGCGAAGGCAGATGCATACTTTGGTGCAAGTATGCAAGGCTTAGTGATTTTGGGTGAAGTTGATTCACTAAACCACAATCATTGCCGGTCATGTCCCATGAAAATTTTAGGCGATTAAATGGGTATGTGACAGCTGGTATCAGAGCTGTGTTAGGGGACGCAGTTGCTGATTTTTCTCTCTTTTACTCAAGTTAATGTCATTTGTTTGTCAAATTCAGTGAAGAATTACTTGGGTTTCGCTAGTATGGAGACTAGAAGAAGTTGGTCTTGTGTGGAAAGATCAATTGGAATGAACTTTGAAGCTTGAAGTAGCAACAGGCCATGGAAGTTTATGACAAAGGTGTCAAAATTCCTGCCCAAAGTGTTAGACGAACATGCGAGAATTATTGAAAACCGGGTTTTCAAGTGATGGCATGAAAAAATTATGGAGTAGGATGACTTATATGGTGCAAGTCAGGTGTTAAAGTCCATGTTTCTCACAAGTATGCTAAGATTATGCATTTGGAATGCATTCTTTCGTAGTGTTATCAGTAACGAGTACATTATGAGTTGTAATGGTAATTTTGCGAAAATTCTTGAACTCAAAGAAGTTTATGGCCTTTGCAGTGGCAACGAAGATGGAGACATGTCTATGCGATAGATTGAAGGTGTTTTCATCGTAGTCAGTTGATGGAAGATTATAATTATCTCTCTCGAGTGCAAGTACCTTGGTGGTAATGCAAAGTATGGTTGCGAACCAGCATGTTTGTGGCGATGTGATGCCATGAAAGAAGAATTCGATGGCCAGTTCTTATCTAGCATAAAGCTTATGGAAAGGCTGAAGACAAAAGCGCAAGTTAGGGGAAAACCGATACACCACGGTCTTGTGTTTGCAAAGAAGTTCTTCGTTGATGCTAGATGCACATTAGGAGTGTGTTTGCACCTGGTTTGTGAGTGGGATCAATATGCTTGGACAAGGGTGTCCAAAGACCTGCATTTGATCACAACCACAAGCGGATGTTCTTGTCGACTGCAAATCAACAATTGTTGCTACTGAAGTTGATTTTGGAGAAAGGGAAAGACAAGAGTTGCCAGTTGTGCATGGACAGTAAAAATGAGTTCCCAGTTTGAAGAAAAATGCGGCATTCTTGCTTCATGGAACGTAGGCAGTGGCGCCTGATTTTCAAGGATTATGGCCTTGTTTGCAACTGTCCAAAGTTTTTACCGCGGAAGTCATTGAGTGATATGACTTTGCTGAGCTTTATGGTGATGCTCAGAATCACCAAGCTAAGTCCATTCCAGTTGTGCAAAGGTGCACAAGTTTGCATTAAAATTTGGGTGCTAATTGGCATAGTAGGAATGCAACAGTAGCATGCGCCAAATGAGATTTGGGCATGGCCAAGATGCATGATGCGGTTGGAGATGCAAGTTAGGCGAATTGTAGATGCATGGGGAAGAGAAGGACAAAGTAGTGGTGATGCATAAAGATGGCATGTGGCCATTATTGAAGAAATATTCATGAAAGCTAAAGCAACATGATGGCATCAATTTGAAGGAGTATTCACCTAACTGTCAATTATATTGTGTTTCGTTATGGGAGTGGCATAAGAACGTTGATAGTTAGAAGAGTGCATGTGGCAAAGTGAATTGTTACATTAGGGACAATAGGTGTTGTCTCGCTTCCTTTATTGCTTAGAAGCGAAGATGAAGTCAGTATTGCAAGGATTGTTAGGTCTTACAAGTTGCAATCATTTGGCGCAAGTATTTGCTCAAGTTTGAGTATACTTTCAGTTTGGGTCGAGTGGACCTTGGTGTTGAAATGAAGTCTCTCTATGTAAGGTAGTAGTGAATGAGGGTATTTGAAGTGAAAGATCTTGCCTCTTTCGTTCAAAGTAAAGCTAGTTTGCGTAGAAGATGTTACATAGCATATTAAGCCAAAATATGCAATATAAGACGCTGAAAGTGAAATAAGCAAATATAGTTGGTGGCATAGTCGAGTTTTCTGTTGAGAGTTATATGGAAGTGCAACGACATATGGCAACGATAGGATGGAGTAATGCAACAAGAATGAAGATGTAAGTCCATCAAGTATATGAGTTAAGAGTAACTCTAAGTTTGGAAGAACATGATGTTGTTTTTCCGCCACGTTAAAGCGTAGTAGTTTGAAAGAGAAAGTGATGCTTAAAGTGATGGTTTCAAAGGCGCGTGAAGAGGAACCCTGTCCAGTGAGGTGGTGTGAAACCCGGGGTATCCTAAGTCATGACTATACCAAAGTCATGCAGTTCAATCAAGGTGTAGCGAAAATGCAAGCAAAGAACAACAAGATGCTGGTTCTTTGGCATACAAATGGTGCAAAGTTAGAAGGAGTAATTTACAATATGATTTGGAGGTCAAATCTATTGTAAGTTTTGTTGCATTTCTGAAGACAGCAAAGGCTATGGGTTGTGGCGCATACCAGAGTGGTATGGAATCATAGCATGTATACCTTAAGGCAGGGCATGATTCGGCGTAGGCGCATATGATTGAAGAACACTTAGTCTACAGTAAGGCATGTTGAATTGCAAGAGTGCAATGTCAGTCGGAATTGAAGGCAGTAAGCTAAGTTATGCATATCAGGGTGATATGTTGGTTGTTTGGCGTGTACACTTAGGCACGAAATGGCTGGAGAAAAGATTTGTGATGCTGATGCAATCAGAGGTGGAAAATTAGCTTAGGGTTTAGCTAAAGGAGAGTACTGCCGAATTTCAGAGGAGTTCTGAAAGTGCATGGAAACAGATTGCAAATGCATTTGAGTATTGATATGCGACTTGAAGAAGAGTTGTAACGTATGCGCAACGTAACAACAAAAGTTCAAGATCAGTTTAATCAATGGAAAGGCAGTAAATCTAAGTGATAGCATAAAGTACTAGGCAGAGAAGTTTTGGAGAGGTTAAAGGCCAAGCAATGTTTGCAAATTTCTGAGAAGGGCTCAGAAGCGTACAAGGCCAGAAAACAAGTAAATGAGTATACTTTGTTGCGTTCAACGAGGGAGGTGAACGGATTAGGTGGGGGAGGTCTATGACATGGCTGCAAGTGTCGCACAATTATTGCGCGTTACAGAGTTGCAGGCCAAGTCAGTATGCAGCCAGAATGGCAACACTGCGTAGACTTTCAAGTGCTAAGGATGGCATAACCCCGCAGGGCCAGTGAAACACAAAGGTGGCGCTACACTGTAAAGACATTTGGCTAAGTAATGAAGCTTATTGGCCGACACAATGAGGCTTAATTGAGGGATTGGCAAGACATGGCCAAAGTTGACAGATGCAACATGTGACGTTGGCATTGATGCATATCCGTGGAGTTGAGTTGGACCAAACTCAAGGATGATGCAAGAAGATAGAATATGCCAAGAGTTGGTATATGCATTATTTCAAGGCTGGCCAAAGTTTGAATAATGCAAACAAGCTAGTAATGCGAGAGTGCGCATTACTATTGTCAAGTAAATTGGCTAAGTGAAGCAAGAATAACACATATGAGCATATGGAACGTATTGGCATTAATTGGAAATCATGTTGGCATGAATTTGGATTAACTAAGGCATCTTAACAGGTTCACATCAAGGACATATGCAGTGGTGCACAAAACTGGCGTAAATGGCGCATTATGGCTCAAGTGTTGGTTATTGGCTTTGCAAGCATGCCAAAGGTGTGAGACAAAGGTGAACGGTTATAAAGTGAGTTTATAACCATATGAGAGTGTCCTAAACGTTTGGGACAGGTGTGGCATGAGGTGGCACAAATCAGAAGAGGCTAGTTAGTTATGCACACTTTATGCGGTTATGGAAACTACTTGGACACTTGGCTGTCCAAGGCTTGTGAAGGCGGTTGCACATAAGTTTTTGACTGATCCTAGTTAGTATAAATAGCTTAGGGATCAATAATGTTGGTGTTGTTCAATTGAGAGAAGAACCACTAATGTAGAGAGTGTTTTAGGCATTCACCAAGAGGGTGAATGGACTGTTTTGTATAATCTTCCTTAATGCAATAAAATGGGTTTATTGTGTTAGTTCATCGTGTTCATTACGTTGTTGATCTTGTGAAGTTGTCAATTGGATTGATGCATGGCAAACCTCTTGTGCTTATGGGGGCATGAAGAGTTAGAGAGAAAGAATATGATGACTTCCGTTGTGCAAAGCCTTTGGAGTGAAGGCAGATGCATACTTTGGTGCAAGTATGCAAGGCTGAGTGATCTTGGGTGAAGTTGATTCACTGAACCACAATCATTGCCGGTCATGTCCCATGAAAATTTTAGGCGATTAAATGGGCATGTGACACTTACCTATACTTCTGTCTAGGTATATGCAAGAACAGTTTTTTGGGGACCATGGTTATTTTGGGGGACCATGGTTTTATTTTGGGTAAAGACATTAGAAGTAAATCTAGGTCATCCCTTATCTAGATATTTATATTAATACCTAAATTACCCTCTTGATTAATTTTTTGGTTATGATTAGTTAGTGTTAATAATAGTTAGCGTAGTGATTAGTAAAATGATTAAGCAGAATTATTGAGAGAGTAAAGTTGGAGAAGATGAATAAGGAAAACATGAAAAACAAAGGATTTTACCAACCATAACCGAAGGAAAAGTATTTGGGTACCCAGGTATGTTTCAAACTTAGATAATGTTGGTTGAATTGCTTCAAATTTTCAAAAAACTGTAAATTTTTAGGGTTGATTTGGGCTTGTTCGGTTACCTTATGTGAAGAACAGGTTACCGAACTCATCTGAAAGTTAGTTCGGTTACCTTTTCCATACACACAGGTTTCCGAACTCGTTCTTTAATGGAGGTTTTTAGTTGTTCGGTTACGTTTTCCATACACGCAGGTTATCGAACTTTGTTTGTAGGACTTACAGAGTAATGTTCGGTTGGTTCGCAAACTTTAACCCAACAACATATCTAACCGAACTCCACATGTATGCAATTAGTGAAGAGTTTGGTTTGTCAAGATTTTTTGCGAACAAACCGAACATAGTGGAACAAGTTCGGTTAAATTGAAAATCAACATAGTAGGCAAAATAACACAGTTCGGTTACATTGGAAAAAAAAAAATTCTTTTTGGAATATAAGTAGAGTTCGGTTACTAGATAGTTTTAGAATTTTTTGCGAACCAATCAAACAAGGTAGGTAAAGTTCGGTTATATCATAACTCAATATAGTAGGAAAAATAACACAGTTCGGTTATTTATTTATTTTATTTTTATTTTTTTTTGTATTATGGGTAGAGTTCGGTTACTAACTAGTTTTAGAATTTTTTGCGAACCTTATGAAAAATTAAATTTGTGATAACCGAAGTGTTCTTCGTGTTCTTGGTTTCAGAATGTTCGGTTATAAAACTAGTTTTTTTAAAACTATTCCTAACCGAACATGCCACTTTAACATCCATTTAAACCATATTTTGATGATTTCTACTCAATTTTCCTATCCAAAAACGAATTAAAAAGATTGTTGGGTTTTTCAATCGAACAAGGAACGTCAAGGAAAGAGAGAAGAAGAAGAGAATAAACTTTTTTTCAAAACTAAAAATTTTCTGTTGATCTTTTGATTTTGATTTTGGTTAATAAATTCATTTAGATTAGATGTATATGATTAGATTTATATAGTTATTAAGTTAGTTTAAATTTAAATTAAAATAAAGGGTAAATGGGTATTTACCTAACTTTGGGACACCCCTTATAAGTATGGGGAGGTTGGCCTAATAAAACCCTGGTCCCAAAAAAAAACCATGGTCCCTAAAAAATCGTTCATATGCAAGATATAGTTGCTGTGAATTACATTACACTGTGACAAATATAAGTACGGTGTTAACCACATTTTCCCCAACAGTACATTGACAGATATTACTCCCTAATACCGAGCATCACCACCACCAAAGCAACCATCCAGAACCATCACTGCCACTACTTTTACCACTACTTCTAATCATCCATCAACAGCACCGCCTCTTCCAACAATCACCAACACTCACATCTACTACCACAACCACGGCCACCATTAATGTCCACTGATATGATTACCGATTAATAGCAATATACTGCATTCGTCCCAAAAAAAAAAAAAGAAATCAAATACCCAGCCCAGGACGGTCCAATATTTGCTCCAAAATCCAAATCCATAGCCAGTACCATTTTACTTCATCTGAATTACAGCACCAACTTCTCACAACTCATGGTTTCCGTTCTCAGTTCATTAGCCCACAAAACAAACTCAAATCAACTTGACCACTTCGAACACCAGCATCCATCCTCCAACGACTGCACCCATCTCAGCCAACACCATTTTAGCTTCAGGCCATTACCACTACATACAACCACCACAACCAATTTCCGATCAGGGATTCATCTCTCGATCTCTCAAAAACCGCCAGAAATTCCAGCATCGGCCAAGAGACGATCCTTGTATAGAAAGTGATGCAGCCGTTACCGTGTTCGTTCTCTCCCTGTCTAGTAACCAACCCACTAGTAGCGTTCATCAATTCAGACCGAATACAACAGCTCCCTGTTGTTTGTCCGACTCACGTCCATACCTTAGTGCACCTTAACTTCTCTGCCCCATCCACTGCATCCAGCTCCGGCTAACTTTCTCGGTCTCAGCCCCATCGTTTGCAGCCATGAGTCAATGGCAACAACATTAATAACAACACTTCCATTTCGATTCGATTACAGACCAAATCAAACCCTCAAAATCCATTCACGGCCATAATACCAATCTGCAGACTAACCATCAGTTTTGTTTTCATAGTCCCAAGACTCATCGTTCACCATCTCGTCCCGAGAACTCCCATTGAGACCCATAGTTCACAGCAGGAACCATCCATATCCAGGCTTTGTCCTCCCTTCACCGTTTTCATGCAAACGTCTGGTATAAATTGAGGAAACCAGCTGATTTTGTCCGTCCAAATCTCGGCCTCAACCTCGCTGTACCAACACCGTAATCTAGCATCACCATCTCCGACTGCAACTACAGCCATCGAACAGGAGCAGGGCTTCTGATACCCCGCAAGCAGTCCAGAAAAGCCAGCGTCTCCGTGAAACCAATCGATGCCTTCATTTCCGATTCATCCTAGCACCACCGATTGCCAGCTTTCCATCTCCGGTACACCACTGGTTTCAATCACCATCTCCATCTTGTATTCTTGTTACCGGCAGACGAAGACATCAACAACAGTATGAGAATATAAAACCATCACTGCCTCATTTACTTCAGCCATGCACTTCTTGTTTATCCACTAGCGGGCTTGGGCAAAGACAATTTTTCATACCATATGATATGCTGGCATGACATACCTTTGGTGGTATTGCAAATGAATATTTAAAGTGACTGTCTCTTCCTGGTGCCACGAGTGATATTGATCACTTTCGTCGAAAACACCGCTTCCCTTCTTATTTGGCTGTTTATTCTTCCTGGAGATCGAATTCACTTGTAATTTTCACAAAAAAACTAAAATAACATTATTAGTCAAAATATCGAGTCCTAGCTAACATAAATATGGGTACAAAATATAGCATTTTACATGCTTATCAACACCCCCATACTTATACTTTGCTAGTCCTCGAGCAAAACAAAGAATATATCCGCTCTACAGCTGGATATGAAGGTGTCTGCTAAACAGCGAGATGAAACCACTAAACAGTCCTATAAAGATGTCTGCTAAACAGCGAGACGGATCCACTAAACAGTGGATAAAGATGTCTTCCAAACAGCGAGACGGATCTACTAAACAGTGGATAAAGATGTCTGCTAAACAACTAGACAAAAAGATCCGCTAAACAGCTGGTCATAGAAAATACTCTAAAAACAATAATAATAATTTAGTTTTCTTAAAGAAAGATGTGATTGTGTCTTCCAGGATAAATCTCTAAACCCCATTAACAATGCTAATAGAATTCAGTATCAACTCCTTAGTTTTAACAATTCTGAGCATTATAAATTAGCTGATATTGTTACTTTAGAATCTAGGTCTACATCACATGACATGATAGTTCATAACCACGTGCATAATGGTCATTCAGAATGCATTGATGCTTTTAAAGTTTTTACAGACGCTTTGTTTGATCATAATACTAATGATTGTGGTACGGATGTTGTACTGTACAATTTAGCAGGAGAATGCACATGTATTAAAGGAACCTATGCAGCTGGAGTAGTTGATGCTGAAGCTGGAGAATGCATGCAATTCTGGAAGGACTGCAATGGGTTCAAGCTATGGAGTTGGACAGTATTCACATCATTGCTGATGTGGAAGTGGTGGTTAACGCTATCAATAATAATTCTATGTCTGTGCGATGGGAAAATAGGAAACTTTTGAGAGATATTAAAACTCTTCTAGGCTCTTTTAAATTTGCTAAAGTAAGTTATGTAAGGAGAAATGTTAATGTTTAGCAGACTCCATTTCTAAGTTTGTCAGGAAGGATAAGTCAGTCCTTGAAGAATTTAAATGCAATACATTGCAGATAGATACATTGTTAGACTGGGTTTTTGATCCCGATGATGATTAAATAATAAAATTCCATTTATCCAAAAAAAAAAAAAAAAATTGTAGACCCGCTAAACAGCTGGTCATATTTTTAATTTTTGTTTTATGTAGACCCGCTCAACACCTGGTCATAAAATGCAAAAAAAAATTATTTTTTAAAAGACCCGCTCAACAGCTGGTCATAATACTTTTTGTTTTTTGTTTTAAAACGAAAGTGAAAAATTATGTAAATCTAAATGACCACTCCACCACACTTAAACCTTACATTGCCCTCAATGAAATTGAATCATCCAACGCAGAAATTAAGATGAGAGATTCACAACACGCAAAAAGTAAACAAATAAAAATAAAACAACAACAAAGATATACCTACTAGAATATACAAACACGACTCTCCATAAATTAACAACCTGAAAACTAGAGGATCAACCCAAAATACAATATTTACAAACGATAGCTTCACACTTATGTCATGAAAACGCAGAGACGCTGAAACTATCAAAAACCGAGATTTACCCCTAAATTAAATTTTTATTGCACAAGAAAGTGCGTAAAGAACATAATATGGGGATACTATTTGGACTGGGGAAATATCAATTGGCTCATGCACGACATCAAGACACATGCAAGTCCTCTGGGTACTTGGATGCAAAGTAATCCAACAAAACCTTGGAAGCACACAATTATAACCCTAAAATTAGGTAACTTTTGGAAGTTTAAGGTTCTAGAAACAACCTGCAAGTCGGGTGAGTGATCCTGTGAGATAGATTCATCTATGGAATTAGTCGAATCATCCACACAATCATCCAAAGGGTCATCTATATGTTCTGTCTGGAACAGAGAGTCACTACTAGACTGATCATCATCAGCATATAATCTTTGGCATTCCAAAACTCTCAATATTTGTTCCAAACTAGGTGGTGTGTGTTTGTAATACTTCTCATATATAAGTTTGAGGTGATTCTTCACTTGCCATTTGTGGAGCAAAAACTCCATACTTCTTCAAAAAGAAAAAGAAATCCTAAAATAGAATAAAAATATTGTACAAAAATACAAATAAATAAAATAAAAATCTAAGTATTTACAAAAATTAAAAATAATAATTACAATATTGCACAACCGCTCCCCGGCAGCGGCGCCAAAAATTGATAGGCTTTCGGGATGCCTATTTATAATAACCGCAATCCCACGGTGTCCAACTAGTAGACATAGGCAAGTACGGGTCGAACCCACAGGGAGCGGTGGAAATACTGTAATCAATATCTCTAATCGACTAACCAACAATGATGTTTTTGGATTTTTGAAATGAGAAATGTAAAAGGAAATAAAAAAATTAAACTAATAAAACAAAATCAATAGGAAAGTTGGTAACCAGGGTTTATAGTATCCACCACTATTTCTATTCAATTACTGAAACGAAACATAGTTCATGATTATTTATTGTTCGTTCTATCGACATCACATATTATATATATTAGAGCGGATATCTCTTTATCCAGCTGCAAAGCGGAGTCTCCCATTTTCTTTATTCAGCTGTAGAGCGGATACCTTTGATTTCTTTTGCATTCTAGTTACTTGGCGATAGGTTGAGAATATGTATGTCCACATAGCTCTTTGGATACTTGTGACCATTTAGAATTCAAGCTTTTGGGGGTATACATCTTGTAAACCCTCCCGAGACAAAAATCGGCCACTAGGGTCACCTAGGGGCTTAAAGGCTTGTTGCACACGCTAAGTGCAATCGCGATGCCTGCGACAGTGAGTTATGATTTTTATTTTCTAGATTAGTTTGGGTGTATTTGATAGACACATTTTTGTGTCTAAGTTGTCCTCAATTTTATGTATTGTTGGTACTCGATTTTGTACTTATTATGGTTTTTATGTGTTTGTAAGTATTTTTGGGAAATAAACATTTTTGGAAAATTTGGCTCGAAAAATTACTCGGGGCACCCAGGAGGACAACTGCTAAATGGAACCCAGTTTTGAATAAGGGGTACCTTCTTTACTATTTGCCCCAAGGCGCCAACTGCTTACCGCACCCATCACTGGTTAAGGGGAAACCATCATTCTCTTCGTTTGAAATTCCAAATTTGGCGGGAAAATGGGTTTTCATCTGCAGAGATTAGGGTTTGAGAATTGGACGTGTTTTAAGGAGATTCAATTACTGAAACTCTTTGGGTTTACTCTATTGGGCAGGAAAGGAATGATAAGGGTGTTGGAATCAACCAGAATTGGCTGGATAATTCGATTGAGCAAATCAAGGAAAGATGGGTTTTTCTCGGGTTTTTAATTTGAAACAAGGAGTGATTTGAGAGATATTATTTCGGTGATTTGGATTAGTATGATCCTGTTACGACAAAACAAGATGGGTATATTGGTTAGAATCGGTTAACAAGGGTTGAATCATTTCTTTTGGATAAAACAGAATAACACGAGTTCTGTGTGTGTGATATGGATGTTTGCGTGTGTCTGCTGCGTGTTTAACCACTTCTGGGATGTTGACTGAGCGTGTTTGGAGTGTTTCAACATGAAAAAAACAGCGTGAGAAGATAAATTTGGGAAGAAAATATCTCGAGGATATATTCTTTTACTGCCGAGTGATGGAAGAAGTTTTGGAGTGATTGAGCGAGATTTCTTGGTGTTGTTGGATATATAAAGGGTGCTGGTGTTGTATAAAGGGGATACGAAGAGTCTGGGAGAGTTTAGAGCATCAACATAACGAAATTCAGAGTTGCAGAGAATATTTTTCTGCTGCTTCATGAGGAGGAAGAACGAAGAACATTGACGCCAGAAAACAGTCGCAAAGCTACAATTACTGTGACACTATCTTTGTATCGCTCCCTGTAACAGTTATTTTGTAACAATTATAAGTGTTACAGAACCCAATTTTAATCATTTTTCCTCCCTTTTCATTATTTGTAAACACTTTTTGAGCAATGGAATCATATTTTGCGTGTGTTTCCATGATGAGGAGCTAAACCCAATCTTTGGGGTGATGGAGGAAGTCATTCCTCCAATAGTTATGTGGTAAAAAAAAATTATGCAATTCTTTTATGATTATTTGCGTCGAATGAAAATTGGGTAAATGATTTTTATTAATTAGTTGTATTTTCTCTTGATGAAGTAGACTTAGTTTAGGGCTTTTGATACTTCATGCTTGCGATTAACAATTGATGTTTTGAAAATATAATATAGGTAATGATTAGAATCACAACTTAACATTGAATTGCATGATAAAAATTAACATTGAATCACATGAATATTGGTGAACGGTGAAATCCCGAGCCTCGGGGTCTCTAATATAATCTTTACATCAACTTTAATTTACTTTATTTTCTTTGCTTTAAAATTAAGCCTAAAAATCCAAATCTCTACAAGTCTTGAACGAACCACTTTCTTATCACTGTATAAAATTCCATCAGGTATGCTATTGGATTGGAATGGGATACAACAATCGTTTCGTGGGACAACAGGTATGTCGTAGTTTCTTCCTAACATATATGGGATCTAGGAATGCTTGCTCCACCCATGGGTATCTCAGCTCTGCTTCCCTCAGAATTCAGCTAACGTAATATATAGGTGACAGATTGTCATTTCCCATATCTTGCGCCAGTACGGCCCTATCACTAGGTTGGTAAATGTCGTGTACAGGTATAAAGGGACTCCCCTTATTGGTGGTCTGAGCACTTGTGGGCTAACTAGGCATTGCTTGAGTTTCTGGAATGCGGAACATTGCGCTCCACCCATGCAAATGCGACGCCTTTCCTTAGCAGTGGCAGGAACGTGGATAACAGTTGGGCGTCCTATGAATGCTTGTAGCTCCTTGACGCTTGTCGGTGGTTCCATGGTTGTAATGGTTTCAACCTTGTTTGGATCCACTTGTATTCCTTCATCAGTTACCACAAAACCCAGGAAATTTCCGGATGCTACTCCAAATGCGCATTTAAGAGGGTTCCTCTTAAGCTTAAAGTTGCGGCATCATTCGAAAACTGTCCTTAAGTGCGACACATGGTCCTCCGGAATCCGCGACTTGACTACTATATCATCTACGTATACCTCTACTGTCTGGTGTAACAAATCATGAAAGATTAAAGTTTTAATGCACAGCTGCGTGGCGCCCCCCCCCCCCCCCCCCCCCATTTTTAAACCAAAGGGCAATACAACGTAGTAGAAATTTCAGTATGGGGTCTGGAAGGCGGTTTTCGTCGTGTCCGAGACCGCCATCTTTATTTGATTATACCTGCTGAAGAAATTCATGAAAGAGAATCTTTTATTACCCCTATTGCGTCTACCTTCATGTCGATGTTGGGCAATGGGAAGTCATCTTCAGGACACACCTAGTTAAGGTCTCGGTAGTCTACACAACATTTAATCTTTCCATTCTTCTTTGTCACGGGAACGATGTTTGCAATCCAAGTCGGGTGTTGGATTGGTTTAATGAATTTAGCTTGTAACAAACGCTCCACTTCTTCCTTATTGTGAGGGTCGTTGTTTGAAGGAACTCGCGACTCCTTTGTTTGACTGGTCTAAACTCAAGCGATACAATGAAGTTATGGGCGACGAGGCTCCTGTCGAGTCCTGGCATCTCGTCATATTTGAAAGCGAATACGTCCTTATACTCCCAGAGCAACCCTATCAATACTTTCCTTTCCTCTCCACTAAAATATTTTTTGATTTTGATAAGGCGCTCGTCTATTTAGGTTCTAATATTGACTTCTTCCATTCCATCCATAGTGAGGTCTTCTGGTGTCCGCTCTTCGGATAGGGTTTGCATTTGTTTTGTCGGTTGGCTCTGCAAGTCATCGTCATCGAGCGCGTCGTAGGGTAACTCGGCTAGTTCCTTATCGATGCTTTCTGAGGAAGACTTTGTTTCTTCGTCAATCGATTATATGACGCACTCTTGCTCGTCAGTGTGATCTCCCTCGGCTGATTGCAATAGGCGGTATACATGTCCTCCGCCTGGTTTTAAAAAGCGTTGGAATGTAGGTTGTTCTCATTTTTTTTCGCTTCTTTTCAGTTGGGTGAACCATCCTGGAAAGACTGAATACAGACTTGGACGTTCTCTACTTTTATTCTTCTTCCCACTTAGGTAGGGGAATATGATGTACTTCCGGTATCTCACCTGACTCCTTTGGGGTGTGGAGAATACCGCGTATTCCATGTATCCTTCCTCGGGGTCGAATGGGTTTCTCGTTGCAGGGATCCGATACCGTCGGCCCCCTATGTTTGTCTTGACACGTTGATGATATGTTGAAGCCACGATCTTGTGATTGAGTAACCATCCTCTCCCTAGAAGTAAATGAAATGTGGTGTCATCCTCTAAGACGTAAAACTGAATGAGCGCTCTGATGGGTCCAACCCTCATCACCAGATTGACAATACCAATAGCCATCTTTGTGTGGCATCTAAATTCCTTCACATACGTTGTTTCCATCCGTATGGTTGATCATTATACTCCCAGGATTTCAAGGGTGTGCGTGGAGATCAGATTTAAAGATGCGCCGCCATCAATAAAGTCTCTCTTTAGTGGTTGCTTGTTGATGATAACTGTAAGATACAAGGGCCTGAGATGTTCTCCCGGATAGAAAATGTCTTTGCCTGTGAAAAAGATCGCTCCCTTGGGCATGGGGTCATAAGGTTTTCCAACTCCGATAGCCGCTATTTCCTTGGACGCTTACTTGATCTAGTTTTTGTTTAATCCTAGAGAGTCGAGAAAATGTTGATCCAATATTGTTTGCGCGAATTTTCTGGCTATACCTTCGGTGTTTTTGATAGCGGGGGCTTCCATTTCTGCCTTACATACCTCATCTTCAGTGTCTTCCCACGACTTCCATACATCTCCGCTTGGGTCATGAGAAAGCATCATGATTTGGTGCTGAGGTAACCTATCAGGCCCTTAGTTTTTTACCTCAATTTCCCCCGCCGCATGCTTCTGTTGAAATATTCGTCAGAGGGAGTAACACTCGACTGTTGGGTGATGTATCCTCCGATGGAAATGGCAGTACCTGGTGTCGTTTTAGTCGATTGTGCTGGGACCTACCGTTGTTGGTGGCAATGAAACTTTTTTGATCGCCAACCATTGTTCGAGTAGTCCTATGATTTGTTCCCGACTGCAAGGTAAGGGAGGTGGTTTGACGAAATCGCGTTTTTGCTCTATATGGTAGCATTCTTTGGCAAGATGACCTCTGTTACCATAATGAGAACAAAATTTGACTCTTCTTGGAAAAATATCCATGTGAAGATTATAATTCCTAGTCCTCCTAGGTACAATTCCCAGTTCTCCTAGGTGATGTATAATGTGATATTTGACATCATTTGTCAGTTGAAGAAGTATTAATTATCATTAATTATCATATATTTCCCTTGAAGAGATATCATAGCATCTGTAAGATAATAATATAAGTTTATCCTTTAAGTTTGTGTTTTTCTTTTTTAGATGGATGCGTTGCTCGTTTACCAAATTGAGATCAACTTTTATTTTTGAACTGTGGAGATTATCCAATTTCGAAGTATGAACCTTTACAAGTTGTTTTTCGCGAGCTATTTCTTTAGATGACATCATCCACAAGAGTGGGAACATTTTCGTTTGATGTTTTCAACTCTTGAACGAGCTTGTCAAATTTGAGGGAATAAGGCTCAAGAGCTTTACAAAGGAAGTTTTCTCTATCAAGAAATTTGTTGAGATCATCAACATATAGAGCATACTTTTCATAAAGACGTCTCATCACAGAGACTGGATAATTCAAAACCTTTGAAGATCTTTAAAATTTATTATTGTTAACTCTTTTGATTCTGAATTAAAATCGTCGGAGTTCACTGATTTCCTTATTATGAGAAAACATAAAAAATTCTTTACCTTTGATTCCAGAGAAATCAATCAAGGAATCATCCTTTGTGGTAAAGCCTAAGAACTTTACATAGTTAAAGCCTGAAGAAACCATATTTGTATTTATTATCAATAGGTTCGGATCGCTACAAACACAGATTTATTAGGTTTTTACGGTGTTTACCTGCTCTGATACCAATTGAAAATGAGAGGGTACCAAGTATACCAGCAATTTTTTCGTTTGCGAACTTGTATGGACAATTCCTTGTACAATCAATAGGTATATATCAACAGTAAAAGATCGTTGTACCTGATTGTATATCAAGGTCAACCTACCTGAACTATACAAGAACTGAATTCCAACAAGAACAAGTCTTGTAATAAATTTTTGAAGATATGAATTCACAAGAACAAGTCTTGTGGGTTCTCTATAATTAAGCTAAGATTATCTATGTTGGTTAGTGTACTACTTGTGATATTTCAATTATAAAGATGATCTATATAATGTGGAAAAATAATGATACAAGGCACCGGAAATTTTGTTAACAAGGAAAGTAATGTGCATAACAAACCCTAGAAGTCCATCTTCAGCACTGCACTGTATTAAACTACTGCAAATACTAGCCTACTATCGTACTTCTGACTGAAATGTAGTTGTGTTAGGGCATTGCTCGGTTGAACCCCACCAAGCGTTGGTATGTTAAGGTTAGTTGTCATATTTTAGTATCAAAACTCAATTAGAGTTACTAGAGTCAACTTCGTTTAGGTTAGACTAGAAAGTCTAGGAATGTTGAGATATACAAGCATTACTCTGAAGTCCTGAAGAACGCGAAGACGTAAAAACTACAACGAAGACATCATCCTTCCACTTGAGGTTAGTAATATTGACTTGACTTGTTTCCATTCATATCATTTCTTTCAAAATTGTTTAAGAGTGAAAACACATGCGAGGTTATATATATGATACTCTAGTATTAGACTTGGTCATATTAGTATGATCAAAGTATCAAGGAAGTTTATCTTTTGAACTTCGTAAATACGATATCGACATAATCTATGTAACTTGTTACTTAATTATGTATTGGATATAAGTGTGATTTCATCATAGGACATTATGTTTTATTACATTGGTTTAAGGATATACGAACTTGAGTCGTAATCGAAAAGAAATAAATATGTGTTTTGGTCTGGTTTTCTATGAAGATCTATTGGATGACCAATTCTAACCTAATGAGGGAATTCAGGTAGAACCGATCTTAACTTATGTTGAGAGTCAAGGTAGATCCGATCCTTACCTATATTGGGAGTCTTGGTAGAACCGATCTTAGCTTTGTTGGGAGTCAAGGTAGAACCGATCCCTACCTATATTGGGAGACTTGGTAAAATCGATCCTAGCCTATGTTAGGAGTCATGGTAGTACCTGTCCCAAGAGCAAAACCGATTTCCATTATTCACATATTAATTTAGGGTTTGTGTGAGTTTGGAATTAGGGTTTGCTAGATATGAAAGTTTTAAATGTCGACATAATTTGAACATATGCATAATTCTTATCATTGATTGTTCAAAGATATTTCTTGATATTGAATGTGATCCCAAACCGAAATATTCTTTTAATTAAGATTTTTGAATTATATGTTTGATTTTCCAGCAAATCAAAACGAATTGAATATCCAAGAATAGTTGCATCTGGTGGACAACCAGTTGTTCCTCTTCCAATTATAATAATGTAATGAACAGGTTCACTGTAGTATAATGGTAAAGTCATTGAGTGATGACATCAGTGACCTGAGTTCAAAACTCGCCAACACCAAATTCTTTACTGATAAAAAAATAATAATAATGTAATGGTAATATTATATAGTTGTTGACGTTTATGAACCAATGCTTCTGACTTGAGTATGATAAAACTGTTGGAGATAAAAAGACTAAACGATGTACAAATAATATATATATATCTCTTCATTATGAGAATGTGGTGGTTATGATTGGGACAAACGTGACCGTCGATCGAGATCCTGTGACCTGGAAAAAAGCGGCGGATGGAGTAATTCATGGCCGTCGAGATTATATCCTGTGGTTGGGATCAGTCGATTCTGTTTAGGCTAATTTTTAAGCCCGCGTACACCGTATCTTTTTGAGCTTATATTTTCAGAAAATTGAGAGGATCGATTCTTCTTCATCTCTACATCGAGAAGAACAGAGCACAGACTGAAACCCGATGGAGTATTTGATTGATTATCACGATCCAAGTTTCTCAAGACGTATCCAAAAATCATCTCTACATCGAGAAGAACAGAGAAGAAAGAAACGAAAGAGAAGAAAGAAGAAAAACCCGTTGCATAAATTGAAATTAGGGTTTCATCTGGTTGAGAATTTGATTAGAGTCGGATAATGTTATTGGGTCGATGATTACAGAGAATTAAAAGGGGATGTTGTTGATTTATCGATGTGAGGTTATTCTGATGAAGAATTACAAAACCAGGTAATTTAGGGTTTCTTATAACAGAGAAGAAAGAAACGAAAGAGAAGAAAGAAGAATAAAAACCCGTTGCATAAATTGAAGTTAGGGTTTCATCTGGTTGAGAATTTGATTGGAGTCGGATAATGTTATTGGGTCGATGATTACAGAGAATTAAAAGGGGCTATTGTTGATTTATCGATGGGAGGTTATTCTGATGAAGAATTACAAAACCAGGTAATTTAGGGTTTCTTTAATGTGTGGAATTGATTTATAATTTGATAAAATTATGATGGGTTTGCTCTTAATTGAAGTATAATTAGATATATTAGGCTTAATTTAAGTTTCTTTAGGAATTAGGTGAAAGATGTGCAACTTTTTAGGGTTATTGTAATAAGATCGGTTCTGCAAAACGATAAAATTATTAGCCATTTTTTATTTGTAATCTGAACGATTAATGTCAATCTTATCTTCTTCATCTTAATTCTGTCTTAATTTCAAACCGAAATTTTACTTCCTGGAGTGGTTTGTATCTCAATTTTGTTTTGGTTAAATTTTGTTTTTGGTTTTTGATTATACTTCTTGGTTGGATTAGGGTTTTTCAGGGATGCTGAGGAAAGGGAAGTTTTAATAAGAATTTTAAGTATTGTTATTCTGTATTTTAGATTGACTAATTGAGCCCACTGTTGAGTAGTACACTGTTGTTAATGGATGGGTTTCTCATTGTGAATTTGATTCACTTAATCAAACCTAAAGCAATGAAATTGGGATGTTGTTTTCTCCTACAAAGTTGATGTACTAAAAATGAATTTTGTGGTTTTTCAGCAACTGCCAGACTTCCAGGTTTCCATGTCTGTGTTGGTAGCGGAGGCGAGAGGCGACTTCCTGAGTAGTTTACTCAGAAAGGTAACATTTTTTCTCAGTAGTTAATGTTATTTAAACTGTTATTGAGATGAGAAAATACGATATTTGTCGTTTGCAACAGATGGGATTTCTGAAACCTACCTTTATTTTGTTGAGTGTTGACCATGTGTAATATCTTTTGAAAACCATGCGTAATTATCAGCCTCATCATTTCAAGTATTGTCATTGATTTCAAAATGGTTATTTGCAGACATCGAGTTGATCCTTAACACCGAAATAGTGAAGACTGATCTTGCTTCCAAGACTTTAACAAGTGCAGCTGGAGCAACCTTCAAGTATGACGTATTGCTCATTACAACTGGTTCTGCAGTATGCATTTTCTCTGCTAAAACTTCACTTTGTTCTTAATATTGTTTTTGTATTTTTCATGCGTAACAATAAACCTGTCTAGGTAAAATGTTTCCACGGTAAGTAGTTAATGGTTTTTCTGTTTTGCAGGTTATTAGGTTGCCTGACTTTGGCGTTAAAGGAGCTGATACCAAGAACATCTTCTATTTGAGAGAAGTTGACGATGCCGACAAACTATATGAAGTTATCAAGTCAAAGACGAACGACAAAGCTGTAATTGTCGGAGGAGGATACATTGGTCTTGAGCTTTCTGCAGTGTTGAAAATGAACAACATGGATGTTACTATGGTTTACCCTGAGCCATGGTGCAGTAAGTCCCGACCCACTAATACTGCTCACTTGCTTTTCTTCAATGTCTAGCGAAATTATATCAAAGGAAAAATAAACTAGAGAGATTTCATGGAGTTAAGTTGGTTGCCTCTCTGTCCATCCTACACATTTCTGCGCACTTGCTTTTTCTGTTTTATGACGTCCATTCAGTCCAAGGACTATGAACAATTACCTATTTTCTATCATAATGTCATGTTCTCAGCCACCAGCTAGGTATTGGTATTGGAGCTACCAAAACATGGGGGTTTAAAGATACGGTGTTCAATGGAGCCTGAAAACGAGATTGGTAGGTTCACAACCCCTCTTATATCATCAGTTAACGTTTTTTTATTTATTTTTGTACCTCTTGATTTCAGTTTGGTTCAATTTATTTGATGTTTTATCTAATCAGGATTTGTGGGTTTAAATATTTTATTTTTCGAAATCAATATTTGAATACAAATCCAGACTCCCGTTGTGTTTGATGTATCAATTTTCAGGATGTGGGCACCAAGCAGCAACATCAACAACAAAGAGAGAACACTGAAACTTTGGGAGGTATTAGGAATCTGAAAACCTATTTGAGTAACTCAAATGCCGAGAGATAAAGCTGGTATGCTGTTCTCAAAACTTTTAAAACTAGAATTGCATTTTTGTATTTGAATAGATAGCAGGCTGGCACCAGAGGACCATTGATTTAATTCATAAAAATAGATAAGTTTTTCCATATGCAAGTCAAAAAGTGTTCAGAGGCCAAAGTATTGCAATTAAGTTGGCCTAATATTTTCGGATAAATGATGGTCAAATCATTCGTCATTATTTTCGTTGTAAGTAGGCCTAATATTTATTTATGTATTACAATAACAACTAAACCTCCAATTTAGCTTCAGGTTTGGTTTTTATTGAAGTTTGATCACATAAATGCAATTTGGTTTTATATTCAAAAACATCTGCACAATCTTAGTGATTCAGTTTCTCCACTAAAAATTACATTTACCCCCCCCCCCCCCCCCCCCCCCCCCCCCCCCCCCCCCCCCCCCCCCCCTGATTAAGGTTCAGGTAAATCTAATCATATGTGCATGAAACTCCCTGGAATATATAGCATAATTATGTGCTGACATGAGAAATTGAGCGTTATTTTCTTCTTTCAGTTAATTAATTTTTACTGTTTCATTTTTGTGCAAAGTTTATGTTTGCTAAAAGTGTGTATGGTTTCCTGCATCATAAAGGTGTCTTTAAACTTCCATCTTTGCTCAAAGTGTCGATAAATGTTTCCAAGGGAATGAATTATTTATATCATAAACAATGAATTATTTATGAAGGATGCCAATCTTCTAATGGATGAGAAGGAGGTGAAGGAGACCTAAATGATAATATTTATTCCGTTTTTGTGTATCAAGCTATTGAGGATGCTGATTTTGGAGTTGGCAGAGTGCAAGTTCAACTGGAACATAACAGTGGATGGATGCAAGGGTAAAACTTTAAACTATTTTTTGTTATGTTCGGTTCGACTTAGTACAGATTCGTTGATTCACCTACTTCCCATTTTGCATGTTAAGGTCTTATGGTATAAGACAAATGATCATCAAACCACACCTGTAGTTTCGATTGTGTTGGGAATCACTAATTGCTTAAAAAGACTATAATATCGTGACAAGTGTCTTTATATTTAACGTTAGGTGATGCTCAATATCCAGCGAAATCGCTTCTGTTCTGTATCCATATTGTGATGAAATGTGCATATTGCCCCAATCATATTCAGGTCCCTTCCGTTCTGGCTAGTCATTTAATCTCATTTGACGCAATCCCAGTTGTTTCTTTGGGGTGGGTGTGATGACATAATTACATTGCAACTCGAAAATGTGATGGTATTTTATTGGTTTCCGTTGGAATTAAGCTCTTTCGATTTCAATGCTCTCCAGACTGTTGAAAGTTACCATGTAATTGCAATTTACTTGATGGAGGGGTACCCATCAAGTTTTCAACATGAGCAGACAAGTCTGAAAATTCTCAGAAGTTCAGCCTAGATGACCGCGTACCTAATTACTCTCCCTCTCCCTCTATTCACGGTAAAGTTTTCTTAAGGTTCAATATTTCAGATGTGGTGATTAAGTTCTCTTAAATCCTAATACACCTCTTGGAGGAGCATAAAAATTATCATAAACTTTTTGATTGGGGTATTCAGTTCTGCTTAAATCCTAATGCAGTGCTTAGACCAACATAGACTTAATGTACAAATAGGTAAGAATTAAGACTCATATGCCAGTTTTACTACCCAACAATCTCTTTATATTGCAGATAAAATTACACTTTGAAGTATATATATATATATATATATATATTTGGAGAATGATTATTGGTGAGTATTTCCGTTCGAATTTGATCTTTTGGAACTATCAGGATTTAGTAAGTGACAAAATCAAAGGTAATTTACATGGTAGTCTTTTAGAAAGGAGTGTGCAGGTGTGTTTATGTGTGGGGAGCATTTACATGGTAGGCTTTCAGAAGTTGGTTTGTACATGTTTTGATTGATGCACAATCGTTCTCTTGCAAGATATAATTCGATATACCCTGTACTTTCACCTCAAGCCTTACTCCAGGAGCATTGATTGAGTATGCAATGCGTCTGCAATTGCCAAGTGAACCTAATTTACTTTTCTCCTAAGTAGGATTCTAAAGCTTAAATTTTAGTCGCGGATTGGTTAGCCGATGAAAGGATGCAATTAGTTACAAAATGATTAGCCGGGGTGAACTCCTGGGAAAGCTTTCCTGCGCCAGATGATGAGTAGCTTCACATTTTTCGTGTATTTCCTGCTAATGTCATCATGCGTGTTTCGACATAATGCTTGCTTTGGTAACTCATCTTATTCGATACGAAATATATAGCAAAATTGTTGTGGCATGAATTGTCTTCATGATAGCGTAGTGGTGAACCACTAAGTATGAAATCGAGCTGTTGTCTTAGCTCATCTGGTAGAGCACATGGTTATCAGCCATGTAGTTGTGGGTTCGAATCCCACAGATGGCGTAATAATTTAAGTTGTCAATGCCATATTATATATCCATGCAATACGTAATCCAAGGTACTTGCAGGTTGTTGGTTACAGTCATTTAGTTATGAAAATCAGAAGAATCACAACTATACATCTCTACTAACATAAGATGCATGCGTATAGCTTTCTTGGGGTGTTATAGATCTTGATTACAATTTTTATTATTGATTCGTCTAATATAACATTCTAGGTTTGCTTCAAGAGTGATAAAATTCTAAGTTAATCCCGTCACCATGAAATTATACTCTGACAGGTAACTTAATGACGCTTTGTTTGGTTAATCAATAGGCTCAAAAGTCAAAATCCCCAACTAACCTGTATGTTTAAGTTCCAGATCAAAGCTTATCTTAACCTAATCACAACTAATATCCGTACAGTTAGCTAGCTTTAACAGATGATGGGTTACTATGCTACTAAATGATGGGGTCGTCCACCCAACTAACATATAGGCTCAACCCTAAGGCATTGGCCATTTCCTAATGTATACAATTTCCTAACTTTAATAGGTTCCTAACTATAAACCAAGGAATACGACCCAACTAACCTATAAGATCATTAATTGTGTAAGTTTTCTAACTTTAATAAGGTTTTCTAATCAACAAATCAAAACCAGTTTAAACCCTAGATTTTCTAAACCTGGCAGTTCTTCTATATATGTACACCTTTCTTAGGTGAATTAGCTTTCCAGATCGTAACAGTTTTCCTATATATCCTTCACATGGACAAGAACAACCAACACACTAATTTAATTCCGGCACTAAATTTGCCTATAAATTTTCTCCACCTTCGGGGCCGTAGACTCGGCCCTATCCGACTACTATGATCCAGCTAATTAAACACACTATTGTGATCCGACTAACTAGCACACTATAGTATGACACGACCAAATAAATATTGTGACTGTTATGCTATGAGCCGACTAACTAAATATGTTGCCGACTATCATAGACATGCCCAACTAATACATCAATTTTAATGATGCCACTACATATATCTTTAAATTTTGTCTACCGCCGGGGCCGTAGGCCCGGGCCTTATCCGGCCACTATGATCCAACTAATTAAACACGCTACTGTGACCCGACTAACTAACACACTATAATATGACACGACCAACTAAATATTGGGACCGTTATGCTTTGACCCGATTAACTAAATATGCTCACGATTATTATAGACATGACCAACTAACACACTAATCTTAATGTTGGCACTATATCTGTCTTTAAATTTCTGCCCTATCCGGCTACTATGATCCAACTAATTAAACACGCTACTATGACCCGACTAACTAACACATTATAATATGACACGACCAATTGAATATTGGGACCGTTCTGTTATGACCCGACTAACTAAATATGCTCCTGATTATTATAAACATGACTAACAAACACACTAATTTGCCACTACATCTGCCTTTAGATTTTCTCCACCGCCGAGGCCAAAGGCCCCGACTTTCCGGCTACTATGATCAAACTAATTAAACACGCTACTATAACCCGATTAATTAACACACTATAATATGACACGACCAACTAAATATTGAGACCGTTCTATTATGACCCGACTAACTAAATATGCTCCTGACTATTATAACCAGGACCAACTAACACCCTAATTTAAATGTGGGCACTACATATGCCTTTAAAATTTCTCGACCGCCGGGGCCATAAGACCCGGCCCCTCCGATTATTATGATCCAACTAATTAAACACGCTGCAATGACCCGACTAACTAACACATTATAATATGACACGACTAACTAAATATTGGGACCGTTCTACTATGACCCGACTAACTAAATATGCACCTGACTATTATAAACAAGACCAACTAATACACTCATTTAAATGTGGGAACCACATCTGCCTTAATTTCTCGACCGCCGGGGCCGTAGGACCCGGCCCCTCCGGTTACAATGATCCAACTAATTAAACACGCTACAGTGACCTGACTAACTAACACACGATAATATGACATGACTAACTAGATATTGGGACTGTTCTACTATGACTCGACTAACTAAATACGCTCCTGACTATTATAGACATGACCTACTAACACACTAATTTAAATGTGGGCATAACATCTGCCTTTAAAAATTCTCGATCGCCGGGGCCGTAGGACCCGGCCTCTCCTGTTACTATGATCCAACTAATTAAACACGCTGCAGTAACCCGACTAACTAACACACTATAATATGACACGACCAACTTACTATTGAGACCGTTCTATTATGACCCGACTAACTAAATATGCTCCTGACTATCATAACCAGGACCAACTAACAACCTAATTTAAATGTGGGCACTACATCTGCCTTTTAAATTTCTCGACCGCCGGGGCCGTAAGACCCGGCCCCTTCGGTTTCTATGATCCAACTAATTAAACACGTTGCAGTGACCCGACTAACTAACACATTATAATATGACACGACCAATTAAATATCGGGATCGTTCTACTATGACCTGACTAACTAAATATGCACCTGACTAATATAGAAGGGACCAACTAACACACTAATTTAAATGTAGGCACTATATCTGTCTTTAAAATTTCTCGACCGCCAGGGCCGTAGGACCCGGCCTCTCCGGTTATTATGATCCAACTAATTAAACACGCTGCAGTGACCCGACTAACTAACACAATATAATATGACACGACCAACTAAATATTGAGATTGTTCTACTATGACCCGACTAAATAAATATGCACCTGACTATTATAGAGAAGACCAACTAACACACTAATTTAAATGTGGGCACTACATCTGCCTTTAAAATTTCTCGACCGTCGAGGCCATAGGACACGGGCCCTCCGGTTACTATGATCCAACTAATTAAACATGCTGCACTGACCCGACTAACTAACACACTATTATATGACACGACCAACTAAATATTGATATCGTTCTATTATGACCCGACTAATTAAATATACTCCAGACTATCATAACCAGGACCAACTAACACCCTAATTTAAATGTGGACACTACATTTATCTTTAAAATTTCTCGACCGCCGGGGCCGTAGGACCTGGCCCCTCCGGTTACTATGATCCAACTAATTAAACAAGCTGCAATGACTCGTCTAACTAACACACTATAATATGACACGACCAACTAAGTATTGGGATCGTTCTATTATGACCCGACTAACTAAATATGCTCCTGACTATTATAACCAGGACCAACTAACACCAAAATTTAAATGTGAGCATTACATCTACCTTTAAAATTTCTCGACCGCCGGGGCCGTATGACCCGGCCCCTCCGGTTACTATGATCCAACTAATTAAATACGCTACAGTGACCCGACTAACTAACATACTATAATATGACACGACCAACTAAATATTGGGATCGTTCTATTATGACCCGACTAACTAAATATGCTCCTGACTATTATAGACAGAACCAACTAACACACTAATTTAAATGTGGGCATAACATTGCCTTTAAAATTTCTCGACCGCCGGGACCGTAGAACCCGGCCCCTCCGGTTAGTAGGATCCAACTAATTAAACACGCTACAGTGACCCGACTAACTAACATACTATAATATGACACGACCAACTAAATATTGGGATCGTTTTATTATGACCTGACTAACTAAATATGCTCCTGACTATTATAAACATGACCAACTAGCACACCAAATGTTGGGACCGTTCATCCGCCTTTAAATTTTCTCTACGGCCCAGGCCCACTATCGATTACTGTGGTTTAACTAATTAAACACGCTACTGTGACCGTAACTAGCACATCAAATGTTGGGACCGTTCATCTGCCATAAAATTTTCTCCACCGTCCGGGCCGTAGGCCCCGACCCCTTATGGGTTACTACGGTCCAACTAATTAAACACGCTACTGTGACCTTAACTAGCACACCAGATGTTGGGACCGTTCATCTGCCTTTAAATTTTCTCCACCGCCGCGGCCATAGGCCCCGGCCCCTACCGGTTGCGATGGTCCGACTAATTAAACACGCTACTGTGACCTTAACTAGCACACCAGATGTTGGGACCGTTCATCTGCCTTTAACTTTTCTCTACCGCCCCGGCCACTACCGGCTGCGACGGTCCAACTAATTAAACACGCTACTGTGACCTTAACTAGCACACCAGATGTTGGGACCGTTCATCTGCCTTTAAATTTTCTCCACCACCGTGGCCGTAGGCCCCGGCCTCTACCGGTTGCGACGGTCCAACTAATTAAACACGCTACTGTGACCTTAACTAGCACACCAGATGTTGGGACCATTCATCTGCCTTTAAATTTTCTCCATCGCCGGGGCCGTAGGCCCCTGCCCCCTATGGGTTACTATGGTCCAACTAATTAAACACGCTAGTATGACCTTAACTAGCACACCAAATGTTGGGACTGTTTATCCTCTATCGATTACTACGGTCCAACTAATTAAAAATGCTACTGTGACCTTAACTAGCACACCTACGGTGACCCGACTAACTAGACACTATAATATGACACGACCTACTAAATATTGAGACCTATATGCTATGACCATAAACTAAAATTGCATGGGAAGATTCTGATCGACTGACCAAACCAATGTATAATAAAAAAAACTTTAAAAATGATTGATCCCCGACCGTAGGCCGACGTGATACCTAGTCTCTTCATTATGAGAATGTGGTGGTTATGATTGGGACAAACGTGATCGTCGGATCGAGATCCTGTGGCCTGGAAAAAAGCGGCGGATGTAGTAATTCGTGGCCGTCGAGATTAGATCCTGTGGTTTGGATCGGTCGGCTCTGTTTTGGCTAATTACAGCCCGCGTACACCGTATCTTAGAAAATTAGAAAGATCCTCTTCTTCTTTGTTATTAACTCGATCTTCTTAATGGAAATTCTGGAATTCGAATTCGAGAGCAGAAACTCGATCTTCATGCGAGTCCTGAACAGAAGAAACTGAATTTCTTGATGTTTTGGAACTCGCTTCTAAACCCTAAACCTATAATTCGTTCTTTTTTGGCCAGAAGTAATTTTTGGAGAAAATAAACAAAAGCAGCAGCAGAGATTAAATTGCAGATGAAACTGAGAAGGAAATCGGAGCGGAAACTGATATGGGTTTGTCGACAGAATGTGGTGGTTATGATTGGGACAAACGTGACCATCGGATCGAGATCCCGTGGCCTGGAAAAAGTGGAGGATGGAATAATTAGTGGCCGTCGAGATTAGATCCTGTGGTTTGGATCGGTCGGATCTGTTTTGGCTAATTACAGCCCGCGTACACCGTATCTTTTCTCACATATATCTAAAGAAAATTAAAAAGATCCTCTTCTTTGTTATTAACTCGATCTTCTTAATGGAAATTCTGGAATTCGAATTCGAGAGCAGAATCTCGATCTTTATGCGAGTCCTGAACAGAAGAAACTGAATTTCTTGATGTTTTGAAACTCGCTTCTAAACCCTAAACCTATAATTCGTTCTTTTTTGGCCAGAAGTAATTCTTGGAGAAAATAAACAAAAGCAGCAGCAGAGATTAAATTGCAGATGAAACTGAGAAGGAAATCGGAGCGGAAACTGATATGGGTTTGTCTACATAAGGGTTATTGCGAACTGAGATTGATCGTAAGATATAAAGATGAATTGATGGAAATTTGCTAAATTAGGGTTTGGATTGAGATATGAAGATGATTCTGATAATACTGGTGTTAACAGCGAGGAATTGGAATTGGGTTATGTCTGAATTAGGTTTTGAGATGTTGGTGACGAGCTCTGTCCAGAAGAATTGACATCTAGGGTTTGGTGATTTAGAAGCAGTGAGATTGCGGCTTCTTGGTTCTGGTGTTGGAGAAGGTTTGAACAAGAAATTGCAGATGAATGATTCAGGGGGCGAAGTTGAATTGGAAAGACGATGAAGAGAAATAACATAAAAAGGTAAACATATGAAACCCTATAAATCTATCCGTAAGAGTTTTCTTTGCTTATCTTTTTTTCATCTGATTCAGTTCATGACCCTGTTCTAATTGAACCCTGGGTATTTGACACGACCAATATCTGTTTCTTACTGTATATGCTCTGCTTAGTATGATTCTTTTTGGTGATTTTTATCTTGAGGCTCAATTTTACTTAAATTTCTAAAATTGTTGATTTTCTTTTTTGTGTATTGTTTTCAAGGTTCAATACTAATTTTTATTGATTTTTTGATTGCGACGAATGAAATGCAGATAGAATCAATCGCAACTCAGATGCTGAGAGTCAATTCGATTTTTACGTTGGTTTAGGCCTTGGTAAGATTCTGTCTCCAGCGTCTTTTAATAGTAAATTTACTTGATCCGGATAGTTGTTTACTGAGTCTGATTAATTATTGCGACGAGTGGAATGCAGGTAGAAGCAATATGAGGTTGATTTCGGTCTCTGTAAGATTCGTTATGATGTTGGTTTCGGCCTCCGCAGGATTCTGTCTACAGAGTCTGTTATGGGTTTGGTTTAGAAAGATTGATGCAGGTGAATGGAGAGAAGATGTTTTTGCTGCTAAGTCCAATGGCTCAAGTTCTAAATCAAGTTTGCAATGGGTGCTGTGAAATGATGCTATCAAGGTTGAAGTCAGATGAATTAAAGGGTAATTATCGTAACTTAATTAATGTTTGACGTCTTTGAATGAATGGGTTGTTGCCGAAATTGAGAAATCGCAGGGAAGGAGAGTTGAGATATAACTGGGAGTGTATGATGCCAGAACAAACTGAAACTGACAGGCATATCATCTTGAGAGTCAATGGGAGATATATACTACTAAATGCAAGGATGAAACTGCAAGTGTAAATGACCATGGTGCTACGGAACTTTATCATCTTGAGAGCCAGTGGCAGCAACCCGAATCGAATTCCTTCACTGAGATGATACAGCCTAGCAGATCACGGGTATTTACTTTCCTGTTCTTGCTGTGAAACTTGCTGAGTTTCTGGAATGATGTAGGAAATTCTATCTAAAAGGTCAGATTATCTAAATAAGTATTCGTTATCTTCAGTTTTTTTGTTAATTTTCTGTTTGTGAACCTAATGGTTTGGAGATATCTTTCGAGTTTAGAGACATCTTCATGTCAATTTCTAAAGTTAACCGAGTATTACGAATATCTTATTTCAGTTTTCTATGTTTGGCTACTGTTATTTATCAATATCTTGGAAGCATCTCACCCCTCTTTGACAACCCTTCGAAAAATTGCTAAAGTTAATCATAAGCCAGTGTAAGTTGTTCGTCCCACTATCTCAGTAAGGGCGTAAAATCTTATCGAGTTATGCAGGTTCCCACTTCAGTACTAGCCTTAATTCTAAGTACTCAATACTCTTAATGGGGCTTATTATTGGGTTCTTATGTAGGTGATTGTTTTCGGTGCAGGATACTCAAAATTATGATTACAAATCCTCTTTGTGGGGATGTTTTTAGGCTCAAATGGTAATCAGACACCATAGCTCACAATGAGGTAATTCGTCACTCTTCTTCTGCCCTAAAACACTGAAGAAATAAGGGTTTTGATTCGTTTATGTGTTTTGATTGTTTCGTCTCGGGATTTTATAATTAGGGGTTTTCTTATTGCATTCCAATTTTTGAAATTTGACAGGGCCAGACGAGACATTGTTATTATTCCAGGTAAATTCATCGCCTCTCATGCCATTGTTATTATTCCAGTTCAGTTTTTGTATATATAATGGTTAGGTTTCTTCGAATTAATCGTGTTGATTTCTGTTTACAGGGAATCTGATTAGTTTTTGCGTATCGGAAAGACCATGAAGAGGGGTAACAGAAAAAAGGTAAACAAATGGAAACCCCTAAGAAGTTAATATGATTCAGTTCATGACCCTGATCTAAATAACCCAGTTTGTTTCATTTTGTTGGTTATATATCGTGATATCCTGTAGTATTATGCTGCATCTGAGGCTTGGAAGAATGAAGGTGGATGAATGATTTAAGGTAATCCTCTACTGTCAAAGTTATTATCTAAAATTTATGTTACATCAGTCTATACTAAAATTTGTTATTATCTGAAATAAGTCCACCAAAGTTCATGACATTAGCTGCATTAATTTGCATGATCCTTCGGAACTAGCATATTTGTCTCTCCTGTGGATTTCTGAGAGTTGCTGCTGTGATGAATTTTGTTTAAATTGAGGCTATGGGATGTTCAATTGTGTTTGCCTTCTACCGGCTATCTCATGTGATTGCACCGACTTGGATTGCCACAAGTAAAGATTATTGTTCCTCTACTATTTCTTTTCAAATGTAGTTAGCTTCACTGTAATTGCAGGGTTGTCTTTCCATAAGGAGATCTCTAATACTCTTGGTATGTTTAATGTATTTTTTTCTTAATTCGAACTGTTGGTGTATTTGTCTGCTACTTACTGAAATCGAAATCGAAATCGATGATTGAGTATCGATTTATGGTAGGCACAAAACAAAGCAATCAAATAGGGATACTGATTATTATGACTGCGTTCGTTAATAGTTGGGTTCCCCCATTATTGACCACTGGTTAAATCTAAGTTTGATACCTTTTTCCATTGTTGTTAATGGTCTGTACTATGTCCTTTTTCAATTTCACTTTCTGTTTTTCAGAATGCAGGCAGGGTTGGCAAAAAAGGAGAAATTTGCTCGCACATATTTTTATTCATTATTCTTAATTTGCAAACCTGCTGCTCATACTTTTCAGGTATCCGATTATTCTCAAGGTACTAAGTCAACAAATATCTTGCTTAATGCAGATTATCAAACTAAGGTAGCAGCTTTTGGAACTCCAAAAGTTTATAAACAAAAGAAATGAACTATGAAGGAACTTTGTGGTAATGATGGCTTTATAATTTTTGAAAGGGAAGTTCGTTTAGAATTATATCTTATTTGGTCTAAAAAAATTTTCCTATTGCAGCAATATGTTATATGTATTCGTACGTCTATAAGATTTAAAATCCAAAGTTTCGATTAAGCTTTTGAATTTAGAGGTATTTGAGTCATTAAAAATTTGTTGTTACTGAAATTGATAAGGTTAAAGTCGATGATAGGTGTTTCTGCCTTCAGTTAAGTTTATATTCCGCAACTAAATCCCACCCAAAGGAATCAAATAGATAATCTTCAGGGTTTTTTTTATGTAATGTTAATTTCCAGGTGTTTTTGGTTTTCTTTTTGTCTTTAATATACTCAACATTTTTCTTACAGATTATTCTTAGCTTTGGCATATTTCTGTTGAAATATCTGCACTTAAGCTGGGGAGGTTTGCAATCCGTGTTTAACGTTATTACCTTCATTCATATGTCCAGTCCTAATTGATATGTGTTAGTATTTCTATATCTAATCTGTAGTGCTCCCAGAGGCATCTGTGGTTAGAGATGAAAATACTATCCCCATTTCAGTTAGAAAGACAGAAAGGAACAGGTGGTGTGCGGTATTGCTCGCCGGTAATGCTCTTTTGGTCTTCCTTGCAGAGATTGCTGTGGCTGAGTCATGCTCTTGAATCTAAGATTATGGTAGGTAATTCCCATGTATGTGTGTTTTATCCTGACTAAGCATATATCAAAATCCATAAACTCTATTAAAATTACGGATGCTAGCTGTTTTAGTCTTCATTCTTTTTATTTGTGTTGCATTACACTGAATATTGGCTAGAACAACAATTTGTAGAAATGATTTCTTCTTTCTTAAAGCCTGCTGGGGATGACCAGCACTTTGCAATAACGGGTTTTTACTTTAATGGGAACAGAGATTTGTCAGCGTCTCCACTGGCTTCTTTAAGAGAAAAGGCAATTAAGGTATGTAATATGGTTTTGTTTTAGCTTATTTCCAACTTTGCTTACTGGTTTGGTTTAACGCACATATGGAATTCTTATTAAATGTAGTATTTTCCTCTTTTTGATATGTATTTATTTGGCATATATGTTAAGCTTATTTGTATTTTCATCTCATTACAAACTTGGCTTGCAGATGATGGGTTTGGTCCATCGAGTTTCACCTGCCAAGATTTGTACATTCCAAAATCTTGGTGACTCAAATATGGGTAAGTTGCATAGTAAAATATTTGACGACATATTTGCATCCATATTTTTAGCGATGAACGGGATAGTTGTTGAAGCATCCATAATAATACCCGTTGTTATGATAAACAACTAAGCGAGATTTTTCGTTAGAGTGGTAAAGGGAAATCATGACCATATTTCAGGTCTATGGCCTTCATAAATCAACGTATTTCTTTGGCAGGAGATAAGTTTTGATTCTGGAGGCAGTTTCCTATAAAAGTCGATTTACAATGGGAGGAACAGCGGAAAGGAATGAAAAAGGTAGATCAAAGTTCTCAAGTTTTCACACTTCCCTGTACATTCGTGGACTTCTAAGAATTATTTTGGTGTCACTGGACTACAATAAACCAGGGCAACTACCCTCATGTTTCTCCTGTCTCATGTCTCGCAAGATCAGGTGGTTTGCAGTGAAGATAAAGATCTTTGGTGAAAAGGCTCGGATATTAGAGAAAACATTTTTTCCACCGTAGAGCCGCAAGGGAAAACAGTAGCAAGATTAGTTTTGGTCAGCCAAAAGAGGTATGTACCCACTGTGGAGCTATTGTTTGTTATGAGCTGCGAAGAAAGAAATGACATGCCCAATAAAACTGTAATCCCATCGTTAGTATATGATGTTTAGTAGGAAAACATAAAGTGCCACTTATTAATCATCATTTTTGGTACAATTTAATGGGCAGCAATGGACCATGGTCGTTCCAAATTCATGGTCACAATCATCACATGATTTGTTTATTATTACCAAGGAGTGAACTATCGTATGGCAGCCATGGAGGCAGGTAATCCAATAAGCAACATGAAGGGTATCATAGTTGGAACTCCAATAAGCAACTGAAGGTTTCGAAACATGTCTACCAGAGGTAAATCCTATTACTTTATGCAAGGACCTAAAGTCTGTGGCTGCCAAACTGAAACTGACAGGCATATCAGCAAACTGTGGGTGTATGGATTTCATTTCATGTAATGAAATTACCAGCAAGGTTCCTCAGAATATATAAATTGCCATATGTTTTACTCCTCCGTGGACTGTTCCAGTTAAGACTTATGTTGAATCTATCCCGTGTCGTGTTTAGGGCTTCGAGGTACTAATGTTTTCTACGGATTCTCAACAGCTATACTATATTTTGTGGTAATTATCGCATGACTTTATCATCTCCACTCTTCAATGTGAAGTTCGCTTGGAATTTTTCTATTTTTTTGTTGTTGCAGTAAGGGCTTATATCTGTTCTTCATAGAGTTTGCAGAGAAGGTTTGTATGCAGGGTATGACCAACTAAAATTAAGCATTGCTCTCTTTTGTAGTCTGGGTTATACTTATCACGGATTGACATGTTGTAAAGGGTATACTATAAACAATTGATTCTGATGGATATTCGATAGTTGATTACATAGTTGCTGATGTGAATAGTTTTGCCTAAATTGATTCTGATGGATATTCGATTGCATTTGCCTTCTACCGGCTATCTGATGTGATTTTTTGGTTTTTGTTTTTCTTTGCAGGTGCCCGCATTCATTGGTTTACTTGCCCCGACTGAGGTTACCACAAGTAAAGTTTACTGCCCCTATACTGTTTCTTTTTTACCTGTAGTGAGCATCGTCGAAATTGGATTTTAATTGGTTATGTATACACACTTTCAGTTCTTAAGAAGAACGAAAGCTCTAGCAAAGGTTTTAATTGAAACAAAATCATCCTAGATCATGAGCTGATGACCCATGTCAATCCAAATGTCACTAAGCTCATCGTCGTCGGCTCAATGAAGTCCATCCTGCGATCTTATGCTTATTGTCAGAAGTCAGAACCCGTCATGTATTGCCATTTACCAATGCCTAAAGGTTGTTAGCTTATTCTTTTTTCCTTTTATTGTCCTTTTTTGTGACATCTTGAAATTTCCCTTTCCTTAGCTTTCTATTTGTCACTTTGGGAAAAGCAGCCATGAAAAAATAGAATGATGATGATACTCACGGCTATGGGGAGTTTTGTTGGAGTTGTTTCGGAGAATGGGAGCCATGAAACTATGTAATTTTGGAAACTCCATTGTGGGGTGTGATTGTTAATGCACTAGAGTTTCCAGTATTACATAGTTTGATGGTTTCTCAATCAAAAAAAGCTCTTTCGAAGCACTGTTGATAATGCATCTCAGATAATGCATGGCTTAGGGCTGCCAGTGAGTTGGAATTGTATGGAGCAGTCTGGCGTTGATAATTAAAATTGCACATGAAAGGTACTATATAATACTTATCTGCTGACTCTCGGAGCATTAATAACTTAAAGAGAGAACTGGGTACATTTCCTGCCAACTGTCATGTGAATTTATGTCGTATTTGATGTTTACACCTTGGATAGAGCTTAGAATTATAAAGTTCGCCTTTGTAAGCATGATTATTTGATGATGATATGATTATTAAATGTTATTGGAATGCAACAACCCTGATTATCTTCAAGCTAATGCCAATACTTCAACAGGTAACGTCTGTATGACTGCGGAAGAGGTGATAGAAGAATGCAAGTTTTTCTATTTCTTACATGGAACATTATAGTCTTGAGCATGCATCAAGATTGGCAAGAGAATGCCAGTGAAGAGGTCATAAGAATCTGTGGGAAAAAACCACCTCAGTTTGAAAGTCTGGCCCATCTAAAGACTGTGTGTGCCAGTTTAAGGAGATGTGGTGGTTGTGTTCGAGTCATTCGTGTTCGTCGGATTTGGTGATCCAATGGCCTGGAAGGAGTAATTCGGGGAGGGGAAAAAAGTAATAGGGGAGACACAGCCACCGTCGGATCGGGCGATCCTGGGGCCAGGATATATCTTTGGCGAGAGATATACCTGTTCGTCCGATCTTTTTTTGAGGAATAAGATCCGTCCGTCCATCCGAATACGATAGCTTTTATTAAAACCTCCGTCATCTTATTCTCTTTGTAGCCTAACGCAATTTTTCATCAGCAGTATTTCTCTCTGATGAATTCCATTGAAGCAAAGCTATCTCATCTTGCGTCAACCTCAAGATCTATGAAACCAAACATACCCTGATTCTGGATGGAATTCAATGAGGATTCATCTTTGCAAATTCGTAGAATTAGAGAAGAATCGAGCCCTAATTTTGGGTTTAATTTTTTTTCAGATTAATAACTGACGCAGGTAATTGTTGGTTTGTTTTACTTCTCTGTATGATAGCAAATTCAAGGGAACTCTGGAGTAAGAAATCTGAGCTTTCATCCACCTTAAGGTAATTGGTCTTTGATATGTCATAATGCTTATCCGTTAGTAATTGATTTTTGATTTCCTCCCATACGATAGTAGAATTCGCAAGGTCCACATGGGAGTTCAAAGCGCAGGGTGATGTTATGGATAGACGGATAGAGGTAACTACGATGAGTCGGGATGTAAAAGAGCATAATTTTTGCACAGTTACATTGTTCTGGGTTCATGTCCAGTGAATTGATCCTCAGGCTGTCGTGGGTATGTCGAACTGTATATGAACTTATCCACTTTTAAATTTGTAGAAAAATAGAGGTCCAACCGGAAAATTAAGGACAACAATGGGGGAGAACTCCGGAGTGCCAAGCAGCAGTAGAGTTTGGTCTAGCAGTAACTGAATAAAATTGGTTTATGGGCTGTAGTATGGAAACTAGCTTTAGAGTTCTTGAGTGCAGTGCTACTGCAATCCGAGTTTGATGTTTGAATTTTGTTTATTTAATTCCTATATATCCAGGTAGTGGAGCTGGGAAGCAATGTCATTCGCAGGAAAAACCCAAAAATCTACAACACGGTGGTGTATTTGGTCGATAAGCTTTACAACACAGTGGTGTATTTGGTCGATAAGCTTTCCCCAAATAAGGCTTGCTGTCAATGTCACAACTCCGAAGGCTTTAAGTACCTATACATATATGCATATAAACATACATTTTCTTATTTGCCCAGTTATCACTTCTCACCGGATTTGTGACTTAAACTTCAGTTTGATGGAGCAAATAGAGTAGATCTATCTTTTTTGCTGCAGTTCATTCCTTACAACGCTACCTAATTCTCTTGCTACCAACAGGACCTTCCTCCCTCGGTAATTTTTAGCAGCACCACTATTATTAAAAGTTTTAGTGATTCCTCTAAGTAGGTATTGATTCATAGTATGAAAAAGTAATTTGAATGTTTTTGGTTTGGTTGCTTGACAAGTGCAGTTTGGAAGTGGTACAACTCTGTTTGCTTCTTTTAATAGGAAACCTGAAAAGTGCTCTTGCAATTTGGTATGTAACTATAATTTTCATTTTACTCGTGTGCGCAGATTAAACATTAACAGGTGGGATATGAAGACATCTATTTGATACTTGGCGGGAGCAAGGTGATAATGAATAGGTTACGGCAATATGAAAAGCATAATGTATCTCCTTTTCTTATAATTAACCAACTCTCTTTTTTGCTGTGTGTGATTGTCCAATGAACTCGGTGGAGGGAGCTGGCAAGGAGAGAAATTTGCAATAGTGGTGTCTACACTTACATCATTGACAAATGTGGTTGTGCTGTTTGTGTTTATACAGTGCATGTTTATAGTGCATTAAGCAGTAGCAACAGATGATACCTTAAAGGACCAAATTGTTTCTTCTTCTACCATCATCAATGAAGAGTGATGATCAATCACATCCTCCAAGTACGCGGTAACTTTCTCCTTTCTATTCCTTTTTTTTCCATCCAATTGCTTGAGAGATATTCACTATGGTTATATATAGGTTTTTTATAAAATATCCAAGCACCTGAATTCAGTGGGTCATATATACCAACCGTTAATTGATCTTTTTTTTGTTCCGCTGCAGATCGGCTATCAACTGGTATTGCAGTAATTGACTTCTAACTGATTGATTTTGTGAGAATGGAAGGTAAACTCTATAGCGACTTACAATATTCCAACTAATCAATAGAACCTGATGTACCTGATTAACTGTGTAGTACTTGACCGGCTGGCAAGATTTTAGTCAACAACCTTTGGGGAAGCTGAAGGGATGTCGTGTTTCTATCGTCTTTATATATCTAATGACAAATACTAATTAGCAGATTCTTACCTATTTAATTTGTTTCTTGCAGAATCACCACATTATCAGGCGGCAAAAATGGCATACCAACCGATTAGGATTAAAAATACTTAAAGATTTGGTTGTACTGCCTTTATGGTTACTGCATAAATTTTTTTCGTGTTTTTATGATACAGTAAAATGTTCTAATTTAAGGGAGCTCAAATATGAATGCACACAACCAATACTTCCATCTGTCTGTTTTCTTTATGTAGGCTACATGTCTCTCATCTATGGTGTTTTTGTGGAAATGGAAGCCTTGGGCCCCGCTAACCCCACTCTTAAAAGAAAGTTCATGACACATTTCTTATAAGTTATAATGAGAACCATGGGAATAATATACATTTCCATGATTTGTTGGATATCGGGGTCCAAGCCCCGGCTATTATGATGACTCGATAAATTACTAGGGACTTCCTTCAGAAACTGTTTCACTGGTTTGTTTAGTGGTTCACCCTCTCCACTCGGGGCCTGCCTTGCTAATCTAATGCGAGGCAATCTTTTACGGTGCCTAACAAAACTATATATGGGTGTTGGATCCCAAGTTACTTCTGATTTATGCACTAAAGCCTCCATCATAGACAGAAACATGGGGATTAAGCCGCGGTGTCACTTTACTGAAGGGAAAATGCAGTCTGGAGTTCGGAAGAAATATGCTAAATTGTTAATATCATCTCTTTTGCTCATCAAAGCTAATTGAATTTTCATCTCTCTCATGTTGTGTTACATATAGTTACAAATTTCAGTTTTGGCTTTAGCAATCTTGATTGAAACGGAAAACCACCTGTGAAATCCTAATTAGAATGATTACCGCACCACAATGAGACGATCAATTAAATGTTGGGACCGTTCTGCTATGATCTGACCAACTAAATATGCTCCCGACTATTATAGACAAGACCAACTAACACACCAATTTTAATGTGTGCACTATATCTATCTAATTACATATTTCAGTTTTGACTTTAGCAATCTTGATTGAAACGGGAAACCATCTGTGAAATCCTAATTAGAATGATTACCACACCACAATAGGAGACGATCAATTAAATGTTGGGACTGTTCTGCTATGACCCGACCAACTAAATATGCTCCCGATTATTATAGAGAAGACCAACTAACACACCAATTTTAATGTGTGCACTATATCTACCTAATTACATATTTCAGTTTTGGCTTTAACAATCTTGATTGAAACGGGAAACCATCTGTGAAATCCTAATTAGAATGATTATCACACTACAATATGAGATGATCAATTAAATGTTGGGACCGTTCTGCTATGACCCGACCAACTAAATATGCTCCCGACTATTATAGACAAGACCAACTAACACACCAATTTTAATGTGTGCATTATATCTACCTTTGAATTTTCTCCAGCGGGCCCCGGCCCTATCCGGATACTATGATCCAACCAATTAAACACGCTACTGTGACCCGAGTAACTAGAACACTATAATATGACACGACCAACTAAATATTGGGACCGTTCTGCTATGACCCGACTGACAAAATATGTTCCCGACTATTATAGGTAGGACCAACTAACACGCTAATTTTAATGTGGGCACTATATCTGACTTTAAATTTTCTCCACCGCAGGGGCCGTAGGCCCCGACCCTATCTGAATACTATGATCCACTTAATTAAATACGCTACTGTGACACGAGTAACTAGCAAACTACAATATGACACGGTCAACTAAATATTGGGAACGTTCTGTTATGGCCTGACTAACTAAATATGCTCCCGAATATTATAGACAGGACAATCTAATACACTAATTTTAATATTTGAACTACATCTGCCTTTAAATATTCTCCACCATACGGCCCGGCCCTATCTGGCTACGATTGTCCAGCTAATTAAACACGCTACCGTCACCCGACTAACTAACACACCATAATATGACACGACCAACTAAATATTGGGACCGACTAATTAAATATGCTCCCGACTAACTAAACATCCTCCCGACTATTATAGACATGACTAACTAATACACTAATTTAAATGTGGACACTACTTCTGCCTTTAGAATTTCTCCACCGCCGGGGCCGTAGGCCCCACCCCTATCCAGATATTATGATCCAACTAATTAAACATGGTACCGTGACCCGACTAACTAACACAATATAATATGACACGACCAACTAAATATTGGGATCGATTAATTAAATATGCTCCCGACTAACTAAACATGCTGCCGACTATTATAGACATGACTAACTAACACACTAATTTAAATGTGGTACCACTTCTTCCTTTAGAATTTCTCCACCGCAGGGGCCGTAGGCTCCGTCCCCTTACGACTACTATGATCCAACTAATTAAACATGATACTGTGACCCGACTAACTAACACACTATAATATGACACAACCACCTAAATATTGGGACCGACAATTAAATATGCTCATGACTAACTAAACATGTTGCCGACTATTATAGACAGTATTAACTAACATACTAATTTAAATATGGATAATACTTCTGCCTTTATAATTTCTCCACCGACGGGGCCATCCCCTTACGGATACTATGATCCAACTAATTAAACACGATACTGTGACCCGACTAACTAACACACTATAATATGACACGACCAACTAAATATTGGGACCGACTAATTAAATATGCTCCTGACTAACTAAATATGCTGCCGACTATTATAGACAGGACCAACTAACTAACTAATTTAAATGTAGCACTACATCTATCTTTAAAAAATTTCTCGACCGTCGGGGCCGCAGTTTCCGTCCCCTCCAGCTACTATGATCCAACCAATTAAACACGCTACAGTGACCCGACTGACAAACACATTATAATATGACACGGCCAACTAAATATTGAGACCATTCTGTTATGACCCGACTAGCTAAATATGCTGCAAACTATTATATACAGGAACAACTAACACACTAATTAAAATGTGGGCACTACATCTGCCTTTTAATTTTCTCGTCCGACGGGGCCGCAGGACCCGGCCCCATCCGGCTACTATGATCCAACCAATTAAAAACGCTACAGTGACCGGACTGACCGACACATTATAATATTACACGAACAACTAAATATTGGGACCGTTCTACGATAACCCGACTAGATGAATATGCTGCCGACTATTATAGACATGGCCAACTAACACACTAATTTAAATGTAGCATTACATCTGTCTTTAAATTTTCTCGACCGCCGGGGATGTAGGACCCGGCCTCCTCCGGCTATTCTGATCCAACCAATTAACACGATACAGTGACCCGACTGACTATCATACTATAATATGACATGACCTACTAGATATTGAGACCGTTCTACCATGACCCGACTAACTAAATATGCTTCCGACTATTATAGACAGGACCAACTAACTAACTAATTTAAATGTAGCAATACATTTATCTTTAAATTTTCTCGACCGCCAGGGCCGTAGGACCCGTCCCCTCCGGCTACTATGATCCAACCAATTGAACACGCTACAGTGACCCGACTAACTAACACACTACAATATGACAAGACCAACTAAATATTGGGACCGTTCTACCATGACCCGACTAACTAAATATGCTGCCGACTATTATAGACAGGACCAACTAACTAATTTAAATGTAGCACTACATCTATCTTTAAAATTTTCTCGGCCGCCGGGGCTGCAGTTTTCGGACCCTCCGGCTACTATGATCCAACCAATTAAACACGCTACAGTGACCCGACTGACAAACGCAATATAATATGATACGACCAACTAAATATTGAGACCGCTATGCTATGACCCGACTAACTAAATATGCTGCAAACTATTATAGACATGACCAACTAACACACTAATTAAAATGTGGGCACTACATCTGCCTTTTAATTTTCTCGACCGCCGAGGCCGCAGGACCCGGCCCCCTCCGGCTACTATGATCCAACCAGTTAAACATGCTACAGTGACCCGACTGACTGGCACATTATAATATGACACGAACAACTAAATGTTGAGACCGTTCTGCTATGACCCGACTAACTAAATATGTTGCAAACTATTATAGACAAGACCAACTAACACATTAATTAAAATGTGGGCACTATATCTGCCTTTTAATTTTCTCGACCGCCGGGGCCGCAGGACCCGGCCCCCTCCGGCTACTATGATCCAACCAATTAAACACGCTACAGTGACTCGACTGACTGGCACATTATAATATGACATGAACAACTAAATATTGGGACCGTTCTACGATGACCCGACTAACTGAATATGCTGCCGACTATTATAAACATGACCAACTAACACACTAATTTAAATGTAGCATTACATTTGTTTTTAAATTTTCTCGACCGCCGGGGCCGTAGGGCCCGGCCTCCTCCGGCTTCTATGATCCAACCAATTAAACACGATACAGTGACCTGACTAACTATCATACTATAATATGACACGACCAAGTAAATGTTGGGACCGTTCTTCCATGACCCGACTAACTAAATATGCTGTCGACTATTATAGACAGTACCAGCTAACACACTAATTTAAATGTAGCACTACATCTGTCTTTAAATTTTCGCGCTCAACCTTTTGTCGATTTTCGAAAAGTTGTTCTGACCTCTTGTCAATTTTCCATGTTCAGTCGGGGCTCAATCTTTTTAGAGTTTTGTTTAATGCAAATGTTTTTTTATTGATCATTCAATTTTTGTTTTTCATATTATAGTGTGTTAGTTAGTCGGGTCACTGTACCGTGTTTAATTGGTTGAATCATAATAGCCAGAGGGGTCCGCAGGCAGGCGTGATACCTAGTCTCTTTAGTATGGAAAAGTTGTGGTTATGATTGGGATAAAGACCACCGTAGGATTCGAGGAGTAATTCGTGACCGTCAGATTTGTGGGCACTCTTCTTTTTTTCGGGAGTGGTCATGGGCCGTGGTAATAGTGATTCGGGTCCGTGGATTCTATTTCCTAATAACCACCATCACGCGAATTAACAAAAAAAAAAAAAAGAACAAAACCCATCGTTTCCTCAGCTCTATGTTTTGCTTTCGAATTAGTTCTTCGTCTCCTTCGCTGATTCTCAACAACAACCGTCAAATCGATGGTTTCCTGATAAATCTGTGTCCGATTAATTATTTTCATCGTTCCATCATACAGTAGTTCTCTCTATCTCTTCTTCTCTATCTGTTTTCTTCACGGCTAAAAAACAAAATAATTTTCCAGGAAATCCAAGACCTGTAAAAGCATCAAAATTATCCAGGAGATTGAAGAACATGGCAGCGGTTAAGGTAAACTTCGATAATTTTTTCGAATGTTTCTATTGTTTATTTTGGCTGTAAATTGATGTCGAATTCTAGGGTTTTGGCTGTAAATTGAAATTTGGGGTTTTGATTGAAAGGGTTTTAATTGAGATAACGAATTAGGCCGTTGATTCTAGGGTTTTGACTGTAAATTGAATTCAGCTTGCCCTTTCCCTGTTCTCTTTCGATCTCAATAGGTACACAAACGAGAACTCTTAACCAGGTATGGGTTTTGTTGTCGATTTACTTTTTATTTTTTTAGATATTTCGAAGGTTGGGTTCTCTGATTTTCTATGTTTTCAATTTACTTTTTAGGGTTTGTAACCTAATTTGGGTTTATTGATTGATAATAGGTTACTGATTTGGGCTATGTTTTGTTGTTCCTCACCAAATTCTTACCTAGCAGGTCCAGTATCAGTTTCCTTCCAGATATAAATTTCTTTTCTTTTTATTCTTTTTTCTGAGTTTGTTTATAAATTTCGTTTTCTGAGAATTCAAGACCCAGAATTGCGGTTTTCTGTTTAGCAAATATTAGGCTTTATAACTCCTTTATCTCAGACATTAACAGTTCCCATGTTTGAATGATCGCCGAAACCAATTCAAAGAGACGTCCTAGGTTTAGGCAGAGATTTTTAGATGAGCTTTTCGGTTGTAAATTTCTGTCGATTTCTTTCTCCTGTTCTTGGTTCTCGATTTTCTTCATGAATTTGTGTTGATTGCTTTGTATTCTTAATTTTTTGGTTGATGCCCGACTCTCTCGAAACTATGGCACTCGAGGTTTATCATGCAGGTGTAGATGATTTTTATTTTGTTCGGTGTATCAATAACCCAAATCAACTGTGATAAACCGTTATTTATATTGGTTTCAGGTAACCAATCAATGAAGCCAATTTATACCCTTGCATAGCTTTGACGGATTGACACACAGTTGAACCGTTTGTTGGTTTTGTATATGGTGGTGACGTTGTATCGGGATTGAAGAATGTCAACTTATGTGCTGCATTCAAGGCTGGGAAGAATGAACATTGATGGATGATTTAAGGTAATTCTCTATTGTTTTTCTTTCCTAAATATTGGGTATGAAGGTTTATCAAATCCTGCTTAGTTTGGAAAATTGATACTAATTTTTTTTATGTTCAGATGATTATCTCGAATAAGTCTAGCCAAAGTGCATGACATTAGCTGCGTTTATTATGGATGATCCCATAGCAGATTATTCTCAACTGTGGATTGCACATAAATAAAAACCATAACTATAACTGTATTATCAAGTTCTTTTGGGGTTTTGATTCTTCTTTTTGATTGAACTATATCGGCAGTGTATCTCAAATCAATACCTCAATACCGCTATATCTTTAAATAGAGGTGATTCAGAAGTGCTAATAGTGTTGTGTAATTTCTAGATTTCATATTAAGATTATGGATGTGTATAGATTTATGGTTTCAGCTTATTTATTTCCAGTTTTTTTTGAAGTAAAGGGTAATTATCATAACTTAATGAATGTTTGACGTCTTTGAATGAATGGGTTGTTGCCGAAATTGGGAAATCGCAGGGAAGGAGAGTTGAGCCTTAACTGGGAGTGTATGATGCCAGAACAAACCGAAACTGACAGGCATATCATCTTGAGAGCCAATGGGAGATATATACTACTAAATGCAAGGATGAAACTGCAAGTGTAAATGACCATGGTGCTACGGAACTTCATCATCTTGAGAGCCAGTGGCAGCAACCCGAATCGAATTCCTTCACTGAGATGATACAGCCTAGCAGATCACGGGTATTTACTTTCCTGTTCTTCCTGTGAAACTTGCTGAGTTTCTGGAATGATGTAGGAAATTCTATCTAAAAGGTCAGATTATCTAAATAAGTATACGTTATCTTCGATTGTGTTTGCCTTCTACCGGCTATCTCATGTGATTGCACCGACTTGGTTTGCCTCTACTATTTATTTTCAAATGTAGTAAGCTTCACTGTGATTGCATGTTAATTGGTTTTTTTTCTTATCGTCTCTCGGAGATCTCTTATAGGGTCACTGATGTAATCTTAGATGTGGCATATTTCTGTTGCAGGGTAATGGGGCTGATCTTCAAAATATTTTTGTGATTACCTTCATTCATATGTCCAGTCCTAATTGATCTTGTTAGTATTTCTATGTCTAATCTGTAGTGCTCTAAGAGGCATCTGTGGTTAGAGATGAAAATACTAACCCTATTTCAGTTAGACAGAACAAACACATATGCCCGTCAGAATTGTAATTCTCTTCTAAACAAATACGTAACAGTGTATTTGTTACTATTTCTTGGTCACAGGTATGGTCATACGAGCAAGATAGATAGTAATTTACAAATGTTGTGGTTGTTATTGTTGTTTTCTCTATTGATATGTCTTTTATGAGGTCATATTGATTTCATGTAGGCTTAATAATTTTCAATTTGTTTTTTTATCCTCATTTTAATCTTTTTATTAGCAAGGGTTAAGTAAACACACTTGCGTATGTCTTCTGCAGCTACGCCTAAAGGAAAATCACAGTGTACAGTGAGCGGTGGCAGACTGCATGAATTATCCCTACCTTCTGGCAAATATTATCGTTTTCTGTTTTGTGTGTGATAGTTGCACTTTGGACACCATTGCAGAATTCAACATGGTGAGTCCCCCTCATTTGCATTTATGCCAATATCTGTTTTGCTTACATTTGAACACCTTCCCTGTGATTCTTCTTTATGGAACTGGATTCGAACCAATGACATCCCTTAAGCTTGACACAAAATTACAGTGGGTTAGGTGGCGAACTGGATGGATTATAGAACCAATCTGTTTAGGTGGTTTAATTTGTAGAATAGTAAGATTAAATACTAAGACTAAACCAGTTACAAGTATACTAAATTTAAGACTTTGATGGCTGATTCTTTAGATAACTGACGGCATGCCATTCTATGAAACAATACCATTTGCTTTGATTGATTTTTGAATGCTAATTTGAATTAGTACAAATGCAGGATCCGTTTGCATACAAGCATATTTTCCCGTCTAAGTTGGATGCAGAATTTTCTTTTATCGGGATACCTTAGTTGGTGTGTTTTTATAGAGACATTGTTGCAGTCTCAGTACTTATACATTAACTCTTTCTTTTTCATTGGCACCAGCCCATGTTTGGCAGGTGTTTTGACTGGTTGAATTTCATACCCTCCCAAGAATAGATGATACCGGATGTCGAGGCCTTATATTTGAAACTCAAAGCAGTGGCAGTCCCAAAATGTTACAGTGATCACTTCTTGGCAGAAAAGCAGGTATATTTGAAACTCAAAACAGCGGCGGTCCCAAAATGTTACACTCATATCTTGGTAGAAAAGTTGGTATATGGTATACATTCGTTTACCAAAAGCTCCTTGAGAAACTGCTAACACATTTGTTACTTCGATGAGAAGCGAATTATGCAAATTATGTATTTATGTGTTCACTTGGACCCTAATGATTAATTAAGTCTATTTTTGATTGTCAGTATAAGTACTATGCTTGCTGCTGAGACTGTGACAGTCACAGGAGGAGTGGACACAACTAATTATGAATATACATTTAAGAAATTGTATAACACGACCAGAAACTTATGGTGATGAATGGGAAGATGATGAGTTTATTGTATGAGATCATGAAGACTTTAGCAAGTATTTACCAGCAACGGTTAGTACGATACATCCCCTCTGAAATAATGTGTTGTTCTATTCAGCTGTGTACTTTTCAGTGAAATACAAGTACAAACTCCAAGTTTAACTAAAGTGGGTAGCAGAACACGACTTATGCTCCAAATTAAGGTAACCAGAGGCACGAGTTAATAGCTAAAATAGTGAAAGTCAATAGTAGTTGTATGTTACAATCACTTTTTTCTCGAGAGATGTAACGCCCTTTATTCTAATTTGTGTTGCTCTAAGTTCCCTCTTCTTTTCCGAGACCATCTTATGTGGCTTTGCTCATTCTTTTAGTTCTTATTTACCACTCCTGAGCATCAGATCAACTGTGAAGTGCGGAAATTCTCCCACTAGCGATTGATTTTTTATTCTGATGTTATTTTCACTATTTCTTCATATTCTACATGTTACATTGTGGTCTGTGCAGAAGTACCCTTTCTTCTTTGAGGCGGTGATCATGCTTCTTAGTTATTCTAAGTTCGTGATCGTTTTGTGTACTTTAACTTGACACAGTTGAGATTTTATTATATAAGACTGCTGAAATTATGTCGTGGCCTGGGACATAGCTAGGCCCAACCTAGCCATTACTCCTGAACGCAAGTTTGAACAAGAGAAGAAGAAAGTGGTTTCTACTATAATCGATGATGGAATTTGGCGAGAGTTTGAATTTGGCATCTGCTGTGAATGATAGATGAAGTTTGGTCATCGCAGTTGAAACGAGTGAGAGAAAAGGGTTGAGACGCAGAGTAGTTTAATTGCTGCCATCGACGATGCATATATGATTACTGCTGATGAAGATTAGTTGCTGCCGTTCCAAGGAAGAGTGCTGATGTTGGTGACAGGAGTGGTTGCTGACAGTCATTGAATGCTACCATTGATGATAATGGGATGGAGGTGATAAGAAGAGTTTAATTTCCCTGCTGTTTCTATTGATTGGTGACTGCTGGGATGATCGAGAATGAGTCTGTCGACGCCGATTGATGATCCTGTGGTCAGAATGGATTAAATGGGTGGGTGTGGGGCTGTTTTATGTCGAGAGTTCAGTGAAGAATAGTTGTTTGCTGCTCGCCGGTGTTTGTGGAAAATAGTCGGTCGTCAAACAAGAACTTGAGTTTGGTTTGACTGCCACTATGATTAAACTCGAGCAAAGTCAAGGAAATGTAATCTCTTCCTCCCGAAGGAAAGGGGGTGATGGAACAAATCAAGGAAATGTAATCTCCTCCTCCTGAAGCACTGACCGAGCAAAAGATGGACTCTTTGGTTATGTGTCCGACGACCATGAAACATCACTTTAGTATTATATATATTGGGCTTGGCCCAAGCAGCAAATACATAACGTTACCTTAACAAACTAACCGGTCGGCGGAGACGGCCAATCCTAAACCCAACGAACCTAAGCACATCTACTTAACCGTAAACCAACAACACCCCCGGCTAACCCTTATCTGTCGTTGCCGAACCATTTAACATAACCACGTCAGCCCTATGGTGGGACTATAGATTGGCCAAGGAGAAAAGGTTGAGCCCGGTCTTATCCGGCTACTGAGATCCAATTAATTAAACGCGTTAATGTGACCCGACTAACTCACTATAATATGACATGAACTAAATATTAGGATAGTTCTGCTATGACCTAAATATTTTAAGGCGGGCCCTACAGCCCTGGTCCTATCTGAGGTTACACTGTCAGTTCCAGATGGCTAACGATTAACTTAGAAAGTGGGCTGGATCTTGACAGTTGAATGCGAGCCCAATAAGCTATTAGCCATTATATTTTACACGAACAACATTTATTTTATTGAGTCGACTCCATGATTTTATAACCAAATGGACATCAGGTGGTTTTCCCAACGGAAGTTATGGATATAAAATGTAACAAAGCTCAAGGATTTTCTGTTTTTGTGGTCATTGTATTTGTGTTTATTTGGCCAAGTAGGTGTTACCAGCCAATACTCAAATCTAACCAGTTCTCTACTTACCTCAACCTCACCAAATTATCTGATGGCTTTACATGTTGTAAATAGGTAGTCATTACAACCCAGGTTTAATTAAGGGGTATCTTTTGCCAGTTCAGTGAAATGTTTGTTCACGATGAAACTACTTTGGATGCGCAGCATTCCGACCAGTAACTAAAGTGACCTCCAAAGGTAAAGGTCTCTACAGAATTAATGATCAGAGCAACTGTCGTGGATCTCGACAATAACACAGAATTGAAACAACCTTCCCGTGATTGGTATATAAATAAGTACAAGCAGTTTGGTTAAGTTAATGAATTTTAGATGTCCAGCAAATCTCAAGAGGCTTTGGGAGAAATTAATGGTCCACTACCATCTTGACATGAGGTGAGGTGTCTGATGGAAAAATTAATGAAGATTCTCAAATGCCAGTGCAATAGAAGTGATTGGAACTTGCACTTTGTGCAGCAGAATGCGTCCTTGGGCTAGGAAAGGGCGGAGCTTAATAAATGATATTCTGCTCGGCTATTATGATCAAACGAATTAAACTTGGTACTATGACCAGACTAACTAATATACTATAATACGATACAACCAACTAAATATATATGGGCGCTATATCTTTTATTAAGTTTTCTCCACCGTCGGGGCCTTAGGCCCCGACTTTACTATTACTATGATCAAACGAATTAAACTTGGTACTGTGACCAGACTAACTAAAACACTATAATATGATAAGACCAACCAAATATATATGGGCGCTATATCTGTTATTAAATTTTCCTATGGCCCCGGCCTTCCGGCTACTATGATCAAACGAATTAAACTTGATATTGTGACCAGACTAACTAATACACTATAATATGATACGACCAACTAAATATATATGAGCGCTATATCTGTTATTAAATTTTCTCCACCGCGGCCCCGGCTTTCCTGCTGCTATGATTAAACGAATTAAATTTGGTACTGTGACCATACTAACTAAAACACTATAATATGATAAGACCGACTAAATATATATGGGCGTTATATATGTTATAAAGTTTTCTCCACCGCCGGGGTCGTAGGCCCCGACTTTCCGGCTACTATGATCAAACGAATTAAATTTGGTACTGTGACCAGACTAACCAATACACTATAATATGATACGACCAGCTAAATATATATGGGCCCTATATCTGTTATTAAGTTTTCTCCACCGCCGGGGCCTACTGCTACTATGATCAAACGAATTAAACTTGGTATTGTGACCAGACTAACTAAAACACAATAATATGATAAGACCAACTAAATATCTATGTGCGCTATATCTGTTATTAAGTTTTCTCCACCGCCGGGGTCGTAGGTCCCGGCTTTCCGACTACTATGATCAAACAAATTAAACTTGGTACTGTGACCAGACTAACTAATACACTATAATATGATACGACCAACTAAATATATATGGGTGCAACATATGTTATTAAGTTTTCTCCACCGTCGGGACCGTAGACCCCGGATACTATGATCAAACGAATTAAACTTGGTACTATGACCAAACTAACTAATACACTATAATATGATACAACCAACTAAATATATATGGGCGCCATATCTGTTATTAAATTTTCTCCACCGCCGGGGTCGTAGGCCCCGGATTTCCTACTACTATGATCAAACGAATTAAACTTGGTACTGTGACCAGACTAACTAATACACTATAATATGATAAGACCAACCAAATATACATGGGCGCTCTATCTGTTATTAAATTTTCTCCACCGCCGAGGCCGTGAGCCCCGGCTTTCCGGCTACTATGATCAAACGAATTAAACTTGGTATTGTGACCAGACTAACTAATACACTAAATTAAGATATGACCAACTAAATATATATGGGCGCTATATCTGTTATTAAACTTTATCCACCGCCGGGGCCGTAGGCCCCGACTTTCCGGTTAATATGATCAAATGAATTAAACTTGGTACCGTGACCAGACTAACTAAAACACTATAACATGATATGGCCATCTAAATATATATGGGCGTTATATCTGTTATTAAATTTTCTCCACCGTCGAGGCCTACAACTACTATGATCAAACAAATTAAACTTGGTACTGTGACCAGACGAACTAAAACACTATAATATGATAAGACCAACTAAATATATATGAGCGCTATATCTGTTATTAAATTTACTCCACCGCCGGGACCGTAGGCCCAGGCTTTACGACTACTATGATCAAACGGATTAAATTTGCTACTGTGACTAGACTAATTAAAACACTATAACATGATACGACCAACTAAATATATATGGGCGTTATATCTGTTATTAAATTTTCTCCACCGCTGGGGCCGTAAGCCACGCCTTTCCAGCTACTATGATCAACCGAATTAAACTTGCTACTGTGACCAGACTAACTAAAACACTATAATATGATACGCCCAACTAAATATATACGAGCGTTATATCGTCTTTCTGGATACTATGATCAAGCGAATTAAACTTGTTACTCTGACTAGACTAACTAAAACACTATAATATGATACGACTAACTAAATATATGGGAGTTATATCTGTTATTAAACTTTCTCTGGCACCGGGGCCGTAGGCCCCGGCTTCCCAACTAATATGATCAACCGAATTAAACACGTTATTGTGACCCGACTAACCAATATACGCATTAGTGCGGAAATTTAATTATAATGTTGGGACTGTTCTTGTATGACCACAGACCAAAATTGCATGGGAAGATACTGATCGACCGACCAAACAAATGAACAATAAACAGAACTCTAATGTTCAATTCTATTATTGTTTAGATATTAAATCTTTAATTAATATAAACTCCAGATATTGACTGATTAAGTAAATCTTCATATTATGAATTTTAATTAGTTTTTCTCCACCGCAGTCCCGGCTACTATGATCAAAATAATTAAACACGCTACTGTGACCCGACTAACTAACACCTTATAATATGATACGACCAACTAAATATGCGGGCTCTATATCTGCTTTTAAAATGTGGTCTCGACTTTCCGGCTAATTTGATCAAACTAATTAAACATGCTATTTTAACCGACTAACTAACACCCTATAATATGATACGACCAACTAAATATGTGGGCGCTATATCTGCTTTTAAATTTTCGCCACCGCCGGGACCGTAGGTCCCGACTATCTGGCTACTATGATCAAACTAATTAAACACGCTTTTGTAATCCGACTAACTAACATACTATAATATGATACGACCAACTAAATATGTGGGCACTATATCCGCTTTTAAATTTTCTATACCGGTCCCGGCTTTCCGGCTGCTTTGATCAAACTAATTAAACACGCTATTGTGACCCGACTAACTAACACCCTATAATATGATACGACCAACTAAATATGTGGGCACTATATCCGCTTTTAAATTTAGACCACCGCCAGGACGGTAGGTCCCGGCTTTCCAGCAGCTATGATCAAACTAACTAACATCCTATAATATGATACGACCAACTAAATATGTGGGCATTGTATCCGCTTTTAAATTTTCTCGACCGCGGTCCCGGTTTCCGACTACTATGATCAAACTTGTAGGATCAGAATATCGCACAGAAGAATATGCTTGCGAAATTATTAACAACACATCGCGAAGACATCACATGATGATTTCAGAAATGACATAACAGATGACATCAACTTAAACATGAGAAAAGTGTGATGATCTTGCGAAAATTAGGAATGTTGCGAATGTTACATTTGTAAGCTTGCGAAAATACCGCAAGCCAGATCCGAAATTAGGGGAAATGTTAGCTGTACATTAGTTGTCATCCACTATGTAAACACCTATATAAAGAGAAAGACAAGAGAGAGAAAGGGGATAGATAATCAGAAAGAGAGACACACTTTAGGAGAGGATACATTCTGTAGAGAGAGAAAGTAGAATTGGTTGTATTATTATTATCTCCTTCTTCTTCCTCCTTCAAGAACCTAGAGCTCCAAATACTCATTAATGGAGTCTCCATGTAATCAAGATGTAATTACAAATAATCATACTAAAACCTAACCTCGTGGATGTAGATCAAATTGATCGAACCACGTAAACCTTGTGTCTCTTTACAATTTTAGCATTCTTATCATCATTTTTATGTTTAGATCTACAAATTATTACAAGGGGTGTGTTGTAGGATTTCCTGTAACTACATTTTTGGCGGTAGAAACAGGGAGCGAGTAAAGGATTTATCCTTCTTGTAACTTGTTGGTTCAAGAAATTTCCATGAAGATTAGCTACTGTTCATATTTTTCTAGATCCACAAAATTTAGGTTCAAAAATGGAAATTTTATGGAAGAAATCACACTTTTAGGGAGTAAACATCATCAACAATTCAAAGACATGAAAAAAGTGAGAGAAAAAAATTAGTTGTTGTGGTGAAATTTAAGGAAAAAATGGAAGTTTCAGTGCAAGATTTTCATGTTCAGGAGAAAGCAAGAGGCATTTTGTAAAGAAACAAAGGAAAGACGAAGATAATGATAAGAGTCAGAAGTTGTGATTTCTGTCACAAACAGAAAGTCACACAGATGGTTCAAGGCTGAGCGAACAACAAATAGGTCACGGGTTCGAATTCGCAGAGACACATATTTTTCATTTTCTTCTCATTTTCATGGGAGAATAAAAGAATAAGGAAAAAAGTTATGCGTTAATTTCACAGAGAGGTCCTTACACAATTGGTCCAGAGAGCAGTACGTGCGTTCGTGGTCGCAAGTTCGAATTCGCCTGCGAACATAGTTTTATTCTTTTTTACAGAGAGCGAAAAAATGAATAATTTCGCAATATTGTTTCATTATTTCGCAAACAAGAGGCAGCACAATTAGTCATGTGCGAAGTTTATGAGCTCATTGTCGCGTGTTCGATTCCCACCTCACGCGTGCCTTTTTCGCATATTTATATTTAAGCTATTAAGGGTGAAGATGAGGATAAAAGTTTACAGTTATTTAGTTATTTCGCACAGCAGAGTTGTCACAGATGGTTCAATGTGATACTTCGCAAGGAGAATGTCATGGGATCAATTCTTGCCACTTGCATATTTGTTTTTGATTATTTCGCATGAGAGAGTTCGCACACTTGGTTCGCACAGAAAATAATTGATGATTATTTCACACAGAAGAGAGTTGATGATAATTTTGCAGAGATATTTCGCAAAGAAGAAGCTTACACAGTTGGTCAGGAGGCATGAATGCAAGCAGCAGGCCGCGGGATCAATTCTTGCTTCTCACATGTTTATTTTTGTTATACGAAATTTATACAGAATCCCCTCTCACACAGTTGGAATTTGATTACTTCGCAAGACCTTTGATTTTTTCGCAAGAGAGGCTTAGCACAGTTGGTATGGTGCGAGAAAATCCAAGAAGCAGGTCAAGGGTTCAAGTCTCACTTCTCACACTTCTTTTTGCTGCGCGAAATTCATACATTTCAAGGCATTTATTCACTTCTTTGACAACAACAACGACTCACACGAAAGATAAGTACCACTTCCTTGAACATTTTACTTTATACTAAGAACGAATAAAAAGATTTTAGATTTGATTTACAAAAGGCGATTCAATCGCACGATAACAAAAATTTCAAGATTTCAAAAATTACTAAGATTTCAAAATTACAAAAAAAAAAATCGATTTATATATATTTCTAGAATATTTCTTTTACAGAAAATAAAACATTTTTGATTTGATTTACAAAAGGCGGTATAATCGCAGAATTACAGAAATTTCAGAATTACAAAGATTCCACAATTACAAAAGAAACCGAGAAAAATCTCGCACAGATCAATTTATATATTTCTCTTGAAAATTTGCTTTGTTTCAAATGAGAATGATATCTAACATTGAGAGTAGTAGGAGGCAAAATAAGACCTTCCATCAACAGGCTAGTAAGACCTTCCATCAACAGGCTGCATAAGACCTCATTAGGATCATTTCCATGAAAGATGTTCATCGGATGAGACGAAACAAGTTATACAAAGGAAATCAAAACAAAGAAAAACGATTTGAACTTGCAATTAAATGAAAATTTTTGATAAAAGAAATGTATTACAAATATTTCACAACTACAAAGATTTCAGAATTACAATGTATTAGAATTTCTCTTGAATATTTATTTTGCTTCAAATGATATAATATTATGAGAATGAAAGAATGAATGAAAGAGATGACAGGAATGAAAGAGATGACAGAAATGAAAAGATGAATGAGAGAATAAAGAAATGCGAACATTTCGCAGAAACAAAGAGACGCGAACATTTTGCAGAAACGCGAATAAAATTTCACAGATAGAGGCGAACCTTTATGGCGTACACCCTAGTTCGCGAATAAAATTTCGCAAGAGGCAAATATAAGACCTAAAGTACGTCATAGAAGGGGGGTACCTGTTGCATGACTCAGCGAAAAGGTTACACCGCCCCTGGAACCTGAGTCATGGAGATTTGGGGTCAATAAAGCCCATCCAGGAGAGGTACCTTGGATTTTCAACCTAAGATTTTGCTTTAGGTTGGACGACTAGGGGTCTCTTCTAAGGAGTGCAGAATCTGATCGGCGCCGAGGTACACGGTTGAGTCAAGAGTGCCAGGGGCGTCTGGAGCGTACCTTGCCATTGTTGACAAGTCATGGCTTATACTGCACTCGGCCCGAAGAAAACCCCACTTAGGGTGCAGTCTCGTAACCATAAGCCCTATAGGACAAGAGGATGCGAAAACAACTGGTTTTTGTTAAGACCGGATGAGAGGAGCTAACCTTGTATGGTAGAAGTACGCCTCCTTGAAGGGGAAACCAGGGGGGAGATAAGGGCGGCACCCTCCATTAGGGAGCTGATAAGTGTCTTAAGACGCAAATGTCATGAGGCTTTTTACTCGCAAGGGTATTAAGACTTGTCATATTTGTGCGACAATCCTGAAGAGTGAGAAAAAGATAAGACGAGATCAATGGGTCATTACATGAAAGTGTGAAGACGTCCTGCGATTTCGTCGCAAGACGACAATGTCATGGGGCTTTATTTTCGCAAGAATATTTATGCCTGTCATATTGTCGCAACAATCCTGAAGAGGCAATAATAGAAAAGAAAAAAATTAAGGCAAGATCAATGGGTTTTTGCATGAAAGTGCAAAGACGTCCTGCGATTTTGTCGCAATGACAAGAGGTGGCAAAATAAGACCTTTAACTAGGAAGGAAAAATAAGACCACATAAGAAAATGAGTAAGAAAGTAAGCTTGAGAGAATGATTATATGTAAGCAAACAAGCTTGCGAATATGTACATGGAAATGAAACTGAGGCAGTGAAAATGCCGCAGACTTGATATTATGATCATACTGTTATGAGATACTAATAGTGCATGAAAGAAGGAAGATGAAAAACAGGTAAGAACTTGTGAAGAACAATAATTACACGAAGAAGAATGCACACACTAAAGAAAAAGGCAGAGAAATGAAGAATGGAAGCAATTTAGAGATACATCAATTTTAGACGGCAAAATGAGCTAAGTAACACAAACATTAACTATACATTACAATAGATAAGCATTCTCATCATACAAGCATCATACTCGCATCATAAAAGCATTGCATAAGCATTTCATGGCATAAACATCGCATACACATTTCATAACATAATCATCACATAAGCATTATATTCGCATAAGTACTTTACAAACTGTACGGAATAATATTGCAGAATTTCGCAATAATATCGCAGAATTTAGCAGAATTATTCAGGATTATTCATAATTTCACAGGATTATTCAAGAATTTCGCAAGATTATTCAGAACTTCACAGAATGATTCATAATTTCGCAGAATGATTCAAAATTTCGTAGAATGTGTCAGAATTTCGCAGAATATGATTCTTCCGAATGATGTGATTATCTCGCTCAATTATTTCGCACAATTATAAGCAACTTTAAGAGATTATACTATTGCATGAGCACAAAACATGAGACAGAGGCAAAGATAAGAATAAGGAAACAATTCGCACATTCAACATTTTCTCAAGGATTCTACCCTCATAGATAAAGAACAGAGGCAACTATGGATTACCAAGAAAACATTTAATGTTCTTTATCTCCTCGACAAGAATCATTCCCAAAGTGGACGTTCGCTAATGAACAATAAGAATCCTCACCAAAAATGGAGTAATAATTTCGCACGAATAGAGGCAATACTTATTATTCAAGGACAAATACTTCTTATTTACTCCGCAGAGTTCTTCTTATATTTCGAGGATTAAGTAATTTTTATACTTCATCAAGGATACTTCATACTTCTTATACTTCAAGGGTTAATAGTAGTCGGGACCGTAGACCCCGGCTACTATGATCAAACTAACTAATACACTATAATATGATACAACCAACTAAATATATATGGGCGCCATATCTGTTATTAAATTTTCTCCACCGCCGGGGTCGTAGGCCCCGGCTTTCCTGCTACTATGATCAAACGAATTAAACTTGGTACTGTGATCAGACTAACTAATACACTATAATATGATAAGACCAACCAAATATACATGGGCGCTATATCTGTTATTAAATTTTCTCCACCGCCGAGGCCGTGAGCCCCGGCTCTCCGACTACTATGATCAAACGAATTAAACTTGGTATTGTGACCAGACTAACTAATACACTATAATAAGATATGACCAACTAAATATATATGGGCGCTATATCCGTTGGTTTGTGAATATTTTGCTCAGATTTTCAAAACTTTCATTCGCTGTTGGTTTGTGAATATTTTACTTGCTGTTTGTGGTCCATAATGGTACACTATGCACCACCTATTATTAGCACATGTTTACCCTCCAAAGTATATAATTCAGAGAGTCCATGAGAATGTGTAATGACAAGGTAGTGACTGTTTCCCTAAATTGCAGTTATTAGAGGGCCAATCTAAGCCATGAAGTAGGTGGTGAGGTTGTTATATATCGTGAATGACATAGTGATGCAGTTACGATTCCAAATAGTGTAGACTGTAGATATATTCTAACATTGGTAAATCACAAAGATAGGAACAGCCTTATATAGGATTTCCAAGGTTGATATGCGATGGATCTTAATGAGTTTCTTATTTATGGTTGGGACGTTTGCAATCCCGTGTGCTTTAGGTGGTGTTCTTCACGTACTTTTTCAAGGGATAATGCTGGATATGTCAAAATGTGCAACACTTAATTTCACTAATTTAGTTTTGGAAAGCATTTTGAATGAAAATTTTAGGGGTTGTGGGATACTAGCATACATGTCAGGTAATAATTCATGGATGATCTGTGCATGCAGATACTAGCACAGTAATTTCCATTGACGATGTTGGTGATGAGTTTCAGTCCTTCCCCTATTGATGAATCTAAACTCAATAAGATTTTCAGATTGGAAAATGATGATTTAAGATTTTTTTTAATTGGTGTTTACTTATGATTTTTTGCTTTTACAGTACAGGAAATGGTAATCTACTTATGCCAGGTTCTCTTAGGGTCTGATCCATTGGATTTTTAAAAGGAAAGGTTCAATCGTGGGTATGTTTTGTGTGTTAATCAATGTTTCCAGGCTTGGAATGGGTTGATGAGTTATTATAGTAAGCTTCATTCTGTGTTATCTCATCATGGATGAAAGAGTTAATTCTTCCAACATGTTGTCCAGTAAGAAAACTGAGAGTACTAAGCAAAAAAAATTATGTTATAGACTCAGTTTGTCAACATTTCTTTTTGTGCATACTAAAACAAACATTTTGATCTTTATAAATCCAAAAAAAATTCGTTGATTTTTTGATTACTTGGAAGAACATGCTTATAATCTGGTCATCATGAATTCGTTTGCCTAGTAATTTGAAACTGTTTGCTAAAATAATTTTGATTTTGTGTGTTGCAGATTGAAATGATAAGCACCGTCATTGGATAAGATCAGTAATATTTAGAGCGAGGGAATGGTTAATAATACCTAAAAAAGTCATAAGGCGGCATCTGATGTTACCGTAAGTTAAAGTGAGGTATCTGTTAGTAGCTGATATTTAAGTTCACCACCGTTCTTGCACTGCACAAATTTTTTTAAACAGTAGCCGAAGCGATAATAAACATGCACAGTAGTGATCCACACAAACTTTTGGACAGTAGCGGAAGCGATAAATAATCTATAGATTTTATGAACTCTTTGTTTTCGTAAATTGTTGATTAATGAGAAAGTTCAATTATTCAAGATGATTAAAGATAGTATCGTATTGTCACATTTCTAACCTACATTTTTCCTCAACACTTTAACATATGTTCTTTATTATTAGCTATTTTGTTGGTGACAAATCTAAACTTGAGTGTCATCAAGTTTATTGAACTAGGTGACAAACATCCATTCTTTGTTGTCCTCGATGCATTGACTTTCTACTGCAAAAAATACACCTTTTTTTTTGAGGAGATCTAAAGCCTAGATGAAGCCGCCTATTGGTGGAAGGCAATGGGGATATGTAGCACGTTCGTAAAAGGAGAAGAGGACCTCCAAATTGCAGGAAAAGAAAACCGAAAAACAAAGAGGCCATTAGAAATTATTGCTCGAATGTTACCAAGCTGATTCAATTAATCATGATACATATGATATAATAAATAATGTGTTATAATGTTTTTACTTGGGTTCGGAGGACAAAGGAAATTGTGTTCGTCACAACTACATACATTGGAAGGAACAGAGATAAATCGGAAGTTAAACAATAAAGGAAATTATGTTCGTCACTGATTCAATACGTGGGCATTACATATGTTTTAGAATTTTCTCCACGGCGGGAGCCGTAGGTCCTGGCCTATCTGTTACTATGATCCAACTAGGTAAACATACTATTCTGACCGACTAATTAACACATCATAATATGATCCAACTAATCAATCACGCTACAATGACCCGACTAACTAACACAATATAATATGACACGACAACCTAAATATTGGGACCGTTCTACCATGATCCGAATAACTAAATATGCTCCCAACTATTATAAACATGACCAACTAACACGCTAATTTCAATGTGGGCACTATATCTGCTTTTAAATTTTCTCGACCGCCGGGGCCGTAGGACCCGGCCCCCTCCAGCTACTATAGTCCAACCAATGAAACACGCTATAGTGACTTGACTAATTAACATGCTATAATATGATACGACCAACTAAATATTGGGACCGTTCTACTATGACCCGACTAACTAAATATGCTACCGACTATTATAGACAAGACCAACAAACACACTAATTTGCATTTGCCTTTAATTTTTTTCGAACGCCGGCACCGTAGGACCCGACGCCCTTTGGCTACTATGATCCCACCAATTAAACACGCTACAATGACCCGACTGACTAACACATTATAATATGACACGACCAACTAAATATTGGGACCGTTCTCCCATAACACAACTAACTAAATATGTTGCGGACTATTATAGACAGGACCAACTAACACACTAATTAAAATGTGGGCACTACATCTGCCTTTTAATTTTCTCGACCACCGGGATCGTAGGATCCGGACCCCTCCGGTTACTATGATCCAACCAATTAAAGATCCTACAGTAACCTGACTGACTAATACATTATAACATGACACGATGAACTAAAGTTTGGTTGTCCAACATGTATCCTTACACAGTTACTTGAGGCAATTAAGAAACCAAAGTATGTGATATGCATTACTGAATTATCAACAGTAAGTAACCAAAAGCAGAAGTTGGTTGTACCTTGAGTCAATTGGTGTACACCTGCACATTGTAAGCCTATTTATATTCTTTTCCATTTATAGATATTTTTTTGGCATTTTGAAATATTCTATTGCTTAGCTTCTTATTTACTTGGAAGCAGTAGTATAGAGAGAAATATAAGCCCAGGAAGACTGAAAAGATTATATACTCATGTGCATTAACTAACTCGCTTTTGATGTCCCTTTCTCTTGCAAAAACAAAAGAAGTCGATAAGACAATTTCAAATTATTAATCGAGTGTCTTTTTATCTGTTTATATACATATATATATATATATATATTATTCAAAAGAATCTGATTTGCTCTGTTTTAACTTTCTGATGCATGCAAGGCAATGCCACAAGGGGACTCAAAGGTTTGCTTTATCTCTCTAGATTTATACCCTGAAATATATGTCCGTTCCTGTTTTTTGAGGTTTGCTTAGCAAAAGAGACTGCTCTAGGATTGGAAGCTATTAGGAAATAATATGGGAAAGTCCATATTTAGGAGATATACATATTTAAGTTGTGAGAGTTATATTAGGAATGAATTATCTTGAGAACCAAGTCTTGTGCCTTGAGAGCCAAGTCTTGTGATTGTATACATAGCTAAAGAATTAATGAGAAAGATACACCGAATTATTATCAATGTAGTCTTTTATGCTTCCGCGTTTATGCTCTCCTCTCTCTTGCTCGATCCTTAACATGGCATTAGAGCGAGGTGAGAGGGAGAGAAAGTTATAGAGTTTTCGGCTTAGGGTTTAGGTAATGAGTTAACGAAGAAAAAAAAATTGAATAAGAGAGACATCAAACGAGGAAGAGAATCGTGTTAAGTTTGAGGATAAAGAAGAAGGCGTAACTCTTGGTCTTATGTTGCTGCTGAACCGTGTTCAAAATCGTGTTGTTCACCAAATCAGGGGAACAAAACCTTGGTAAGATGAGTTTGTTGTTGTGAGCAAGCACGAGGAATAAAGCTAGGGTGCTGACAAGGTTAACGCCTCACATGAATCAGATGGGGCAGTTGGGAGATGGAAGAATAAAACCAGGGATCCCGTGGTGGTGGTACGTAGGGTTCCTGGAAGATTGGAGTTTGCTTCCATATCATCGCGATCTGTGGTTGTACGTAGGGTTCCTTGTGGAACTCAAAAGGAAGTAATGGTGATGGAGAATTATATAAAGAAGGAAAGATGTTACTGCCCTAGATTTGATTTATAATGCGATGATGTTTGGTTGCTGTTAGTTCGATGGAGAGATGTGTAAACTGTTTTCTGTTGATGTTGTTAAGATGATGGAGTCAGAGAAAGAATGAAGACTGAAGATTGGAAAGAAAACATGGTTGGGTGAGTTTTGTAACGGAAAACCAAACCGAGGACCTGATGTTGGTCAATGGCAATCGATTAGTTCTGGTTGCGTTCGGTGCCATGTTCCGTAGTCAGGTTAAAAGAAAATAGACGGAATGGGTTTGTTTGTTGAATCGACATAAGAATAAGTTGGAGCTTTATGTGAGATTTGTTTAATCAAACCCGTGAAAAAGAACTGTTGCTTCCGTGTGATATAAAGAGATTGATGATGACTGATGGTGATTCATGGGATTCGAATCTGTTTTGAGAACGCAAAGAAGAACCCTAGTGAGTTGATTGATGAAAGGATGTGTGGTCGTGTTTAGACAAGTCAGAACTTGCTGTGAAGTTAACAGGAGAACATTATGATGTTGTCGGAAGAAGTATTAGGAATGATTTTAGAAGATGAAGAGTGTTGCAATGGCTTGGTATTATCAACGGGATAGATCGAATTTGTGCTGGGCAGTGATGATGAATAAGACGTGTGTTGCTGCTGGAATTTGACAGGAAATATTGCTGGGGATTCTCGGTGATAAAAGATGATTAATAATCGATGGTGAAGAATGGGACTCTGCGAAGATGGCTTGAGTTAAGATCGATAGCTGCATTTTTAGTCGAATTAGATATCGAGACAGAAGTAGCACGAGTTTGCTAGTGTGGTTCTTTTGTATGATATATATGTGCTATCAAGGTGATGTTGCGGATTTGGTAAACCTAAGAGCATGTATGGTTGTGCGTCTGTCAAGCTAAGAAAGGGACGGTGAGCAATTCAGATGCTAATTAAGAAAAGAAGGATAATTAAGAAAAGAAGGATAATTAAGAAAAGAAGGAGACAAGTTGTTTGTTTGAATACGTGAATGAACAAAAACTACGATTTGGACCGGAACGTCCTTAAACTTCCATTGGGACCGCAATGTCCAAAAACTACAATTTGGCCCAGAACGTCCTTAAACTTCCATTGGGACCGCAATGTCCAAAAACTATAATTGGGACTGGAATGTCCTTAAACTTTCATTGGGACTGCAATGTCCAAAAACTACGACCGGGACCGAAATGTCCTTAAACTTCCGAAGAGGACCTAACGTCCTAAAATTATGATTGGGACCGTAATGTCCTAAAACTTCCGAAGGGGACCGAGATGTCCTAAAACTATGAAGATGGGACCGAGATGTCCTAGAACTACGAAGGGGACCGAGATGTCCTAAAACTACGAAGTTGGGATCGAAATGTCCAAAAACTACGAAGGGGACCGAAACGTCCTTAAACTACGAAGAGGACCGAAAGATGTCCCTAAATTATGAAGAGGACCGTAATGTCCCTAAACTTCCGAAGGGGACTGAAACGTCCTTAAACTACGAAGAGGACCGAAAGATGTCCCTAAACTACGAAGAGGACCGTAATGTCCTTAAACTTTCAAAGGGGACCGAAACGTCCTTAAACTACGAAGGGGACCGAAACGTCCTTAAACTACGAAGATGGGACCGTAATGTCCTTAAACTTCCGAAAATGGGACCGTAATGTCCTTAAACTATCGAAAATGAGACCGTAATGTCCTTAAACTTCTGAAGATGGGACCGTAATGTCCTTAAACTTCTGAAAATGGGACTGTAATGTCCTTAAACTACGAAGATGGGACAGTAACGTCCATAAACTATGATTCAAAGATATTTTCGCAAAAGCGTTAAGGAAAGTTCAATTTAAATTTCTTTTGTTCAAGATGGGCATTCGTGATCTACATGCTCCATCTTGAGAGAGGGTATTAGGAGATAATATGGGAAAGTCCATATTTAGGAGATATACATATTTAAGTTGTGAGAGTTATATTAGGAATGAATTATCTTGAGAACCAAGTCTTGTGCCTTGAGAGCCAAGTCTTGTGATTGTATACATAGCTAGAGAATTAATGAGAAAGATACACCGAATTATTATCAATGTAGTCTTTTATGTTTCCGCGTTTATGCTCTCCTCTCTCTTGCTCGATCCTTAACAGAAGCAGATTAGTTTTGATTGGTTTAGTTAAAACCTGTTATTTTTTTAATTAAGAACATTTGTTTCTTAATTAAGATATTGATTTTCCAGGTATAACTCGAATAAACTTTAATCATGAATCTGTTTATCTGTGTGTTTGTTAGTTAAAAAAATAAATACATTTGAACACCTTGCTCCCTGTGGTTCTTCTTGCTGGAACTGGATTCGACAAGATGACAGCCCTTTATCTTGACACGAAATTACAGTGGTTAGGTGGTGAACTAGATGGAATTGAACCATTCACATCCTTATAGTTCAACCCTGTCGTAGAATGAATGTTGAATGGGCCCGATAGTGAAACTGGTAATTAGGATGCATAAGTTCCAACGATTTTGAAATGCTCAACAATTTTATCAGTAACCCACAAGTAAGCAACTAAGATGTCAATTACCAAGTCAGAGACCTAGCTAAGTCTATTGTTGACACTAATCTTCCCATGTTAGAATTTGCATTAAACGTTAAACATATAATTTTGTTGGTTAAGTTTTCTCCATGTCCATTATGTGATGTCACTTCAAATGGCAGTCAAAGCGAATTATTTGCCATTACATACCAACTTTTCTTGCAATGTTTGCTATATAAATGTGCTACTGTTCAATCATATCGGCGGAGCTAGCAAAGTTTGAGAACCACATCGGCATTTATAATTTAATTCAAGACCTGCACATTTTTGTTCACAGTGGTGACAATGAGAATGAACTTAAATTAGCTACTGATCTCGAGCATTCGTAAAAACTCTTGCTGTTGTTGTTTTGCAGGGTGCAAAACACATGAAAACTTCTGCTTCAAACTGGTGCCGCTGGGTGTGAGCAGATTGTATGGACTGGTGATGTGGGAGCGAGCATATTGTGGTAGAAGGTTGACGAGATGAATTTTTCTGGTGGAGTTCAGGTCATGTAGCTGGTTATGGTAGTCTTTGAGAAAGAGTTGGTGGTATAGTTGTTAGTGGACCTGTGGAGAATTTGGGTAGTCCAAGAACTGGTTGTTTTTGAAAACAACTGGTGTTTCGAGATATAATGTTGGAATAGAACATCCTTATTTAAGTTCATTGATATGTCAAGACAGACAAAAGATACTAATTAAGATACGGTATGTTTATAAACTGTACGAACCATGGTATTGCTGCGAAGGCATAACAATACTAAACCAAAACATTTGGCCAGTCCTAATACTAATAGTTTTATACGACGTCGAGCATCTGGATCTCCATCTTTTCTCATTTCAGTGTAAATTAAAGCATTGACCTGTACAAATAATGAGTAAACTAATCAAACAATCTTAAACTATTATAGCTTTGAAAAAAAAATATCTGAACAACATAAAGTTTAATAAAAAATTATTAGTCATGCATTTGGACTACTGTGAAATAGTGAATTTTTTTGATAATACCTAGCCTGGATTTTAGTGTCGGCTTTGAAATGTTAATTGTGATGAATGTTTTTATCCATCGCAAGACAATAAATCAACTTATCGTAGATTGAAGTTTAAGAAAACGATCACCGCCCTTGTAGAATCCTTTTGTCTTAACTTGGGAGACTTGGAAGCAAATTGCAGAGACATAAGAGAGTTTCAAGTTTCTATAACAAATTTTAAGCGAAATTCCTTTTTCTCTTAGCTAACCAAACGAAACTGTTCATCGGTAGATGAAGGGAAACATGTTCCACCGATGACCTCAAACTTCGATAATGCCGATGGGCGATGAACCTGCATAGTTGAATCGCCGATACTTAGAAGTAACCTTCAGGCAAGGGGTGTGATTACACCCATATCATAACAATGTAGAGAGGCTGGTAACATTAAAGTGAAGATAGTTTGGTTGGCTGATATATGAAGATTGCTAAACCAACGATTCAAGTGAAGATAGTTTGGTCGATTGATATATAGCATGTGATTTTAAATATCGTTTAATGACTTTCTTCTTTCAGCTTTTCAATTCAAGGTCACAAGTCCAATGTCCATCAGTAACGAGGCTGATCATGGGGTACCACTAGGGGTGAGCATTTGGCCCGTAATACGTGGATTTAATCGGGACCAACCGTTCATTTGTGGATGAATGTCCGGACCGTTCGTTAACGGGTTGGATGCGGATGAAATTTTTAAAATCCAACGGATAACGGATCAGGCCCGGATGCAACCTTGAAAATCCGTTGGATATCCATATCCGTTAAATTAAGGGGATTTATATAGTTCTAAAAAAATATTATGGATCATTTATGAAATTTTAAGATGTTTGGTTGGGGTGTTGTACATGACATTTTTATATTTGTATACATATATAGGATATGTATGTTTTATAAGGAGTCATTTGTGTTAGTTTTATTTTCTTTACTATAAATTTTAACTAAAACAAATCCATTGGATTATCCGCATCCAATCCGTCCATCCGTGCATCCATTAGATGCAAATCCGTTGGATATGAATTGGATGCGGATGACAAATTTGAAATCCATAGTGCAATAAATTGGATGCGGATGAGACAAAAACCGGTCCATACTGGCCCATGCTCACCCCAAAGTACCACTACCAAGGTTAAGTGTGTGTACCAAGCCCATAGGTTTTATAACCCACCAGTTATTTGCGTTGGTTACGGTGTTCCGGCAACCAAATAACACCAAGCCTTGGCCCTCAAATGTTTATCTTGAAAGACCTTAACTTAATCCATCACATCTTCCAAACAGATTTATTCCCAATTTAACACACTAACTTTAATATGGGCATTATATCTCCCTTCAAATTTTCTCCACCATGGTGGTCGTAGGATCTGGCCCTATCCAGCTATTATGATCCAACTAATTAAACACGTTATTGTGACACGACCAACTACCACATTATAATATGACACGATCAATTAAATATTGGGACCGTTATGTTATGACCCGACTAACTAAATTTGCTCCCGACTATTATAGACAGAACCAACTAACACAATAATTTTAATATGGGTACTACATCTGCCTTTAAATTTTCTCCACCGCCGGGGACGTAGGACCCGGCCCTATCCGGCTACCATGATCCAATTAATTAAACACGCTACTGTGAACGACCAACTACCAAGCTATAATATGACACGATCAACTAAATATTGGGACCGTTATGGTATGACCCGACTAACTAAATTTGCTCCCGACTATTATAGACAGGACCAACTAACACAATAATTTAATATGGGTACTACATCTGCCTTTATATTTTCTCCACCGCCGGGGCCATAGGACCCGACCCTATCCGGATACTATGATCCAACTAATTAGACACGCTACTGTGACCCGACTAACTAGCACATTATAATATGACACGACCAACTAAATATTGGGGCCGTTCTGCTATGACCCGAGTAACTAAATATGCTCCCGATTATTATAGAAAGTACCAACTAAGACACTAATTTTAATATGAGCAATACATCTTCCTTTAAATTTTTCTCCACCTCCGGGGCCGTAGGCCCCGGCCCTATCCGGGTACTATGATCCAACTAATTAGACACGCTACTGTGACCCGACTAACTAATACAATATAATATGACACGACCAACTAAATATTGGGGTCGTTCCGTTATGACCCGACTAACTAAATATGCTCCCGAATATTATAGACAGGACCAACTAATACATTAATTTTAATATGGGCACCACATCTTTCTTTAAATTTTCTCCACCGCCGGGGCCGTAGGCCCCGACCTTCTCCGGATACTATGATCAAACTAATTGGACACGCTACTGTGACCCGACTAAGTAGCACACTATAATATGACACCACCAACTAAATATTGGGATCATTCTGCTATGACCCTACCAACTAAATATGCACCCGACTATTATAGATAGAACTAACTAACGCACTAATTTTAATGTGGGCACTACACCTGCCTTTAAATTTTCTCCACCGCCGGGGCTGTAGGCCCCGGTCACCTATCCGGAAACTAGGATCCAACTAATTAAAAGCGCTACTGTCACCCAACTAACTAATCCCCTATAATATGATGCAACCAACTAAATATTTGGGCACTACACATGCCTTTAAATTTTCTCCACCGACGGGGCCGTAGGCCCCTACCTTCTATCCAACTACTATGGTTTAACTAATTGAACATGTTATTGTGACCCGACTAACTAGCATACTATAATATGACACGACCAACTAAATATTGAGACCGTTTTGCTATAACCACAAACTAAAATTGCATGTAAAGATACTGATCGACCGACCAAACAATTGTATACTCTGAAAAGGTACCAACTAAATATGTGGGAACTATATCTTCCTTTCAATTATATTATTGTCTAGGTATTAAATATTTAACTAATGTAAACTTTATATATTGATTCTTTAAGTAAATCTCCATATTATATTTTTTCTCATTGAATTATATTATATTTTAAGCTATATCATACATTAAATACAAAAGCTTAGAACAAATTTTAGAAAATCGACAAAAGGTTGAGCGCCGGCCGCAGGCATTAAAGTAGACTGAATATTAATAAAAGTTAATAAGCATATTTATTTATCCCAACCAAATATTCAGATTGTTCTGCTATGAACCGACTAACTAAATGTGCTCTCGACTATTATAGATGGGACCAACTGACACACTAATTTTGATGTGGACATTATATCTTCCTATAAATTTTCATCACCGCCGGGACTGTAGGCCCCGACTATCCGGCTATTATGGTCCATCTAATTAAACACGCTAATGTGACCCGACTAACTAGCACACTATATAGTATGACATGACCTACTAAAGCTTGAGACCTTTTTGCTATGACCACAGACTAAAATTGCATGGGAAGATACTAATCGACTGACCAAACAAATGTACAATAAACAAAACTCTATAAAGGTTAAGACCAACCCGAACATGGAAAATCGGCAAGAGGTTAGAACAACTTTTCGAAAATCGACGAGAGGTTGAGCGCCAGCCACAAGCTACTGTGACCCGTCTAACTAACACACTATAATATGCCATGACCAAATAAATATTTGGACCGTTCTTTTGTGACCACAGACTATAATTGCACGAAAAAATACTAATCGACCAACCGAACAAATGAACAATAAGCAAAAATCTAAAAATGTTGAGGGATTTGTCTTAGTATTTTCAATTAACGTTCAATTCTATTATTGTTTAGTATCTTTAATTAATATAAACTTTATAAAAGAGATTAGAACAACTTTTCGAAAATCGACAAGAGGTTGAGCGCCGGCCGCAGGCATAAAAATCGACACGCTACTGTGACCCGATTAAGTAGCACATTATAATATGACACCACCAACTAAATATTGAGATCATTCTGCTATGACCCTACCAACTAAATATGCTCCCAACTATTAAAGATTTGGTACTATGCTTATTGAAAATCAACTATTATCCGGATATTATGATCCAACTAATTAAATACGCTACAGTGTCCCGACTAACCAACACACTATAATATGACACGACCAACTAAATATTGGGATCGTTCTGCTATGACCCGACTAACTAACTATGCCCCTGGCTATTATAGACATGACCATCTAATGCACTAATTTAAATGTGGGCACTACATTTGCCTTTAAATTTTCTCGACCGCCGGGGTTGTAGGACCCGTCCCTCTCCGGCTATTATGATCCAACTAATTAAACACACTACAACGACCCAACTAACTAATACTCTATAATATGACACGAACAATTAAATATTGGGACCGTTCTACTATGACCCGACTAACTAAATATACTCCCGACTATTATAGACACTATCAACTAATGCACTAATTTAAATGTGGGCACTACAACTGCCTTTAAATTTTCTCGACCGTCGGGGCCGTAGGATCCGGGACCCCTCCGGGTATTATGATCCAACTAATTAAACACGCTACAGTGTCCCGACTAACCAACACACTATAATATGACACAACCAACTAAATATTGGGACCGTTCTGCTATGACTCGACTAACTGACTAAACATGCTCCTAACTATTTATTTAGGACAACTTTTCCAAATCGCCAAGAGGTTGAGCGCCGGCCGCAGGCCGGCGTGATAGATAGTATATTATAAAAAAAAAGTTGTGTTTGTGTATCTTTACAATTACAACCATCGATTTCGTTATCCGGCGACTAGGATCGCTCGGTTATATGTTTTATATAAAAGTATATGGCATCGATTTCGTTATCCGGCGACTATGATCGCTCGGTTATATGTTTTAAATAAAAATATATGGCCGTCCGTTTGGATCGTTGGGTTTCCTGATCCGGCTATACTTCCAAAACTTAAGAAGTTTAACCCGAAAAGAAAAGAAAACGTCCGTGATTTTCCAAATTTGGTTAGGCTCCCATATAACAGTGACGTCAATTTTCTGTTTTCACGTCAACTGTGTTTCCTACTACGCAACAACGAAATGAAACCTAACTGGTTTTCCTATTATAGAATATAAATACCTAACTTAACTAGATTTCCTAATCCGAGATTCTGGTGTCTTTGTGTCTATATAAGCCTTCACCATGTTTAAAACAGAATCATAGCAAAACCCTTTTCTCCTGCGATAATATGGTTTATAAGTGTATAGCCCGTAGAATTGATATTAAAAATTAAAATTTAATTAACTTAATTACAAGAAATAATTTATGACATAATCTCTATTCAACACAATTTCAACACAAAGATCTGTGAGAGATCCATTCAATTTCAACACACAAAATCAAACACAGATGCATTTAACACAAAAATCAAAACATATATACATTTAACCCATATTCTAACTCTATTCAATTTCTGAAACTCCATCTTCTTCCTGGATGATTCACAGAGACCAATTCCCAAAATCCTAATTACAAAGACCAATTCCAGTAATCCATTTCTTCTAAAATCTAAAATTTTATTCAATCATCAAGCACCCTAATTCTAATTTCGAGAAGAACAGAAAATCCCAATTCCTTTAACTGAAATTAAGAATCACAATCTTAAACTTCATATAAGAAAATTTAACTCAAAACTCATTGATTTACCTTTCCTCGACTTCCAGACTCCAGAGTTCAATCAAACTCAACACCTCTTCTTCTAACTTTTCTCTGAAATCTTCAAGAAACCCTATCTCTTTGATTCGTCGTCAAAACAAAACCACATCGTCAATTAAACATCAACCCTCTTTATCTTCATCCATCGACAACTCAATATGCTTATCAAATCCATATAATCCTCAAAATTCAAATCTAAACCCTAATTTTTGAATCTCTCTGATCCATGACGAAACCCTAATAATCCTTAATTCTTCTTCTTCTTAATTCACCAGCAACATCATCTCATTCGTTGTCGAAACATCTTCCTCGATAATTCCTCTCGAATCAATTCTCACACTTATCTCAGAATCATCAGCATCAGAGACAGAAAGGGAAGAAGAAGAAAGAAGAGAAAACAAGAGAATAATGGAAAGAAAGTCTAATCTTATCGATTTGGTTTTGACATTAGACGGGTTAACGGGTGGAACCCACGGGTTTACGGTCCGATTATTTTCGTACGTTAGGTTTCCTGATTTGTCACGGTCCTGTTAGCAATTTGGTTCTTAATATAAAATTTGTTTCCTAATTCTGATACCAAAGAATATTGTAATTTAATTTTCATTAATGTCATATAGAAAAAGAATTTAATGGGCCACGGCCCCGGATAATATGACAAGACCAACAAAATAGTAGGACATGCTTAAGTGGTCACGGCCGAAGCTGTAATCCCTGACTAATTTCACAAGACCAACAAAACACTAGGACATGTTTAAGAGGCCATGACCGGAGTTGTAAGGCCTGTCTAATATGACACGACCAACAAAACACTAGGATATGTTTAAGAGGCCATGGCTGGGGCTGTAAGCCCCGACTAATTCGACGCAACCAACAAAACCATATGACATGTTTAAGAGGCCATGGCCGGGCCTGTAAGTCCCGGCTAATTTGACACGACCAACAAAACACTAGGGACGGTTATAATCTAATTAGTTTGTTAATGACTTAAAATTTGTGGAAAAATACTGATTAGCCGCCGACCAAACGACAAGAAAAAAATCCATAAAGGTTGAGACCCGACCGTAGGCCGAAGTGGTACCTAGTATATATATAGATATATATTGATTTGATTATATATACACCTTTTTGATCATCAGCGTGGCTCAGTTCCTTGAGGCAAAATAACCTATATTCAATACACCAGCCACTAATATTCATAACATAAAAATCCCTAAGATTAACTTTATAAAGATACGATTTAGTTGAGCATCATTCTTATATGGATAGCTACTAGTCCTTGAATCACTGTTAATATGGATTGTGGAGATGGGGAAGGAGATTTAGCCACCTATGGTGAAGATGGATAATAATTTACTTGCTTAGTTGTTAGGTGATTTTATTATTGGGTGTAAATAAAAGTCAAGAGATGATATTTAGGATGCATGAAAAATTATATGGGTGGTGCATAGAATTACCGGGGATGAGAATTTATGTGTATGGGAAATAGGGAAAACCTTTGTTTTTTAATTCTCTCATATCATAAGCTAAAAGTTTTTTTTTTTTTTAATCAGACAGTCGGGGTTAAGGAGACCTCATCCCAGAAACAGACTTAAAACCAAAAACCAAAAAACAAAAAAGAAAAAACAACTGAAAAAACTAACTACGGGAATACAACTTCCCCTCTTTATCTTTTCTTATAATCTCTTTTTTTTTTAATACCATCTTCTCTTATAATCTCATTTAGCTCAGAAAAGAACTCCTCAATATCCATCAACCCATTTGTTAGGGGATGCTAACTTGCCAAAAGGTCAACTGTTCTATTTGTTTTTTTTATAAACATGAGATATCTTAAGAACCTCAAAATAAGATCTCAATATTTCCACTCTTCTTTAAATCTGGATCAAATTCCATGGTGGATGACAATCCTTCTTAGTAAGAAGAAAATAAATGAGCATAGAATCAATGGCTAAGTGAACTTTTTTAAGCTATGTGAACTTTCTTAATACTCCTCACAACAACCAAGTTAAAACCTAACTCTACACCATGAAGCTCATGAGCATTAACAGAGATAGAAGGCCCACCTCTGTTAGCTGCTGTAACAACACCACCAAAACTGGTTCTCAACACAGCTAAAAGTTATGTATGGACTAAGAATTATATTACCCAAATAAAACTATAGGTGAGCTGGATACTAATTTTCACAAATTGATATACATAACCAAAAATTGTTGGGCCAAAACCATGGGCATGCTATAGCTAGGGTTAGCTACAACTTGGATTTACGAGTTTTTTATCCTGGCATTTTTAGGGGCGACCCCAAAAAAATTAGGTGCAACACTAAAAGTCAAAAAAGGTCACCCAAACGTAAATTTAAGCTACCCCTTATCTCCAAATTTTTTAAATGGCAACTATACCCTTATATAATCGTTAGCAAACACAACAATCGGTAGTTAACCAATAATCAGTAGTAAATATATAATGATTGATATCTGATTATTGTATGCATATTTTGACTAATATGCCATTCTATAATCGATAGCTAAAATAACTTATAAGCTTACCGATTATTAGTAGCCCCAGATTCAAACTTGGCCAAATTCCATAGGTTTTGACGGGTACATAGCCCTACCATAACCATGTGGTTTGTGTTTTGGATGTATCCATAATCGGAGGTCAAATTGGTTACATAACCTCTCGATTATGGGTTGCCCCAAAATGAGATTTTGCTTAAATCCTTTATTTGATAAACTTTGAAATCTGCCATAATCGGTAGGTAATCTAACTTGTAAACTACCGATTATAAGTGGTCCCAGATTCAACCTTTGCAAAATTGCATAGGTTATGAGGGTACATAACCAACCATAACCGTATGATTTATATTTTGGATGTAGCCATAATCGGAGGTCAAATAGGTTACAAAACCTCTCGATTATAGGTTGCCCCAAAATGAGTTTTTGCTTAAATCCTTTTTTTTTTAAATTTTGAAATCTACCATAATCGGTAGATGATCAAACTTATAACCCTACCGATTATAAGTGGCCCCAGATTCACCTTGACAACCATAACCATTTGGTTTGTGTTTTGGATGTAGCTATAATCAGAAGTCCAATAGGTTACAAAACCTCCGATTATAGGTTGCCCCAGGTTCAAATTTTGAAAGCTACCATAATCGGTAGGTATTCTAACTTAAATACCTACCGATTATTGGTTTCCCCAAATTCAACCTTCGTCGAATTAGCTGTTGCAGTTTAAACCAAATTTATGAAATAGCCGTTGGAGTTTTGGGGGAAAAGAAAAAGAGCCGTTGAACCCTAAACCTATATAAAGAAACTCATATTTATCAACCCAATTGCACCAAACTCTTTCCACTCTTCAGTTCTAATTTTGAAAACAAAAACATGGATATTGCTTTTGCCGAAGAAGAAGATTGTGCTATTTATAGAGCGTACGTTGTGGTAACTGCTCATGATCGTGTTCACAAGCTCCACAAATCGGATTCCCAAGAGCAGCTATGGAACCGTATTTTAATGGTATTTGAGGCGTTAGATGGTAATCGAATTCGAAGATCATCCAATGACATTAAGATGAGGTTAAAGGCGCTCGATAAGGAGATTGACAAACTTGAAGATGAGGAACAATTTGTTAGGGACACTTTTCCTTGGTGGACGTATAAAAAATGAGTAAGTATCTCTGTAACTCCGACTCACATTAACATAATCTAGTACTAACTTGTTACTCATTCGTAATTTCAGAGAAATCTTGCGGATCGCCGGTATGTGGACCTCTACGGGAAACGATTTGAACATGAAGGATGCTACAAAATCAAGAGGGACAATTTCTATGGTCACTGGAAGTTATGATCTTTTTTTAATATTTTTAAGTGATTGTAAGAGTATTTAGGTGGTTTTAAAGTGATTGTAACGTTAAGGTCTTTATGTAATGGCTGCAATCAGAAGATTATTAATATAAAGGCTACCGATTAACAATAAGTGGTATTTTATTTGGTTAAATAAGAAACCTATTACCATAATCGGAAACTTTATGAGTTACTTTAATTGTCGAATATTATGTTGTTTGGATACAGAAAACAAAAGGACTTTCGATTGTTATAATCGAAAGCCAGGGAGTGATATATGTTCCCGATTATGGTGTTGTTTGGATACAGAAAACAAAGTTTTATTCACATAGAATAATTGAAGGAAACATATAAAATAAACCTACCGAATAATATAATCGAAAGTTGAAGAAGTTAACTTCTTTACTGAATACGGTGTTGTTTGGTTACAGATCACAAAGGACTTTAGAGTGTAATAGTCGGAGGCTAAGGAATGATGTTAGTTCCCGATTATGGTGTTGTTTGGATACAGAAAACAAAGTTTTCTTCACATAGAATAATCGTAGGAATAATATAAACTAACCCTACCGATGACAACAATCGACAGTTTAATAAGTTAACTTAGTTCCCGAATATGGTGTGGTTTGGTTACAGAACAAAAATTATTTGTTCACAAAGCATAATCGGTAGGCAACGAAATTAACAATCTTCTGAATCTGATATTTTTTTTTGCAAAATCCCCAGATTCGGTAGCTACATAATATAAAGAGCTCCCGATTCTAACAATAAATATCCCCAGAATCGGGAGCTATGTATATAAACTAATCTTCCGATTGTTTGTATAAAATTCAACAGTTTCATATCTCTGCATGTGATTCGCTTGCGAGTCATCATTAAATGCATAAAGATAGCAATAAAACCATTCATAATTCATAAAACGAACCATTCACAAACCATAAACATAACGTACCAACTTATAATCCGACACAAACTTTGAAAACGACATAATCCGACATAAACAAAGTTATCCATAAAGTTAACAAAACACCGAGAGTTTAGTTGTTCCTAGTTGCCTTGACTTTGCGACCTTTACTACCTCTACGACTTGGACCAACATCATCATTGGTTTCATCAACTTGAGTGCTCGATGACGCCCAAGTTCTTTTGGTCACCTTCTTTGTAGGTTGCTTGCCTTTTTCCCCAAACCGAGATGCATAATCTTCATTGTCAACATTATCAATCAACTTTTGGTGCTTTTTTATCTTCTCAAGTGGCACAGGCTCTCCGTCCTTTATGCAATTAGTGCACCATTTGGACAAACTCTTGAACCTGCTCATCTGTTTTAAAACATAGCATACCATCAAATGGCCAATCCCAAGATAGGGAAGTGGTCTTAGATCCATGTCTATATTTTCATTTTTGCAAGTATTAGGAAATTGATTCTTCAATGGTAGAAAAATTAAAAAATAACCAAGTATGTAGAGTTAATAAACAATACCTGTAGTAGACTCACGTTCCCGGCCACTTGGCTAATTCCAAGCCTCGACGCCTTTTTCAACTCTTCCATCAACCACGCATGGCATGTCGTTCCCCAAGAGTACTCATGCACTTTATTGAGAGGATCCATAAGTTGTAACAGGTTGGCGTCGACCCGATTGCCACTGGTATTGGGGAAAATGACACATCCCAATACACATAGGAGATATGCGGTGGCCGCGTGGTTGACTTTCTCATCGGTTAAAGTTCCTTTCTCTTCTTTTTCGTTGGTGCCCTTGAACATATCCATCAGAGTACCCATGTTGAACTGTCTAGTTCTATACTTCATGCATCTTTTGAACTCAGTTGTTGATGTTTCTTCATCCCAACCCAAACACTTCTTAGTTAGAGAATAAAGTTTGGGCCATTCCAACTGCTTTGTGAACTCATCCCTAACACCTTTTCCATGGAAAAGGAGTCCAACAATCTGCACAACATCATCTGGGGTAATCGTCATCTCCCCAAACGGCATATGGAAGGTGTCGGTCTCAGGATAAAGTCTCTCCACAAACGCCAATATAGCCACCCGGTCATGTTCCAACATAGAGTTCTCGGCAGCATCAGCCAACCCCAAATTAGCAATAATTGTCTTGAACCTTTCACATTCATCCTTCAAAGGCCAATCCAGCATTTTAGTTGGTGCGGCAGTGGGTTTGAGTAGACGAACCGCATCAGAATGATACTATTAAACACATGACAAGTTAAAAAAAATTTAGAATAACCTAAAACTATAACCCTTAAAACTATTACGAAGAAAATGATAATAGGTAAATAAAATGGATACGATTATTACCTCGGTTTCATATATTTCTTTGGCCCAAGAGTCTTTGTATCCAAATAACAATTGTCCTTCATCCTCCGGCAGCCCAAGGACTACACCTTCTAGAATATCCCGCACCTTCAGTCTTTGTGAGACAAGGTGTTGCGCTTTCTTTCGAGGAGGATTTTTCTTTTCGGCTTCTCCTTCTTCTTGCGCACCACTAGGTTGTCCTACTTCTGGTACTCTATCTTCGAGTGCTTCTAGTTGAATTTCTGCTTGTGATTGTGGAGCACTTGGTTGAACACCTTCTTGAACTGGTTGTGATTGAGAGGCACTTGATTGAACACCTTCTTGAACCGGTTTTGATTGAGGGGAACTTGGTTGAAAACCTTCTTGACTTGCTTGTTGAGTTCCTGATGTGTTTTCAAAGTTTTTGTAGATAGTGATAAAAGGGTTGTTTTAAGACTTGTGAAGGCAATGAATTTTAGACTTAATAAAAATTTAAAAACAAAGAAAACTTATTATAAAATTGACTTCAAGATACTAGAAAACAACCAAGACACTGATTTCACTATTACACATGAATAAATTATGGTAAACAATCCAAAACTCTAATTATATTTTAAGACTCTTATTTCTTAATTCACAAATAATCTGGAAAATTCTCGAAAATTAATTGTATCCCTAAGCATAGATTATCTAAACAAAGCATAACCTATCTAATTGAATCACAACTAATGAAGAAAATTTTTGCAAACAATTAAAAACTCTGCAAAAGCAGTGATTGAGTGAATTATAAATTAGAGGAAATAAATGATTACCAATTATTCATGCGTAAATAGCTTCCTCACTGCCTTGGTTGTGGGAGAATTAGCTCATCATCATGTTGGAAAACCTCTCAAAATATTTCATTGATGTTCACAAGTGTTTTACAAATGATGAAAAGAAAAATAATTGAGTAAATCGGGTGTTTTCAACACTTATAATTGTTGCAGAACACTGTTACAGAAACGATAGAAATAAACTGTTGCTGACGGTAATTCTAAGACCCTCACGTGTTAGTCGTTATCAATGTTGAAGAACGACTGCCCTGGTCTGTCCGTTCTTCGTGTTCTTCAATGGCAGCAGCAGCAGCAGAAACTTTCATGTAACTTGATTTTCTCGCTCTGTTAATGCTCTATACTTCTCCCAAACTCTCCATCCCCTCTTCTGCTCGACCCCAGTAGCCTATTTATACACCTTTGGACTAAGAATCTTCGCTCATTACTCCAGAAAATCTTCCCATATCTCGACAGTTAAAGAAAAAATAATAAAGGAAATTTTCTTTCCTTTCTCGCCTCTTCACACGCCTGCTGATGTCGATATACTCTCAGGGCATTGTTTTCACGTTCCACCAGAAGTAAAACTCTATCAATCCACACGCCAACTACACAGAACTCGTGATGGAGCAACCAAAACCCGAGCAACCCTGTTTTCTTCACTGCCGATTATCCAACCAAATCCGGATGATTTTGAAGCCCATACCACGCCTGTATATCTCAGTCAAGTGTTCCCGTGAAGTTTTAGCCATTGAATCACACTATAACATCTTCAAATTTCGATCAAAAATTCTCAGAGAGCTGCCACATTTTTCCCGCCAATTTTTAAGTTTCAAACGAAGAGATGGTGCCCCTTAACCAAATCTGGGCTCCGTATAGCAAGTGTCCTCCGGGGGTGTTCCGAGTGATTTTTCGAGCCGATTTTTCCAACAATATTTATATTCCAAAAATACCTAAAAATACACAAAACACCATAATAAGGACGAAAACGAGTACCAACAATACGAAACATTGAGGACAATTTAGGCACATAAATGCGCCTATCAAATACCCCCAACTTATTATTTGCTAGTCCTCGAGCACAACTAAAAAATAAAACCGAGTTGGTCTCGGGTGGGTTTAACAGAGGTGTACCCACAAAAACCATGACTTCTAATTGGTCACAAGTATCCAAAGAGCTATGAGGACATACATATTCTCAACTTATCTCCAAGTAACTAGAATGCCAGAGAAATTAAAGGTGTCAGCTCTAAAGCTGACTGAAGAAAAGGGGAGACACATCCGCACCACTGCTAGATAAAGAGATATCCGCTACACAGCTAGATAAACATTGTAAGATGCGTCCGCTGCTTTACAGCTGGATAAGATTAGGAGAGAGATAAAGATGAGAAGGACATCTGCTACACAGCTGGACTAATTACGTGTGATGAGTTAAACCAGTGCTAGAAAGATCTTGTGCCAGATTAAAAGCGGACTAACAAAGCAACCAAAATGCATCTTTCTTCGACTCTCTCACAGTGCTCAGTAGAAACAACGCCTTCTTCGGTCTTCAACTGTTGATGATAAACTCTCGAACTCATAGAACCTTGACAATTAACTCTTCTCTTCGATTTCTTGCTTGACTTATAAATTTCTTCTTCCCTATGGCCTTATTGAACAAAAAGAACGTAATGATGTTTCATTTTATTTATTTTCATTTTTCATTCATTTTTTTTTTCATTTTTTTTTTTGAGTGAAAACAAAAAATTACAAGACAAAAATTTACATGGCCATGAGAGAAGGACTTCCAAAACTTGGATCTTCGCAACTTGTGATGTCTTGGTATCATGGATTCAAACAACTTATATCATTTGCTCTTATAACTTCAACTTTGATTTTTGAATTATTCTCTTCTATTGTTGCTTATAAACCTAAAACGTCTTCAACTTTCTTCATAGATTTTGATGTCGCTCCGCTTGTTGATGATGATAAGTTTCTACCGAGAGAGAGTCGCAATCCAATAACTAAGACTACATTGTGAGGTTGCTTTGTCTTTCTGGAATTTCCTGACCTACTTGCCTTCCCATCATGTATGGTTAGGTCCATCACGGTTACCCTCTAAAAGGAACAAGTTCTCTCCTGAATTTCAAGGATCTCAATGTCTTTTTCTCTAATTTCTCAAAAGGTTGTTATCCCTAGCATTCCAATTTCTATCTTTTCGGTGAGAAATAATATGTAAACTTAGATAACCGGATACCATGTGACGCTAGAAGTTTCAAAAGTGCAACTAAAAAGTTCTTCCCCACCCCCAAACTTAAATCTAACATTGTCCTCAATGTTTCTAATGAAAGAGCAATACCAAAAAGTAAAGTAACATGAGGAATCAGTAAAGAGAGAAGTCGGAAAGATAGTACCTGGGTGAAGAGAGAAATCAAAAACTAATATACAACATACAATCGCCTCGATGGTCATTTAAGGGTAAACAGGATCCTGCAGAGGGACCTCCTCAACATCATCTGTTGGAAAGGGCTCTAAAAAGGGTTTCAATCTCTGACCGTTAACCTTCGAAGAACTACTACCATCCGGTGTCTCGATCTCAACAGCTCCATGAGGAAAGACAATGCGAACAATAAAAGGACCCGTCCACCGAGAACGTAACTTCTCAGAGAAAAGATGCAAGCGGGTATCATACAAAAGAACTTTTTGACCTGGAGAAAATGACTTCCTTAACATATTTCTATCATGCACAAGTTTCATTTTGTTCTTATACTCCTTCGCACTATCGTAAGCATCCATACGAATTTCGTCCAACTCATTGAGATGGAGTTTCCTATGGGCTCCTGCCTTGTCAAGAGAAAAGTTTAGCTGTTTAACAGCCCAATAAGATCTATGTTCTAACTCGACAGGTAAATGACATGCCTTGCCATACACTAGACGATAAGGCGACATTCCAATGGGGGTCTTAAACGCAGTACGGTAAGCCCATAAGGCATCAGTAAGCCTAGACGACCAGTCTTTCCGATTAGGATTAACTGTTTTCTCTAATATACGTTTTATCTCCCTATTGGAAACCTCAACCTGACCACTAGTCTGTGGATGATACGGGGTAGCTACCTTATGTGTAATACCATATTTCTTCATCAAAAGCCTAAAAGGTCCATTACAAAAGTGCGACCCACCATCACTAATTATAGCTCGCGGTGTACCAAAACGTGTAAGAATATTATTTTTCAAGAAATCAATCACAACCCTATGGTCATTGGTTTTACACGCAACCGCCTCAATCCACTTAGAGACATAGTCTACGGCGACAAGGATGTATAGGTTACCAAAAGAATTAGGAAACGGACCCATAAAGTCAATACCCCACACATCAAAGACCTCAACAACTAAAATAGGGTTCAAGGGCATCATGTTCCTACGGGAAATGGTTCCTAATTTCTGGCAACGCTCACAAGTAACACAGTAACTATGGGAGTCTTTAAACAACGAAGGCCAATAGAATCCACACTGCAATATCTTAAGCAGTCTTCTTAGCACTAAAGTGACCCCACAAGCATGATCATGACAAAAGGAAATAATACTGGACTGGTCACTCTCAGGTATACATCTCCTAATAATCTGGTCTGGACAATACTTAAATAAATAAGGATCATCCCAAAAGAAGTGCTTGACCTCGGCTAAAAACCTAGAACGATCTTGTTTACCCCAATGTTGGGGCATTCGACCAGTAACAAGATAATTCACTATATTCGCATACCAAGGTGCTTGGGTAACAAAGAAAAGTTGTTCATCAGGAAAACTATCCCTTATAGGAAGGGAATCATCAGGGTAATCAACAACTAGCCTAGACAAGTGGTCTGCTACTACATTTTCGGCACCCTTTTTGTCTCTAATGTCTGGAGAAAACTCTTGCAACAAAAGTATCCACCTAATCAATCTAGGTTTCGTATCCTTCTTAGACAAAAGATATTTCAAAGCAGCATGATCAGTATATATGACGATCTTAGAACCTAAGAGATAGGGTCTAAACTTGTCTAAGGCAAACACAATGGCTAACAGTTCCTTCTCGGTAGTGGTATAGTTCAACTGGGCATCATTCAGAGTTTTGCTAGCATAGTAAATCACATGAAGTAATTTGTTTTCTCGCTGACCTAGCACAACACCAATAGCATAATCTGAAGCATCACACATGATCTCAAAGGGTAAGTTCCAGTTGGGTGCCTGGACTATGGGGGCGGTAGTGAGTAAAGTCTTAAGCTTCTCAAAAGCCTCTAAACAAGCATCATCAAAGACAAACTTAACATCTTTTGCAAGCAAGTTGCAAAGAGTCTAGAAATCAAGCTAAAATCCTTAATGAATCGACGATAAAAACCTGCATGCCCTAAGAATGACCTAATATCTCTTACGGTTTTTGGGACCTGTAAAGTCTTGATAAGGTCAACTTTGGCTTTATCTACCTCTATACCCTTAGAAGATACGATATGCCCTAAGACAATTCCTGATCGAACCATGAAATGACATTTCTCCCAATTAAGCACTAGATTCTTTTCCTTACACCTAGTCAACACTAATGACAAATGATGCAAGCACTCATCGAAAACGAACCAAACACTGAAAAATCATCAAAGACCTCTAAAAACTTTTCTACCATATCGGAAAATATGCTCATCATGCAACGCTGAAAAGTCGCAGGGGCGTTACATAGCCCGAAAGGCATGCGTCTATACGCAAAGGTACCAAAGGGACAGTAAAAGTAGTTTTTTCTTGGTCTTCTGGGGAATAACGATCTGATTGTAGCCTGAGTAGCCATCTAGAAAACAGTAATGACTATGTCCAGCTAATCTCTCTAGCATTTGGTCGATGAAGGGAAGGGGAAAGTGGTCCTTCCTAGTGACCTTGTTCAATTTCCTATAGTCAATACAAACACGCCAACCCGTGGTCACTCGGGTCGGGATTAACTCATTTTATCATTCTGGACTACAGTAATACCGGATTTCTTGGGAACAACCTGAACGGGGCTGACCCACTTACTGTCTGAAATGGGGTAGATAATGCTGCATCTAACAGCTTAAGAACCTCGGTTCGAACTACTTCTTTCATATTAGGGTTTAGTCTTCGTTGCATCTCCCTAGAAGGTTTGGTATCTTCCTCTAAATAGATCTGATGCATACAAACAGTAGGACTTATACCCTTAATGTCTGCTATGGTCCACCCTAAAGCTTCCTTGTTGTTTTGAAGGACGGTCACTAGCCTACTTTCCTGATCACTATCCAAGTCAGAAGCAACAATCACAGGTAAAGTTTCAACGGGCCTAAAAACACATACTTCAGGGTATCTGGCAATGGTTTTAGGTCCAACTTAGGAGGCTCTTCTAACGAAGGAACGAGGGTAGACTTAGAAACTGGTAGTGGTTCGAACTTAGGTTTCCATCCGTTACTAATGTCTAACAAAGGGTTGAATCTAACAAAGCATTCACCTCATTAATCACATTATCATCATCGAAATCAATCCCAAAGTGAGCTAGGCATTTCTCTAACGGATCTTCTAATAAAGTGTTTGGTAATGACTCCTCGACTAATGTTCCTATCATGTTTACCTCTTCTATGCTCGAGTCATCTAGTTCAGAGGGTAGCTTACTAATATGAAAGACGTTCAGCTCAATAGTCATATTACCAAAAGACAAATTCATAATACCAGTTCGACAATTAATGATCGCATTGGATGTTGCTAAAAATGGGCGACCTAAAATCACTGGTATCTGGTTCTCTGGGTCAGGGACAGGTTGGGTATCTAGGATAACAAAATCCACTGGATAAATAAACTTGTCGACCTCAATAAGAACATCCTCGATCACACCACGAGGAATTTTAACGGACCTATCAGCTAACTGAAGTGTCATCTGGGTAGGTTTCATATCACCAAGTCCTAGCTTGAGGTACACATGGTATGGAAGTAAATTCACACTGGCTCCTAAGTCAAGCAAAGCTTTCTCAACACGGTATTTACCTATTGTGCAAGAAATGGTAGGGGACCCTGGGTCTTTATACTTAGGAGTAGTGGTATTCTGAATAATGGAACTCACGTGACTAGCTGAAGGATTCTTTTGGACACTAAGCTTACGCTTTCGTGTACACAAGTCCTTAAGAAACTTAGCATAAGCGGGAATCTGCTTAATCGCATCCAAATGGAAGGTTGATAGTAACCTGCTTAAAAACCTCCAATATATCATTAAAGTTCGACTCGCTCTTAGTTGGAACTAGCAGCTGGGGAAACGGGGCTCTGGGAACAAAGCCGGGCTCAGCAGGACCCTCATTGGTCTTTTAGAGACTCTATCAGTCTCCTCATTTTCTGGCTCAGAAGGGTGAACTACACATGTTCACTATCAGGCATGGCAACCTTATTGTCAACTTTCTTTCCACTCCTAAGGGTTGTAATAGAGTTCACATGATTGTACGATTTCTCTGCTTTAGGATTGGGTTGAGTTTGACTAGGAAACTTACCTTTTTCCCTCAAAGATTCATTTATCTGACTAACCTGGTTTTTTAACTCAGAAATAGCTTGGGAGTTAGCATAACCTATATTTTTACTTTCTTCTATCCCTTGAGCAACCATTAGGTTGATCTTATCAGAGTTTTTAATAAACGAGGCTAGAGTGTCTTCTAAACTTGTGATCTTTTTATCCGAAGGGTTCTGAAACTGGGGTTGACCTGAAGAGTTCTTAGCATAACCAAAACCTGGGGGAGGCTGAGAATTACTAGACTGACCTTGATTCTGGCCCTTAGACCAAGAAAAATTAGGATGGTTTCTCCAACCAGGGTTGTAGGTTTCTGAGTATGGGTCAAACTTCTGACGGTTCTCAAACCTAGCGTTGTTATAGACAGCATGGGCTTGTTCTTCACTAACATGACCTTCCCAAAACGAGTTATTGGGCTCTACTCCACAACTAGAGACTTGAGCGGCTCTAATCCTATCATCAGGTTCAACAAGAGACCTATAATTAGGCTGATTCAATTCCAAAGCTTCTAACCTTCTAGACAAAGCAGCAAACTTAGCATCTGACTCGAAGCTTGTATCTACCACATTGGTGCTACTTTATTGACCAAGAGTCTTTTAGGGGGTTCAACACAAGACTCCCACTGTTGGGATTTTTCAGCGATAGCTCCTAAGAAGGTAAAAGCATCATCACATTTTTACTGGTGAACTCACCAGCGCACATAGACTCGACCATGGCTTTGGTCGAATAGTCTAAACCATTATAAATAATCTCAACAAGTTTCATTTTATCAAATCCATGGTGGGGACACTGGGATAGGAGATCATTGAATCTCTCTAAAAACCTATAAAGAGACTCTCCCTCTTGTTGCACACTAGCACTAATTTTCTGCCTAAAGCTGCAGTTTTATGCTTAGGGTAGAATTTCATATAGAAAGCAGCAACAAGTTCCTGCCATGTTTCAATGGACTCAGGTGGTAGGTTGTTCAGCCAGGTCTTGGCTTTATCTCTCAAGGAAAAGGGAAACATCTTAAGTTTCAAAACTTCATCAGTGAGGTCTTTTATTCTAACTGTCCCACAGATTTCCTCAAAGTCCCTAATATGAAAATAAGGGTTCTCATCATCTTTCCTAAGAACATAGGGATCATCTGAAGAATACTAGGTTTTATCTCGAAATTAGCCGTACTGGCTGGCAATTTAATGCACGAAGCTCGGTTGGTCCTAGTTGGGAACATGTAATCTTTCAAAGTTGCCATCGCTGGCACAGCTGAAGTACTAGGGGTACTTTCCTCACGAAGAGACAGATTCTCAAAACTAAAGTTTCCAAAAACAGGGCTCTCAAAAGAAGAGTCTTCGAGCTCCCCGCTTTCACAAGAAGAACTTCTAGGCTCGTCACTAATCAAACGGCCAAAAGTATTTCTTTTCCAAGCCCTTTCGGGCATACACTAACAAAAGAAAAAGAAAAAAAAAGTCCTAAAAGGAAGGGAAGTTCTATGCAAACACAAACAAGGCTGACTCCACCACAGCAAACCTACTGATTTCTAGCAAACAAAAAGCATGATGGCTCCACTTAGATTGTTTCTAGACCAGCTTCTAATCCTTCGAAAGGGAATTCGTTACAATTTAAGCAAACCCCTATGGAATCAATCCAAGTCAAAGTAAGTTGAATTGAGGCGAGGGAAGCTCAGTGGAGCTTTGATACCCAAGGCCTCACCGCTATCACAAGGCGGTGCAGTCACGCATTCAACTCACAGAAACCATCATGAACTTCGAAGTATGATAAAAGAGTAACCAATATTTTTCGAACGACTTTCCTACTAAGCTCGTTACCCTATAGGTCTCGTTCTATTCCAAATTTTAAAGCTTAGGTTCGCGTTTGGTTTCGTTTTCCTAAGGCGGGCAAGAAGAGAACGGTGATGAAATCCGAACCCTTATCTTGTATGGCCAGTCCTTGGCCTTTACTAGGAATTTAAAACAACCGTTTTCAGTTCCTCAGCATATATGCAAACGAAGGAATACAGTAACTCGCTGACAGGGGATTCGCGAGTGTTTCGACAGACTTACCTCCCGTTCCAGACGGGGGATGAACCGTTGTCGTCGACTCGGGCCACAACTCCTATGTTGTGTACGAACCCGAGGGGCTGAGGTGATATTGTAATCACCGTCCTTCTCTGCAAATAATTTAATATTTAATCTACCCTTCCGTAGGGTTTAAAAAAAAATTAATGTCCAAATGTCCAAAGTCCAAAAGAAAGGTCCAAAAAATAAAGTGCAAAAAGAAAAAGAAAAATACAAAATAAAAAGAATTCCTAATACAATCTAATAAAATAATACTCTCTTTTTTTTTCTCTCTTTTTCTATAAAAAAAAATTCTCTTCTTCTTTAACTCCTTTCGCTTTGCCTTTTACTTCAAGTCTTTAAATATTCGCCAAAAGCTTTGGCAAAAATTTCTTTCACTCCAAATTCCTAAAATCTGAAAGGAAAAGACAAAAACCCAAAAACGTAAAGAAGAACAAAAAAAAACTTAAAAAAAAAATAAATCTAAAAACTCTATCTTAAAGACAAGTCCGCGTCGGCGGCGCCAAAAATTTGATGTGTTTTCAAAGTTGTTGTAGATAGTGATAAAAGGGTCATTTTAAGACTTGTGAAGGCAATGAATTTTAGACTTAATAAAAATTTAAAAACAAAGAAAACTTATTACAAAATTGACTTCAAGATATTAGAAAACAACCAAGACACTGATTTCACTATTACACATGAATAAATTATGGTAAACAATCCAAAACTCTAATTATATTTTAAGACTCTTATTTCATAATTCACAAATAATCTGGAAAATTCTCGAAAATTAATTGTATCCCTAAGCATAGATTATCTAAACAAAGCATAACCTATCTAATTGAATCACAACTAATGAAGAAATTTTTTGCAAACAATTAAAAACTCTGCAAAAGCAGTGATTGAGTGAATTATAAATTATAAATTAGAGGAAATAAATGATTACCAATTATTCATGCGTAAATAGCTTCCTCACTGCCTTGGTTGTGGGAGAATTAGCTCATCATCATGTTGGAAAACCTCTCAAAATATTTCATTGATGTTCACAAGTGTTTTACAAATGATGAAAAGGAAAATAATTGAGTAAATCGGGTGTTTGCAACACTTATAATTGTTGCAGAACACTGTTACAGAAACGATAGAAATAAACTGCTGCTGACGGTAATTCTAAGACCCTCACGTGTTAGTCGTTATCACTGTTGAAGAACGACTGCCCTGGTCTGTCCGTTCTTCGTGTTCTTCAATGGCAGCAGCAACAGCAGAAACTTTCCTGTAACTTGATTTTCTCGCTCTGTTAATGCTCTATACTTCTCCCAAACTCTCCATCCCCTCTTCTGCTCGACCCCAGTAGCCTATTTATACACCTTTGGACTAAGAATCTTCGCTCATTACTCCAGAAAATCTTCCCATATCTCGACAGTTAAAAAAAAATATAATAAAGGAAATTTTCTTTCCTTTCTCGCCTCTTCACACGCCTGCTGATGTCGATATACTCTCAGGGCATTGTTTTCACGTTCCACCAGAAGTAAAACTCTATCAATCCACACGCCAACTACACAGAACTCGTGATGGAGCAACCAAAACCCGAGCAACCCTGTTTTCTTCACTGCCGATTATCCAACCAAATCCGGATGATTTTGAAGCCCATACCACGCCTGTATATCTCAGTCAAGTGTTCCCGTGAAGTTTTATCCATTGAATCACACTATAACATCTTCAAATTTCGATCGAAAATTCTCAGAGAGCTGCCACATTTTTCCCGCCAATTTTTAAGTTTCAAACGAAGAGATGGTGTCCCCCTAACCAGTTATGGGGTGCGAATAGCAGCTGCCTTTTTGGGGTGCCCCTTAGTAATTGAGGTGCCCCTTAACCAAATCTGGGCTCCGTATAGCAAGTGTCCTCCGGGGGGTGTTCCCAGTGATTTTTCGAGCCGATTTTTCCAACAATATTTATTTTCCAAAAATACCTAAAAATACACAAAACACCATAATAAGGACGAAAACGAGTACCAACAATACGAAACATTGAGGACAATTTGGGCACATAAATGCGCCTATCAGTTCCATCTTGAGCACTTGAAGCTGCTTTAGCAGTCCTAGCTATCTTTGCACTAGCTGTCAGGTTCTGACGCCTTTCCTTCCTTGCACTAGCTGAGACAATTGCATCTTCAACCTTTTTACCTCGCCTATTTCTAAACAACAAAAGAAAGTACAACAGGTTAGTAAACTATATAATCGGAAGTTAATCTAAAACCAATGTTCCCGAGTATACATATTCGGTTGGTTGAGTTAACCATTAGCCTCCGATTATGTACAATCGAAAGTTTCAGTTCACCAAAAGCTACCGAATACGGATGATCGGAAACAAAAGAAATTTTTTGGTGTTCAAATATGTTTATCTACACACAATAATCGGATGCTAAATTTCAACATAATCTTCCGAATACGAATAATCGAAAGTCACAAAAAGTATACCCTTTCGAATGCATCACAATTGAAGCCTCACAAAAATAATTTCTACCGAATATGCATCACTTTGTGTCCAGAAATTACTAAAGTGGTTGAGCCTAAACAATCGGAAGCAAATTACAAAACATATCACCCGACTATTGCGTCTCTCATACTTGTTCTTCCCTAGTATATTCGGAAGGCAAAAACACAATTAACTTCCGATTATGATCGATTTAGGCCTCATTAATGAAAAACGTTCTACAATCGGTAGGCAACCTAAATATTTACCACCCGAAGATGACAAATGTTCTTGTGAAATGAAGAATTCGACCACAATCGGAAGTTTAAAATAATAACTAACCTACCGAATCTGGGTAATAACCGAAAACCCTAAAAAAATAATCATCGATTCGTCGAATTGAAGCAATATAAACCAAATTAATGGTAGAATATTACCTAATCGGCGCCATTTCAAGTTGCCTGAGAGTTTGGCTATCAGTATCGCTACATCAGGGACATCATCATCTTCGTGTTCTTCGCGTTCTTCAGTTACAATCTCTTTATTACGGGCATGCAGTCCAATATTCGGATCCACACCGCGCACTACGTTTTTGGTTCGAGCTTTCTGACGTTCCTTATCTTTCATCTTTATAGAGAATAATCTACGATGATTCGATTCGACGATTAATGATAACGATGTACTGAAGCGGAGTTCAACGAGGGGGGAAGTTTTCCTCTCTGCAATCGGATGGGAAGAGGAGAAGAGGAGTTGAAGTTGAAAAGAAATGAAATGAATTTAGGTTGACATTGGTTTTGTAGGTCAAACGGTTATTAATCGGTAGCTAATAACATCTCATTAGCTACCGATTATAAACAGCCCCAAATTACAGTTATTCAAAATTCTAAAAAAATTGAATTTCTCGAAAATAATAATCGTGAGTTTAAACATTTTTTTAACGTCCGATTACATAGCAAAATTTTAAAGATTTCTTATTTCTATACTTTAACAATCGGTAGGTAAGTAAGTTAATATGACGTCCGATTATAAAGTTTCCCCAAATTTCTTCTACGCCGAAATCACCGATTTTTAGAATTTAGGAACTACTATAATCGGATGTTAAATAACCTCCGATTATTCAGATGCCCCAAATTTTGTTTTTGTCGAAATTTCATTTTTTTCGAATTTGGGAACTAGAATAATCGGTAGGTTATGAAGTTATTTATGACCTTCACCTATCTACCGATTGCTAGCGACGACATCAGTGAGAATACTAATAATCGGTAGGTTATACCACTACCGTAGCTACCGATTGTATGAGGATACAATGGTAATCTCCGCAAATTTGGACATCCCATAACGTTGTCTATGAGTTGGGAATAAAAAAGTCGCCCCTAATTTTTCTGGGATCACCCCTAAAAATGCCAGGTTTTTTACTGGATGGGATAGCAATGTTGAATCAAATTTTGTCTTTCATTTCTTTGGTGTACAATGAGAAGTTTAAATTTAGAATTCATTGAATAAATAAATACAGAAATGATTGGTGTAATGGGAGATAATCTCGCAGCGGACACCGTCTGAGAGAAAAAAAAGTGGTGGACCCCCACCCCTAACCCCACCCCCTGCAATTCTCCAGCGGGGCTGTCCTAATGGCTTTTAGATCTTTCCGTGGTGTAGATCACGGGAGATTGCTTCGGTGTATGTATCATCGCCGAAATAAATAACTAAAAATTATGACCACAACCAGTTCAATTCAAAACTGGTGTCGGCTGTCGAGTAAGTTGAGATTAGATGGAGACGATTTTAAATGAAGTTTTTTTTTTTTTTTTTTTCTTAAAGCAAAATGAAGTTTATTTGTTTGATGCACATATTATTTTAGTTTTGTTTTAGTAAGAGCATGGGATATTTTAATGGGTGATGCCAGATAAATCCAATAAAATGGGAGGACGATAAATATTAATTCTAAAACATCTTTGTGGGCGTATTAACTTTCATTTCATCCGTCACCAGTCTTATGTGTTTTACGGGGTAATTTGGACTCCAAGACTCAAAGTGCTCTACTGGACATGGTTACTCCATGCTTCATATTCGATCTCAAGATGGCGGAAATTAAAAGGCTTGGACGAAGAAATTTCGATGTTTGCCCTGGATGAGTAGAACAGCAAATTGGATAATTGTGCAAACAGGTAATGGTCTGGCGGAGCCGCGGTGAGGCCGGTGATTCCTCGTCCGGCTTATTAAGCAATAAGCAATTCTCATTTTCAGTAAATATTTCAGAGCCGGGGTGGTAGTAATGACCAGAATCTTCTTCCATTCGCATTAACAGAGATTCCATAATCAAAGGATAAAAAACAACAGGTTTCCCACCCTAAGGTAACCTGGCTTGATTGGGGTATACCCAGATTTATTGGGATATACCTAATGAGATAAAATCTGGTCATTTTGAAGTAAAACCAAGCCACCCCTTAACCTTGTATTTTCTAAATGGCTACTATACCGTTGTTTAATTAACACTTAAAATTCTGATTAGGTTAATTAATTGAGTTTAGGTGAATTAATTAAGTAGATTAAAACTTAAGAATTTAAGCTATCAAATTTTGTTTTTGATTGAATTCATGTGGGAAGATTTTTGATGAAGAAAAATTGTTTTGAGAATTTTTTTTGCAACGAAAATGAAAACATACTACCTAAACACTTCTAAAAGGGGGATTGCAAAGCTGATGTATGAAATCATACTCAAAATTAAAGAAGAAATCAACACTTTCAGTTCTGAAACTATGAAAAGTCGGCATGGTCGACGATGAAGAACATGCCGACTATATCTGGCCGGCTAGGTTTACAGATGAAGAACATGCCGACAACTTATGGCCGGCAAGGTCGGTGAATGAAGAAGATGCCGGCTCTATTATTTTTGACACACAGGAGACTGTTGTAAATGTTTCACTAGTCGGCATCTTATTGATTTTTTACCTTGCCGGCTACCTTATAGTCGACAAGGTAGACAAAAAATACTTTGCCGACTATAGAATTTTTGACATACAGAGAAAGGTGTTACAAATGCATAATTAGTCGGCAAGGTTTTAATTTCATAACCTTGGCGACTAAACTATAGTCGGCAAGGTATAAGGATGAATATCGTGCCGACCCTATAAATGCTTATTTCAGAGATGAAAAGTCGGCAAGATCGTCAAAACAATACCCTGTCGGCTAAATACAATTCGACAAGTTCTACAAAAAAAACCATGCCGACTTCTGATAAAAATTTGGATCTTATAGGATTGGAGATTGGGTATGATTTTGTACCCAATCTCAAATCGAGTATATATTCATACTCGGTTTGAGATTGGGTACAAAATCATACCCAATCTCAAAACCCGTATAATGCTTTTTTTTTCTTTTTTCGATTTGAGTTCATGGATTTGGAAACTAATCCATTTTGAATTTCGAGGAAAAAATTTGAACTTTTTTATTTTATTTTAGCCAGCATGGTTTTATTTTGGGAGTAATTTGATATTTTAATACTATTTAGATACCCCTTAACACACTAGTTTGGATGAAAATAAAATGAGTATACCCAATCAATATGGGTATAGCCAATCTCCCCGGGTAAGGTAAGCCAATATATAAATCCTTTTCCTTTTTCCTCTCTCGACAGCTAAAAGACAAAGCATGCACGTCGACGTCAAAGGGCATACCTGTAATTTAAATAGAAACTTATGCTCCTTCGTAATTACACTAGTCAAAACATTAATAAAATAACTCGAGAAAACGTGACTTTATTATTTTTTTCCTTCTTCTTCTCGACTCAAGTTCTTTTCACTTTCGCTTTTGTCGTACTTCTAACTAAACACTTATCCTTTGTTTCTGTGGAACTTTATTTAGTTTGCTTGTTTGCGAAATTTAGAGAATCTAAAGAAAAATGAGAAAGAAAATAAAGAAAAACGAGAAATAGTCGAAATTCAATGAAGATTAAGAAGAAGTTAGAAAATGGGGAATAAGATGTGTAGTTCAAGAAGGAACATGGTTGAAGAGAGATTTACAAGACCACAAAGACTTATTAGACAACCATCATATGTTGATTATAAGAAACTTAGAAAATTGATACTCAATGAAAAACTTGCACCTTGTTTCGATGGAATTGAGGATATTTCTGATGATTCTGACGATCTTGAAGAATGTCCCATTTGTTTCTTTGTAAGTGTATTACTATACTTTCAATGATTTTGTGTTGTTTCTTGTATGGTTTTCAAGTATTTTTTGATTATTTTTTAATATGTGGGTTTATTTCATTATCTTGAGCAGTTTTATCCTAGTTTGAATCGATCCAGATGTTGTATGAAAGGAATTTGCACTGGTAAGGGTTTCTCTAAGGTTTTTATGAAATTGTGAATCAAACCAATCAGCCATTCACGATTTTTTTTTTTTTTTTTTTATATATTTTTTTGTAGAGTGCTTTTTGCAGATGAAGCCATCTCCTGTTACACAGCTAACTCAGTATCCTTTTAACTATTTCTCACTTGTTGATTTTTTTTTGTTTTTGCTTTACTTCTTGCAGTTTTTCCTTATTTTATAGTGAAATTTCTGTAATTTTAATGGAATATATTGTTTCTGGATTATGTTGAAGGAGTACTAATGGATGTTTTGCGATTCCATGTAAGGAAAGAGCTTTTTTCTTGTTAAGAAGATTTAGAATGCTGTTTTCTTCTTTTTCAAATTAAACTAAACACATAAAGGTGTACGTTGTACATAGACGAATTCGTAATTGTTTCGTGATAATTAGAAACAAATTTGATTTCATTTGTGAAGATGCATTTGAATGTAGATAAATTAGGATATGTTGTTCTGATCTAATAGATCGTTGAGTGTGTGTGGTTCAGATAATTTTATGGATTACACAGTGCTCGTCTTTCAGACTGGTATACGTGTATTTTACTGATTTTCATTTGTGATACGCTGAAGTGTTATTGCTTACAAATTAGTAAACAATGCCTGGATATGGATGCGGTATAGAGCCTTGTGTAGGTGCTAATAAGTATTTAGGACTGTTTTGTGAAGGATATGGGTACGAGTGTCGTGTAAGACAAGTAGCCAAAAGCACACACCAAACACGGCGCATCAAACTTTGTGATGTACGAGCACCCCCGAGTGTCTGCAAGTTGTGACATGCTGTTCATGTGCCGGACGTTGCAAAATCCTAAATTGTGAAGTGTCCTTGTCATGTAGTTTTGACACTTTCCATTTTTAAGGTAGTTGGATGTTGTGAACTCAAGAAAATGAATCATTTTGTATTCCTGAACTATTAAAGGTGCCCGTTTTGCAAATGCTCCAGCTATACTGTTGAGTACCGTGGGGCAAGAACGAAGGAAGAAAAGTGCATTGAACAAGCTGTATGAATCTAATCCCTAGTCTATTATCCTTTTGGTGTTACACACATCTTACTATTTGCTAGGCCATTAGCCACAATAAACGTTGTTTTCGTAAGACTGTAAGCTTAATCTGTTCAGTTTTTGTTTGTGGTTCAGGAAGAGCAAAAGGTCATGGAGGCCAAAATTAGAATACAATCTGAAGAATTGCAAAACTCGGATCAGGTCAGGCTTACCAATAGAAACTTGTCTGTCATGGAAGTTCAGTCTCCAGCTTCAGGTTCCATGGAGGTGTCAAATGGTTAGTTACTATGTTATTCGATTTTGTTTTATTTATTAAAAGAGTTCATAGTTACAAAAAACATTAGGGTCACAATGATATAAGAGTCTACGTATTTCTTATATTAACTGAACACAAATTATCTTTTTACAGCTGATATACTAAATATAATATGTTTTTGATTTGAAAAGCAGGCGGTGTACAGGACTTAGGGGCCTTGAGCCTTCCTTCAGCAAATGGACATGTTGATGCTTCCGAATCTTCACTTCTAAATGCCTGGAATGAAAGGTAATGCTTTCAGTTATATAACTTTCCGTAATTTATTCAGGTGGTATTCTATCTAATTCATATTAACAAGATTTCTTTCGAGTAGGAAATTTTGATTTGATTGTGGGAGTCATTGTAGAGAGAACTAGTAGGGATGTAAATATTGTTAAGCTGTTATGTTCTTGCTTGAATAGATCAATGAGGTTACATAGTCCATCACCATTTTTTGATCTGGAGATAGATTTCAGTTATTCATGTTTCGGCAGACAGATGCTACATGAGAAGACATGTGTGGAAAATGCATACTGTTAACTGTAATTTCCAGGGGAATCCTGCTATCCAAGTTTCAAGCATTCAGTTTATACTCATGTGTTGACTTGCTATGAACTGTGGTAAATGGCAGTTGTATTTCAATCAATAGCTAATCACAGAATTTTTTTCACCACATAGAAATGCAGAATTTGGTGTAGATCTTGAAGAACTCATGATGATGGAAGCTATTTGGCGCTCTATTCAGGTTTGTCTGATGCTAGTTTTTCTTTTATGTTACTGTTCCTATCTATTTTTACAATTGACAAGGTATTATGCTACTATGGCATTGACGAGTACTCAGTACCGGAATTTGATTTACAGATAACAGAAAGGTTTTGTGTATATCGGCATTTGGGACGAAACTGATGTTTCTCTCTTTTAGCTACTAAAACTTTTAATAAAATGACCTAGGTAACCAAGATATGATCCCAATTTTGTGCTCTAGGGACATTGATACCTGGACTAAAACAGATTCATCCTTTTAGCATGTATAATTTAGTGGGATTCTTCACTGATGGCCGGGATATTAATTTACATGTGAACCTAATTTCTCAGGATACCGCCTCACATAAGTGTGCATCTGAGCGATCTTCAGGCTCAAATGGCAATGGTAGATCCCGAATTGAGAACTACCTTCCATACGAAATCATATCATCTTCAACACTCACAGACCTTCCGGATTGTCTTCCATCAGATTCAGCAAGTGGTGGAATTGCTATTGCAGTTGCAAGAATTGCTGAAAGAAGCATTCTTCACTCCGGAACATTTCACTCAATTAGGGAATTCAGTCAGACTAGTCAAACCCAAGATGAAATTTCTGTGGGAGAACACGAGGCTGGACCTTTTGAATCTTCTGAAGATCCTGACTTCAATGATGCAAGATCAGGAAATGAATGTCTCTCCATTTCTGCAACCAGTAGTGATGATAGTTGGGATTCATTCTCTGCATCTTTCCAAGATAGAAATCAATGTTCAGATGAAGACGGTTTCAACTCTGATGAAGATCCAGTAATGGAGGTTTTCGACACCGACTCCTCTTGTTCAAGTAGTGTTCATACAATCTCAGATGTGTCTACTAACCAAATCCCAAGTGATTGCAACAATTATGAGAGCTACTGCGGCTCCAACCATCCAGGCCCTATAGCCTCACAAGCTGAATTAAGGTTGTTGGATAACTCCAATTCATAGTATACGACTGAATTTTTATGCCTTACATTGGATTATAATAACTCAAGGTTAGATACTGCTGACTCCTCTTTTTCCTCTCTATGTTATCTTTTATTGTAGTTATGATGTATTTAGCTAATTGATGATGTTTTATATTTCTACCACGGTTTTTTTAGGTCTTGTAAAGGATGGATCGAGAATGATGATGCACTCATCCATATTTGCTTAGGAACTCCGTTCAGGCTTGTTGGATCATTCACCTCAGGATTTTCAACCTTTTTAAAAGCATCCCGAAATTTGGGTTTCAAATTACTATTTGGTGTGAAATGTATCATAACTTGTGCATGTGATTTATCTTGTACATTATAGGCACGCCACATAGATCAACCGAGAAGAATTAAATTTGTTGTTGTTAGGCGTGTGAAACATTTTAGTGATTGTGTTTTTGGTTAACATTGGAAATATAAATGCTATTCTTTTTATAATGGCAATGTAACAAATTGCCAACTTTTTAAAGAATTATTACAAGCAACATATAGCTGCTTTGGAGATGGTGTTGAATCTTCATTTTCTGCTTTGAAAAATAGTCAGGCTCAAACAGCTGAAGCTTCTACCGCTGGAGGAGTTTTAGAAATTCTCTTGATGCTGTATCCAAGGTTATTTATTGTCTGGTTACCGAGCTTCAAATTGACCATCTTCATCGTGTATTTATATAGCATCTGCGTGGGTTTCCTCCATCGTATGATAGAGTAGTGGTATTTTAAGTGGGGGATTATTTATTTTGAAAGCTGTAGTGTAGTTATAATGTCAAAATCACTTGGCATGGAGGTTTGAAGGCAATTAGCTGCAACTTACTGGATGATTAGTGAACCTCTTCCTATAAGGCATTTACCGTGTGCCTGGGGTTTTGTGTCCTCTGAAGTTGCTTCACAATTTACAGTTTTTTCTCAAGGGGGTGTTAGCAAAGACATACCCAAGTGCAGAAAGTCCGAGAAAAGTGCTTCGTACAGCCACAGAATATATGACTGGCCGTTGTTCTGAATAGGCTGCTCAGCTTGTTACCCTGGCAAGGGAAGCAGAGCTTCAAGGTTCACATAGCTCAGATGTGGGAGACAACAATCTCTCCAACACTGGTAAGATATGCAGTTATTATTCATCAATATTTAGGAGTATGGACACAACCTTGAAGCTCTTGATCTCCATGTTGACAACATAGAAATATACCCTTTCTTCGATCTCATGATTTGTGTCTGCTTTACAAATTACAGAATACAGCTTCAAAAGCACATCTTCAACAATTCCGTTGAACCATTGACAGAGCATATTTAGTTGCTGATTTATTGCCCTTTTGGTTAACCTAGTGCATAGGATTTGTCTTTTGAATCTATGTTTGCAAAATACGAGGACAAGCGTGCAGTAGATACGATTAATTGGATGGTAATACTGCAGTAGAATTTTTTTTACAAAATCATGAAACATAGGAGAAAAACATGTCTTAATTGAAATGTGCCGAAGCAAATTACACTTGTGAGCATAAATTTCTTGGTTTTACCTTAACGCAACATACAATTCTGTCCAGTGTGTTGAAATGGAAAAAGTACAAACAATAGAACCACTAGAGTCTACAGGTAGATTTAGGGATAAGAGAAAACTGGTTTTAGACCATGCTTGAGGGCAGCTTCCCAAACAATATCTATCTTATCAACGTCAATGGCACCAACTTCATGGTGTGTCCAGCCTTCTAGTAAATGAACAACACCACCTGCGTGGCATGCATGAACTCCTCCCCGCGACATAGTATACTGTTTCAAATCGTCAAAAACACAAGCAGATCAAAATTTATTCATGCTAGTTTATTGCTTCGTCAAAGGATCTCGCTAAGGAGAAAATGTGTAGGATAAGTATATGAAGTTCCTCAGTAAGGTACTAGGCAAACGACATACCTCACACGTTCCAAGTCCTTCAACATCCTCGGGTAGTTGCATGGCAGCAAGCTCTCCGTATGTGCAGTCCCTTCTGAAGGGGAAAATTGGTGGAACAACAAACTGATTGAAATGAGTTCCGGGTGGTGCCCATCGTTGTTGTCCAGGTGTTAGCCATTTACCGACGATCCACATCTAATCAAAACAAATATCATTATTTAATGCAATCAGAATGTAGATCACAACTGTCCCATAATAGGCAAAATTATTACGTACCTTACAATGCTGGGCTGCTTCGTATTTGGTAATTTGAACTAGATAACTTTGTTGTTCTTTTGGAGCTTCATTTTGAATAGATTGGAATCTCTCTTTGGATAATGTTAACATCTGCATTCTCCTTAAAGTTTTCTAATCAGGAGATTAACTAACAAAGGACGGTTATTTAGAAAACACCTAAAGCCTTCTTAGCTAAATAGGGTATCTAGCAAATAATGCAGATTGAAAGCTAATGATTTGGACTAAATATTCTCTCTTATAAATAACAACTAGCATGTAGCCCTGGTAATATCAATAAGCAGTACTTACCAGAACTCGAACTTTGCGTCGGGAGAGGTAAAGAGCAATTGCTCTACCGAGCTTAGAAGTAGCCCCAGTCAGAAATACTTCCTTGACATCACTTGGGATCTCTTTGATAATTACTGCGGCAGTTAAGGTGTTTCCATGGACAACACGGACTCTTAAGTTTGGAAGCTTCTTAACAAACAACGTTCCACCTCCATTTAGAGCTTCATTCTGTGAAATAGGTGTATTGACAAGATCATGACTTACATGAAGTACTACGCTTGCGAGATTTAGTTCAATGAATACAGCCTGCTAGTAATTATTACAAGGAGGATAAACTGACCTTGTTCAACGCTGCGAGGCTAATGACCTTAACCCCAGTTCTATCGGCTCTAAGGATTGCATCTTCTATTTGATTGTTGATACCATCTTTAGCAAATGGCAAGAAATACTGCCAAAACATTAAAAATAAAAATCTTATCTGTTAAACCTACTATTTCAGCTCAGCTGATCTTGGTTCAGTAACCTCTCTTTATCATATATATACACCCATCCTCTCTTTACAACTTAGAACAGCTCTGGGAAAATACACTGTTCTACTACTTATGTTCCCAGTAATAGGTTTTTGACAAAATGGATCTATTCATTGCGTTTGCGTTTGCTCATTTCTCGGGAAAAAATATACTACTAGTTGGGCCGACCGAGCGAAGCGAGGGAAGACCTTTATATGACCATTTTTTTGTAAGTCCCAAGTGATCATCAATTGACAAAAAAAATTTGATTTTGGTGTCCCAAACTATTTTCAATCAACAATGAAAGGACTAAAGAGTCCCTCCATGTTTTCATTTCTCATTAAAACTACCTTAAATACAACACAAAATAAGGGTAATCAAGTAAATTTCGTGGGCAGAAAAAAAGGACACGGAGGTTGGAAATGGTTTAATTGTTTAGGGGCAGTTTAGTAAAACCATAGGTAAAGTGACCTAAAGGTTGCGGGTTCGACTCCCGTCAACCTCATTCTTTTTTCTTTCTTTTTTTTCTCCTTCTACTACCTTCTCCTTCGTTGTTTTTTCTTCGTAGTCACCAAACTCCAACAGAGAAATTTGTTGTTTCTTCTCCTTCGTGGTTCGATGATGAAAATTGAGAGAAAATGATCATGTAATGATTGTTGGTAGTGGTATTGATTGAAGGAATCGATTCAAGCTACGGGAAAGGATAAATCAGGTAATTGAAATTAGGGTGTCGTATTGTTTCATGAATGTATGTGAAATTAGTGATTATTTTGTAGAATTAGTACTGGGGTTTTCGGACGTGAGAACTATGTAGATGAATTGATAGGCGAATTGCATAATTATAGTGGAGATTTGGAATTAGGGTGTCTACTATTATTGTGTTCGAGGCATCCTCCACATCGCCGCAAAAGATTTGAGCCGAGAAAATGAGATGTTATTGCTGGCCAAAGATCGATTGTGGTTGTCTCAAAAGATGATTTGGCAACAAAGGGAGCGGAAATGAATTGGCTGTGAATTTTTTGTCATGAGATTTGATTGAAAACCAGATCAAGAAGATATCAGTTTAAATCGAGAATTACAAGGGTTTGTTGTTGATTGGTTAGATTTCAGATGGGTTCATTTGGATTTGAGTTTCCTGAAAGTTCGAGTTCAAGGTGGACTGATTTTGTGGCCGAAGTTGAGATGAAATTAGGGTCTCACAGCAGACCTCATGTAGGAGATATCAGTCAGTTTAAGCAGAGTTTCGAATAGCTGCAACAGAGAATGGGATTGTGTTGCAGTGGTCTGTCAAAACAAGAATCATGGTTGGAGAGCTGTGTGTGTTTGTTGACTGTGAGCTGAGATGAACTGACCAATTGAACTGTTGGTGTTGTGACATGAGTCTGAGATGCGGATGGAAGAAGGAATTGAAGCAAATATGAAATTGAGAGTTTGAGATGGTGATTGGGATGAATTTCAAGGGGTTGAGATTTGAGAAGAAGGGTCTTGACAGAGTTCTTGTAGAGTGGGGTTGAATTAGTTCTGAATTTGGTAATGAAGGTGGTGGTAGTGACTGGTTGAATCTGGTGGATTTGTGATGATGATTTTCAAGGTTTTCGAAAGATTTTTGTGCTGAGTTGGTTGTAGAGCTGCAGATGAACAACAAATGGGTTCCAGTGATTTTAAGATGGGAATGGGTTTGTTTCTGTTGAGCAGATGGGCTTGATTTGGTACTGAGATCACAATGGAAAAAAGAGTGGCATGGCTGCAGCTGCAATTGGAGCTGTGAAGCTGTTGGTGGCTAAGGAAATCATGAAGATTGTGATGCTTAGAAGTTGCAGGAAGGAAGAGAGGAAAGGTATTACAGATGGCTAGGTCAAGGAGTTATGTGTGTTGAGATGCAGTGGTAGAGTTGATTGCAGATGAGTAAATGGATGAAGCTGTGAGCTGGAATATGCAGTGATTGATACTGGTTGTCTAGGAGAAGCTGGTGATTGCAATAAAGAACCCCAAGGTGCTGCTAATGATTGAATTGGAGCAGATGAAGCAATAGAATGAATGTATAGCTGTATGCTAGGATTGCAGTGAAGGAGCAGAAGTAAATGGCCTGTAATTATGTCCGGAAGCAGCCAATAACAGGGGATCTCGGCCGGATTTCTAAATCTACGTGTTAACTCAGCGATTCAAGTGAGCTGACCAGATAACAACACCGTCAGTATGACCGCTTAAAATGACGGCGACTCTGAAATGCCGTTAATTTGTGAAAAATGAAAAAAAAAGGAACGGGTCATAAAATACAGTGAAGGATCCATCACGCAGTGGTGTCGTTTCATCAAGTTCTTCGGTCGGCCCTCCCACCGTGATAACGGTTGTACTAATATAGTTCTAGAAGTCAACTTTTATAGGATTTTTTTTTTTTTGAAAAGTCTCGGTGGTGCTCGTCAGCACCAAACTCCTTTACGGTCAAAGAAAAAAATTAAAACGAAATTCTCTTTAGCCAGCGTAGGTTATCTTGGAAAATTTCCTACAACGATATGTTTTTTTTGTTTTGACATGATACAACGATATGTTTTACTGATAAAATAAAAAAGAAAAACTTATTAAATTGCTATTAAGCATAAGTACTTGAAAAGCAAGGATGTAGAGCTGACCTGAAAACCATACCTAGGGACACACCATGAATGGTGCAATCTGCCCCTGAGGTTATAAAAAGTGATAACAAAAGTCTTGGAAACAGCCCACAGTATTAGCATTGTCACAAACGCAGATGGCCAAAAAGGCAACAAGAAGAGCCTGTTCTCAAACGGTATAGAAACGAATGATCGTAGAAACAGCGGTGCATGCAGTGAAGAGAGTACATCCACGACATGGCATAGAAAGACAAAGTCAGGTTCTCTTGCATTCACACCTGCAAATTTTAGTGTTCAGAGAAATTACATCGGCTACCACAAAAATTATTAAAATCAGCCGTGCAATTATTAAACAAAATCATTAGCTAGCCTTCATTCATTAAGTAATTTTGACTATGCTGATAGCTTAACTGAAGTGGTGTCCAATTTATGCAGCAAATGTTTTTGATGCACAGACCTGTACTTATTTTCTTGTGGAGCTCCCACGACTCTTTGTGTATCGTATTCCATAATGCATCAAAGAGAGGCATGAACAAGCAGAAGTTTGAGTCCATTTCCTTATGATGCAGGTTGTGGTACCTATGATTTCCCACCAAACAAATATTTGAAGAGGATATAGGCG